>NC_139989.1:48370798-48969365 GCF_964263955.1 Coregonus lavaretus
GGAGTCAGCATCCTTGGTCTAATGGTGCGGAACATCAGTTTGTGACGTCGGAGGTTTGTAGTTTAATGTGCGCAAAGAATCTGACAGGCTAGAAACCCTGACAGAGCTTGTGCAGTGAAAGCCTTGTGATGAATCCACATGAGTCAAATGATTGAAATAGACAGCTCAAAATGTAATGACAGTGAAGTAAAGCTTTATGAATACATGCAGAATATAACCTAACGTTAGTGCTGGGTTGAGTGGTTTAATGGCATTATTTCTCTCCTCCTCTCAGTGTAGTGATTCTAATATCATGAGAGACAAGCCCTGTCACTCCTATCTCTATGGGCATTACTGCTGGGTGAAGCACTTTCCTCCTTCTCCCTGTTCTAACACCCTGCTCTAACACAGTGGGATATTGTGCACATTGACATGGATAGGGTGTCATTAGGCATAAGGAGGGCTGGTATGTCTCCTACTGCAAAGAACTGAGTGACATGTAGAGTATCCAAGCCAATATCTCACAAGGTTCATAACACATTTATTTAAGGTATAGCTTTTATATACTCCCTGAACACAGATGGAAACCCCATCAGATACAGTGTGGTTCACTAGACTCTGGGCATCTCTATCATAACATGCTGGGATATGAAATGAGTTCATGTCCACTCTAAAACACTGTCCGATGCTGTTGTCTGATCCTCTGGCAAAACTCTCGTGTTTCCACGGTCCCCCTGAGGGATTAGTATAGTATAGGACTAGGGGATCAGCCCAAATTGGGACACTGCAGAATTACTTTTGAGTGACATTAGTTTTGAGTGACATTAGATTAAATTCTACACACAAGTTCAAGGGTCGAATGTCTCCGTTTTGAAAACCCCCAAGACTTTCACAGCTGTGAAATAAATTAGATTCTGGAGTGATATCTCAAGATATCCCAAAACAACCCCCATAGACAGGAGCTAAGTGTATATCTAAGTGATAGGACAAATATTATCCACAAGAGCACACACATGCGCCGCTGTTGTTCAAATTAATTCCAGTCTCTTACATTATTGATGTAGTTCATTAAAGAGAGATGAATTGTCTATTGGCTTTTGAGTCGCATAGAGACAGTGGGGCTGTAGCAGAACGCTGCTGACAATGCAGTAGTGGATGGTAGCTGGCTCTCTTCTGACACAATGAGGGATATCACACCCCAAGTCATGGTACACCACCTCGCTGAAGTATAGCCCCACCATCCCCTCAGCCTCAACATACACAATGGAGACCAGCTTTTCACTAATGACATTTGAGACAGAAAATGTAGATGAATGATTTTAAGCAATTGACATGTCTACTGCCAAGGTCAGGATAGAATATAAATTGTTTAGACTTTATTACACAATGTGTTTTGGGAGATTGTGAGAAGACTGATTGCAGTCCACACCCTAATCATCAGGGGTTGCCATCTCTGTTTTGACATGTATTTGGGTTGGCTGCACCGTGGTTCCCTTTGTGAATATCTGATATGTGTGATGCTGTGAGCCGTTATAAGCACTAAGTCAGGGGAGAGACATTCTGACATATGTTTTCCAGAGGGGTGAAATCAATCAGGCACAAGATCCATGGCTGAAATATAGCCCAGTTGATTTAGTGTGGATCTGTTTGTAAAGAACCCCACTGTTAGTCATGGTCAGCATGCCTTGAAGGGACTAAGTGTTTGACGATGTGTCAGTCTATAAAGTGGAACCAAAGTCCAATGTACTGTAAAGACTGAAATGCCTGAGGGTGGTACCAAAGGGTGGTACCAAAGTTATTTTGTACCATTTCACATTGATTGAGTGATAAAACAGTTTCCTTTCCTTTTTCACCTGTCTTGACTTAAGGTATGTTTTACATTGACCTAGATACTATTATAATGTATTTTCATTCATGACACATCCCTCTCTTTGTTCCACTATGAACAAAATGGATACAGGTGTATCTAATGTTAGTTGGCTTCCCTCCAGGCCTCTAGTTGTACATCAGGACCTCTGCTGCCCAGGACACATACAGTACTCTGAATAGAACACCAGCCAAGGGTATCCCAAACCCCAAAAGCCCATCATGAATTCTACGCACATACACTACCGTTCAAAAGTTTGGGGTCACTTAGAAATGTCCCTGTTTTCAAAAGAAAAGCAAATTTCTTGTCCATTAAAATAACATCAAATTGATCAGAAATACAGTGTTGTCACGGTCGTTGAGAGACGGGTCAGACAAAGGTGCAGCGTGGTATGCGTACATGTTTATTAAGACGAATAAACACTTGACAAAATAACGAAACGTGAAGCTCAAACAGTGGCTACACACAAGCCAAACACGAGTCAAGATCCCACAACTAAGGAAGGCAACCAGGCTACCTAAGTATGATCCCCAATCAGAGACAACGATCGACAGCTGCCTCTGATTGGGAACCACACCCAGCCAACATAGATCTAAACATACTAGATCTCCACATAGAATACTCACCCCCTGACCAAACCAACTAGTGAACTCTATGTCAGGGCGTGACAAGTGTAGACATTGTTAATGTTGTAAATGGCTATTGTAGCTGGAAACGGCTGATTTTTTATGGAATATCTACATAGGCGTACAGAGGCCCATTATCAGCAACCATCAGTCCTGTGTTCCAATGGCATGTTGTGTTTGCTAATCCAAGTTTATTACATTTACATTTTAGTCATTTTAGCAGACGCTCTTATCCAGAGCAACTTACAGTTAGTGAATACATTATTTAATTTTTTATACTGGCCCCCCGTGGGAATCGAACCCACAACCCTGGCATTGCAAACGCCATGCTCTATCAACTGAGCTACATCCCTGCCGGCCATTCCCTCCCCTACCCTGGATGACGCTGGGCCAATTGTGCGCCGCCCATGAGTCTCCCGGTCGCGGCCGGCTGCGACAGAGCCTGGATTCGAACCAGGATCTCTAGTGGCACAGTTTGCACTGCGATGCAGTGCCTTAGACCACTGCGCCACTCAGGGCCTCATCATTTTAAAAGGCTAATTGATCATTAGAAAACCCTTTTGCAATTCTGTTAGCACAGCTGAAAACTGTTGTGCTGATTAAAGAAGCAATAAAACTGGCATTCTTGAGACTAGTAGAGTATCTGGAGCATCAGCAATTGTGTGTTCGATTACAGGCTCAAAATGGCCAGAAAGAAAGAACTCTCTTCTGAAACTCTTCAGTCCATTCTTGTTTTGAGAAATGAAGGCTATTCCATGCGAGAAACTGCCAAGAAACTGAAGATCTCATACACCGCTGTGTACTACTCCCTTCACAGAACCGCGCAAACTGGCTCTAACCAGAATAGAAGGAGTGGGAGGCCCCGGTGCACAACTGAGCAAGAGGACAAATACATTCGAGTGTCTAGTTTGAGAAGCAGACGCCTCACAGGTCCTCAACTGGCAGCTTCATTAAATAGTACCCACAAAAAAACAGTCTCAACGTCAACAGTGAAGAGGCGACTCCGGGATGCTGACCTTCTAGGCAGAGTTGCAAAAAAAAAGCCATATCTCAGACTGGCCAATAAAAATACAAGATTAAGATGGGCAGTCTGAGATATAGCTTTTTCTTTGCAACTCTACCTAGAAGGTCAGCATCCCGGAGTCACCTCTTAACTGTTGACGTTGAGACTGGTGTTTTGCGGGTACTATTTAATGAAGCTGCCAGTTTGCGCTGTTCTGTGAAGGGAGTAGTACACAGCGTTGTACGAGATCTTCAGTTTCTTGGCAATTTCTCGCATGGAATAGCCTTCATTTCTCAGAACAAGAATAGACTGACGAGTTTCAGAAGAAAGTTATTTGTTTCTGGCCATTTTGAGCCTGTAATCGAACCCACAATTGCTGATGCTCCAGATACTCAACTAGTCTCAAGAAGGCCAGTTTTATTGCTTCTTTAATCAGCACAACAGTTTTCAGCTGTGCTAACATAACTGTAAAAGGGTTTTCTAATGATCAATTAGCCTTTTAAAATGATAAACTTGGATTAGCAAACACAACATGCCATTGGAACACAGGACTGATGGTTGCTGATAATGGGCCTCTGTACGCTTATGTAGATATTCCATAAAAAATCAGCCGTTTCCAGCTACAATAGCCATTTACAACATTAACAATGTCTACAATGTATTTCTGATAAATTTGATGTTATTTTAATGGACAAAAAAATTGCTTTTCTTTCGAAAACAGGGACATTTCTAAGTGACCCCAAACTTTTGAACGGTAGTGTAAAAGCTGATGGCATTGCTCCAGAGGCTCAATATATTTTAAACCCCCTCTTCTCAGTCAAGATGACTAATGCGGATCTCATCTGAGCCGTAACCTTTATCACAATGCTCTCTCTCCCTCTCTCTCTCCCTCCCAGTACGCAGTCATAAATCACTGTTGACTCCTGCCCTTCAGCCTGCGTAATCGGCCCCTATGCTATAATGCTCTGGCCGGGCGATTTCATGAGGCTCACTACAATAACACATCAAATACCATTGAAATAAAACCATTATCCCAATGGGATAAAAAAAGAAGAAAGAAGTTTAGTCTTATTGGGTTTTCACTGTAGCTCTGCATGTTCCTGACTCCTGTTCAACTGTAGCTCTGCATGCTCCTGTCTCCTGTTTCACTGTAGCTCTGCATGTTCCTGACTCCTGTTTAACTGTAGCTCTGTATGCTATTGTCTCCTGTTTAACTGTAGCTCTGCATGTTCCTGACTCCTGTTTAACTGTAGCTCTGCATGCTATTGTCTCCTGTTTAACTGTAGCTCTGCATGTTCCTGACTCCTGTTTAACTGTAGCTCTGCATGCTCCTGTCTCCTGTTTAACTGTAGCTCTGCATGTTCCTGACTCCTGTTCAACTGTAGCTCTGCATGCTCCTGTCTCCTGTTTCACTGTAGCTCTGCATGTTCCTGTCTCCTGTTTAACTGTAGCTCTGCATGCTATTGTCTCCTGTTTAACTGTAGCTCTGCATGTTCCTGACTCCTGTTTAACTGTAGCTCTGCATGTTCCTGACTCCTGTTTAACTGTAGCGCTGCATGCTCCTGTTTCACTGTATGTTCCTGTCTCCTGTTTAACTGTAGCTCTGCATGTTCCTGTCTCCTGTTTAACTGTAGCTCTGCATGCTCCTGTCTCCTATTTAACTGTAGCTCTGCATGTTCCTGTCTCCTGTTTCACTGTAGCTCTGCATGTTCCTGTCTCCTGTTTAACTGTAGCTCTGCATGTTCCTGTCTCCTGTTTAACTGTAGCTCTGCATGCTATTGTCTCCTGTTTAACTGTAGCTCTGCATGTTCCTGATCCTGTTTAACTGTAGCTCTGCATGTTCCTGACTCCTGTTTAACTGTAGCTCTGCATGCTCCTGTCTCCTGTTTCACTGTAGCTCTGCATGTTCCTGTCTCCTGTTTAACTGTAGCTCTGCATGTTCCTGTCTCCTGTTTAACTGTAGCTCTGCATGCTCCTGTCTCCTATTTAACTGTAGCTCTGCATGTTCCTGTCTCCTGTTTCACTGTAGCTCTGCATGTTCCTGTCTCCTGTTTAAATGTAGCTCTGCATGTTCCTGTCTCCTGTTTATCTGTAGCTCTGCATGCTCCTGTCTCCTATTTAACTGTAGCTCTGCATGTTCCTGTCTCCTGTTTAACTGTAGCTCTGCATGCTCCTGTCTCCTATTTAACTGTAGCTCTGCATTTTTCTGTCTCCTGTTTAACTGTAGCTCTGCATGCTCCTGTCTCCTGTATAACTGTAGCTCTGGCATGTTCCTGTCTCCTGTTTAACTGTAGCTCTGCATGCTCCTGTCTCCTATTTAACTGTAGCTCTGCACGTTCCTGTCTCCTGTTTAACTGTAGCTCTGCATGTTCCTGTCTCCTGTTTCACTGTAGCTCTGCATGTTCCTGTCTCCTGTTTAACTGTAGCTCTGGCATGTTCCTGTCTCCTGTTTAACTGTAGCTCTGCATGCTCCTGTCTCCTATTTAACTGTAGCTCTGCATGCTCCTGTCTCCTGTTTAACTGTAGCTCTGCATGCTCCTGTCTCCTATTTAACTGTAGCTCTGCATGTTTCTGTCTCCTGTTTAACTGTAGCTCTGCATGCTCCTGTCTCCTGTTTAACTGTAGCTCTGGCATGTTCCTGTCTCCTGTTTAACTGTAGCTCTGCATGCTCCTGTCTCCTATTTAACTGTAGCTCTGCATGTTTCTGTCTCATGTTTAACTGTAGCTCTGGCATGTTCCTGTCTCCTATTTAACTGTAGCTCTGCATGTTTCTGTCTCCTGTTTAACTGTAGCTCTGCATACTCCTGTCTCCTGTTCAGGCTGGTTGTTGTGTGCCTGGCTGCACGTGACTGTGGTTTGACGCAAGGGGCTCTGACGGTGGGCTGATGAAGTCCATTCAGTCGTTGGGAACCATAAAGCTTCCACTGCCCTGTGGAGGAGAGTACAGGACAGAGTGGGATCATGTTGTAACTCAGGGAACGTGAGGTGGAGTGGTGATCAGTAATCCAATCACAGAGACAGGGATTGGGAATGAGCAGAAGGACTGTGGAGGGAACAGTGTGCGTCATACATCTGCGGCTTTGCTTTGACAGCATCTGGAGAGGGGGAGTGGGGGGGTCAGTTAATCAAGCTACACCCCATTGGTCTCTGGTGAATCAGTAATACTGTGTCAGTCAATGACGTGTGTCTACCATCGTGTACAGTACATGAACATCATTGTAACAGGGTTGTTTCTGCAAACCTGCTAGTCATTGATAAACATATGTAACGTGAAGGGGCTTTGAGAACTACACATGTACATTATGGCAGCTGTAAGAGGAGGAGGAGGAGAGCGGTCGTGTTGAACATGCACTGCTTACTTTACATGTCAAGTGTTGTAAGTTAATAACCCCAGGTTGATGGTCCCAACATCTGCTCTAAGTTACAGTAGAGGATAGAGAGCAGTAGAGGATAGAGAACAGTAGAGGATAGAGAGTGGTAGAGGATAGAGAGCAGTAGAGAGCAGTAGAGGATAGAGAACAGTAGAGGATAGAGAACAGTAGAGGATAGAGAACAGTAGAGGATAGAGAGCAGTAGAGGATAGAGAGCAGTAGATGATAGAGAGTGGTAAAGGATAGAGAGCAGTAGAGAGCAGTAGAGGATAGAGAACAGTAGAGGATAGAGAGTAGTACTGGGCATCCATCTATTCCTGAACGGGCTGCCTGATGGGAACTTGTTCCTAGATCTTTGTCACATTCCCTGATTGCTCCTGAATAACATTGATCATTTGAGCACATTTGAGTTGACAGAGATCACAGGTTCAAATTCAAACTGTGAGTGAAAATGTTATTTTCCCCCAAGGAACTGATCGTTGTTGCATAGCATCTTTTGACATTTTTACACCCATTTCAACTAAAGTAAATTGTGTTTGCTTCAAATGTAGTGATGTTATACCCCACTGGCTCCATCGACCTGCTTGGTCTGTCACTTTCTAGGCACCAGTTAGTGGTAGCTGTAGAAGAGCCAGGTCCAGTTTTGGGATGTTCAGTATATTAGATCCAGAGGGGGCATAGGTGGTGGTGATGGTGGTAGGATTAACCTGCTTTTGCCTCATCACCCCATGTATTCATTCAGAGAACAGCAGCAGCTCTAATCCCAGCCACCCCTGAACATGTCCCACCATCTGTCCATCCATCCGCTGTCTGGCCACACCGCTTCGCACCCACCACCCTGACTCGCTCTCACACTTCCCATCACGTCACCTGGCTAGAAACTGAACTGGAACATAGTGGAGGTGATTTATGCACACAGAGCCCGGGCAGGCAGGCTGTGAATCTGAATCTGTGGAGCCGGGGACCCAGGGAGTAGGGAAGTTCAGTAAATGTCACACCTTTAGAGGAAAATGCAGACTGCCAGGTATCTCATTATTTTGAGCGTGGGCTGTAGTGAAAGGAATGGAGACGATCTGGAGAGGAGGCCACTGTCTGGATAGATAGGGATGGAGGGAGGGAACATAACATGGTCTGGGTCCTACCACCACCACCTTTCTCCTGAAGACCTCGACTGAGTTGGGTTGTAAATATTTATATGTCCAATGATATTTGCAATTCACTACTGCACGGTGTAGAGAGCACCTTGTTGAATATCTAGCATTGTATTGCCTATACAGTGAGGGAAAAAAGTATTTGATCCCCTGCTGATTTTGTAAGTTTGCCCACTGACAAAGACATGATCAGTCTATAATTTTAATGGTAGGTTTATTTGAACAGTGAGAGACAGAATAACAACAACAAAATCCAGAAAAATGCATGTCAAAAATGTTATAAATTGATTTGCATTTTAATGAGGGAAATAAGTATTTGACCCCTCTGCAAAACATGACTTAGTACTTTGTGGCAAAACCCTTGTTGCCAATCACAGAGGTCAGACGTTTCTTGTAGTTGGCCACTAGGTTTGCACACATCTCAGGAGGGATTTTGTCCCACTCCTCTTTGCAGATCTTCTCCAAGTCATTAAGGTTTCGAGGCTGACGTTTGGCAACTCGAACCTTCAGCTCCCTCCACAGATTTTCTATGGGATTAAGGTCTGGAGACTGGCTAGGCCACTCCAGGACCTTAATGTGCTTCTTCTTGAGCCACTCCTTTGTTGCCTTGTTTTGGGTCATTGTCATGCTGGAATACCCATCCAGGACCCATTTTCAATGACCTGGCTGAGGGAAGGAGGTTCTCACCCAAGATTTGATGGTACATCTTTGATGCAGTGAAGTTGTCCTGTCCCCTTAGCAGAAAAACACCCCCAAAGCATAATGTTTCCACCTCCATGTTTGACGGTGGGGATGGTGTTCTTGGGGTCATAGGCAGCATTCCTCCTCCTCCAAACACGGCGAGTTGAGTTGATGGCAAAGAGCTAGATTTTGGTCTCATCTGACCACAACACTTTCACCCAGTTCTCCTCTGAATCATTCAGATGTTCATTGGCAAACTTCAGACGGGCCTGTATATGTGCTTTCTTGAGCAGGGTGACCTTGCGGGCCCTGCAGGATTTCAGTCCTTCACGGCGTAGTGTGTTACCAATTGTTTTCTTGGTGACTATTGTCCCAGCTGCCTTGAGATCATTGACAAGATCCTCCCGTGTAGTTCTGGGCTGATTCCTCACCGTTCTCATGATCATTACAACTCCACGAGGTGAGATCTTGCATGGAGCCCCAGGCCGAGGGAGATTGACAGTTCTTTTGTGTTTCTTCCATTTGCGAATAATCGCACCAACTGTTGTCACCTTCTCACCAAGCTGCTTGGCGATGGTCTTGTAGCCCATTCCAGCCTTGTGTAGGTCTACAATCTTGTCCCTGACATCCTTGGAGAGCTCTTTGGTCTTGGCCATGGTGGAGAGTTTGGAATCTGATTGATTGATTGCTTCTGTGGACAGGTGTCTTTTATACAGGTAACAAACTGAGATTAGGAGCACTCCCTTTAAGAGTGTGCTCCTAATCTCAGCTCGTTACCTGTATAAAAGACACCTGGGAGCCAGAAATCTTTCTGATTGAGAGGGGGTCAAATACTTATTTCCCTCATTAAAATGCAAATCAATTTATAACATTTTTGTCATGCATTTTTCTGGATTTTGTTGTTGTTATTCTGTCTCTCACTGTTCAAATAAACCTACCATTAAAATTATAGACTGATCATGATTTTGTCAGTGGGCAAACGTACAAAATCAGCAGGGGATCAAATACTTTTTTCCCTCACTGTATATCCTGCCAAATCATGCCACCACCCTGATCCATCACCCTCATCAGAAGGTATAAATGGAGGTTACATTTATGTGTTACCTTTTAGGCCCATACATCAGGATTATGACATTTAAGAAAACCAGAATGACTGTGAGCACAAATAGTGAATGGCATCCGCTGAAATTGAAATCACATTAATTATTACTGGTATGAGATTATCAACCCCCACCCCTATCCTTATGTAGAGCGTCCCCTCTTCCCACCCCACCCCCAGCCCTCTCCTGTCCTGATGGCTTTGAACCTGGAGCCACGTTGACGCGCCTCGGCCTGTCAGTGTCACCCTCCCTTCTTCCTTCCTTCCTTCCTTCCTTCCTTCCTTCCTTCCTTCCTTCCTTCCTTCCTTCCTTCCTTCCTTCCTTCCTTCCTTCCTTCCTTCCTTCCTTCCTTCCTTCCTTCCTTCCTTCCTTCCTTCCTTCCTTCCTTCCTTCCTTCCTTCCTTCCTTCCTCCCTCCCTTCCTTCCTTCCTTCCTCCCTTCCTTCCTTCCTTACTTCCCTCCCGCTGCACCGAGCTGCCTCAACCTCTCCATTGTGAAGCCATGAATAAATCAGGCCACTCCAGGCTCTGATAAACTAGGTGTGGTCAGGCAGACGTACAGTACGTCATCCTTACGAGCCAGAGCAGGTTGAAAGGAAAGCCATGGTTCAGGCCCAAATTCTCTGAAGTGGGGTACATTCTACCCAGAGGCATCAAGAGAGGATGTGTGACACCACTGGCTGAACCTTGGCAGCATAACAGAAAGACATGGATGCCATGCTATTCATGGATGGTGTAATGTTGAAATTCTCACAACAATGTAGGTTCTTGCTGTAGCTTGTTGTGACCAATACCTGATCAAACCCCCCCCCCCCCCCACACACACACACACACACACACATACACATATAGGTTACATATACATCCTTCTGGTTTAAACATTCACTCCCAGATGGAAGCGGAGACATCAGGTGACATTCTGTTGTCACGTCACTTTCAAACACACATCCATCATCTCCCCGAGGCTGTCACATTAGCAGAGAGCTAAACAGTTGGTGCCAACAGGTGCCAACCATCAGGTGCCAAGGTGCCAGTGGGGGAAAGATTGAGGTCATGTTTGTTTAATTGCCTCTGTGGTCATGGCAGGTGGAGTTACCTTGATGTATTACAGTCCTGATCCGGGAGAGAGTTCTGTTACTCAGCGATGTGATGTCATTTGTGGTAATAGGCAATTAAACCAAGCTGCGAAGTCACTGAAATGATTGGACAGAATTCATATTGGAAATTAGTTTATTATAATGGTTCGGCAGGGATGTTTGATGTTCTCACATTGCAGCTCACAGGATATAGGCAGACAGTAAAACAACAGCACTGATAGTTTTGTCATAACCTTGACTGTGATTTTCAGTAATGGAGGTATAGCCTTACTAAATATATGACATTTAAAAAAACGGTCAAGTAGTCAAATCTGTTACATGTATTTGATCATGAAGACTAGGTGATCCATGCACAACACCAGCCTGTACAACCCTGTAGGATCAGAGCCTTTGACTAAAACACCTAGTGTTATAATATTCCACTTCTGTAACATGCTTCCTGTCCTGGTATATTCACCCATTTGTTTTTGGCGAGTTCAATACTTTTGAAACTAATATGGAGTTTTACCACTGTATTGATCCATGCAGGGCCCCATTATAGGTCTGTGAGAGGCGGTTTAATATAGCTTTACAGATCTCTCTTCCAGCCATCCTTCACAACCTCTTTGTTCTTCAAGAGCCATGATTCATCCTCATGCTCAGGCTTTCTCTGCAGCAGCTATTCTAACAGAAGCCTGTGAAGACTAGGGGGAGTTGGAAACATAGGGATGAGTGCTCTTTATGGGACTGAATCATACACAACTCATCAAAAGGCCTCCACTGTAGATGTAATGATGAGCAAATGGAAGAGTGGAGGGGTGGCATAATTAGATGGTAAGATGATGGTAAGATCATTCAGAGACCATGCAGGCTTTCGAGAGGGGAAGAGATGTTTAAAATCCTTAAGTCACATCTTGTGTAACAGGCTTCCTGCAATGAACAGAGATTAACACGTTTGCTGTTAACTATATGACTGAGGAGACAGAGAGAGCGACATCTTGAACATCTTGTTCACTTAAGGACCATGTCTTTTATGTATTTTCTTTGTAAAAGGAAATAACAGTGCCTACTGCAGGGCAATTTTCTCTTGGCTCTTTACTACGTTTAATGTTGTGGTTGCGGAAACAGGATGCAAACATAATGTCCAGAGAAAACAGCATAATGGAGGTCTGGCTGCTAAAAGCCTAATCTCTCCTGTTTCTTTCACAGTTTAAATTGGATCCAGTAATTGCCTGAGGCAGCAGATGAGTTGATTCAGAGGAAAGCATTTCTCTGACACCGGGGTCAATAAAGTCCACCAATCACTTTGTTCAATGTGGATTCACCAAATAGTTTGCTTGTCAGTGTGTTGTGCCAGGCTCAGCATTTCCATCTCAGTCACAATTCCAATCATTCTCTCTCAGTTTAGTAACACAGTAGTAAACAATTCACTCATGCTTAGCTCCAGTGTGTTCAATAAGGCTTGATCGTTTTAGTCCCACTATTTACATCTCCATGCGCTGTCATCACAGTAGAGCCCATCACGCCATGTAGGTTTATAATGATACTCAGTGTCCATTGTATAAGAAACCTGATCACCATCCACCACATTAATGGCCTCATGGTGTTTCTGTGTGGAGAGGGATAGCAGTCTGCAGTACGGCAGCAGCACTCTGGGCTTTTACCACTGAGGCTGCTCACACAGCCCCCCACTGGGCACAGACGTCAATTCAACGTCTATTCCACGTTGGTTCAACGTCATTTCATTGAAATGATGTGGAAACAACGTTGATTTAACCAGTGTGTGTCCAGTGGGCAGACATTAAAACACCACATTATCAACATCACAATATCTCCCGCTTAAGATAGCTTGTGCCCATTTGCACCGCCACTAACCACCAATCCATAACCCTACAAAAGCTCACTCAAACCAGATTGCATGGTTCCACCCTCTCTCACGCGTTCCAAAGCAGCATCTTTATCCACTGTTATTCCTGCTTTACTTCCCACTGTATTTCTCTTCGCCCTGCGTTTGATTGGTCCGTTGCATAATGCATGAGAGGGAACATTACTAGCGGCCGGAGGCTGCCTCTGTCTCACCTCACTCCTTAATAGATCGTTCAGAAGGCTGCACTTGCCTCTGGTTTTTCCACCAATGAGCCACTGAGCAGCGGCGTAGGTCAATAACTCAGACCCGAGGCTGGGCCACTGGAGGACGTGTTCCAGGCACTCACCAGCCCCTTGCCCAATTACCATTAATGACTTGTTCAACCTGCCAGCCCATTAGTCATACACTCACAACCCCAGCTGTAATTTCAGACACAATTTGAGCTACAAGCGGTGGCATTGTAACTCATTGTTGCTGAGTGCAACTGTACAGTGGAGTGGAGATGTGGGTTGGGTACAGATGGTAAAAAAAGGGAGCCCATTTTTAAGGGCAGAATGTTGTGGTGTTTTCCATGTTTCACACTTTCTATGAAGCATTTATGATTTATGTCAAGTAACGCCGACTGAATATGTGCTGAGTGGGGAACTTGGGAATGTTCATTAAACTAATAAATAGTGACATTGTATTCATACTACATGAGAGTTCAACTGCAGTGTAAACCAGCTGTCAAATGGCAGTGGGTCATATTCATTGAAATATTCAGAAATCCTTGCTGTATAAGTGTTTATCATGATTCTGAGTTTATCTGACTATGCACTTATAACCAAAGCAATGTGGGGATATCTACTCTCCCTGCCCCACATCCAAGGATCATGTTATGTAGGCTAGTGTGTGTCCGTGTGCAAGTGATTCCAGTAAAGGCAGATTCCACGACAGCGTTCCCATCATGTAAACCTAGTTTTAGCTAGTGTCCTTTTCCTGGCCCCTTGATGGACGAGACATGTCGTCTGGCAGGTCCATTCCAGTGTTAATCCCCATTTTCAACACACTTTAAACAGTACATCATAGTGAATCAAGCATGTGGGAACCATGATGTACTGCACGTAGACAAATGCTGTCCATCTGTATGGTTTTCATACAGATTCATTCATTTTTATAATGTTATTTGATGACTCAACCATGGGTGTGTTATTACGGTACATTGGAAATTATGTATCATTATATCCAACATTTTAGCTTCAAAATGTTCATTTAAAATGAGGAGGAGAGAGTAATGCTTTGTTATGCACACCATTTTGTTGTTCTGTACACTCATCATATTTCTGCCCCAAAGATAAACTGTGGAGCTCAGACAGTTTGTAAGATAATTGAGCCATAGGAGAGTTTTCCATTAGGTTTCGGCGGTAGAGTGAAAAGTGTTTTGCTGGTGCAGCAGCATTGAAGTATAGGAGTCAAGATAGAGCCTTCCCTCTTATCCCAAGGACACATTCACACCCTGGCTCCCACAGGCAGACTGGGAAACCACAGTGAGATTCCCTACAGTGCTTTTATGAGTTTGTATCGGTTTCTTCCGAGGTGTTGTGTCTTGGAGCAGTGCCAAAGTCTTTGATTTGCTCTGGACAAATCCAGGGAGAGAGGCTTGGGAAATGGTTTACTTCTTGGCTTTCCCTTCCACACAGAGGGCCAGGGAATCCTCCACTATTGATTGTTGTAGGGGGTACGCCAACACCGCCTCTCCTATTACCTAACAGCCTCCCAGGGGACTTGCAGAGCTGCAAAGCGCCTCTAAACAGAGTCTCATCCTATATGGAGTGGCCCTATTTAGAGAACATATAGAACCACTCTAACTAGATGGCTGGCCCAGCCTAGCAGTGGGTTGCTGCCCTCCCCTGGCTGTTGTTTCTGAGAAGATATCGCTCACAAAGATATTCACAGGCTTTTGAGCTCACTGTCAGATTCAGCCAGGCAGGAGACTGTTATGCAGTCTTTTGGAAGTAGACTGTACCTTGGGTATAGATGGACTAGATTTCTGCTTATTCTTAGTAAGAGAGGAAGAAGGTCTCTGCTCCATTGGACTCAGTTGGTGTACAAATAATGACGTCAATTCATTATTAATTGACAATTTCATCAATTACTTTACTCATCAATTTGCTCTTGATTAAGTAAGAGTTGGCAAGTTATTGGCAGCAGTAGATCACTCATCACTCATCACCAGAAGTGTTACTTAAGATGAAGCAACTAACACTGCCCTTGTCATACGAGAGGTCAGATTTGTGTAATGTGGAAGGGTTGGTGTGAGGTGTGACCCAGGTGCGGTGCAGGATAGACAGTAGGCAGTAGGCAGAGATGGTGAAACAAGGATCTTTACTGGTGGTCCCGAAGCCAGGACACAAAATAACGGACTTAACAAGATAAAAGAAAAGGTGGAGCAAATAAGTCTCCAAAAACAGGCTTACAGCCAAAATACGAAATAGTAACTACGACTGAAATAATAAAGAAACAGGGAGAACACTTCTCAAGTACCTGTACATACTTCTCCAATCAGACACTGATTAGTACTGCTGAGCATAGAGAAACTAGCAGGGAAAACTGAGCAAGGGAACACAGGGAAGTGAGGGCATAAATACACAGGTGAACAGGTAGACACAGGTGACACCAATAGGATCATGATTAGTCCAGACTGTGAGTGAGGAGGTGCCTAAGGTTGTCGGAGGAGGGCACCTAGTGGATCGCTCTGGAACTGCGACCCCCTCCTGTAACAGTAATGCTTCAAGTAATTTACATTATTTGTCACCAGATCTGTTAATCTGAGCTCTATTTAAAGACTCTAATGCATTGTAATCTGCACCTCCCTGCATAATGCTCTATAATCTCCAGATAGCAGTAAATAACGTATACTGTAGGTACTGGCCCGGCCATTGCTGCTCTCCATCCTCACTGTGGCCATTGGTGCAATGTCAAGGAGGTCCTTGAATGAGAAATACGAAGGAGGCTTTTGCAAATAATCATGTCAAGGATTGTTCCTTTATTCCAAAATAACCATAAGTAACCGTAAGTGTGCCAAAGAGGGTCATGGTCAAATTGAAAAGTGTCCTTGGCCATCCTATTAAGCCCACAGAAGTAGTCTATTCGTATTAATTAAATCTTGGGCTCATTTACACATCCTGTCTCAACTCATTCAGTTCAAATATGCAGCCCTTCCAAACCTGGCTGAAAAAGAGTTTGCCTCCCCATGTGTGACTGACAGCTTTTGTGCTCTCTTTTTATTTTTCACTGTCTCTTTTCTGCCCCTGTGAATCTCCCTCTCTCCTCTCAGAGCATCCCCATGCAGGCCTTATGTAACCTCAGACATATCCACAGGCCGTATCCTGAACAGACAGCCGACAGCACGCTCTACTGCGTGTCTCTCTCTCTCTCTCTCTCGCTCTCTCTCTCTCTCTGCCAGGGTCAAGGGTCATCTATCATCAGCTCCCGTTACCCTCCTCCTCTAAGTGCTTCCCATGTCAGTGAGTGTTTTCTACCTCCTCCTCCCTCACTCTTTCCTGGATGACTGCAGTGTGAGTGGAGAGGAGAGAGAGAGGTGGAGGAAGGACAGGGGCTTCCCCAGGGAAAACTCCCAAGAGACTCTGCATAGAGCATATGTAATGGATGGTGATGATGGGAGAAGTCTGCACTGCTTTCAAGTTGAAAAAGGGGGAAAGTGAGATGAGCAGATTGCAGCATCTGAGAAGAATCCACCGCCACTGCGTCAAGAAGAGCTGTGATGAGTGTAATGGAATGTAAAGCAAATATACTTGATGACGGTCGCTAGTCGATGGTGACTCTGTCTCAACTGACTCACTCCTGTTCAGCCGTGTGTGTCAACAGAGTGAATGGCGGTTAGAAACGAGGACTCGTGATTCCTGGATGAAAGCGCACCTGTGTCATGAATCAGGCACTTGTCTGACATAATTTCATCACAAGTGATGATGATATTACACTCTCCCTAAATGACACAAGTCATTGAGTGTTTGCTGCTGCTTTGTTGACTGGATTTGTCAATGCCTCGGGAAAGAATGAACAAACCACTAAAGTTACCCTTTCATAGTGGACATATGAGTACACAACCCTGTAACGACTTCATGACCTTGTATAGGCCTTGCTGTATTAATAGCATTACTTCAGGAATTCATGACCCTGACTGTACTCTGTAGCTAACCGCCATCTGAAATGCTAATCTGTCTATTTCCATTCAGGCTTTGTACCAGGAGAGGAGAGAAAAGTCACCTCCAAAGACCTGAGGTAAAAGTGGTGGCTGTGTGTACTGGGCAGTCAAGGTAAGACATGTAAAAAAGAAAAGGCATGAAAGCACTTCTGATGTCAAGCCTGCTTGGACAGTCCACTCTTGTGCCTTTTTTTGGAGGAGTGTTATCTCGGGCCGGCCCCTGTGGGAGGTGTGTGTAAGAGTTAGGACTGTTGCCACATCTCTTTACACCGGTGTCACTCTATACTGGACAAATCAGGGGAGACTGGGGCATCTCACAGTGCATTTTCATACATGACAAAGGACGCAATGTTCTTTTGAGATCACACCTGAGTCATAATACACCTGAGACAGAGGCAACGGGGGCTCCCCAAGTGCATTGTGGGAAAACTGAGTTGATGGAGAGGGGGACCCCTTTCTATAATAAGTTTCAAACTCATCTTATTTTCTCCTTTCATAGAAAGGAGTTCCAGAGCTCAGAGGGAAATGGGAGGAGAGAAAAAACACTGCTCACTGTCGGGGTTAAGCAGCCACCTCTTCACCTCTTCATTTTAACACTGTGATCAAAGCCCTAAAAACAGAGGGCTGTTTACAGAATCCCCTCACACACAGCAGCCAGACCTCGTCTTCAACGAGAGGAAAAGTAAGCAGAGTGGAGGCCCACTCCATCCCATAAACATGTGAGTCTGTTTGACTGGAAAGGGAGGAAAGAGAGATTGAGAAAAAATATCTCATGTCAATCTTGGCACAGTATTTAGAGGAGCTTTAAAGTTAGCTGTGAGTTTCTCAATGTCTTAAGTGAAGATGGTTCTCATGACCTTTCAACTTTCCCAGAACTCTCCAGGATATCTTGCTGTGGAAATGAGAATACAAAAAAAAAAAAAAGGAAATCAGAATGCTATATTGATTAGAATGTAACCACAAGCATTTAAATTGTTCACAATTAAATATTTTCTCTTAAAGTGACATTGGTCAAACTTGGTGCCAATCAGTGGTTAAATTGAGCAGGAGCTACACAGAGCCGGGGCTCCTGCACCTTGGGTCAAAGAGAGAGCCAAGCAAAGCCGAGCTCCAGCAACTTACAGTTCCAAAAAGCAGTAGCATAGAAAGTAGGATAAAAGTATTTACCCTAACCGTTACCCTAACCCGAATCTTGGCATAACCCTAACTGTAGCCTTATGTTCAACCCTGGCTCAAGCCGTAGCCTAACTCCTCCTAATAAGGCTCCCCCACCTTCGAATTCCCTATTTAACCCCTGGTGCAATGGGTGAAATTGATGCTAACCTTTTAAAAAGTATTACAAAAACTTTTGCTCCACTTTGCAGTGGAAACACAAGCGTCAGTCATGTTACCCAGATATGTCCCGTGTGCTCTTTCCTGTTTCTAAAATAGACACAATCAAAGCCTTTCTCCTCTCTCTGTTGGTATGAGTCAACTCATTCAATGTTCTGTGGTGAATCACAGTAATTAGTAGGAATGTAATGTGAGTTCTTTCATATACCATCAAAATATTTAAGACGTAAACAATTGGATTGATCCTACCAAGCCTGTAGGGTCGTGTCTCTGACACGTCTGTGTTTTCTGCTGATACTAGTCTCCTCAAGGACATTAAATAATTGTTGTTGTTTGTGTGTGCGACGCGTGCGTACCTGTGTGCGTCGGCCTGTCTGAGTGTTGGATTGTGTCCTGACTCCTGATGTGTATGTTTGTACACTAGTGTGCCAATTTCTGAGTTTTATTCATTCCAAACAAAGACGTTTTGGCATTCTCCACTGTTGACACAGTGAGTTTCTAATTAGCTTTTGTCTTGTTTCTCTAACAAATGAATTTCTTCAGTACATAAGTATCAATTCTGTCCAGTCTGACTTTTTTCAAACTCCTTAGAGAGTAACAAGCACAACACTAATGTCTTACAAAATCAGATTCCCTTTTAACGACCTTGAAACACCCCTACAATGTACCATTTGTTTAAATCATTCTATTCATCAGGCTTTCCTTGCATTCATTTAGACTTCGCTGAGCTCTACAGGGTAATGTTTTGGAAGGGTAATTTGAGTTGACTCACAGCTGACTCCCTTCTGTGGGATCTGCCTGTCTGACTTGATTTGCTTCCTCTCCAGCCTTGTTTTAGGAATGGATCTGTACAGTTTCTGAGGGAGGAACATGTTAGTAAGTGTGGGCGTGCCTGCATATGTGTGTATGTGTCTCTAATATGAATACAGGGTAGTGGTATTAAAACAGAGTGATGGTCAATCTGAACACAGTGACTGGGTATAGTTGGGCTGGGCAGGATAGTGGTAGTAGTAGGTATAACAGAGTAATAATCTTGGTCGTTAGTGTGAGAGAGAGGAGCTCTGCAGTGTCTCCCTGTGGGCAGCAGGCAGGTCCTGGATAATTGGCAGAGGCAGTCAATATTACTAATTCAGTAGCAGGACCCACTTCATTATCAGTGGGAGACCTGCTGTGTCCTCCTGGCCACTGAGAAACTCAGAGTTTCCTTTGTTCTACATCTTTAATTCACAGCAGGCTGTCTCTCTATCCCCCTGCCGCTCTGAAAGTGTGATGCCTGCTTGCTTGCGGTGTGTGTTACGATCTCTTTGAGATCTGTGGCTTCTCTCAGGTTGTGTTGGGGAGAGTTGCTAAGGGATGAGGGATGACGAGGTGGGATGAGAGGGACTTCCTGAAGATTTAAGGGAAGATGATGTTGCGTAAAATCCTCAGCAGCTACCAAATATTGACCTCGTGATTTGCATTTGTTCATACTACTTCAAAAACAGCCAAAAAAGTTATGCCCACCTTTTTAAACTGAGGTCACCAGTGGAAATTGGATGTCATGTTCTTCTCTACATGCTGACTAAGAGGCTGTACTAAAGCCAGCCTGACCACTGAGTGAATGCCAAAACATCCTGCAGCCATGGCCTTTGACTGGCCTCCCCCCTCCCACCTCTAGCTGTATCTACTGATGTAGCGCCAGGACAGGGCTGGCCTCTTTACATAATAGTCACGGTGCTCACTCAGAGATTTTCCCCCTCTAAGTGCTTTCATCTTTGTCTTTATCTCAGAAAATCTGTGTCAGCTTGTCTTATCCCAGCTGGGTGAATCTGCCAAATAGAGTTCTTCTCTTTTTTCCCCCCGGCCACTGCAGTATCACAAATCACGAGGTCACACGGCTACACACCCTGAGCACAACTCGTAAACTTCACCTGAAATATTGAGTGTGAATGACTGTGCTGCGCTCTGTACTCTGGTTATTATATTCATACATCAGGAAGCCGAGTGAGCAGGGGTGTGGTAGTCCCCGCACGCACGCACACCACACAGACAAAGGGCTTTTTGAACCAACAGCATCAAACGTGCTCTATTTTGTTACTGTCACCAGTTGATTCATTCAGCATGCACACACACACACAAACACACACACAGTCTCTCCCACTCTCTCTTCTCTGTCTCTCACACACACACACACACACACACACACACACACACACACACACACACACACACACACACACACACACACACACACACACACACACACACACACACACACCAGGTCATGTGGATGGCAGGAAAGCCAGAGTTCTGTGAGTGATCTGCATAAAGAGCTGCTCTCTAGCTCAGAGAAACATACTGTGGCAGAGAACAGCAGCAAATGGCTCCACTCTCACTTTAGTTAGGATGATGACAACCCTCTTTGTCACCCGCTATGTCTTTGTCATTCTTCTCTCTCTTTAAACTAATATGTCTGCCATATCCATCCTCTCACGGCCATGTGCAGACGCGGACTGGCCATCTGGTATTTCGGGCAAATACCAGATGGGCTGGTCCATTTTTAGCCTTGTGGGCCTGTCTAACTTTTATATTTTTTTGTGCAAAATGATCATGGTCTTGCTAATAATGGGGGCCTCAAGGGAAAAAATGGTCCGGTGTGTTAGAAATGGGGGGGGGGGTTAGAAGGAATACTTTAGCCTATCCCAGGTATTCCTTAAAGAGGTGGGGTTTCAAATGTCTCCGGAAGGTGGTGAGTGACTCCGCTGTCCTGGCGTCGTGAGGGAGCTTGTTCCACCATTGGGGTGCCAGAGCAGCGAACAGTTTTGACTGGGCTGAGGGGGAGCTGTGCTTCCGCAGAGGAAGGGGAGCCAGCAGGCCAGAGGTGGATGAACGCAATGTCCTCGTTTGGGTGTAGGGACTGATCAGAGCCTGAAGGTACAGGGGTGCCGTTCCCCTCACTGCTCCAAAGGCAAGCACCATGGTCTTGTAGCGGATGCGAGCTTCAATTGGAAGCCAGTGGAGTGTGCGGAGGAGGGGGGTGACGTGAGAGAACTTGGGAAGGTTGAACACCAGACGGGCTGCGGCATTCTGGATGAGTTGTAGGGGTTTAATGGCACAGGCAGGGAGCCCAGCCAACAGCGAGTTGCAGTAGTCCAGACGGGAGATGACAAGTGCCTGGACCAGGACCTGCGCCGCTTCCTGTGTAAGGCAGGGTCGCACTCTCCGAATGTTGTAGAGCATGAACCTGCAGGAGCGGGTCACCGCCTTGATGTTGGCGGAGAACGACAGGGTGTTGTCCAGGGTCACGCCTAGGCTCTTCGCACTCTGGGAGGAGGACACAGCGGAGTTGTCTACCGTGATGGCGAGATCATGGAACGGGCAGTCCTTCCCGGGGAGGAAGAGCAGCTCCGTCTTGCCAGGGTTCAGCTTGAGGTGGTGATCCGTCATCCATACTGATATGTCTGCCAGACATGCAGAGATGCGATTCGCCACCTGGTGATCAGAAGGGGGAAAGGAGAAGATTAGTTGTGTATCGTCAGCGTAGCAATGATAGGAAAGGCCATGTGAGGATATGACAGAGCCAAGTGACTTGGTGTATAGGGAGAAAAGGAGAGGGCCCAAAACCGATCCCTGGGGGACACCAGTGGTGAGAGCACGTGGTGCGGAGACAGCTTCCCGCCACGCCACTTGGTAGGAGCGACCGGTCAGGTAGGACGCAATCCAGGAGTGAGCCGCGCCGGAGATGCCCATTTCGGAGAGGGTGGAGAGGAGGATCTGATGGTTCACAGTATCAAAGGCAGCAGACAGATCTAGAAGGACAAGAGCAGAGGAGAGAGAGTTAGCTTTAGCAGTGCGGAGAGTCTCTGTGACACAGAGAAGAGCAGTCTCAGTTGAATGACCAGTCCTGAAACCTGATTGGTTTGGATCAAGAAGGTCATTCTGAGAGAGATAGCAAGAGAGTTGGCTAAAGACGGCACGCTCAATAGTTTTGGAAAGAAAAGAAAGAAGGGATACTGGTCTGTAGTTGTTGACATCAGTGGGGTCGAGTGTTGGTTTTTTGAGAAGGGGAGTAACTCTCGCTCTCTTGAAGACGGAAGGGACATGGCCAGCGGTCAAGGATGAGTTGATCAGCGAGGTGAGGTAGGGGAGAAGGTCACCGGAGATGGTCTGGAGAAGGGAGGAGGGGATGGGGTCAAGCGGGCAGGTTGTTGGGCGGCCTGCAGTCACAAGTCGCAGGATCTTATCTGGAGAGAGAGGGGAGAAAGAAGTCAAAGCATAGGGTAGGGCAGTGTGAGCAGGACCAGCAGTGTCATTAGGCTTAACAAACAAGGATCGGATGTCGTCAACCTTCTTTTCAAAGTGGTTGACGAAGTCATCCACAGAGAGAGAGGAGGGGGGGAGGGGGGGGGGAGGATTCAGGAGGGAGGAAAATGTGGCAAAGAGCTTCCTAGGGTTAGAGGCAGATGCTTGGAATTTAGAGTGGTAGAAGGTGGCCTTAGCAGCAGAAACAGATGAAGAAAATGTAGAGAGGAGGGAGTGAAAAGATGCCAGGTCGGCAGGGAATTTAGTTTTCTTCCATTTCCGCTCCGCTGCCCGGAGCTCTGTTCTGTGAGCTCGCAATGAGTCATCAAGCCACGGAGCTGGAGGGGAGGACCGAGCCGGCCGTGAGGATAGGGGACACAGAGAGTCAAAGGATGCAGAAAGGGAGGAGAGGAGGGTTGAGGAGGCAGAATCAGGAGATTGGAGGGAGAAGGATTGAGCAGAGGGAAGAGATGATAGGATGGAAGAGGAGAGAGTAGTGGGAGAGAGAGAGCGAAGGTTGCGGCGGCGCATTACCATCTGTGTAGGGGCAGAGTGAGTAGTGTGGGAGGAGAGTGAGAGAGAAAAGGAAACAAAGTAGTGGTCGGAGACTTGGAGGGGAGTTGCAGTGAGATTAGTAGAGGAGCAGCATCTAGTGAAGATGAGGTCAAGCGTATTGCCTGCCTTGTGAGTAGGGGGGGACGGTGAGAGGGTGAGGTCAAAAGAGGAGAGGAGTGGAAAGAAGGAGGCAGAGAGAAATGAGTCAAATGTGGACATAGGGAGGTTGAAATCCCCCAAAACTGTGAGGGGTGAGCCATCCTCAGGGAAGGAACTTATCAAGGCGTCAAGCTCATTGATGAACTCTCCAAGGGAACCTGGAGGGCGATAGATGACAAGGATATTAAGCTTAAATGGGCTAGTGACTGTGACAGCATGGAATTCAAATGAGGAGATAGACAGATGGGTTAGGGGAAAAATTGAGAATGTCCACTTGGGAGAGATGAGGATTCCTGTACCACCACCCCTCTGACCAGATGCTCTCGGGGTATGCGAGAACACATGGTCAGACGAGGAGAGAGCAGTAGGAGTAGCGGTGTTTTCAGTGGTGATCCATGTTTCCGTCAGCGCCAGGAAGTCGAGGGACTGGAGGTTGGCATAGGCTGGGATGAAGTCAGCTTTGTTGGCAGCAGAACGGCAGTTCCAGAGGCTGCCTGCGACCTGGAACTCCACGTGGGTGGTGCGTGCAGGGACCACCAAATTGGAGAGGCAGCAGCCACGCGGTGTGGTGCGTTTGTGTAGCCTGTGCAGAGAGGAGAGAACAGGGATAGGCAGAGGCATAGTTGACAGGCTGTAGCAAATGGCTACAAAAATGCAGAGGAGATCGGAATGAAATGGGCTAAGCATCTGGGAGTGGAGAGAGCAGGGCCTCCCTCACCAAATCTTCTAGCTCGGAAACTAAAATTGTTTCACTGAACCACCCGAACAAAAACTCTCCCAACTTCCGCCTTTGGAAATCAGAATTGTTGTGAACCACAGCGGTTCAATGTTTAAAGGAGTAGACTCAACCCACTTTGTTCAGCTAGCCTACTATGACTCCATAGCCAACTAGCAGACTAGCATCCAATAACAATAACACACCGTTTAGCGCCAACACTTGGTCACAACAAACCACCAATATTGTGATATCACACTAAACAGATCATTCGTGTCTGTGTCAAGTTCCTTATATGACGCAGCAATGATTAGACGTTGGCTAGCTAGGACAAGTAAATTGTGGTTAGCTACTACAGTACAGCCAAATGGTCATGTTGGGTAGCTAGCAATGGCCACTGTGTCGACTCTGTTTGAAGAACGGCTAGCTAGCTAGCTTCGTGCTACAGCTGGCACGGCCGAGGACACTGCCAAGACACAGTAACTACCCACAACAACCCACGAAGCCTAGCTATGACGCCGTAGCCAACCTGCAAGCTAGCATCCATTAACACACAACTTAGCATCAACACCTGGCCACAACAAACTGCCAAGAGTGTGTCAGCACACCAAACAGACAATTCAAGTCCGTGTCGAGTTCCCTTCACAACGCAGCAAAAAAAAATAATAATAATAATAATAATAATAATTAAACGTTGGAACCAGCTCTCCAGCGTTGCTAATCGTTACCAATAGCTACCCGCTAGCTAGCTAGCCTCGTGCCTCGATACTAGTCCACAATTACCTATGGAAAGCTACTACAACCACAATACTAACCTACAATAAATTCAATACCTAACTACAGCTAGCTACCTACCTACGATCTAATACATGGTTAAGCAAAAGTTAAACGTTGGGTAGGAGTACATTACCGTTGGAACCAGCTCTCCAGCGTTGCTAATCGTTACCAATAGCTACCCGCTAGCTAGCTAGCCTCATGCCTCGAAACTAACCCACAAATTACCCACGGAAAGCTACAATAACAACAATAATACTAACCTACAATAAATACAATACCTAACTACAGCTAACTACCTACAGCTAACTACTACCTACCTACGATCTAATACATGGTTAAGCTTTACTCAACACTACATGTAGCTTACCCCTACTTACCTACTTACCTCCAGCCAGAGAAAAACACGTCCTCTCCCGTCAGCTGTAAACACTGAGCTTTTATTGTCATCGGGGAATTGGTGTCATCTCTCCCTGTTTTCTCTCACTCCATGTCTCTGTCACGCTCTCTGTCTCTTTCCCTCCTACTCAATTTTTTTCCTAGCTATCCCTCTCTCTCGTTCCTACACTCTCACTCACAAACTTATTTTCACTATTTGGTTCAATGAAAGGTGCTGAATCAAATGAATTCATATTTTCATCCTGCTACAATATTCAGCCTGCTACAGTGTGAGAGACAATGGTGTGGCCTCAAAAGTTGTGGCATACCATGGCACACTCAGTACCCAAACAGTTACTATGGTTACTCTGTCAGTACATTCTGGTAAAAATTCCTAGCATACCTTTTTTTGAATACAAAACTCATTATGAGCATATTTCCTGTGAGGGATCATAGCACAAAGCACCAAGGTCATGTTAATGGACATAGTCTGAGAGGGATGGGGTGCTCTTGACACTGAGGACAGAGCGCTGTGCGAACATTCCAGCAGCGGGAGACTGATGGAAATTATTTGAATTCCTGTTCTGTTACATAAGGTTTTAACAGGACTGTCGCAGCTGCTAGGTACTTATAGATCCCCATTGCCCAATGTCCTCCCAATGTGCTTAATTGTTTGCTTCGCTATTTTGGCTTAAGAGTTATTAGTCTGCTTGGATAATCATTTTTTTATGAGCGGGAGTCTAGCATTAACTTTTTTTTAAATATGGCTTTGGCCAATAATGTTAAGTGGAATTTTATTCCATGATGGGTAAAGTCTATTGAATAAGACCTTGCCAATCTGCAAGGTTGCTCCAACCAGTACTGGTGACTTATGCTTTAATTTAAAGTGATTGGATGAGAATCAGAGACAGCAGACAGACAGTCCACTCAGACACTGTCCATAAGGGTCCTGTACCACATTACCAATGTACCATCCTAGTTTCTAAATGCTTCTGGACCACTCCACACTTTCCACTCTTCAGTGAGTGTTTTCTACCTCCTCCTCCCTCTCTCTCTCCTGGATGACTGCAGTGTGAGTGGAGAGGAGAGAGAGAGGTGGAGGAGGAAGGACAGGGGCTTCCTCAAGTTGAAAAAGTGGGAAAGTGAGATGAGCAGATTTCAGCATCTGAGAAGAATCCACCGCCACTGCATCAAGAAGAGCTGTGATGAGTGTAATTGAATGTAAAGCAAACATACTTGTCGCTAATCGATGATGACTGTGTCTCAACTGACTCCTGTTCTGCCGCGTGCGTCAACAGAGTGAATGAAGGGTAGAAACGAGGACTCATGGG
Organism: Coregonus lavaretus; assembly: GCF_964263955.1. Taxonomy (NCBI): domain Eukaryota; kingdom Metazoa; phylum Chordata; class Actinopteri; order Salmoniformes; family Salmonidae; genus Coregonus; species Coregonus lavaretus. The sequence goes on from NC_139989.1 coordinate 48,397,248, forward strand.
AGTTATAGTGGTTCTCTAATGGTTCTCTGATGGTTGGCAAATGTTGGCAAATGTTCCCTCGACAGAGCAATTTACGTGATTCCTCGATGAAAGCGCACCTGCATCACGAATCAGGCACTTGTCCGTCCTAGTTTCTAAATGCTTCTGGACACCACACTTTCCACTCTTCCTCTGGTTCTGCCTCATCCTTCTCTCCCTAATCTTCCTCCTTATCCCGTTTCCCCCTCCACAGCAGAGCTTAAGACCATTCATTACCACTTGACACTCAAATCAGTCTCCTGAATGAACAGATCTCACAAAGCGAACGGAGAAACCTGGCAGTGTAAAAGCATCAGTTTTTCTCCTCTAATCCTGGAATGTATAGCGCTGATCTTAACTTTTTTTTGCACATAATGTGTCCGCCATGCTCTGAGTATGCAGGGTGTTTCCTCTGACTGAAAAGAGCTTCTGGTCATCACTAACCTCGATTTGGATGAAGATTTCTACTTCAATGAGTCGGTGGCGCAGGACATACTGCTCACCCCAGACCAGGCCCTAATCCCTGACACTCGGAAGACAAAGCGACGGCGACATAGAGGCCGACGTGCGGGCACCCTGATGAAACGACGATATTGAGTAAACAAACCGCCTCTACCATGTTCTATTGGCGAATGTCCAATCACTGGAGAACAAACTGGACAAGCGCCATTCGAGACTGTCCAATCGACGGGACCTGAATAACTGTAATATCCTACACTACCGGTCAAAACACCTACTCATTCAAGGGGTTTTATTTATTTTTAAACTATTTTCTACATTGTAGAATAATAGTGAAGACATCAAAACTATGAAATAACACATATGGAATCATGTAGCAACCAAAAAAGTGTTAAAAAAATCCAAATATATTTTATATTTGAGATTCTTCAAATAGCCACCCTTTGCTTTGATGACAGCTTTGCACACTCTTGGCATTCTCTCAACCACCTTCATGAGGTAGTCACCGGGAATGCATTTCAATTAACAGGTGTGCCTTCTTTAAAGTTAATTTGTGGAATTTCTTTCCTTTTTAATGCGTTTGAGCCAATCAGTTGTGTTGTGACAAGGTAGTGGGGGGTATACAGAAGATAGCCCTATTTGGTAAAAGACCAAGTCCATATTATGGCAAGAACAGCTCAAATAAACAAAGAGAAACGACAGTCCATCATTACTTTAAGACATGAATGTCAGTCAATATGGAACATTTCAAGAACTTTGAACGTTTCTTGAAGTGCAGTCACAAAAACCATCAAGTGCTATGATGAAACTGGCTCTCATGAGGACCGTGACAGGAATGGAAGACCCAGAGTTACCTTTGCTGCAGAGGATAAGTTCATTAGAGTTACCAGCCTCAGAAATTGCAGCCCAAATAAATGCTTCACAGAGTTCAAGTAACAGACACATCTCAATATCAACTGTTCAGAGGAGACTGTGTGAATCAGGCCTTCATGGTCGAATTGCTGTAAAGAAACCACTACTAAAGGTCACCAATAAGAAGAAGAGACTTGTTTGGGCCAAGAAACACCAGCAATAGACATTAGACCGGTGAAAATGTGTCCTTTGGTCTGGAGTCCAAATTTGAGATTTTTGGTTCCAACCGCCATGTCTTTGTGAGATGCGGTGTGGGTGAATGGATGATCTCCGCATGTGTATTTCCCACCGTAAAGCATGGAGGAGGTGTTATGGTGTTGGGGTGCTTTGCTGGTGACACTGTCTGTGATTTATTTAGAATTCAAGGCATGCCATCCCATCTGGTTTGGGCTTTGTGGGACTATCATTTGTTTTTCAACAGGCCAATGACCCAACACACCTCCAGGCTGTGTAAGGGCTATTTTACCAAGAAGGAGAGTGATGGAGTGCTGCATCAGATGACCTGGCCTCCACATTCCCCTTACCCCAACAAAATTGAGATGGTTTGGGATGAGTCGGATTGCAGAGTGAAGGAAAAGCAGCCAACAAGTGCTCAGCAAAACTGTTGGAAAAGAATTCCAGCTGAAGCTGGTTGAGAGAATGCCAAAAGTGTGCAAAGCTGTCATCAAGGCAAAGGGTGGCTATTTGAATAATCTCAAATACAAAATATATTTGAATATTTTTAACACTTTTTTGGTTACTACATGATTCCATATGTGTTCCTTCATAGTTTTGATGACTTCACTATTATTCTACAATGTAGAAAATAGTAAAAATAAAGAAAAACCCTTGAATGAGTAGGTGTTCAAAAATGTTGACCGGTAGTGTATGTTTCTCTGAAACTTGGCTGAACAACGACATGGATAACATTCTAGCTGGTTTTTCTATGCATCGACAAGGCAGAACGGCAGCTCTCACAACACAACTCAAGGGGGGTGGTGTGTGTGTTTGTTAACAACAGCTCGAGGTTCCGATCGCCTGAGTTAGAATACCTCATGATAAGCTGTAGACCATACTATTGATCAAGAGAGTTTTCATCTATATTTTTTGTAGCCGTCTATTTACCACCACAAACCGATGCTGCCACTAAGACTGCACTCAACGAGCTGTATAGGGCCATAAGCAAACAAGAAAATGCTCATCCAAAGGCAGCGCTCCTAGTGGCCAGTGATTTTAACGCAGGAAAACTGAAATCTGTCTTCCCTATATTCTACCAGCATATCACCTGTGCAACTAGAGGCGAAAAAACTCTAGATCACCTTTACTCCACACACAGAGACGTATAACAAAGCTCTCCCTCCCCCTCCATTTGGCTAATCTGACCATAACTCTATCCTCACGATTCTTGCTTACAAGCAAAAACTCAAACAGGAAATACCAGTGACGTGCTCAATACGGAAGTGGTCCGATGAAGCGGATGCTAAGCTATAGGACTGTTTCGCTAGCACAGACTGGAATATGTTCTGGGACTCATCCGATAGCATTGAGGAGTTTACCACATCAGTGACCAGCTTCATTAATAAGTGCATCGACGACGTCGTCCCCACAGTGACCGTAAGTACATATCCCAAACAGAGACCATGGATTACGGCAACATCACACTGAGCTAAAGGCTAGAGCTGCCACTTTCAAGGAGTGGGACACTAATCCGGATGCTTATAAGAAATCCTGCTACGCCCTCTGACGAACCATAAAAACAGGCAAAGCGTCAATATAGGACTAACATCGAATCCTACTACACTGGCTCTAATGCTCGTTGGATGTGGCAGGGCTTGCAAACTATCATGGATTACAAAGGGAAACTCAGCTGCGATCTGCCCAGTGACGCGAGCCTACCAGATGAGCTTAATGCCTTTTATGCTTGCTTCGAGGATAGCAACACTGAACAATGCGTGAGAGCACAGCTGTTCCGGACGACTGTGTGATCACGCTCTCCGTAGCCGATGTGAGTAAGACCTTTAAACAGGTTAACATTCACATGGCTGCAGGGCCAGACGGATTACCAGGATGCATAGTCAGAGCATGCACTGGCCAGCTGGCAAGTGTCTTCCCTGACATTTTCAACCTCTCCCAGTCTGTAATAACTACATGTTTCAAGCAGACCACCATAGTCCCTGTGGCCAAGAACGCCAAGGTAACCTGTCTACATGACTATCGCCCCGTAGCTCTCACATCTGTAGCCATGAAATGCTTTGAAAGACTGGTCATGGCTCACATCAAAACCATCATCCCAGACACCCTGGACCCACTCCAATTTGCATACCACCCCAACATATCCACAGATGACGCAATCTCTATTGCACTCCACAATGCCCTTTCTACTTGGATGAAAGGAACCCCTACGTGAGAAATCTGTTCATTGACTACAGCTCAGCATTCAACACCGTAGTGCCCTCGAAGCTCATCACTAAGCTAAGGACCCTCGGACTGAACACCTCTCTCTAAAACTGGATTCTGGACTTCCTGACGAGCTGCCCCCAGGTGGTGAGGGTAGGCAACAACACATCCGCCACACTGACTCTCAACACGGGGGCCCCGAGGGTTGCGTGCTTAGTCCCCCCTCCTGTACTCCCTGTTCACCCACAACTGCATGGCCGCGCACGACTCCAATGCCATCATTAAGTCTGCTGACGACACAACGGGGGTTGGCCTGATCACCGATGACGATGAGACAATCTATAGGGATTAGGTCAGAGACCTGGCAGTGTGGTGCCAGGACAATAACCTCTCCCTCAATGTCAGCAAGACAAAGGAGCTAATCGTGGACTACAGGAAACGGAGGGCCAAGCATGCCCCCATTCACATCAACAGGGCTGTATTGGAGCGGATCGAGAGCTTCAAGTTCCTCGGTGTCCACATCACTAAGGATCTATCATGGTCCAAACACACCAACACAGTCGTGAAGAGGGCACAATAATGCCTCTTCCCCCTCAGGAGGATGAAAAGATTTGGCATGGGTCCTCAGATCCTCAAAAAGCTACAGCTGCATGATTGAGAGCATCTTGACTGGCTGCATCACCACTTGGTATGGCAACTGCTTGGCATCTGACCGCAAGGCACTACAGAGGGTAGTGTATATGTCCCAGTACATAACTGGGTCTGAGCTCCGTGCCATCCAGGACCTCTATACCAGGCGGTCAGAGGAAGGTCCTAAAAATTGTCAAAGTCTCCAACCACCCAAGTCATAGACTGTCTGGAAATAACAGGACCCTGAACAGCTTCTACCCCCAAGTCATAAGACTGCTAAATAGGCTTTGTGCTCTGATACGAGGCTCTCCAAAACAAAACATTATTTATTCTCCTACAGTGATGATGATGAAATATACATGTTTTTCAATCATTCACACATCCTTCCATTTTCAATCATCCCTTAGTCATACCCAGATGCACTCAAAATACCTACCTATAAATATTAATACATGCAGTAGCCATTGTCTTTGCTCTTGGTAAGAATCATTTAATTAAAGTCCAGTTGTGCACATATTCCCTATTGACACTCAAAATAATTTCCCTTGAAAATGTCGATCTACAATGTAACAGTAACCATTAAGAAACAAAGGCAACTTAATGCTTATTTTCTTCCAATATTCATGTCTTAGTTAAACCACAGTGGTATTGTTCATACAAAAATATTGACTTCCCTCAGGGCAATTCCACGGTAACGGAATTACGCTTTGACTCTTGTATTTTTTTCACTTTTAAAAAGTATGCCAAACAAAAACCATTGATTTCAAAGTTTTAACAAACCATACAACTCTATGCACAAGTACTACATTGAACAATTTCCACTGAATTAAAACAAATACTAATTTAGTGGAAGAACTGTGCAGATGCATACTTTGGTAACGGAATTACAGTAAAATCTCCTTCAGGTTTTTATACGACCACGTTTTCCATACAACTCTTAAATAACTGCTCCGAATTAAGATTCAAAGATGTCTGCAGAAAGAATGGGGTGTCAGCTATGACATGGCGAGTGAGTGAGGTGAGTTTGAAAAAATCTCTCTGGGTTATTGAACTACAGTAAGTGAAGTGGATTTACACCTGGTAATGGAATTAAATCATGGGTCCCTGATCTGTACTACACAGAAATGCATAATTATGGATGCTGTAACAACACAGAATTAAACAATTAATAAAAGTCCCATGATGGTTGTAACTGTCCATTACTGCTTATCACTAATTAAGCATAATTTATTCACATTATTTAAATAAAATATTTGTTTTATTTTATAACTTTGTTATTTCATTCCAAGTCATCATCTCATCTCTATAGAGCTGCTGCCTATGCTGTCTGACAAAATCACTGTTTTAGTAGTTCTTCAAAGTAAACAAGGCGTACTCTTATGACTATCAATCACTTAGATCATGTATTTTCAGGTTGCGATCCCTCCCGAAGCTACTGCTCTCTATCCCTCTCGCGCGTTCTGCCTTCTTTCCGTCTCCATCAATGAGGTTTCCATGTCTGCACAGACCGGACTAGTAAACGGGCGCGCAATGGATTATGGTCATTGTAGCTAATTACCACGTTATTTGCGCTAATCTATGTAGAACATTGGCCTGTTGTAAACTACAACTCCCTACTACATTGCACAGGGCTTGATCTGATTTATCTCTACAGAAACTGAGCATTGAGTTCACAGGAAAAAAATAACAAATTAAATGGAATTAAAATAATTGAACTGACATCGGTCAATTAGTTATTTAAAAACCAAAAAATAACCAACATTTTAACCAACTTACAGAAGGTAAAGAATTTATGCAAAACTAAATATAAGCATTAATATTAGTTGGCAGGGGTCTTTACATCAACATTATTGTGTTTTGATGTATTTCTGATATGTTTTAAGACTTTTTCTGGTAGATGTCTAAGACACCTTTACCATCTGTTTATCCAGAAATCAAAGCCTTTACTTATTTTTTGATGGAAAATGGTTGAAAAATGTATCATTCCCCCAAAATATAGACTCTTAGCTTTCATTTGACACCCAATTTGATATGCTCCTATGAACTTTACATGTTGGTGCTCATGGGTCCTTTTCTATGGAAATGCTCCTCTGTAAAGTTACGGAATGAATGTAATCAGTTTTAACTGGCAGCTGTTCCCAGAGCAGGCTCTTGGTTGCTAAAACAGAAAGATGGGATGTGTTATTCCTCCCTGATGGAGGGATTATGCTGATGGTAGGGGGTTTGCCTTTCTCTCTCTCATCAGGTGTTTTAGATGAGCTGTGAATGCTCAGTGCGCTCTGAGACAGTGGAGGGCCCTGTCTCTTAATTGGTTCCTGTAAGGGCTCCTCCTATGCAGCTGTGTGAGAGCAGAGGATGCTGGGTAGTGGGGCTAGCCTCTCCACCTGGTGCCCTTCACCAACCTCCCCACAACAGGAGGGTTTTGACAAAGTTTTCTGCAATAATGTTTTGAGGAGCTACATGATTTCTGCTTAGGCCAGGCTTACTGTATCAAATGTCTGCTCCTTAAGGATTTATGCTGGGCCTTAGATGTCCATTTTTCTATTTTGCTACTTTTGTGCCATTTGTAAAGATATGAGGTGTGAGCTTAATCTCAACTTGGTCCATTTTTTCAAGTCATTTATGTTTGGTTTGAAGGCTCATTAGCTATGCAGGTAATTAGTGCATTTCTAATTAAACACATTGTTCTGCCATAAAGGCTAACACTAGCTGAGTATATCTCAGTAGGAGCTCAGAATTACCATAACGTTATGTAACATCTCGCCCTGGCTTGCTGTAAAACAGTGGCTGAATTCCCTCCCCTGTCTCACTTAAGAGTCTACAACATTATCAGGCTCTGAAACATTCTATTGGCATGTGAGTCATTTCAAAGTTTCAGGGAGCTAGGCCTTTTCCTCTTCTGTCTGCTTCCACACATATATGATGTTTGTATTGATTTGTGAGTGGGCTCTCCACAGAACTCCCCCGGTCGGTGGAAGGGGAACTGCTGGGTTTTAATAAACAAAAAAGAAGAGAGAGGCTAAAAGAGGGGGCTTACCTAATCACACTAATGTGATTAGCAGGGGAGGGGCAGCCCTGGACCCTAAGGGGTTGACTACGCCACTGCCTGCCTATATAGCGCCCCTCACTGGACGGAGTAGCACTTAGCAGGCCACTGTCTGCTGTTGGTCTTTAGAAACTCATGGCCATTCACAGAGAGGTTTTATACATGATACCACTGTCAGCCACTGATAGAGAGACGTCAATCATTTCTGCAGACGGACAAAGTTATTATTCCAAATGGTGAGTCTTGACATTTTGACAGATGTTACATTATTTTAGGTGCCCTGCTTGGAAGAGATTTAGTGAGATTTAGAGACAGAGAGAGAGAGAGAGAGAGAGAGAGAGAGAGAGAGAGAGAGAGAGAGAGAGAGAGAGAGAGAGAGAGAGAGAGAGAGAGAGAGAGAGAGAGAGAGAGAGAGAGAGAGAGAGAGAGAGAGAGAGAGAGACGGGAAGAGCATTAATCTCTTGCTCCTGTGTGCTGTATTGGCTGCAATTGCAATTTACAAAAAACACGGCATGTGACCAAAGTGTTAGTGGATCTGTTGGAGTCAGCGAGGGCATAGGCCTGGGTCTGGGTGGTGGTTGATTATGAGTCTCCTTTCCTCCTCTCTGGTACTGTAGCTCAGCAGGTTCTGTGCCCTAGATGACTTGGTGTGTCAGCACTATCTCCAGGAAAATGAGCCTGTGCCCTTCTCATGATGTGGGACCCAAAGCCTCTATTATGGGGAAGCTATTTAGAGGCAATCCACTCAGCGCCAGTACCCTCACCCTCTTGGCTACCAGCATGTGTCTTTGTGATGATTTTATGTGTTTGTGAATGTGTGGGGTTAACATGGTACTCCATGATACATTGATATCATGGAGTGTATTATTAATGTTTGATTTTCACTGACTCAATCCTTTGTATGAGGGGACTTTCTCAAGACCACAACCTTGTTACCGAAACTCCACATATATCTCTCTAGGAGACCTTCCTGCACCCTCAAAGCAAGTCAGCAGCTAGAGTAGCTCTGAGTTGGAGACAGACACCACCCCTGACATCTTAGTCTCAGTACACAAGCCTTGTTAACAGCCCCTGTTTCGCCATCCCATCAGTGTAGCAGTACACAAGCCTTGTTAACAGCCCCTGTTTCGCCATCCCATCAGGGTAGCAGTACACAGAGCAGGGTGACGTTGGAACATGCAGCCTAGCTCTCTGTGAAGAGTGTGCTCACAGTGGGCGACTGAGAACAATAGACCCCTGTGGAGACTCAGATGGAGCTGTCTGCGAAGCGTGTGTGTTTGTGTTGGGTGTGTGTGTGTGCGTGTGTGTGTGTTTATTGTATTGTTTCGTAGTGCGACAAGTACAACTTTGACGTTTGAAGCTTTTGCCATGACACATGCAGCTGTAAATAGCAAACAGTGATATGTCTGTACACAGAATAGCACCAACTGTTTTCATATCCCCAAAGCCCTATGTGTGACCCCCAAATGTTTTACTTCAATTGTTTCCCTGTTGCCGAGTTGCAGAATTTGGACTTGGTGCATTATCACAATTCTCCCTTGCAACCATCAGAGAGCAGGAGTAAAGAGCCTGTCATAGCAAAGCCTTTTAGATAATGTATTATTGATTCAGCAGGAGAGAGAGAGAGAGAGAGAGAGAGAGAGAGAGAGAGAGAGAGAGAGAGAGAGAGAGAGAGAGAGAGAGAGAGAGAGAGAGAGAGAGAGAGAGAGAGAGAGAGAGAGAGAGAGAGAGAGAGAGAGAGAGAGAGAGAGAGAGAGAGAGAGAGAGAGAGAGGGTAGCTAGCTATTCTTGGGTGAAACCGAAAGCAAGAAAAAGAGGGTAGCAATGCTATGATGAAAAAAGCAACGGAGGGAGAGAAAGTCCAGATAGAGATAGAGAAAAAGCATTCCACACTCTAACAGCATCATCCTACAGGTGGCTGCGTGGGTGGGAGGCTGTAGCCATGTCTCATAGTTCAGTGGTTGTGTCCCATGTCATGGTGAAAGAGCATCCCCAGTCTAAGGTCACTGTGCCTGGGGAGAGTGGCAGGCCACTACATGCTCCGGAGACAGAGGTGGACACTTACTGTCATAACAGGCTAGACCCAGGAGGAGATGGACAGAGAGTGGCTTAGTCCGCTGATTGAGGCTGTGTGTGGGAGAGAGGGAGCGAACAGAGAGGGATGAGAGAGAGAGGGAGCGGGGGAGATGGGGCCATCATACAGAGATGTTCTGCAGTGATGCCATATAGAATCGACAAATGTTATTTTGGAGAGAAACAATGCATGGTTTATCATATCCAATGTGCAATATTAGATGTTTGTGGATAGATGTCCTATCAAATGAGCACATCGAGAGCTTGGGACTATAAGGTTCTATCTGCAAAAATATGATTCTGAGATAATTCGCTTTAAACTTCCAAACCCTCATTGGTTTGAATGGTGTCAGCAATTTTCATCTTGTATTCTTTTGAACTTAACAACATAAATTGGGGGTATTTAGAGTACTATATACGTAGAGAACATTGAAAAGGACAAGGCTATGTCAATAACATATTTTTGACAAAAATGCAGATAGAACCCAAATAGTCCCAAGCTCTCGAGATGAGAACCGAGACTGATGCCTGTCAGCCTCTGTTGAGTTGATGAGGAAAATGTTATGGTTATGTTTGTTTTTTTAAGTCCTTGTCGCTACCTGTTCCACCTGTAGAGAAAGACCTCTGTAGTGTTTCTATTTGAATACTTGATTTATTACTTAATACAGAACCTTAGATTCCAGTACAGTTGTTCCACGTCTTTAAAAGGGCTATTGGTCTATAGGGCATCAGAAACAGACTTAAAATATGAGAGAAAGTGAGAGCACAAATTAGGGGAAATGGATGATTCAGAATGTGCCAGACTAACTTACTGTAAGAATGACTGATTGGCGTCATTGTCTCCAATTTAGTCTGTCAAATGCAAGATAAAATTGGCATCTTAATTTACTTTAGAGAAATCGTTAATGTCTGTGAAGTCGTTGACTCGGTAAAGGATCGCCTGTTAGTGGGAACTGTCAAACCATGGAGTACGGCGTAATAGAATATCACTGCTTTCCTATAACTGTAAAGTGAAGAGTATAGTGCCATGTGTTGAAAAAAGGCTGTAGCTAGCGGTGGCTACATCGATCATTGCAATGATTTATGTATATATCTGTGTTCTTATACGGTGTTACACCAATTCAATAATGACAATGTCAAGAACAATTCACTCTCATACCAGTCCTATTGGACAGTAGGAAATATTAGCGTTCAGCTAGAGATGTGCCCTACTGCTTCAAGGCCCAAACGCTGTCATCGTGTCATGCTACTTTACTAGTTTATGTGCAGAACCTGTGAAAATAATGTGTATTAGAAGCTTGAAATTAGGATAGTACATTACAGTGTGAAGGTTGTATCTAATACAAGCTAAATTAGCTGAGACTAATTCAAAGTGAGAGATTAATTCCAGGGTAATATTTCAAAGAGAAATGCTAACGAGTTAGTAAGAGGACACTGGCGCTGCTGGTCTGATTGAGTTATAAGACAATGGAGCTCTCATTTATTAGGCTGCTAATGTGCAGTTTACATGATTCTCTCTCTCCCTCCATGCCTCTCTCTCTAGCCCTTTACCGCTCTCTCTTTCTCTCTCTCGCTCCCTCCCTCCCTCCCTCCATCTCTCTCTCTGGTATAGATGATATGCATTATTAGCACAGTGAGAGATTTTATAGGCAGAAGCATAGCAGTGCGGTGTGCAGAGCCCAAGCCAGTCAGAGGAGAGGAGGGGAGCTTTGGCAGTGCCGCCCGGGGCTATGACATCAATCAGACCTCTGTACCCACGACCCACAGAGAACTGACCGCCTCAACAGCAGCGCCACAGGGCACCGTCAATCACTCTCATACAGTGAGGGAAAAAAGTATTTGATCCCCTGCTGATTTTGTACGTTTGCCCACAGACAAAGAAATGATCAGTCTATAATTTTAATTGTAGGTTTATTTGAACAGTGAGAGACAGAATAACAACAACAAAATCCAGAAAAACGCATGTCAAAAATGTTATAAATTGATTTGCATTTTAATGAGGGAAATAAGTATTTGACCCCCTCTCAATCAGAAAGATTTCTGGCTCCCAGGTGTCTTTTATACAGATAATGAGCTGAGATTAGGAGCACACATTAAAGGGAGTGCTCCTAATCTCAGCTTGTTACCTGTATAAAAGACACCTGTCCACAGAAGCAATCAATCAATCAGATTCCAAACTCTCCACCATGGCCAAGACCAAAGAGCTCTCCAAGGATGTCAGGGAGAAGATTGTAGACCTACACAAGGCTGGAATGGGCTACAAGACCATCGCCAAGCAGCTTGGTGAGAAGGTGACAACAGTTGGTGCGATTATTCGCAAATAGAAGAAACACAAAAACTGTCAATCTCCCTCGGCCTGGGGCTCCATGCAAGATCTCACCTCGTGGAGTTGCAATGATCATGAGAACGGTGAGGAATCAGCCCAGAACTATTGGTTACACACTACGCCGTGAAGGACTGAAATCCTGTAGTGCCCGCAAGGTCCCCCTGCACAAGAAAGCACATATACAGGGCCATCTGAAGTTTGCCAATGAACATCTGAATGATTCAGAGGAGAACTGGGTGAAAGTGTTGTGGTCAGATGAGACCAAAATCGAGCTCTTTGGCATCAACTCAACTCGCCGTGTTTGGAGGAGGAGGAATGATGCCTATGACCCCAAGAACACCATCCCCACCGTCAAACATGGAGGTGGAAACATTATGCTTTGGGGGTGTTTTTCTGCTAAGGGGACAGGACAACTTCACTGCATCAAAGGGACGATAGACGGGGCCTTGTACCGTCAAATCTTGGGTGAGAACCTCCTTCCCTCAGCCAGGGCATTGAAATGGGTCGTGGATGGGTATTCCAGCATGACAATGACCCAAAACACATGGCCAAGGCAACAAAGGAGTGGCTCAAGAAGAAGCACATTAAGGTCCTGGAGTGGCCTAGCCAGTCTCCAGACCTTAGTCCCATAGAAAATCTGTGGAGGGAGCTGAAGGTTCGAGTTGCCAAACGTCAGCCTCGAAACCTTAATGACTTGGAGAAGATCTGCAGAGAGGAGTGGGACAAAATCCCTCCTGAGATGTGTGCAAACCTGGTGGCCAACTACAAGAAATGTCTGACCTCTGTGATTGCCAACAAGGGTTTTGCCACCAAGTACTAAGTCATGTTTTGCAGAGGGGTCAAATACTTATTTCCCTCATTAAAATGCAAATCAATTTATAAAATTTTTTGACATGCGTTTTTCTGAATTTTGTTGTTGTTATTCTGTCTCTCACTGGTCAAATAAACCTACCATTAAAATTATAGACTGATCATGTCTTTATCAGTGGGCAAACGTACAAAATCAGCAGGGGATAAAATACTTTTTTCCCTCACTGTATGTGAATGATCTTTAATGGTGAACACAAACACATGCAGCCTGCCACTCTATTCTCTATCGTCGGTTTTGGAGGTCATTCACTGAATGTAATGTATGCCTGGTAAGAGAAACAATAAGAAAATGTCAAGTAGACAAAGCATCTGTAAGTCAAAATGTCAAGTAGACAGACATTCTACTCAAAAAACACCCCCCACCACCTCCCTGCCGCAGCAGGCTTTTTCATGACTCTTCCCTTCCCTGTGGGACCTGTAGGAGGATTTTCAAGTGACTGAGCATCATGGCGTGATGAGGAACTCAGCCAGATCAATCCAGACAGTCAGCTCCATCTCTACTGTACATCAGTCACAGTCAGCTGTGCACCCTCGTGCAGACAGACGGACGGACAGACAGACAGACTGGCCATGGGAGCCAATTACACCCAGCAGCATCCTGGGTAGAAGAATGGGTGCCAACTACACCGTTTATGACAATCTAGGGCAGCGAAACAGTATGTTTTAGCTTAAACTAGGTGCACAAGGAGTCTGTGTTTATATATGTGTACGGCTGGTGACTTTGAAAAGTCAGTTTGTCCAATGTGTGAAAATCTCCTTTTTAAAAGCATGAGTGCAAAACATGAAATAAGGCATTTTATGTAAGCAATGTACAGTAAGCTTATGTAAGCCTGCACAGGGGATGTTACAGCTATATATGTATGCTAGCTTACAGCTATAGTCTGAACACATAGGGTACAGTTTGCGGTTGCGTGCTGGACCCCTCAGTGACTTTGTGAGAAACCAAAGCATTTTCACACTAACCCCCTGATGAGCCAGCGGTGCAATTAAGCACTAACCTGTCCTCTCAGGCTCTGTACTGGCTTTGGGTTTGATTACATGACTCCTGCAGTAATACCTACAGCAAAGGTACAATTCCAGCATTTTGGCAGGTTCATTCCATCTCCACCCAATTTCACTTAATATTCCAATGCTACACAGACATTACAGGCTACGAGCCATATGCAGATGTCAATGCGGTGAGAAGAAGACCCATGGAGCGGCGCACAATTGGCCCAGCGTCATCCAGGGTAGGGGAGGGAATGGCCGGCAGGGATGTAGCTCAGTTGGTAGAGCATGGCGTTTGCAACGCCAGGGTTGTAGGTTCGATTCCCACGGGGGGCCAGTATGAAAAATGTATGCACTCACTAACTGTAAGTCTGCAAAATGACTAAAATGTAAGAACGTTGAATAGGTGATGTTGTTGCTGTAGCCCTTTTCCCTGTGAGCCTTTAGCACCTCTTAGTGGTGAGATATGAGAATTGCAATCAGGACTGAGCAGAAATTCACACGATAATGTGGACAGACAGACAGTGTGTAAAATACCCATATACGCTCTTTGGACAGAGTAGTTATTTCAGACATTCTCTGTTTGTCAAGCCCCTATCAGTGTACTATGTAGATCCTATGTACATCTCATCAGGACCATACTAGCCCAAGGCTTTTGTCTGAGGGGGAGCAAAGAAGTTGTCATAACAAGGTAAGCAGTAATGAAGCATAGTCTTTCGGTTTGACTTTCTCCCGCTGACTGTAATATAGAATTTCCTGGCTACAGATATAACCTTTTTGGTTAACTCTTTATGTGTTGTATGGTCATACTGCCTTAAAACCTAGCGAGGGTTTTGTTGGACTTGCCAATCATTCATAAACAATAAGCACATGGGCAAAGTACATTCTGGTCTGTATTTGGTGTATCTAATTCAAAACTCAATTTCCATTTTGGTCTGTACCCCACACATACAATTATCTGTAAGGTCCCTCAGTCGAGCAGTGATTATCAAACATAGATTCAACCACAAGACAAGGGAGGTTTTCCAATGCCTCGCAAAGAAGGGCACATATTGATGGATGGGTAAAAATAAAAATAAAGCAGACATTGAATATCCCTTTGAGCATGGTGAAATTATTAATTACACTTTGGATGGTGTATCAACACACCCAGTCACTACAAACATACAGGCGGCCTCCCTAACTCAGTAGCCGGAGAGGAAGGAAACTGCTCAGGGATTTCACAATGAGGCCAAAAGTGACTTTAAAATAGTTACAGAGTTTAATGGCTGTGATATAAGAAAACTGAGGATGGATTAACAACATTGTAGTTACTCCATAATACTAACCTAATTGACAGAGTGAAAAGAAGGAAGCCTGTACAGAATAAAACATATTCCAAAACATGCACCCTCTTTGCAACAACGCACTAAAGTAATACTGCAAAAAATGTGGCAAATTAATTCCCTTTTTGTTTGGGGCAAATCCAATACAGCACATTACTGAGTACCACTCTCCATATTTTGAAGCATAGTGGTGGCTGCTCATGTTATGGGTATGCTTGTAATCGTTAAGACTGGGGAGTTTTTCAGGATAAAAGATAAACTGAATGGAGCTAAGCATAGACAAAATCCTAGTGGAAAAACTGGTTCAGTCTGCTTTCCACCAGATACTGGGAGATTAATTCACATTTCAGCAGGACAATAACCTAAAACACAAGGCCAAATCTACATTGGAGTTGCTTACCAAGAAGACAGTGAATGTTCCTGAGTGGCCGAGTTACAGCTTTTACTTAAATCTGCTTGAAAATCTATGGCAAGACTTGAAATGGTTGTCCAGCAATGATCAACAACTAATTTGAAAGAGCTTGAAGAATTTTGAAACGAATAATGGGCAGATATTGTACAATCCAGGTGTGCAAAGCTCTTAGAGACTTACCCAGAAAGACTCACAGCTGTAATCGCTGCCAAAGGTGATTCTAACATGTGACTCAGTGGTGTGAATACTTATGTAAATTAAATATTTCTGTATTTCATTTTCAACAAATTTGCAAAAATGTCTAAAAACATGTTTTCACTTTGTCATTATGGGGTATTGTGTGTAGATGGGTGAGAAAAAAAACGATTTAATCAATTTTGAATTCAGGCTGTAACAACACAAAATTTGGGATAAGTCAAGGGGTATGAATACTTTCTGAAGGCACTGTACATTTACGAACTTGCATATCCTAAGGAAGCAGCTGTCATTTCCTGGTCAATTAAACAAAAACAAGGCCAATGATAAGACAAAGGCGTAACACACACACTTAGACAATTACCTCCCGCCCCGCCCTCTCCCCCTTCCCACTCCACTTCTCATTCCCTGTAGCCCGGCCAGTCTTCCCCTTCTTCCCCTGTCCCTATGTGAGCGCCTGCCACTCTTGCTCCGGGCTGTGGTGCTGTAGCAGTGTCATCACTCAGGATGGACTCCCCACCACTCTACCTGCCTCTGCTAATGCTGACCAGCCTGCTCAGCCTCTGTAAGGACCCAGCGCTCTACTTTCTACTTTCTCAGCTCAGATAGGTTACCTTTAGTTCACCTTCTATTCATATGTATGTCTGTCTCTCACATCACTAGTTTTCTCTTCTTATTCCTCCCCTGTCTCCCTCCACCTATCTCCACTCACAGGGCAAGGGGCAGAAGCTCAGTCATGTAAGTATGAGATACAATTACTTTCTGTATTTGATGCCACTTTAATAAATGCACCAGAGAGCTGGAAGAGTCCCGGCGTAGAGACAGTTTGAGGGCAGTTGGTCCTGTCTACGGTTGACAAGCGGCTATTTTTATTCCTCACACAAAATAGTTATTTTTGTAGAAAATGGGTATTGTCTTGCTTCCTTGACATTTTCATGTCTTTCGTTAGATTTATTGAAGGTATTTTAAGCGGAATACGCAGCTGGTTTCATTGTTTTGAGTCAGCGTGTGAACAAGCTTCTGAGATGTTGAACCTCTTTGATCTACCTACATTCTCAAATACTATAATGGTTTTATTTTTCTCAGCAACTTTGTTCATTCTGAGCTCTTGATTGGGTATTGAGAAGGAGCTGGTGGCATATAACTGTAATAACAGACCGTATCTATTCCCCAAAGGCTGAGTCACAGATTTGGCTCCAAAGTACATTTGGCTCAGTTTTCAGCCTTTTCGCCTGCATGGCTGAGCTGTATTTGTACCTATTCTAAAAGCATTACCAGGGAGGATGTGCAACAAAATGCCCGCTTTGTTGTGTCAGCTCAGGCCCAATAGTGTTGTTGGTGTTGAGTGCGAACAGGAGCCAAGGTAAGGCCACAGCCCTCCCAGGGGAGGGGAAGGTTGGCCTGTGTTTGTTAAAGTGTTTTCCTCCTTTCCTTCCTCCTCCACCTCCTGCTTACTGTGCAGTCGAGTGAAGGGCTGTCAGGCACCAGGGAAGGGCCTTCCTCTGTCTGGAGGACTCTACCTGCCCTGTAGAGGAGAGAGCCCAGACAGTATAGTTCATACCAAATATCTTGTGGCTTGACCAAAAATCACTTCCATTTAGCCTTGGTTATTTTGTACCACAAATAGTAGTTTGTATTAGCCTTGGTTGTCATGGTGTCTTTGTGTGTCTGTGCGTGTGGTTGTGCAGTATTCACCATAGACAGTGTGACGCTCAAACTGGACCCCAGTGGCGAGGTAGACAGTGGGACCTTCGTGGACCTGAACTGTGAGGTCAGCATCAGCCATGACCAGTCCCACACCCTGACATACAGCTTCAACTTCCTGCGAGACGATGTCCTGGTCTACTCCAAAAACACCACCGAACCTGCGGTCCTTCACCAGCTCACCCCGGCCAGGGCTGCCAACTCTGGCGCTTACGAGTGCCGGGTCATAGTTCAGGACAAGAGCAAAGGCAGCAGGACCCAGAGACTCACCGTCTCAGGTACTGCTGAAATGGATCCATGATTATATTGACTTTCTGGTAAAACTCTCTAGATCTTCATTCATAATCCATTATATGTAGGTACATACAGTATCAAGTATGTTCCTCTTTGTGATGCATGGTATGTGAAATCATAGTGACTGACATTGATTGTTCGACCACAGGCTTACAGACGCCTGTGCTGCAGGTGACCTCCCAGATCCTGTTTGAGGGGGATGAGCTGGCAGCTACCTGCACAGCCCCAGAGGAGTCTGGCTCCCTGCTCTTCCACTTCTACCAGGACCAGGAGAAGATCAAGCAGGTGTGGGCCGGTGGGAACTCAGTGGAGACCAGGCTGGAGCTGAAGCATGCTGGGGACAAACACCTGCGCTGTTACTTTGAAATCACCATGCTGCCCAACGCTGGGAGGTCCAACAACAGCAACACTGTCAAGGTCATGGTCAAAGGTAAGAGTGGGGTTGGATGCTGTCTGTAACTGTTGCATTTGTCATTGGAATGTGCTGGTTCAGATTTCTAGTAGCGCATTGGGATTTAATGAATTTGAATTTGATTCATTCATTTGCTATGGGCATTATGCTTCTGTGTGCTTCAATATTTGATCACCTGTAAGAAAATAAATGTTGGGTTAAAGAGTATCCCTGTTCTTCTGTTGTATCATTAGAACTGTTCATCACACCCATCATGAACATTCTTCCTGGTAAAGATGTGATTGAGGGTGACATTGTCGAGTTTGTCTGTCGAGTGGTGAACCCCCCACCCAATGTGGCGGTCTTCCTGACCAAGGACAAGAGGGTGCTTAAGACAGCCTCCATTAGTCTCAGTCATCAGCTCAGAGTGCTGGCAGAGGACTCTGGGGAGTATGTGTGCAAGGCGGACAGAGGCAACGTGCAGAAAGAAGCCTATGAAAGCATCAAAGTCAAAGGCAAGTATTGGATGTCCATGTGTCTGTTGTAAAAGGTTGGGCCACATGACATGTAATAGTGAGCGTTTTTGAGCTGAACTGAATTTAATGTTTTGCCATGCCAATGTATATTTGAATTTAAAGTTTGACACTCTGCTTTTTCTGTCTGATCCCCACAGAGTTGTTTTCCAAAAGGTGAGTCTCTCTGTGTGGATGGGGTAATTCTAAAAACACTCCACTCTCATTCAACATTCTCAAACATTGCATGTGCTTTATTTTCGAACAGTTTTTCTCTTCTCTGGTCTCATCCTGTCTTTTTCGTTCTCTTTGTTGTTCCCCCTCTCCCTCTGTCAGTGCCTGTGTCAGTCCCTCTTCTGAGCGTGGTAGGGGGCAGGTTGATCCTGGGCAAGCCCTTCCAGCTCCAGTGTCAGAGTGACAACGGTAGTCTGCCCATCACCTACACCCTGCTGAGCCCCCACAGACAGGCTGAGTTCAGGGTGGTCCGCAGTCCCAAGGATCTGGCCCTCTTCAACATCACCTCCATCCACAGGAGCACTGACATCCACAGCTTCTCCTGCAAGGCAGAGAACAACCCCCGTCAGCCCCACAGGGAGAGCTCAGGAGAGCACCTCCGACGCACTGCCACCATCATAGGCGAGTTGGCCACACCTCCTGTTTATAACAGAACCAGATGTATATATACATACACGTACAGTACCAGCCAAAAGTTTGGACACACGTAGGGTTTTTCTTAATTTTTACTATTTTCTACATTGTAGAATAATAGTGAAGACATCAAAACTATGAAATAACACATATGGAATCATGTAGTAACCCAAAAAGTGTAAAAGAAATCAAAATATATTTTAGATTTTAGATTTTTCAAAGTAGCCACCTGTCACGACTTCGGCCGAGGCTGCCTCCCCTCCTTGTTCGGGCAGGTTTCGGCGTTCGTCTTCACCGGCTTACTAACCACTGCTGCCCCAATCATCATCACCTTTGTCTTGTCTTGTCAATCACACACATCTGGTTCTAATCCCCACATTAGTCTGTGTATAAGTGTTCCCTCTGCCCCCTTGTCCTTGTGGGTGATTGTTATTTGTGAGAGTAGTGTAGCTCGGTGGAGCTACTCGTACATTTTGTTGCCAGGGTAGATTTTCCCCTGTGCCTATGTATTATTGGAGTCTACCGTTACAGTGTATTTGCCAGGGATGAGAGTTTCCCCTGTGCCTGTTTCGTTGATCGCTATTTGAGCGCATTTGTGTGTCCACAAAGGAATAAACTCTGTATTTGGTGATTACACTCCTGCGCCTGACTCCTTCCATCACACGCATCACACCACCCTTTGCCTTGATGACAGCTTTGCACACTCTTGGCATTCTCTCAACCAGCTTCATGAGGAATGCTTTTCCAACAGTTTTGAAGGAGTTCCCACATATGCTGAGCACTTGTAGGCTGCTTTTCCTTCACTCTGCAGTCCAACTCATCCCAAACCATCTCAATTGGGTTGAGGTCGGGTGATTGTGGAGGCCAGGTCATCTGATGCAGCACTCCATCACTCTCCTTCTTGGTCAAATAGCCCTTACACAGCCTGGAGGTGTGTTGGGTCATTGTCCACAAACCAGATGGGATGGCGTATCGCTGCAGTGTGCCTTGAATTCCAAATAAATCACTGACAGTGTCACCAGCAAAGCACCCCCACACCATCACACCTCTTCCTCCATGCTTCACAGTGGGAACCACACATGTGGAGATCATCCATTCACCTACTCTGCGTCTCACAAAAACACGGCGGTTGGAACCAAAAATCTCAAATTTGGACTCATCAGACCAAAGGATCGATTTCCACCGGTCTAATGTCCATTGCTCGTGTTTCTTGACCCAAGCAAGTCTCTTTTTATTATTGGTGTCCTTTAGTAGTGGTTTCTTTGCAGCAAATTGACCATGAAGGCCTGATTCACACAGTCTCCTCTGAACAGTTGATGTTGAGATGTGTTTGTTACTTGAACTCTGTGAAGCATTTATTTGGGCTGCAATCTCAGGTGCAGTTAACGCTAATGAACTTATCCTAATGAACTTATGAAGCAGAGGTAACTCTGGGTCTTACTTTCCTGTGGCGGTCCTCATGAGAGCCAGTTTCATCATAGCGCTTGATGGTTTTTGTGACTGCACTTGAACAAACTTTCAAAGTTCTTGAAATGTTCCGGATTGACTGACCTTCATGTCTTAAAGTAATGATGGACTGTCGTTTCTCTTTGCTTATTTGAGCTGTTCTTGCCATAATATGGACTTGGTCTTTTACCAAATAGGGCTATCTTCTATATACCACCCCTACCTTGTCACAACACAATTGATTGGCTCAAATGCATTAAGAAGGAAAGAAATTCCACAAATTAACTTTTAACATGGCTCACCTGTTAATTGAAATGCATTCCAGGTGACTACCTCATGAAGCTGGTTGAGAGAATGCCAAGAGTGTGCAAAGCTGTCATCAAGTTAAAGGTGTCTACTTAATATAAAAAAACTCTCAAATATAAAATATATTTTGATTTGTTTAACACTTTTCTGGTTACTACATGATTCCACATGTGTTATTTCATAGTTTTTATGTCTTTACTATTATTCTACAATGTAGAGAATAGAAAAAATAAAGAAAAACCCTGGAATGAGTAGGTGTGTCCAAACTTTTGACTGGTACTGTACATATGGCTCTGGTTTATGAAAAGGAGACGCTGGTACAGTCAGTCTAACTGATGACAGAGCAGATTTACTGTAATGACTCAACAACATTAATTCCCCACAGAGCCAGTCTCCAGGCCAGTACTGACCGTGAAACCCAACATGGGGGACGTGGCTGAGGGGGAGGACCTGACCCTAACCTGCACTGTCCAGCGGGGCACGCCCCCCATCACCTACACATGGTATCACACAACGAGTGCCCTGCCCCTGCTGTCCAAGACCACCAATGACATGCGAGGATCCCACTCGGTTCAAGGTGTCAGTCGAGAGCATGGAGGCAGATACTACTGCGTCACCAACAACCCATCCAACGACAGCAAGAGCAGTGCCATGGTCACTGTTGGAGGTGAGAGGGGAAGGGGTCTCACACATGAAAGTATTATCACACAAACACACTTGTGTGTGACTAGAAGTCCTTTAGCTAAATCCACTGAGGTTGAACTTGACCTGAGGTAACCTCTGAATCTTTGCTGTCTGCAGTGAAGTTGGCTGGCTGGAAGAAGGGGCTGATCGCAGCGTTCTGCATCCTGCTCACAGTGTCTCTCATCATCATCATCATCATCATCGTTAAGAAAGGCCTTCTTCCATTCAGAAAAAAGAGAACAGTGGAACTGTCAGTGTGAGTGGGCCTGGCTTTGATTGCATCATACTTCCATAGTCTTTTCACAAACCATTGAATGTACAGGTGATGCACAATGCTTTGTCAGGCAAGATGTGAATATTAAAGCGGTAAAGGTCATATAGGAGTTTCCTGTTTAAATATTCATTGTGTTTTCTTGTTCCCCCTCTCTCAGGAAGCCAACAAGCACTAAAACAGACGAGACTCTGAGACTAACCCATGGAGAAGTCAATGAGGCTGCCAATGGTAAGCACTGTCTACTGATTTACTGTACAGTAGTACCTATAGCTGCTGTCAGGACTTCACACTACTAAACCATTGGCCCACGATAGAAAGTCTATAGAGTCTTGCAGGCCCCTACCATCTCAGCCTTAACCTTGCTCCAATCCTTCATCCTCTCAGGATATCCTCTCTCTTCCTCTCTGTGTGTTCCTTCCTCCTAGCTTGGCTCAGGGTAAATAGCAGGTGAGGGGATGCATACCTAATATGGCAAAGCAATTAATGTTTCTTACAATTGGATGTGACCGGTGTCCTGTATGACTGACCCCTGGTCTCTGTGTTTTGCAGTCACTCCTGGGGTCATGGGAAGGAGCGTCTAGAGTGATCATGTCTCAGGCTCAGGTGAGTGTACCAGAGTTCATGAGGTCAACTCCTACATTTCAACAGTAGGAGCATTAACTCTGTGACTATTCATGTCTAACATTAAGTGTGGCTATTGTAGAGTCTGACGACCAGACCAGCAAGGGAACTTCTGAGGTACCTGAGCCACAATACACTGAGGTCCATCCCCAGGAGGTAGACCCCACCAGAGGTAAGAGACTGACCCATCCTCTTAGCTGGGAGGTGCTAGGCTTCAAATACATGTCAACATTATTATTGATCTATTGCTTAAAGTCAAATAATCGTGAGCTGTCCACTTGTATTTTTAGATTATGTCCCTTTGAAGCATTTGTTTATGCATTCCTAGCTCCCGTGAAGAAAGGCTCAGACATGGTGTACAGCGAAGTGCGGAACTCGATGCAAGGTAAGACTAATATCCTGTTCAATGTTCACTAAAGCCCTCTATACACTAAGAAACAGCAAATGAGATGGGCTTCTTCTCTGGGGTTTGAGAAATGTGCCATTCAGGAAACCAGGCCAGGCCTAACTCTAAACATCTGCATTGTTAGTGAGAGAGGGTGCCGTTAAGCCGGCAGTTTAGCCAGCTGTCCACTTCCTGCTCTCGTCAAAGGGAACTTCCTGTTATTACAATCCAACCCAAACACAGGGTCCATCTGTCAAGCGGAGTCAGAGGACTGCTCCATTGTTAACTCCTGAAATAAGAACCCCCACCCGCCATCCATTTTGTCCATTGTTGAGTAATTGACCTAATCCTTGGAAATGTACATGGTATGTGTGTCAAACAATGTTGCAGCACAGGGGAAGAGGAAACAATCATGGGCTTTGGCCTGCTTCTATATTGTCAAACAATGGGCTTGTTGGCAGGGAAACTGACTGGTAACACACACACATTAGTGGTTGTAATTGGATAAGCCCAAGGCGGTCAGTCTTGAGGAGAGGTGGAGGCTCTGGGTGAATGGTGTTGTTTTGGGGAGTGGTGGTGAAGACGTAGATCTTCTCTAATCACTGAATGCCTTCATTTCCTGAGCTTGTCTCCTGCTCTTGTTTTTGCTGGTGAGTCAGAGTCCGAACAAGCTGATGGCGTAAGTAGAGCAATTTGCTAACAAATACACTCACGCACATATTGTTTTACATACAGTACATAGACCTTATGACTTTGTTTTGTCTTAGAGGGACCCCTTATGGTGAAAATAAGACAACACAGAAGGAGGAAACCGCTAGAATACACAGAAACTGTAGAAACAGACACTGGTTTCTTCTTGTATTTTTATTTTTATTTTGTCTATTTCTGCAAGGCTCAGTTGAATATGCCCAGCTAAACCACAATGACCATGAGTCAGAAGAACCAGACCAAGAACCAGAGCCTGAACCAGAGCCAGAGCCAGAACCAGAACCAGAACCAGGATCAGAGCAAGACGGACAACTTGAATGACCACCATCAATATTTATTCTCTAACTTATTCAGCCCATAAAACAACTGAAGCTGTTATTGCATTGAATGCATTTGTATATTTTATATATTTTTACACCTCTTCTTCTTAACCATTTGTACAGTCTTTAAATGCCTGTAATTATGCCTTGGTGAATTGAGAATAAAACAATGCAGCAGAATGGGAGACCTTGTACTTTTTCTCAATGAGATAAAAATCTCTCCTGAGAACGTGCACATAGGATGGGTGTTGTGGCCCGGAGAAAAATACACACAAATACAATTCCCTCCATTGTGAGCTGAGCTCCATGGACAGGAGGGAACCTTTGAAGCCTGTGGGGTGTAGCAACAGTCAGGGGGTGTGACACCACCCTGCTGGGTGACCAGGCAAACCACTCTGCCTCTCCTGACCAGAAGAGGGCAGCACCTTGTTTAAGATGCAGTAGGGAAACATTGGCGCCACACTGCTGAAATCTTTCATATGAGAGGCTTCCACTGTGTTTTATCATCAAGGCATATCAGTTTCAGTTTCCATCCTTTCATGACTTTGATTGACTGAGACGAGTAGTGACTTAATAAGTTATGAGGTAATACAGGAGTCAATTCCTTTTCTCAGTATTTGGCTATGAGAGGAGAACAAAAACAGACAAACAAACTTTAAAGTGTAGACTATATTGTCTTTGTACAAAGGTGTACACAGAACTGCACTCATTTCAGAACTTCTCTTCTGTCCAGAAGGCTAGTGGAGTCATCATCCCCAAGGGAACACAACAACATTACATTAGTAATGTCTGTGCCATCACATATCCTTGATCACAAAATCAAAATATCTATATTAGCTGTATTATATTAGTTTCTTCAAAAAGCTTAATGCGACATCACCAAGGTGATCTGAACAACAAAGGCCTATAGCCCACAATAGGTTGATTGGGTTCATTAATGTCATGGCACATGTTGTTGACAGTCCAGCTCATGTGGATTTGCCTTTTGACAGGAAGCTCTAAGGGACGTTGAAAGACTGACCAACACTGTGTAAAAAGCTATAGAACCCGACACCACAGCTAAACACCCACAGCCTGCCACCGACTTAAATGCTCTCAACTACATTCCCAGTTCAGTCACACGTATATATTGCAGCCTTTAGGATGAAGCATTTATCTTCATTAGAGATAGCCCAGTCCCTTGTTTGGATTATGTTTCAGTTATTTGTGTGTGTATGTTTCAGCTGTGTGTGTGTTTGTGTGTGTGTACGCGCCTGTGTGTGACAGAAAGGGAGCAATACAGAGGGGGAAGTAAGGGTGAACCCAAGAGAGAGAGAGATAGATAGAGAGAGCGAGAGAAAGAGAGAGCGCGAGAGAGAGAGCGCGAGAGAGAGAGCGAGAGAGAGAGAGAGAGAGAGAGAGAGAGAGAGAGAGAGAGAGAGAGAGAGAGAGAGAGAGAGAGAGAGAGAGAGAGAGAGAGCTCTAGTGACAGTGTGTGTAAGCTAGGGCTCCTCCTTCCCCACCTCAGGTCATGTTGAGTTTGAATCGCCATCCTAGCTAGCTAAAATGTAACCACCTTTAGTGTAGTCAGACTATTCACTATTGGTTCTCGTACTAGGAAGTTCAAAATGTAACAAAACACTATAATATTTCATGTCCATGCAAATATATTTTGTATTATGATATGGTAAGAAATAAAATAAGTACTGCTATTTTAGGTAATCCCCCAAGGGGAAGTCAAAACTATCGATAAAGTGTTAAACACGGCCCCTTTAAGAGGAGGAGTCCAAAGAGTAATCTATGAATGAATCGTTTTCCAAAATGATTTCCAAAATGAAAACCCAATCCAGCTCCATGTCTCAGCTGTCTGGATCTCTGCAGGGTGTAATTACTGTATCGTTACATCACACGCTGCAGTTTCAGCTTTTAGGGTGTGGGTGAATTAATCATATTACTTAACAGGTCTGCCCTGACAGCGGTTAACAGCATATTTTGAGAACTGGCAGCTGGAGGTCACCTACCCGTAGTATGCGCTCCAGCAGGTATATCTCACTGGTCATCCCCAAAGCCAACACCTCCTTTGGCCACCATTCCTTCCAGTTCTCTGCTGCCAATGACTGGAACAAATTGCAAAAATCTCTGAAGCTGGAGACTCTTATCTCCCTCACTAACTTTAAGCATCAGTTGTCAGAGCACCTTACCGATCACTGCACCTGTACACAGCCCATCTGAAATTAGCCCACCCAACTACCTCATCCCCATATTGTTATTTATTTTGCTAATTTGCACCCCAGTATCTCTATTTGCACATCATCTCTTGCACATCTATCATTCCAGTGTTAATACTAATTGTAATTATTTTGCACTATGGCCTATTTATTGCCTTACCTCCATAACTTGCTACATTTGAACACACTGTATATATATTTTCTGTTGTATTTTTGACTTTATGTTTTGTTTTACCCCATATGTAACTCTGTGTTGTTGTTTTTATCGCACTGCTTTGCTTTATCTTGGCCAGGTCGCAGTTGTAAATGAGAACTTGTTCTCAACTGGCTTACCTGGTTAAATAAAGGTTAAATAAAATAAAATGTGCTGCTATGGAATTAAAATGACTGTAGCAGAAGTAGAATAAATAAGAATATGCTGGCTGGGTATTAATGAGCGGGTATTAACCGGTGCAAGCTATTTTTGGACGGCATTTATTATAGGTCAGATTGGCTTTTTAATTTTTAACTGCACAAGAATAAAGCCAAAGTGATATATGTTTACACCCTGTGTCCTATACTATTTTCCTCCGCAAGGACACTACATACAGAAATAACCCCTAGTCTGGTGAATCTGCTGAGGCCATCTCCTGCGTACCTCGCAGCGTCAACCCGGCCACCATCCCCTCCAAACCCTGAGGTGTCCTGGCCATGGATGGCGCTGTCCTCTTCAGAGGGCCTGGTCTGATGTTTGAAGAGCCTGTCTACTCTGTCAAATACACGCTGCTGAATTTACCATGTTACTGCATCCATCATGTGAGGTCATGTGCTGTCGTAGACGCTGTGAATTCCTGTTACATGTCAACTGCCCAGCTGCACAGGAGAAGACTAGACGGTATGTCCTCCATGGTCACAAGGCCAATGGCGTGGTAACTAGACAGGACAGGTTTTCTTAATGTCGTTATAATGTATACAGTCGGAGAGAGTGATAAATATATATTTGGAACTTTTCACTTTTAGAAGTGTGGGACGCTGTGTCCCTTTATTTTTACTGCCTGTGTGTTCGTGTCTCAGCAAGGAAACCTGATCCGGCCCCTCCTGTATCTGAAGCAGGATTCCAGCTCCGCCATTGGCTACGCTGCTAAAATAGGTACGTTGACCACTGTGAATATTATGTCTTTCACTTGGCCTTACGTGCACTGCTGAGACTCAGTGGTGAGGTCATCGCGGCAGCAGGTTCATTGTTCTTAGATTTGCTACTATCACAAACTAAGATGTTCCCAGGTACTTATGACTTTGTGCTTTCCAGTTGTACACAGTGTTCAAGTTTACTGTGTTTTACGG
This sequence comes from Coregonus lavaretus, assembly GCF_964263955.1. Lineage (NCBI taxonomy): Eukaryota > Metazoa > Chordata > Actinopteri > Salmoniformes > Salmonidae > Coregonus > Coregonus lavaretus. The sequence goes on from NC_139989.1 coordinate 48,424,700, forward strand.
CTGTCTCAAAATACTGCTATTAGCAGACACCATAGTTACAGCTGAAGCCCCTAGTAATAATTTACTTGATAGCCCACAGCAGCACTGTAAGTACTGCCTCTACAATACATTTTTGAAGTTAAAAAAATAATGATTATAATCAAAGACCTGAGGGCGTGGCAGATTGTCAACATGATACACTGACCCAGTTTGCAGACTAGAGGAGGATACAGAAAGGATCCATCATAGTGGTCTCGATCAGGTGGAGCAAACTTAAACTTGCGCCTTTTTTGCTTCTTCCTCATGGTATGGCTAGTTACCTGACTTGCCTACAGCTCTCCATTCAGCTTAGACACAAGTCACCAGGAAACGTGGAGATTCAATCATCTCTTCTCTAAATCTTCTCAGTACAACTGCTCTTTCACTTTCTACCCTGCTCTCAATATTCCCTAGGATTCATGTTTCCATGCATACATTTTGGATGTAAACCTTATGTCCATTTCCCCCCTTTCATGAGTAATGGATCAGCTCGTCTGATTAAAATCTCAGACAGCAATTTAAAATAGAGTCATGTAAACAAGCAACAAGGTATGTCATACTGTATAGCACTATAAATGAAGAATAGAGCAGGTTTACACAAACAAGCCCAGCTCCCATAGTCCTACATTTGTAATTTACACATCTTTATCCTAATATTTACATATTGTCTCATACCACAACAGTGTATCATGTTGACCCACATTAAAGAGGACTGAGAGGACGTGTTTTTCTCTGGCTGGAGGTAAGTAGGGGTAAGCTACATGTAGTGTTGAGTAAAGCTTAACCATGTATTAGATCGTAGGTAGGTAGTTAGCTGTAGTTAGGTATTGTATTTATTGTAGGTTAGTATTGTTGTTATTGTAGCTTTCCGTGGGTAATTTGTGGGTTAGTATCGAGGCATGAGGCTAGCTAGCTAGCGGGTAGCTATTGGTAACGATTAGCAACGCTGGAGAGCTGGTTCCAACGGTAATGTACTCCTACCCAACGTTTAACTTTTGCTTAACCATGTATTAGATCGTAGGTAGGTAGCTAGCTGTAGTTAGGTATTGAATTTATTGTAGGTTAGTATTGTGGTTGTAGTAGCTTTCCATAGGTAATTGTGGATTAGTATCGAGGCACGAGGCTAGCTAGCTAGCGGGTAGCTATTGGTAACGATTAGCAACGCTGGAGAGCTGGCTCCAACGGTAATGTAGTCCTACCCAACGTTTAACTTTTGCTTAACCATGTACTAGATCGTAGGTAGGTAGTTAGCTGTAGTTAGGTATTGTATTTATTGTAGGTTAGTATTGTTGTTATTGTAGCTTTCCGTGGGTAATTGTGGGTTAGAATTGAGGCACGAAGCTAGCTAGCTAGCGGGTAGCTATTGGTAACGATTAGCAACGCTGGAGAGCTGGTTCCAACGTTTAATTATTATTATTATTATTTATTTATTTTTTTGCTGCGTTGTGAAGGGAACTCGACACGGACTTGAATTGTCTGTTTGGTGTGCTGACACACTCTTGGCAGTTTGTTGTGGCCAGGTGTTGATGCTAAGTTGTGTGTTAATGGATGCTAGCTTGCAGGTTGGCTACGGCGTCATAGCTAGGCTTCGTGGGTTGTTGTGGGTAGTTACTGTGTCTTGGCAGTGTCCTCGGCCGTGCCAGCTGTAGCACGAAGCTAGCTAGCTAGCCGTTCTTCAAACAGAGTCGACACAGTGGCCATTGCTAGCTACCCAACATGACCATTTGGCTGTACTGAAGTAGCTAACCACAATTTACTTGTCCTAGCTAGCCAACGTCTAATCATTGCTGCGTCATGTAAGGAACTTGACACAGACACGAATGATCTGTTTAGTGTGTTATCACAATATTGGTGGTTTGTTGTGACCAAGTGTTGGCGCTAAACGGTGTGTTATTGTTATTGGATGCTAGTCTGCTAGTTGGCTATGGAGTCATAGTTGGCTAGCTGAACAAAGTGGGTTGAGTCTACTCCTTTAAACATTGAACCGCTGTGGTTCACAACAATTCTGATTTCCAAAGGCGGAAGTTGGGAGAGTTTTTTCTTCGGGTGGTTCAGTGAAACAATTTTAGTTTCCGAGGTAGAAGTTTTGGTGAGGGAGGCCCTGCTCTCTCCACTCCCAGATGCTTAGCCCATTTCATTCCGATCTCCTCTGCATTTTTGTAGCCATTTGCTACAGCCTGTCAACTATGCCTCTGCCTATCCCTGTTCTCTCCTCTCTGCACAGGCTACACAAACGCACCACACCGCGTGGCTGCTGCCTCTCCAATCTGGTGGTCCCTGCACGCACCACCCACGTGGAGTTCCAGGTCGCAGGCAGCCTCTGGAACTGCCGTTCTGCTGCCAACAAAGCTGACTTCATCCCAGCCTATGCCAACCTCCAGTCCCTCGACTTCCTGGCGCTGACGGAAACATGGATCACCACTGAAAACACCGCTACTCCTACTGCTCTCTCCTCGTCTGACCATGTGTTCTCGCATACCCCGAGAGCATCTGGTCAGAGGGGTGGTGGTACAGGAATCCTCATCTCTCCCAAGTGGACATTCTCAATTTTTCCCCTAACCCATCTGTCTATCTCCTCATTTGAATTCCATGCTGTCACAGTCACTAGCCCATTTAAGCTTAATATCCTTGTCATCTATCGCCCTCCAGGTTCCCTTGGAGAGTTCATCAATGAGCTTGACGCCTTGATAAGTTCCTTCCCTGAGGATGGCTCACCCCTCACAGTTTTGGGGGATTTCAACCTCCCTATGTCCACATTTGACTCATTTCTCTCTGCCTCCTTCTTTCCACTCCTCTCCTCTTTTGACCTCACCCTCTCACCGTCCCCCCCTACTCACAAGGCAGGCAATACGCTTGACCTCATCTTCACTAGATGCTGCTCCTCTACTAATCTCACTGCAACTCCCCTCCAAGTCTCCGACCACTACTTTGTTTCCTTTTCTCTCTCACTCTCCTCCCACACTACTCACTCTGCCCCTACACAGATGGTAATGCGCCGCCGCAACCTTCGCTCTCTCTCTCCCACTACTCTCTCCTCTTCCATCCTATCATCTCTTCCCTCTGCTCAATCCTTCTCCCTCCAATCTCCTGATTCTGCCTCCTCAACCCTCCTCTCCTCCCTTTCTGCATCCTTTGACTCTCTGTGTCCCCTATCCTCCCGGCCGGCTCGGTCCTCCCCTCCAGCTCCGTGGCTTGATGACTCATTGCGAGCTCACAGAACAGAGCTCCGGGCAGCGGAGCGGAAATGGAAGAAAACTAAATTCCCTGCCGACCTGGCATCTTTTCACTCCCTCCTCTCTACATTTTCTTCATCTGTTTCTGCTGCTAAGGCCACCTTCTACCACTCTAAATTCCAAGCATCTGCCTCTAACCCTAGGAAGCTCTTTGCCACATTTTCCTCCCTCCTGAATCCTCCCTCCCCCCCCCCCCTCCTCTCTCTCTGTGGATGACTTCGTCAACCACTTTGAAAAGAAGGTTGACGACATCCGATCCTTGTTTGTTAAGTCTAATGACACTGCTGGTCCTGCTCACACTGCCCTACCCTATGCTTTGACTTCTTTCTCCCCTCTCTCTCCAGATAAGATCCTGCGACTTGTGACTGCAGGCCGCCCAACAACCTGCCCGCTTGACCCCATCCCCTCCTCCCTTCTCCAGACCATCTCCGGTGACCTTCTCCCCTACCTCACCTCGCTGATCAACTCATCCTTGACCGCTGGCCATGTCCCTTCCGTCTTCAAGAGAGCGAGAGTTACTCCCCTTCTCAAAAAACCAGCACTCGACCCCACTGATGTCAACAACTACAGACCAGTATCCCTTCTTTCTTTTCTTTCCAAAACTATTGAGCGTGCCGTCTTTAGCCAACTCTCTTGCTATCTCTCTCAGAATGACCTTCTTGATCCAAACCAATCAGGTTTCAGGACTGGTCATTCAACTGAGACTGCTCTTCTCTGTGTCACAGAGACTCTCCGCACTGCTAAAGCTAACTCTCTCTCCTCTGCTCTTGTCCTTCTAGACCTGTCTGCTGCCTTTGATACTGTGAACCATCAGATCCTCCTCTCCACCCTCTCCGAAATGGGCATCTCCGGCGCGGCTCACTCCTGGATTGCGTCCTACCTGACCGGTCGCTCCTACCAAGTGGCGTGGCGGGAAGCTGTCTCCGCACCACGTGCTCTCACCACTGGTGTCCCCCAGGGATCGGTTTTGGGCCCTCTCCTTTTCTCCCTATACACCAAGTCACTTGGCTCTGTCATATCCTCACATGGCCTTTCCTATCATTGCTACGCTGACGATACACAACTAATCTTCTCCTTTCCCCCTTCTGATAACCAGGTGGCGAATCGCATCTCTGCATGTCTGGCAGACATATCAGTATGGATGACGGATCACCACCTCAAGCTGAACCCTGGCAAGACGGAGCTGCTCTTCCTCCCGGGGAAGGACTGCCCGTTCCATGATCTCGCCATCACGGTAGACAACTCCGCTGTGTCCTCCTCCCAGAGTGCGAAGAGCCTAGGCGTGACCCTGGACAACACCCTGTCGTTCTCCGCCAACATCAAGGCGGTGACCCGCTCCTGCAGGTTCATGCTCTACAACATTCGGAGAGTGCGACCCTGCCTTACACAGGAAGCGGCGCAGGTCCTGGTCCAGGCACTTGTCATCTCCCGTCTGGACTACTGCAACTCGCTGTTGGCTGGGCTCCCTGCCTGTGCCATTAAACCCCTACAACTCATCCAGAATGCCGCAGCCCGTCTGGTGTTCAACCTTCCCAAGTTCACTCACGTCACCCCCCTCCTCCGCACACTCCACTGGCTTCCAATTGAAGCTCGCATCCGCTACAAGACCATGGTGCTTGCCTTTGGAGCAGTGAGGGGAACGGCACCCCTGTACCTTCAGGCTCTGATCAGTCCCTACACCCAAACGAGGACATTGCGTTCATCCACCTCTGGCCTGCTGGCTCCCCTTCCTCTGCGGAAGCACAGCTCCCGCTCAGCCCAGTCAAAACTGTTCGCTGCTCTGGCACCCCAATGGTGGAACAAGCTCCCTCACGACGCCAGGACAGCGGAGTCACTCACCACCTCCCGGAGACATTTGAAACCTCACCTCTTTAAGGAATACCTGGGATAGGCTAAAGTATTCCTTCTAACCCCCCCCCCCCCCCCCCCCCCAAATTGTAAAGTGGTTATCCCACTGGCTATAGGGTGAACGCACCAATTTGTGAGTCGCTCTGGCTAAGAGCGTCTGCTAAATGACGTTAATGTGCCCTTGAGCAAGGCACTTAACCCTAATTGCTCCTGTAAGTCGCTCTGGTTAAGAGCGTCTGCTAAATGACTAAAATGTAAATGTAAAAATGTGATAATATAATTCATGCAATGTTAAACAGGTGGCTACTATCTATTCCCCCATGGCCTGTGGAATGTTGTTCCACTCCTCTTTTTTACATCTTTAGTCATTTAGCAGACGCTCTTATCCAGAGTGACTTACAGTTAGTGAGTGCATACATTATTTTTTTATTTTTCATACTGGCCCCCCGTGGGAATCGAACCCACAACCCTGGCGTTGCAAACGCCATGCTCTACCAAGCAGTACGAACTCTGAGGATAGATGGGGGGCAATCAGTTCACATATGGTGTCCAGGGCACAGCTCGGGGCTGAGGGGGGTCTGTAGCAAGCGGCAACAGTGAGAGACTTATTTCTGGAAAGGTGGATTTTTAGAAGTAGAAGCTCAAACTGTTTGGGCACAGACCTGGATAGTATGATAGAGCTCTACAGGCTATCTCTACAGTAGATTGCAACCCCACCCCCTTTGGCAGTTCTATCGAGACGGAAATGTTGTAGTTTTGGTGGCCTTCCTAAGCCAGGATTCAGACACTGCTAGAACATCAGGGTTGGCGGAGTGTGCTAACGCAGTGAAAAACTCAAACTTGGGCAGGAGGCTTCTGATGTTAACGTGCAAGAAACCAAGGCTTTTACGGTTACAGAAGTCAACAAATGATAACGCCTGGGGCGTAGGAGTGATACTGGGGGCTACAGGGCCTGGGTTAACCTCTACATCACCAGAGGAACAGAGGAGGAGTAGAATAAGGATACGGCTAAAGTGCTTTAAGAACTGGTCTTCTAGTGCGTTGGGTACAGAGAAAAAAAGGGGCAGATTTCCGGGCGTTGTAGAATAGATTCAGGGCATTATGTACAGACAACGAAATGGAAGGATATGAGTACAGTGGAGGTAAACCTAAGCGTTGGGTAACGATGACAGAGATAGCATCACTGGAGGCACCAATTGAGTCGGTCTCCGCGTGTATGGGGGGTGGGACAAAGGAACCATCTAAGGCAGGTTGAGCTGGACTCGGGGCTCCACAGTGAAATAGTACAATAAGAAATAACCAAAACAGCAATAAGCAAGGCATATTGACATGGGAGAGAGGCATAAAGCAATCACAGGTGTTATTCGAGAGAGCTAAGACAACAGCTGGTAATGGCGACAAAGTTTGGGCTGAGGCTAAACATAAACAGGATGCGGTACCGTATAAAGGAACAGTCCAGAAGGCATCAGCTGTATAGCTGAGTTATCATAAGGTCTGGTGAACAGCAATAGGAGTTTGGGGGCTGCTACAGCACTGGCGAGCAAAAGACACGGCTTGCGTGTGCTAGCGGGCCGGGGCTAACAGATGGATCTTCGTGGTCGACGTCGTAACGGGAAGCCTGTTGAAACCACATCAGACAATTTCGACGGCAGACCAGTCGTGTTGGATCAGCGGGGCTCCGTGTCAACACTAGGAGGTCCCGTCCGGTTGACAGAGAGGTAGATAGCCGGGAGATGGGCCTGGCTCGAGGCTAGCTCAAGGCTAACTGGTGCTTGCTAAGGGGCAATGGTAATTATCCAACGACAACAGCCATTCGGTTGCAGCTAGCTAGTTGCGATGATCCGGCGCTAGGGTCCAGTGATTCCGGCAGAAAATCCGATATGATCTAGGTCGATAGCACGCTGTGCAGACTGGCCGACAAATTGTCCAGGTTAGAGCTAGAGCTGGCTGGTGGGTAGTGCAGTCCACGGACAATGGTGAAGATGCTAACGATGGCTAATAGCAAGTAGCTAGCTAGCTGGCTACCACAGCCATTCGGTTGCAGCTAGACTAGTTTCAGCTTAAGGTTCTTGATAAAAGTTATAAAGAAATAATAGAATCCTTTCCACGTTGGGTGAGGTGGGTTGCAGGAAAGTATATTTAGTTAAAGGATGAAAAGTAAAATTGAGAAATATATACAAAATAGACAAAAAACAAAAAAACTGGCTATTTACACAAGGACACTATAGAAAACTCGACCACACTGCTACACCATCTTGGTATACAGAGTACGCAGATGAGCTTCCCTGAGATGGTTTCTGACAGTTTGTGCAGAAATTATTCAGTTGGACGTACTGCAAATTCTCTAAAACAACGTTGGCGGCGGCTTATTGTAGTAGAGAAATTAACATTCAATTTTCTGGCAACAGCTCCGGTGGACATTCCTGCAGTCAGCATGCCAATTGCATGCTTCCTCAAAACTTGAGACTGTGGCATTGTGTTATATGGCCTTTTATTGTCCCCATGCACAAGGTGCACCTGTGTAATGTTCATGCTGTTTAATCCACTTCTTGATATACCACACCTGTCATGTGGATGGATTATCTTGGCAAAAGAGAAATGCTCACTGACAGAGATGTAAACAAATTTGCACACATAATTTTAGAGAGAAAAGCTTTTTGTGCATATGGAACATTTATTTTATTTCAGATTATGAAACATGGGACCAACACTTTACATGTTGCGTTTATATTTTTGTTCAGTATAACTGCAGAGGGTACAGTTTTGATTTAGATCATTCACATGTTTAGGTATTGAATATATCATATTTGTGTAGTACTTATTTTGTAGCACAGTTATTCACCAGGAATTTACATAGTAAAATGGTAATTACTTAAGCAATAATACGAGGCCATGTGTTATAACATTTTATCATGTCTGTGACGTGGTCATAGCCACCAGGGAAGCCGAGTGGGGTAGACAACCACCGGCATGATAAAAATGTCATAACATGTAATTAGAATCATATTAACACCCACTGGAGTCAATTGGGCGCTAGCACAAAAACCCAACATGAGCATGAATTACATGAACAAGAAGCTCAACATTACAAATCTTTTCCAGGATTTAAGATAATGAACTTGTCCTCTGTAATATCGTATAGCTTAAGGCAGGTTTCTCGACTCATTATAAGGGATTTCTGCCTGTCTGTCTAGTCTTGACTCTAGTGGCCATGTATATGTTGTCTTGTAAATCATGGGCAGGGTAGATTCTAACAATGGGAATTCTAAACCACCCATTGTATAAACAATAAAAACCAATAAATTATCAATGCTTATATTATTTGTATCTAAAGTAGTCAATATTATGCAATTGTATTTAGAGTAATGAATATAACTAATTTAATAAATAACTATTTAGCCTAATAATATCTGTCTCTTCATAATATCATGCATTATCTCATCACTAATGGGAACTAATTCTAAACTGGTGGTAGGAACTGTAAGTTCTCAAATCAACTTCATATGACCTTTCATAGGTTGGTCTCTCTGTCCTCTGGTAAACGGTAGAAGTGATGATTGAAGAGCAGAGCTGAGGAGGAGGTTTGGTAAGCATGGATGGCTGCAGGGCCTATCAGCTTGGCTATAGATAGGTGTGTATATTTTACTCTCTTGGCAGGCGCATGACTGAAGACAGCGCAGCCCCAACCTGCTGGCCTGCAATAGGTCAAACTCCAGCTGGAGATTCTATTTGTGTTACGTAATTAGGTCACGCAGCTTGCTTCTCCCATTTTTTTTAACCATCCAATGTTCTGCCCGCCGGCTCCTCAGTTGAATTAATTACTGTCATGCAACCTCCACAGCTACTAACGAAGAATAGTTATGCCCCAAAGGTGTGAAAATAAGAGGATGTCACAGGGGCGAGTGCTCCTGCAGGCTGAGCCTCCATGGTGGGCGAGGTGTTGGCAAGGGCACACACTACATGGATATTGTGTCAGAGATTGAGGAGGGATTAGTCTTGAGGTAAGTTTCAGTAAGTCATGGGCACTCGAGGTGGTGTAGCACAAAATTGTGGAGTCCTTTTGCATTGGCAGTGGGATTAATGTCAAACTGTTTGGCCAGTGAGCCGGGAGCCCATTTGTTGTCACAGTTATAATGGAACTGTTTGTCCACCATGACACGGGATCTTATATTTTGCATTTATGTCAGTGCCCTCTCCTTAATGGCAATTTCATAGGTAGGAACCATGGCTAGTAAATGGTCTTGTCTACACTTTGCTATAGAGGATGCCATCTGAAGAGGGTCCAGAATGCCATTGTTCTTTGATGTGGGGGGGTACAGGTTTGTAAAGGTTAGTTACAGCATGTTACTTGTTTTAATCACTATCCGTCCTCCTCTCCATTGGCTGCTGAACACCAACCATTCACAGGGCAAAACCCAGTCACATGCCCCCATTGTGAAATCAAACATCAACAAATGAATGCCCACATGGCTGGCCTTTCACCTCACCCTCCTTTTTCATGGATGCAGGCCCGGCTCGGGTAACCCTATCCCCAGACAAGCAGGCCTGCACCCTGGCTCTCTCCCCTCCGTGTGAAGTCCGGACACTCCTGCTCTGGCTGTGGGCTGGACAGCTGCTGGCCCTGTTTACTGCTACGGCCCCTCGCAGGGTAGCATTCTTCATACCTGGTCAATGTCAGAGGCTACAGCCCCTCCCTGTGGCCTGTGTCTCCAACGGGAGCACACAAAGCACTATTCAAATCAAATCAAATCCAATTTTATTTGCCACATGAGCCGAATACAACAGGTGTAGACATTACCGTGAAATGCTTACTTATAGCCTTAACCAACAATGCATTCATTTTTTTATACAAAAAGTAAAATAAAACAACAATAACAAAAAAGTGTTGAGAAAAAAAGAGCAGAAGTAAAATAAAATAACAGTAGGGAGGCTATATACAGGGGGGTACCAGTGCAGTGCAAATAGTCTGGGTAGCCATGATGAGCTGTTCAGGAGTCTTATGGCTTGGGGGTAGAAGCTGTTGAGAAGCCTTTTGGACCTAGACTTGGCACTCCGGTACCGCTTGCCGTGCGGTAGCAGAGAGAACAGTCTATGACTAGGTTGGCTGGAGTCTTTGACAATTTTGAGGGCCTTCCTCTGACACCGCCTGGTATAGAGGTCCTGGATGGCAGGAAGCTTGGCCCCAGTGATGTACTGGGCCGTACGCACTACCCTCTGTAGTGCCTTGCGGTCGGAGGCCGAGCAGTTGCCATACCAGGCGGTGATGCAACCAGTCAGGATGCTCTCGATGGTGCAGCTGTAGAACTTTTTGAGGATCTGAGGACCCATGCCAAATCTTTTCAGTCTCCTGAGGGGGAATAGGCTTTGTCGTGCCCTCTTCACGACTGTCTTGGTGTGTTTGGACCATGATAGTTTGTTGGTAATGTGGACACCAAGGAACTTGAAGCTCTCAACCTGTTCCACTACAGCCCCGTCGATGAGAATGGGGGCGTGCTCAGTCCTCTTTTTGTTCCTGTAGTCCACAATCATCTCCTTTGTCTTGGTCACGTTGAGGGAGAGGTTGTTATCCTGGCACCACACGGCCAGGTCTCTGACCTCCTCCCTATAGGCTGTCTCATCGTTGACGGTGATCAGGCCTACCACTGTTTTGTCGTTGGCAAACTTAATGATGGTGTTGGAGTCGTGCCTGGCCATGCAGTCAAACGTGAACAGGGAGTACAGGAGGGGACTGAACACGCACCCCTGAGGGGCCCCCGTGTTGAGGATCAGCGTGGCAGATGTGTTGTTACTTACCCTTACCACCTGGGGGTCAGGAAGTCCAGGATCCAGTTGCAGAGGGGGGTGTTTAGTCCCAGGATCCTTAGCTTAGTGATGAGCTTTGAGGGCACTATGGTGTTGAACGCTGAGCTGTAGTCAATGAATAGCATTCTCACGTATGTGTTCCTCTTGTCCAGGTGGGAAAGGGCAGTGTGGAGTGCAATAGAGATTGCATCATCTGTGGATCTGTTGGGGCGGTATGCAAATTGGAGTGGGTCTAGGGTTTCTGGGATAATGGTGTTGATGTGAGCCATGACCAGCCTTTCAAAGCACTTCATGCCTACAGACGTCAGTGCTACGGGTCGGTAATCATTTAGGCAGGTTATCTTAGTGTCCTTGGGCATGGGGACTATGGTGGTCTGCTTGAAACATGTTGGTATTACAGACTCAGTCAGGGACATGTTGAAAATGTCAGTGAAGACACTTGCCTGTTGGTCAGCACATGCTCGGAGTACACGTCCTGGTAATCCGTCTGGCCCTGCAGCCTTGTGAATGTTGACCTGCTTAAAAGTCTTACTCACATCGGCTACGGAGAGCGTGATCACATACAGTGGGGGAAAAAAGTATTTAGTCAGCCACCAATTATGCAAGTTCTCCTACTTAAAAAGATGAGAGAGGCCTGTAATTTTCATCATAGGTACACGTCAACTATGACAGACAAAATGAGGAAAAAAATTCCAGAAAATCACATTGTAGGATTTTTTATGAATTGATTTGCAATTTATGGTGGAAAATAAGTCTTTGGTCAATAACAAAAGTTTCTCAATACTTTGTTATATACGCTTTGTTGGCAATGACACAGGTCAAAAGTCTTCACAAGGTTTTCACACACTGTTGCTGGTATTTTGGCCCATTCCTCCATGCAGATCTCCTCTAGAGCAGTGATGTTTTGGGGCTGTCGCTGGGCAACACGGACGTTCAACTCCCTCCAAAGATTTTCTATGGGGTTGAGATCTGGAGACTGGCTAGGCCACTCCAGGACCTTGAAATGCTTCTTACGAAGCCACTCCTTCGTTGCCCAGGCGGTGTGTTTGGGATCATTGTCATGCTGAAAGACCCAGCCACGTTTCATCTTCAATGCCCTTGCTGATGGAAGGAGGTTTTCACTCACAATCTCACGATACATGGCCCCATTCATTCTTTCCTTTCCACGGATCAGTCGTCCTGGTCCCTTTGCAGAAAACATGATGTTTCCACCAAAGCATCCAAAGCATGATGTTTCCAACCCCATGCTTCACAGTAGGTATGGTGTTCTTTGGATGCAACTCAGCATTCTTTGTCCTCCAAACACGACGAGTTGAGTTTTTACCAAAAAGTTCTATTTTGGTTTCATCTGACCATATGACATTCTCCCAATCCTCTTCTGGATCATCCAAATGCACTCTAGCAAACTTCAGACGGGCCTGGACATGTACTGGCTCAAGCAGGGGGACACGTCTTGCACTGCAGGATTTGAGTCCCTGGCGGCGTAGTGTGTTACTGATGGTAGGCTTTGTTACTTTGATCCCAGCTCTCTGCAGGTCATTCACTAGGTCCCCCCGTGTGGTTCTGGGATTTTTGCTCACCGTTCTTGTGATCATTTTGACCCCACGGGGTGAGATCTTGCGTCAAGCCCCAGATCGAGGGAGATTATCAGTGGTCTTGTATGTCTTCCATTTCCTAATAATTGCTCCCACAGTTGATTTCTTCAAACCAAGCTGCTTACCTATTGCAGATTCAGTCTTCCCAGCCTGGTTCAGGATTACAATTTTGTTTCTGGTGTCCTTTGACAGCTCTTTGGTCTTGGCCATAGTGGAGTTTGGAGTGTGACTGTTTGAGGTTGTGGACAGGTGTCTTTTATACTGATAACAAGTTCAAACAGGTGCCATTAATACAGGTAACGAGTGGAGGACAGAGGAGCCTCTTAAAGAAGAAGTTACAGGTCTGTGAGAGCCAGAAATCTTGCTTGTTTGTAGGTGACCAAATACTTATTTTCCACCATAATTTGCAAATCAATTCATTAAAAATCGTACAATGTGATTTTCTGGATTTTTTTTCTCAATTTGTCTGTCATAGTTGACGTGTACCTATGATGAAAATTACAGGCCTCTCTCATCTTTTTAAGTGGGAGAACTTGCACAATTGGTGGCTGACTAAATACTTTTTTTCCCCACTGTAGTCATCCGGAACAGCTGGTGCTCTCATGCGTGCTTAAGTGTTGCTTGCCTCGAAGCGAGCATAGAAGTGGTTTAGCTCGTCTGGTAGGCTTGTGTCACTGGGCAGCGCGTGGCTGTGCTTCCCTTTGTAGTCTGTAATAGTTTTCAAGCCCTGCCACATCCGACGAGCGTCAGAGCCGGTTTAGTACGATTCAATCTTAGTCCTGTATTGACTCTTTGCCTGTTTGATGGTTCGTCGGAGGGCATAGCAGGATTTCTTATAAGCGTCCGGGTTAAAGTCCCGCTCCTTGAAAGCGGCAGCTCTACCCTTTAGCTCAGTGCGGATGTTGCCTGTAATCCATGGCTTCTGGTTGGGTATGTATGTACGGTCACTGTGGGGATGACGTCATCGATGCACTTATTGATGAAGCCAGTTACTGATGTGGTGTACTCCTCAATGCTATCTGAAGAATCCCGGAATATGTTCCAGTCTGTGCTAGCAAAACAGTCCTGTAGCTTAGCATCTGCGTCATCTGACCACTTTTTTATTAACCGAGTCGCTGGTGCTTCCTGCTTTAGTTTTTGCTTATAAGTAGGAATCAGGAGGATAGAGTTATGGTCAGATTTGCCAAATGGAGGGCGAGGGAGAGCTTTGTATGTGTCTTTGTGTGTGGAGTAAAGATGGTCTAGAGTTTTTTTTTCCTCTGGTTGCACATTTAACATGCTGGTAGAAATGAGGTAGAACGGATTTAAGTTTCCCTGCATTAAAGTCCCCGGCCACTAGGAGCGCTGCCTCTAGATGAGCGTTTTCCTGTTTACTTATGGCCTTATACAGCTCATTGAGTGCAATCTTAATGCCAGCATTGGTTTGTGGTGGTAAATAGACAGCTATGAAAAATATAGATGAAAACTCTCTTGGTAAATAGTGTGGTCTACAGCTATCATAAGATACTCTACCTCAGGCGAGCAAAACCTCAAGACTTCCTTAGTATTTGATTTTGTGCACCAGCTGTTGTTTACAAATATACACAGACCACCACCCCTTGTCTTACCGGAGTCAGCCGTTCTATCCTGCCGATGTAGCGTATATCCCGTCAGCTGTATGTTGTCCATGTCGTCGTTCAGCCACGACTTGGTGAAACATAAGATATTACAGTTTTTAATGTCCCGTTGGTAGGATAACCATAATCGTAGGTCATCTACTTTATTTTCAAATGATTGAACATTGGCTAATAGGATTGATGGAAGAGGCAGTTTACTCGCTCGCCGTCGGATCCTTACAAGGCACCCCGACCTACGTCCACGATATCGCCGTCTCTTTCTCCTGCGAATGACGGGGATTTGGGCCTTGTCGGGTGTCTGTAGGATATCCTTCGCGTCTGACTCGTTGAAGAAAAAATCTTCGTCCAATATGAGGTGAGTAATCGCTGTCCTGATATCCAGAATCTCTTTTTGGTTATAAGAGATGATGGCAGAAACATTATGTACAGAATAAATTACAAATAACGCGAAAAAACACACATAATAGTACAATTGGTTAGAGGGCTGTAAAACGGCAGCCATCTTCTCTGGCGCCATCTCAAATCTCTTCTAAACATTGTAAACACATAAAACCAGTGATCCCCCTCTGGAATAGCTTCGGCTCTGTAAAGCGGGAAGCTTTTTAATTTTGGTTTGCTTTGGGTCATAGGAAACTATTAGGGGAGAAGGTGTTAATGGGTGATATGTACAGTCAGTAAGTTCCCAGGTTCAAAAGTTCTGCTCCATTACATCCCTTAGCTTGGAGAGGGGCTTGATACCTTTACCCCAGAACAAATAACGCACTCTCACTCTCTAATATCTGCTACATGGTAATAAAGGAACGGTATGGCTAGTCAAGTGTTTGGCCAACTTTACGCTTTACACACTCAGTGAAAGTGTTCACTAACAAACATTGGGCTGCAGTGGCGGCTCCTGAAAAAATTCTCAGGGGGGGCAATTTTTCTGATGATTTAGGTGACCTACACACATTTTAAAAAAGATATGTCCAGCAACAACATGAAGACAGGGGCAGCATATAAGTCAATACTGATATACACATTACTTGCTTCAAAAAGGCCTCATGGTTGAATTGGAAATATGTGCACCTGAGCAAGCAGGAGCTTTTGATAGAGGCTACTGAAAACATTGATGCAAGTTATTGGTAATAAGAAATTTTTATAGACTTCCATATTCTGCCCTCTTGTATAGATTTGTGAAAATGAACAGTGATAGACATTTTGCCTGAAAACAGAATTTGAAAATAATTTATAGAAAAGGTAAACACAGCTATCTGTATGGCTTTGTAAATATGAACAACCATATTCTGGCCAATTGTATAGATTTGTAAAAAAAATTGTTTACTTTTTTTAAAATGAAAAATAACTATTTTAAACAACATCAACTGTGAACTGATTTGGGCGTGTGTGTGTTAAAGAGACAGACAGGGAGGGACAAAGAGAGAGAGAGGCTACATTACTTGTACTGAAACTGTTCTCTTCTCTCTTTCAATGCAGAAAAGCGGTCAATGACTTTCTCATTGAAATCAGGCATGCTGAGGACTAGTTTACTAGTTACTTTTTAGCTTGCTGTATGATCAAATTCAGCTGATGCGCATAGCAATGCACGTAATGGCCTTTCTTGAAATGCTCACGCACCTTTTGCCTTCTCTCGCCTCATCACACTGGCTCCATCGTAAGCTTGCGCAATGAGTTTGACTTTCACGTCGTCGGCAAAAAGACCGTTCAGTCTCTCCAAAAGCACACTGGCGATTGAGACTGAGGTTGATTCCGAGATGGGAAGGAACTCAAAAAAGCGCTCCTGCACTTTGTGGTTGTCTCTTTGATGTGAACTTCTTTCAAAGAGACAATCGAGTTGCACTGAACGCTATAGCCATCTTGATAGTAGTACGTCAATTGATTGATGCTGCTACCCGCTCTTTTCTTAATTACGTTCATAGTTACGTTACGTATGACGAAAGCGCGTAAGTGCAAGCCCTCAGAAACCCATAGAGATTGTATTGAAAGCTCTGAAATTTGAAAAAAATAGATTTTACATGAGAGGCTATGAGAGACTTCTGGGCGATTTTCAACCTGACTGAAATCGCCCCAAAACGGGCGGGGCCATTTGAAGCACGACTTGATTGGACATGTAGTGGCAGATCAGACCAGACGTCTAGATTACAACACTGATAACTACTGTTGCCGTGATATAATTGATTAGAAATAAAATCCCTTCCTTTTCCCGTTTGGCAGTGCGTCGCCCATATCGCCCTATTGAACACACCGCCCCTGTTGGGCTGTCTAAATGTTTATTACCTACGTATAACCATTGTATTAGTAAGGAATGCAATCTCCTTTCCACCTTTTGATGACATATAAAGCTCTTGGCCTTGGCTGTACCATTTGTTCTGAAGACAGCCTGAGACATTGAGGACAGTGTGTGAAACAGTTCAAGAAGCCAAGGGATTTATGGGCTATCTATTTTTATCCTTACACAGAGTCACCTTTTGATGAGAGATTTGAGTGAGTTTGTGAACAACTTTCAATTACATCTATCTTTAGGGGGGTTCCATCTGTGTGGTAGGAGCTGCTTATCTAGTGTATTTAAACATCTGCGCTAATCTATGTGATCATAATTAGCATGATATACAGTATATATCCCTGTATTAAGCATAGGCTCATGTCAAAGGCCACTAGCTAATAGCCTGCTCTAAACCATTGTTCAGACCATGGTATAGGCATAGGTAACAGTGTACCTCCTTGAAAGTAAAGGTGATATATTTCAGCCCTGAATTGTGACCACAAATAGTCACAATTGTAACTCTCTTTCTTTCAGCTTTAACACCTCGAGGAATACCCTCCATCAATCTTTGGAGCCTTGACTTTTAAATTGATCTGAGCTTTACACAGAAATTGTGTTATTTAAAACTGAGCCCCAACTAAATATAGCCTTGAAATTCCCATGGTGCCCTCCACACTGTTTGTGTTCTTGAAGACGTGTGTCTTAGTTTCTCTGGGACTGAGCACACCATATGACTAGCCTACCTACAGTTGAAGTCAGAAGTTTACATACACTTAGGTTGGAGTCATTAAAACTCGTTTTTCAACCACTCCACACATTTCTTGTTAACAAACTATCATTTTGGCAAGTCGGTTAGGACATCTACTTTCTGCATGACACAAGTAATTTTTCCAACAATTGTTTACAGACAGATTATTTCACTTATAATTCACTGTATCACAATTCCAGTGGGTCAGAAGTTTACATACACTAAGTTGACTGTGCCTTTAAACAGCTTGGAAAATTCCAGGAAATGATGTCATGGCATTAGAAGCTTCTGATAGGCTAATTGACATCATTTGAGTCAATTGGAGGTGTTCCTGTGGATGTATTTCAAGGCTTACCTTCAAACTCAGTGCCTCTTTGCTTGACATCATGGGAAAATCAAAAGAAATCAGCCAAGACCTCAGAAAGAAAATTGTAGACCTCCACAGGTCTGGTTCATCCTTGGGAGCAATTTCCAAATGCCTGAAGGTACCATGTTCATCTGTACAAACAATAGTACGTAAGTATAAACACCATGGGACCACGCAGCCGTCATACCGCTCAGGAAGGAGACGCGTTCTGTCTCCTAGAGATGAACATACTTTGGTGCGAAAAGTGCAAATCAATCCCAGAACAACAGCAAAGGACCTTGTGAAGATGCTGGAGGAAACCGGTACAAAAGTATCTATATCCACAGTAAAACGAGTCCTATATCGACATAACCCACATCCGCCATAAAAAAGCCAGACTACAGTTTGCTACTGCACATGGGGACAAAGATCGTACTTTTTTGGAGAACTGTCCTCTGGTCCAAAGAAACAAAAATAGAACTGTTTGGCCATAATGACCATCGTTATGTTTGGAGGAAAAAGGGGGTTGCTTGCAAGCCGAAGACGGGGGTGGCAGAATCATGCTGTGGGGGTGCTTTGCTGCAGGAGGGACTGGTGCACTTCACAAAATAGATGGCATCATGAGGAAGGAAAATGATGTGGATATATTGAAGCAACATCTCAAGACATCAGTCAGGAAGTTAAAGCTTGGTCGCAAATGGGTCTTCCAAATGGACAATGACCACAAGCATACTTCCAAAGGTGTGGCAAAATGGCTTAAGAACAACAAAGTCAAGGTATTGGAGTGGCCATCACAAAGCCCTGACCTCAATCCTATAGAAAATGTGTAGGCAGAACTGAAAAAGCGTGTGCGAGCAAGGAGGCCTACAAACCTGACTCAGTTACACCAGCTCTGTCAGGAGGAATGGGCCAAAATTCACCCAACTTATTGTGGGAAGCTTGTGGAAGGCTACCCGAAACGTTTGACCCAAGTTAAACAATTTGAAGGAAATGCTACCAAATACTAATTGAGTGTATGTAAACTTCTGTCCCACTGGGAATGTGATGAAAGAAAAAGAAGCTGAAATAAATAATTCTCTCTACTATTATTCTGACATTTCACATTCTTAAAATAAAGTGGTGATCCTAACTGACCTAAGACAGGGAATTTTTACTAGGATTAAATGTCAGGAATTGTGAAAAACTGAGTTTAAATGTATTTGGCTAAGGTGTATGTAAACTTCCAACTTCAACTGTATATTAGTTTTCAGGCAAAATGTCCACAATCGAAGTGCATCCAAGCCAAAGTACAAAATTTATTGTTCTACGTGCTGTTAAACGTGTTGTAACATTCCTGTCTCTTCTTATGTCAACTTAAAATAAGCAAAGGCTACACTGAAAGTCAAACAAATTAAATTATCATCGATACTTTTCCGGGCAACACTACTTTGGTCTTCGCTCGGTAAGAAAAGATGGACCAATTGCCATGGAAACTATTTCCTTGTGACTTGAGGGCTCAGCATCTCTAGAGTCCAGAGGCATGGGAACCATGATGGCCATGCCATGCATCTCGGGCCAGGTGGCGGACGCTGGATGCTCCCGTTTTGCACAGCAAATTTAGTTTGGGGTGGTCTGCCGTCCGTGCTAGGAGCAAGGCTCAGAGTAGTGGCTGTGAAAGCTGTCAGATCATCAGTTTGTGGATGCCTGCCACAGCATGTTCGAAGACACGCTGTTCGAGGGCAGCGCTGATAAGCAGTCAATGGAAATGTGCCACATTATGTGATGCACAGCAAACTTTTTAGCCTCTATTTTTTTAAATAGCGGATGCCTACAATGAAGACACAGAAATGTAGGTGTAACTGTCGGTCACCACTTCCAGGGGCTGTGAAAAGGGTCACATATCCAGGGTACCTTTGGCCCTGATTATTACTATCCTGTAAACTCTTCCTCCAAACCAGAAAAGAGGATGGTCGTGTCTGAGTATGTGAAATTTCGAAAAATTAAGTATGCTTTAAATGCCAGCATGTCATACTGATTTCGGCTTTTCATCAACACTGAACAAAAATATAAAACGCAACATGCAATAATTTCAAAGATATTACTGAGTTACAGTTCATATAAGGAAATCAGGCAATTGAAACAAATTAATTAGGCCCTAATCTATGGATTTCACATGATTGGGATTACTGATATGCATCTGTTGGTCCACAGACACCTTAAAAAAAAAGGACCTCAGGATCTCGTCACGGTATCTCTGTGCATTCAAATTGCCATTGATAAAATGCAATTGTGTTCATTGTCCATAGCTTATACCTGCCCATACCATAACCCCACCGCCACCATGGGGCACTCAGCAAACCGCTCGCCCACACAACGCCATACACGCTGTCTGCCATCTGCCCGGTACAGCTGAAACCTGGATTCATTCGTGAAGAGCACACTTCTCCAGCGTGCCAGTTGCCATCTAAGGTGAGCATTTGCACACTGAAGTCGGCTACGACGCCGAACTGCAGTCAGGTCAAGACTCTGATGAGGACGACAAGCACGCAGTTGAGCTTCCCTTAGACGGTTTCTGACAGTTTGTGCAGAAATTCCTCAGTTGTGTAAACCCATAGTTTCATCAGCTGTCTGGGTGGCTGGTCTCAGACGATCCCGCAGGTGAAGAAGCTGGATGTGGAGATCCTGGGCTGGCGTGGTTACACATGGTCTGCGGTTGTGAGACTGGTTGGACATACTGCCAAACTCTCTAAAACAACATTGGAGTCAGCTTAGGGTAGAGAAATTAACATTCAATGATCTGGCAACAGCTCTGGTGGACATTCCTGCAGTCAACATACCAATTGCACGCTCCCTCAAAACTTGAAACAACTGTGGCATTGTGTTGTGTGACAAAACTGCACATTTTAGAGTGGCCTTTTATTGTCCCCAGCACAAGGTGCACCTGTGTAATGATCATGCTGTTTAATCGAAGATGACATATGGAATTGTTTTAAGATGGTCATACCATGGATCATTTAGGTATTTGATTTTGAGTTTTAAGACCCCTTTAGTTATAAAAAATAAATATAAAATACTGAATATGGCCTTACTACTACCCATAGAAACGCACTGAATAACATATTCATAAATGGCAAAAAAGACAATCAACAAATAAATCATAAGGAATAAGGTTTTGAAGTGTCTGTCCTTCATGTATATCTAGGAGATATAAGAAAGCTCAGGAAATATCTATATTTTTACACATATTTAACCCCATTTTTTGGTAGGCACAAAACTACCTTCATACTTGCATTACTGTTTTAAACCGGTACCGGTTACCTTCAGACCAGTCCCGTGACACTTGTGGGGGTCGTAGAGCAAAACGGAGAACACCAACATGTTTGTGAGAGTCTCATATTTCCATAGAGTAGTTTGTAGCATCCGTTCGGATGTTCGGACGTTTGTTTTCGTGAAAAGGCCAATCTAGCTCTGCCACCTTTCACCGCAGATGCGGAAGTGCGACATCGACGGATGCGGTGGATTGAGACGCATCAAATGCAAAATAAAAACGTAAACTGACTGATTTTGATGGGGATTTTTTATTATATCTAGGGGGATATATTCAGGGCCCTAAAAGTGTGGCTCGACCAGTTGTTGGGGGAAAATCGAGAAGCCATGGATACGCTTTCTCATCACGTTTCCTAACATGGAAACTTCCCTGCTATAAATGACCTCATGCTGTCTGCTGTCAATTCAGTCTCACACTTCTGCCACTGTTACTGGTGATTACAGCTGGCATGGTGGTGGCTCCCTGAGGACTGAGGATTACTGGCTCCTGATTTAGATGTAGGTTTCCTATTCTGGCCTAGCCACGCGTGCCGTAACTGGATCCAGCCGGCCGAGCGTGTATCTCCCACTGGGCCTGAGGATCCAGCCTGAGATCCAGCCCCACAGTGTTTACTGTCCAGTAATCCAGGTGTGTCAGTCTGCTCCCTGTCTCTGCTCCCCTGATGAGAGCATAGCGCTGCCACCAATGGGGCTCACTGTGACCGGGGCAGGGCAGGCCAGGCTGTTCTGAGAAGAGGCTCATCACGCCATGCACAAGAGACACGAGGTACCTGGCACCCTATCATCAGTACAAGGATGCTGTCTGCCAACTTGGCAAAAGGTTTGCATTTTACAGACAGCCCAATGCCCTAGTCCTCCTCAAAATCTATTTTGGGATATAAATCAAAGCTCAGAATATACACTGAGTGTACAAAACATTAGGAACACCTTCCTAATATTGAGTTGCACCTCCTTTTGCCATCAGAACAGGCTCAATTCGTCAGGGCATGGACTCTACAAGGTGTTGAAAGCATTCCACAGGGATGCTGGCCCATGTTGACTCCAATGCTTCCCACAGTTGTGACAAGTTGGCTGGATGTCCTTTGGGTGGTGGACCATTCTTGACACACAGGAAACTGTTGAGCATGAAAAACCCAGCAGCGTTGCAGTTCTTGACACACTGAAACCGGTGCGCTTGGCACCTACTACCATACCCGTTCAAAGGCACTTCAATATTTTGTCTTGCCCATTCACCTTTTGAATACACAATCCATGCCTCAATTGTCTCAAGGTTTAAAAATCCTTATTTAACCTGTCTCCTCCCCTTCATTGAAGTGGATTTAACAGGTGACATCAATAAGGGATCATAGCTTTCACCTGGATTCACCTGGTAAGTCTATGTCATGGAAAGAGCATGTTCCTAATGTTTTGTATACTCAGTGTATCTATGCTAAAATCTGAGGATTATCCTGAAAAGTATGTGTATGTCAATCATACAATGGGGTGCAGCAGGGGGCTAAAGTGTAGATCCAGGAATAGCCCATATTCTATGAACAGTCCTCTCTGAATTCAAGTGAAATCTTTGCTGACGTTGGGTGTTTCATTGTTCTGGTTTCTATGGTTTCTTCTCACCTTGAACATCTTTAGAGAGTGAGTCACCAACTGTCCAGCCACCGGCTTGATGAGAGTCAACAACAAAGTGTTTTGGAATCCATAGCTGTCCAGTCCACATGATAAGCCTATTTGACAGGTTGTTAACATCACGATGCCACTGTCTGTCCTCGGCTGTATCCTAAACCTTTGGTCTGTTATTGAAAGTCTGTCTTTATAAGGATCCAAATACTTTGCAGTGGGTACGGATACCTGACTGGTTCAACCGCTTATTTATAGAAGGAAAATCTGTATTGCCAGGTAAATTCTAACATACAGTACCAGTCAAAAGTTTGGACACACCTACTCATTCAAGGGTTTTTCTTTATTTTTCTATTTTCTACATTGTAGAATAATCGTGAAGACATCAAAACTATTAAATAACACATATGGAATCGTGTAGTAACCAAAAAAGTGTTAAACAAATGATGATGACAGCTTTGCACACTCTTGGCATTCTCTCAACCAGCTTCATGAGGTAGTCAACTGGAATGCATTTCAATTAACAGGTGTGCCTTGTTAAAAGTTAATTTGTGGAATTTCTTTCCTTCGTAATGCATTTGAGCCAATCAGTTGTGTTGTATACAGAAGATAGCCCTATTTGGTAAAATACCAAGTCCATATTATGGCAAGCACAGCTCAAATAAGCAAAGAGAAACGACAGTCCATCATTACTTTAAGACATGAAGGTCAGTCAATACGGAACATTTCAAGAACTTTGAAAGTTTCTTGAAGTGCAGTCGCAAAAAACATCAAGCACTATGATGAAACTGGCTCTCATGAGGACCGTGACAGGAATGGAAGACCCAGAGTTACCTCTACTGCAAAGGATATGTTCATTAGAGTTACCAGCCTCAGAAATTGCAGCCAAAATAAATGCTTCACAGAGTTCAAGTAACAGACACATCTCAACATCAACTGTTCAGAGGAATCAGGCCTTCATGGTCGAATTGCTGCAAAGAAAACACTACTAAAGGACACCAATAAGAAGAAGAGACCTGCTTGGGCCAAGAAACACGAGCAATGGACATTAGACCAGTGGAAATTTGTCCTTTGGCCTTGAGTCCAAATTTGAGATTTTTGGTTCCAACCGCTGTGTCTTTTTGAGACGTGATGTGGGTGAACGGATGATCTCCGCATGTGTATTTCCCACCGTAAAGCATGGAGGAGGAGGTGTTATGGTGTGGGGGTGCTTTGCTGGTGACACTGTCTGTGATTTATTTAGAATTCAAGGCACACTTAACCACCAAGGCTACCACAGCATTCTACAGCGATACGCCATCCCATCTGGTTTGGGCTTAGTGGGACTATCATTTGTTTTTCAACAGGACAATGACCCAACACACCTCCAGGCTGTGTAAGGGCTATTTTACCAAGAGGAGAGTGATGGAGTGCTCAGATGACCTGGCCTCCACAATCCCCCGACCTCAACCCAATTGAGATGGTTAGGGATGCAGAGTGAAGGAAAAGCAGCCAGTAAGTGACCAACATATGTGGGAACTCCTTAAGACTGTTGGAAAATTATTCCAGGTGAAGCTGGTTGAGAGAATGCCAAGAGTGTGCAAAGCTGTCATCAAGGCAAAGGGTGGCTATTTGAAGATTCTCAAATATAAAATATACTTTGATTTGTTTAACACTTTTTTATTTACTACATGATTCCATATGTGTTATTTCATAGTTTTGATGTCTTCACTATTATTCTACAATGTAAAAAATAGTAAAAATACAGAAAACCCTTTGAATGAGTAGGTGTGTCCAAACTTTTGACTGGTAGTGTAGATCTTAAACTACATACAGAAAGGCTTAGTCTCTGCTCCCGTCCGGTAGGCAGTACCGGAGCATCGGGTCTTGGACCAAAAGGCTCAGAGACAGCTTCTTTCCCCAAGCCATAAGACTGTTGAATAGACAACTACCACGGCCCTCCCTTTCTCCCACGGACTATCCTCACTGACTACCTGCACTGACTCTATGCTCATCCATAGGTGTCTACCCACTAAGGCACACATGCCTACACTGACACTCTTCTCACACACGCATACACACACACACACACACACACACACACACACACACACACACACACACACACACAAACACACACACACACATGCACCCACACACTCACTACTGACACCACACACTTACACTCACACTCATCACCATGCACACACCAACTCACCACATACGCTACTGCTTTAGTGATTATAGTGATTACTAACTTGAAACTTGAAACACTACGGCGATTCACACACCAGGATTCTTTTAACAGGGAACTGCTTGGTGGTAATTGACAGTATGCCCTATAGGGCATGCGGGAGGAGGGCCTGTATCTATGTATAGCACTCTGAATGGAGGGTGATTCAACCCCTACAGATCACGTGAGCACTCCTTTTGGCATGTATCCAAGGGGGATGCAAGAGGACAACAAACAAATAACTCCTATCAACCGAGGCCTTTCTCAGTCTTGGGTGGGTAGGGGCTTTGGGAAGGGGTAGCGCCATAGTTCATGGAACTCCACCACCCTCTCACCACACTTCCTTATGAGAGACTGGGGAACTCGATAGTCAGTGTATAAAGTCTCTTCCCCCGAGCTGCGGTTAGAAATTACTCTCACCTCAATTTGTCTAGACATGAGCTCAAATACTCTTTTTCACCAGCTCCTCTGTGCAGAATGGCCAGCTGTGCTGGGTGGAGATATGTGTTTATGTTCAGGGCCGACGTCAGTTGTAATCCGAAGCTAATAATAATAATAATAATATGCCATTTAGCAGACGCTTTTATCCAAAGCGACTTACAGTCGTGCGTGCATACATTTTTGTGTATGGGTGGTCCCGGGGATCGAACCCACTACCTTGGCGTTACAAGCGCCGTGCTCTACCAGCTGAGCTACAGAGGACCATAGCTAAAGTAACCCGTACAGTTCCAATCCAAATGTGACAGATGTAGGATGCATATAACAGGATGTAAATTACAGTAGGCTGTATTGCTTCTCATGCCAGGCCTGGTAGTAAGATGAAGCCTGTGTAGTGGATTCTAGTCAACCATAAAGGTTGCCCCTTAGGGCACAGAAAAGTATACCCTGCGAGACCTTGGTAAGAGAAAACCAGTGGGATGGTAGCCATACTATTTTCCTTGGCCACGGAGCAGTTCCTGTGAAATGACCAAGTCCAAAGCCTTTGAAATCCAGCTTGAACCAGCTCTGCCACTCTTAGAAGTTCCTGCCTGCCTGCTGAGAACAGCTGGCACTGGCACAATGTCCCGGCTGGCACGGTTCACATGCACAACTTCCAACTCAAAAAATCATATGATATGAAAACGGAGTAACCATAGTACCAACTGTACTACATTTCAAAACATTGCTTTGGGACACTTACTGATATTTATTTTTAGGGGATTTGAGTTAATCAGATTTCCCAATATTTCTGAAGGTCACACAGATCACTGTAAAGGGCCTTCTTTTTTAAACCAAAACCATCTGACCTTTTAATGCCATCTAGAGAGATGGGTTACATTTAGCAGCATAGATTAATGTCCCTATGACACAACAGTTGGCCAAGACTGCGCTCCTGCACTGAACTCCCTGAATGGCTGGATACTATTGGCCCAGTGGGTCCTGAACATCCAGTATGGCAGGATACTATTGGTCCAATGGGTCCAGGCAAGTGAGTGTAGATCAGATGTCAACCATGTGATGGGGTTTCTGTTTGCTCTAATAGCAGAGAGGCTACAGTCAAAATATTGATCCTTCCAAAGTTTCAAGACCTGTCACAATAAGAATAGATAGTTAAATTAAATTAAAAGTATGTTATCCTTTCATGGCAAAGAAAATAACTTTTGAAGACCTTGTTTGTCTGCTATTTTCTTCATGTCAAATAACATGTGTCCTAAATTCTCGTACATTACCTCGGTTGATATAATTCAAGTATTCAGGTTTTTGTTGTTTTGAGGCGAGAGTTCTTGAACCCTTCCGAAGTAACAAACACAAAATGTTGCACGGTTAAACTGATTCTGAAAATCGCATATAAGCCAACCAAACAACATCTGACTTGATATGGTGATATATTTATGTCACAACAGCTGTCATACATTGAGTACACTGCATGAATCCCTCATGCCTGATTCCATAAAAGTTTTCAACTGTTTGCCCTCCTGATGTGACTGTCACACTGTTGATCACCATGACCATGTGTCAGTGCTGTCGCTTGCGCAATTCCAGAAAAAAGGCTGCCTGACCTGTACCCAGGGGCAATAAAAACACGTATGCACTGCACTGTAAACGTTTAATTTCCCTCAACTGTTAACAACAGTTTGTTCCTCTGCTGATGTTGATCATGGACATTTTGATGTTGATGTGGTATTAGACATGTTGGGCAAGCTTCATAAAGATCCCAATGCGTTTGTGCTTGGTTGAATACCTCTTTGTGTGTTTCACTGTGTTTTATGGGGTTAGGGGTGGAGGCAGTGTCAGGGGGCATGTGACCGCATAGTGGGAGGAGCCTGGCCTGGCAGAGGCCACTCCGCTCCAAGCTGAAGTCACTCGATATGAGGGACCATGGGCCCCAAAATAGCCCTCCAGAGTGTATATAGGGACCCTCTCCCACCTGCTCTATCAGACCACCAGCCTGTACAAAGCCAGAGGATACTGTAGTGACATACCAAAAGACGGGAGAAATAAGACAGGAGGCACCAGGGAGAAATCCGGAGAACCAGAAGGAAAGATAGACATACAAAGAGGATGTTTGGCCAGTGAGACGAGACTTTGGGAAAGTTTTGGTATTCTGCAGAGAGAGTAGCCGTGCTACTCTGGTTGGAAACTCAAGGTTCAGAAGGAAGTGAGAAAAGTCAAGGACGATAAGCGTGAAAAGGACAAAGGAATTTGTTTCCCCTGACTGGATTGCAAAGTTTTCTTGGATTTCTCCCACCCCTCCTCCTGGGCTGAGCGCATAGGGGGAGGAAGAACCGTGTTGACCGCAGGGATGAAGTACAGCTACCAGCTACCAGTGTCATCGTACACCACGCGATATAGTCAGTACACACCAATGACATACACACCAACGCACTACACCCCCACCAATTACACACCTACGCACTACACCCCCACCAATTACACACCTACGCACTACACCCCCACCAATTACACACCTACGCACTACACCCCCACCAATTACACACCTACGCACTACACCTCCACCAAATACACTCCCACTTCATATACCCCAACGAAGTACAGCTCAACTCACTACACCCCCACAAGCTACACCCCATCACTTTACACACCTACACACAAAACCACTTCCAGTTACACCCCTTCATACAGCAAAGGAACACGCTATAGTGCTGCTACACGTCCCACAGCACACATACCTGCACAGCAGACTCCTGCACCTCTACCACTCAAGCCAGTCCGGGCTGTACACTTCTCCAATGACATTATCTTCCAGGACTGTGTCCGACATGGTGAGATGGAGCAGATTGGACGCTTTATGAGAGCGAGGAAAGTACGTCTGCAAACCCTCTTCCCATCTGGTGAGTGAACCTACAAATAGATAAAGACAGAGGAAAAGTGTTGAGAGTGTTGAGAGTTACCACAGCAGGCAATGGCACCTATAACTGTCTGCATGAAAACAGTCACAAACTACTACAGCTTATTTTCCGGAGTAAATTGTGATATTGTGTTGACAAATATAAAACTACTGAGAAGTTAAAGGGTCTAATTTATTTTCTAAATATATATTTATATTCTAAACCAGTAAAAGCATAAAAGCTCTAAATAATTGTTTGACAAATGCATAGTGAAAGTTCAGAAAAGTTCAGAAGTTAAAAGCAGGGGTTGAAATGACAGAAGAGCAGTGTAAGGGTGTGTACAGTGCAGCTGAGCCCTCCTCTGACTGGGCCCATGTATGGTGCTCTGTGTGCAGGTATGGCAGCGCTCCATGAGGCCGTACTCACAGGGAACCTGGATTGCGTGAAGCTGCTGGTGAGATATGGAGCTGATGTCCACCAGAGAGATGAGGACGGCTGGACGCCGCTACACATGGCCTGCAGTGACGGCTTCCCCGAAATCGCCAGGTTGGTGTACAAATGAAATACAAACTCATAAAACGTATGGAGACCACAAAACACAACATTCAATTGATCTAATGGCTTCTATCATGCAACATTGCTGCCCCTTTGAGAAATAACTCTTCTGACAAAAGGCAGGTAGTGATTAGCTAACCATACTGACCTCGGTGACCTGATTGAATCAGACATGCAGTATTTCATAGCCAGTGTGAATATAGACAATGAAGATGATGCCTTGTGTGAATGTGACTTGTGCTGAACAACACTGTATTTTGTCCCTCCTTAGCTACCTGCTCTCTCTTGGTGCCAGTGCAGCGGCGGAGAACGAGAACGGGGAGAAGCCAGCGGACCTCATTGACCCAGACTGTAAGGAGCTGGTCAATCTGTTTGAGGCAGGCTGTGTGTAACTCACTGGCCACCTACAGGACAGGAACTGAAGGAGCTTGATGTGGACAGATGGACAGTGTGCTCTGGTCCTGAGACTAGCTTCTTGGAATGGAAAAGCCCAGCCAGAGAGAAGGAGAAAGACTGGGACAAGGGACCAGGCCACTTTTCCTGCTACAGAGCACTTGTAGCTATTCTTTGCTAAATGCATAATCGTGACAAACAATGCTTTTTGGAGAGGTTTTGTATTTCATGTTGGACTATGCTTTGTAAAGGTTATTATTTTTTGTATCTTTTTCCTTCTTTGCTTGAAAGAAGTTGGCTACTTTTTGTTTGGTTCTTTTCTACAAAAACATGCAAACCAGTGTTGTCACTTTAGTTGTCACAAACAGCGTCTCAGGCTGTTCATAGCACCAGCAGCTTTTAGTTTCCCAGATCATGTAGCACCACATACCAAAAAAGACAGTGACACACCACAGTAAACAGTTGTTATTTAATCTGTGTAATGAATCAATAGGGTATGTCTTCATTCTGATTACCCAATGAGATCATCCAGCCCAATTCTGTGATCAATCTTGTACAAATCTGACTGTCCATTGCTTGAATTTTCCACAAAACTACCCAGCATTGAGGATAGTTCCTGCATATGGGCAGAGACTATTTTCAACTCACTGCTTCCAAAAGTACAGACATAGTACAGACTGTATTTGGCATTGTTCTCTGCATTTAACCTGTATGTTTATGGCTTAGGAAAAGTTGTGTGTATCTTCTCTGCTGAGCAGAGAGAGGGCGTCAACAACAATTCACATCAAAAATGACATTTCATTTGGTAGGCCAGAGATCATCGGAAAATAGCTACTATGCCATACAGGCACTTGTGCTGCTGTATTGGCATTTTTCCTATTATGCTCGGCTGTTGTTATTTTCTGAAATAGTTCAAAGTGTTGCTGAACGTGTAAGTGGTATTCTGACCATTTCAGCTAATCTAATGAATTTTACCAATGAAAGTCTTATTTGTTTATCTTTTTTGTACAAAATATTTTCATAAATAAAGGTGCTTTTTGTAAATATTGATGAAATGAATTGGTGGGGATTCAACTCTTGTCTATCTCACTTATTGACCCTTGATGGAAAAATCTATGTAGCCTATTATAGGTTATGATAAGCATCACCTGTTCATTTACTTCTAGAGGAAAAGGGTAACGAGCTGCAAATTCACCTCATTTCATTCAAATAACGTTTTTACGTTTTTTAAACAGTCATTTCATATGAACTTGAGGTTTATACTTAGGCTTAAATATCTGAAGTGTGGAGTTTCGACTTGGAAGTTTCACTTGAATGACCCTCAACTCGTACGGTGTATCCCAAACCAGGCACTCGCCCCTACCAACTAACTCATTCGTAGGGCCCTCAGTTTTCACGTGTTACTGACGAAATTCCGAGGATGACTTCCAAGAGTGGTGAGGGGATCAAATAAACCCATCAACACTCGTGACTTGAATGATGCAATTCCACAGGTATATAATAAAACAAGCATACAATTCTAATGACAAAATGTTTCTTCCAATGAGAAAACATTTATTTTGAGAGCTATTTCATGTTACATTTGTCCAGCTTCAAATCAGACAAACAAATACAGGTGGCTCACAATTAGGCAGACTCTCCATTATGTTGTGTGAAATTGCACAAACTCGGTGCGGTGCGTTATGGGATAGCACTTCGCTCCAAAACCAGGAGCATAGCTAATGAAGTGGCTATCGGAAGGTCTAATTAGCCCCTTCACCCTCCATCATTTTCCCTCCCTCATCTTTGGGCCACTTGTGCATATGGCTGAGGCGCGCATGATCGTGCTAGGAAAGCCAAGAGGCGAGGGGAAGGGGTGTATTTGGGATTTCTGGGACTAATGGAAATGACAATGGGAGAAATTGAATTTAGAGGAACACAAATCTCTTGAAGACATTTGACAGAATGGTAGGCCTAATTGTGGAACTGACTGAAAACCAAGGTACAGAACCCAATGTAGAGGCCTAATTATAAGAAATTCACCAGAGAGAATTCTATGGAAATATGATTTGGGGTAAGTGGAAAACTGGAAATTATTTAAATCCTCAAACCTTACAAAATAGTTTATCTTATGACATCATTCCCTTCACAAAACAAAAGCCTGGATGAAAGCAATATAAGAGAGAGCACAGAGAGGATCGAAAACCTATCCAGCCTCTGTCCTAGCATTTACTTAATAAGTTTTGTCAGATCCTTGAAAGGAGAAAATTAACAGAAACCAACACCTTCCAGTTGCCAATATTTGTACATCCCTCCTTGTAAAGTTCATTGCTCTTTTTGCTCATTAGCCTACTACAGCCAGGGGATGATGGGTGCATGTAGCTATTAAAAATATTGCCTAGTCAGACCATTATTACTGTTCCAGCTGGCTGATAGGCGTTATTAGGTAGGTAATGTTAAGCGTAGCACAGTGAATTTTTGATCAACCTTTACTTGCCGATATTTCCTCAATGCCAGACTTGGAATAAAACACGTATTTTAAACTTCCATGTCTAGTTGCAGGGGGTTCGTTTGAATTTAGAAAATGCTCCGTTATTAAATTAAATAAATGTTTAACTCTTGTCTATTTCAAATATTCTCTCATTGATCGAGACAGGTGAATGTCATCATGACATGCGGCACTTAGGGGTGAACACATGGTGCTTTCAAGACAACTGGGAACTCGGAAAAGAAAACAAGGTCAAATTATGACGTCAGTGATCTTCAGGTCAGAAGGTCCAAGCTTTAGAAAGATGTCTGAGTTCCCACTTGGAATTCCGAGTTTGATAACCGTTCAAAACTATTTTTCCCAGTCGGAGCTAGTTATTTCAGTGTTCCCAGTTGTCTTGAACGCACTGAAGTCGGAAGTCAGAGATTTTCGAGTTCCCAGTTGTTTTGAATGCGGGAGGTTTCCTCCTCAAATTGAGAACGAGGCAGTAGGATTGGAAACAAAGTGCAATGACACGTCTCCTGTGTACACACTTTCGTCACCTGAGTAAATACCTTTGTCTCCTGAATACAAGCCAAGTAAACGTATTTATAAGTCTACATGCTTTCTTGAGAACCTTGAGGATCTCGAAATGGAGTCAGTCGGCATTGGCGCAGTGGTGTAAGGCACTGCATCGCAGTGCTAGCTGTGCCACTAGAGATCCTGGTTCGAATCCAGACTCTGTCGTAGCCGACCGGGAGACCCATGGGGCGGCGCACAATTAGCCAGCGTCGTTCAGGGTAGGGGAGGGAATGGCCGGCAGGGATGTAGCGCAGTTGGTAGAGCATGGCGTTTGCAACGCCAGGGTTGTGGGTTCGATTCCCACGGGGGGCCAGTATGAAAATGTATGCACTCACTTAACTGTAAGTCGCTCTGGATAAGAGTGTCTGCTAAATGACGTAAAATGTGAGCGCTCTGAAGTTGATCCAGACCAGGATGAAGTGTGGCGACAAGTGTGGTAGAGACTTCCAACATTTTTCCTGTGAATCCTACCGGAGATGAGTGGACCGGAAAGAGTGAGATTTTTGGAAAGAGTGGATTCCTGCTTTTTGGCCGACCCATACATAGTGTCAAGCTGGGTAACAAACTGGGATTGGTTACTCTGTGAAAGTTTCGAGAAATTGAATTGTTTCGATTTTCTGTATATCCTCTGCCCAGAGGAAGCAGACATTTTGTGTCACGCGACGCTGGGCTCAACCTGTGTCGTGCTTTGCTCAAAGGGGTGATCAGTGGGGTAGCGTTGAGTGTAGAGGTGGATCAAATGAAAAAATATATTCCTGGAGTTTGTGATGCCCTCCATTTGGTGAGACGTAGACTGTCTGTCTTTTTTAGCTTTGACACAGAGTTTCGACTGGGAGCCCCCCAGTGAGTAGGCCTGAAGAGAGGGATCCAGAGAGGATGAGTTTTAGTAAGGTTGGATTTCTTCCATTTATAGCCATGGTGATCAACTGCACTGCGCTGATGGAGCGAAAATCACAGAAGATAGATGTGGTAGTTGCAGCAGCAGAGAAGTATTTAGGTGTGAAAGATTTTAGTGCAGAAGATCTACAGGAAATTTTGAGAGGAGTGGTTCCATCCTCCCGGGCCTACGGTCTGGTGTGGGATCGTTTAGGGCCAAAGCAGTTGGATGGGGTGGTGGGTTTTTGGGGATAGTGTATAGGTGCAGGGTTAGATGGTGGTGCAATTTAAGATTTTCCCATTCCCCTTTTCCCTTTTTTGTTTGTGACCAAAATGTGCAATCTGCACTCGGACCTGCGAAAAAGCAGCAATACACAACACAGTGTCTACTATGCCAGAAAACCACACGAATAAGAATACGTTTTGAACGTGGTAACACACGTATGTCAGATGACCGGGTGAGCAAGAGGACGGGTGGCGAGAAGAAGCGAGGCAGAAAGAAGGGCGCGAGGTGCAAACCTGAACTGACGGTGAAATACAAGCCGAGTACTTTCTCCTTTGGGTCAAGTATAGGAGAGAAATGCATGTTACGGATAATGAACTTAAAAATTGATCCTGACAAAAGTGAGGAGACAGAACCTTCGTCGTCAGGTGAGGTGAAGGCTTCCAAGCCTCACCCCAATGATCAGGAAAATGCCTGAGATGACTCTGGCCTAGTGGGAGTACGATTTGTGGAGAAAGTGGATCCATGCCTTTTGGCCGATCAGTTTGTGGTATCAGGCTGAGTGAAGAAGTTTGGTCAAAGTATCCAGAGGTGGACTTGTGTTGATTTTGTGTGTGTCTGCTGCTCAGAGGGAGAGGATGTTGCGCATTTCTAGTCTCGGGACGAAAGCGTTGTCCTGCTTTGTTCTCCGGAGAAGAGCGCCACTGAAAGGAGTGATAACTGGGGTGGGGTTGAGTGTTAAGGTGGATCAACTGAAGTTGGGGGTCCCCGGTGTCTGTGATGCATGTCGTTTGGTGTGACGCAGACCAGAGTGTTTGCCGGATAAAGTCATGCTAGGGTATATACGTTTTCCGGTTGAGAGCTTTTGTTCTGAACCCACCAGGGGCGGTGTGTTCAATAGGGCGATATGGGCGACGCACTGCCAAACGGGAAAAGGAAGGGATTTTTTTTCTAATCAATTATATCACGGCAACAGTAGTTATCAGTGTTGTAATCTAGACGTCTGATCTGCCACAGTGCCACTAAATGTCCAATCAGGCTAAAGTCGTGCTTCAAATGGCCCCCCCCCCTTTTGGGGCGATTTCAGTCAGGTTGAAAATCGCCCAGAAGTCTGTCATAGACTCCCATGTAAAATCTATTTTTTTCAAATATCAGAGCTTTCAATACAATCTCTATGGGTTTCTGAGGGCTTGCACTTACGCGCTTTCGTCATACGTAACATAACCATGAACGTAACTAAGAAAAGAGCGGGTAGCCTCGTCAATCAATTCACTACTACTATCAAAATGGCTAGGCTTCAGTGCAACTCGATTGTGTCTTTGAAAGAAGTTCCTTTTTGTCGGCGAACAAATGAAGATAAATTGGCAACGAAACAATTAGGACCTCCCAGACCAAATTTAATAATTCAACAGGTTTCTACTAAAGGGGGGAAGTCCTACACCCGAGGATTTTCCAAAAATTGGTACGAACGAAAAACCTGGCTAGCAGGCTGCGATGTAGCTAATGCAGTCTTCTGCTACCCCCTGCTTACTCTTTCACCCTGAAGGCGGCACGGCAGACAGCACCGCTTGGACAGCGACTGGTGTGTAACGGACATGCACCATCTTTCAGGAAAGATTAAGAAACATGAGCTGTCAAAGACCCACATGGATAGATGTTTGAGATTGTCTGCTTTGGGGAGAGTGAACATTCCCACTCAACTGGATGAGGGATACAGGCTAGCTGTGCGCCGCCACAACGATGAGGTTAGTGTTGATAATCACAAGTTTACTGGAGAACTGAAACTGACAAGGCTGACAAGATAGGACCCTTTTGTCCATTGTTATTGGATAGGAACAGAACTTATAACCAGCTCCTGACCTAAATAGATCTTAGCACAACATTTTACTCAACATATCATATTCCATATTCACTATAACAAATATATTTACTACGACATTAGCAAGAACCGCCACATCCTCAGCCGGCTAATCCAGTGTGTGAAGTTTTGCGGAGTGTTTGAGTTAGCTTTGCGAGGCAAAGATGAAACTGAGGGCTCCACCAACCCTGGTAAGCCAACACTTTTGAGATCAGTCAATAAATGCTTCTGGTATTGACTTATATGCTGCCCCTGTCTTCATGTTGTTGCTGGACATATCTTTTTTAAAATGTGTGTAGGTCACCTAAATCATCAGAAAAATTGCCCCCCCTGAGAATTTTTTCAGGAGCCGCCACTGGAACCCACTACAGTGTTTCAGGTGCCAAGTTTATGGTCATGTTGCAGCAGAGCAGTATGTAGGAGGGAGATTCCGAGATGTGAGAAATGTGCATGGGGGAGGGGGAGGCATTTTGCTGGGGATCAGAAATGTCCTGTGTGAGGGAGACCGATTGAAGTTTCCAGGGTGAGAGCAGAGCAGAAAGTTTCATATGAGACAGTGAGGAAAGTAGAGGTTGGTGGGCAAAGGGTGAGGGAGCCTGAGAGGATCCCTGTGAGTATTTCTATTTACTACCACAAACCGATCCTGGCACTAAGACCGCACTCAATGAGCTATATAGGACCATAAGCCAACAAGAAATTGCTCATCCAGAGGCAACGCTCCTACTGGCCGTGATTTTAATGCAGGAAAACTGAAATCCGTTTTACCTCATTTCTACCAGCACGTCACCTGTTCAAAAACTCAAACAGGATTTACCAGTGACACGCTCAATTCGGAAGTGGTCCGATGAAGTGGATGCTAATCTACAGGACTGTTTTGCTAGCACAGACTGGAATACGTTCCGGGATTCATGGCATTGAGGAGTTTACCACATCAGTCACTGGCTTCATTAATAAATGCATTGACGACGTCGTCCCCACAGTGACCGTACGTACATATCCCAACCAGAGGCCATGGATTACAGGCAACATCGAACTGAGCTAAAGGCTAGAGCTTCCGCTTCCAAGGAGTGGGACCATAACCCGGATGCCCTCCGACGAACCATCAAACAGGCAAAGCATCAATAAAAGACTAAGATCGAATCCTACTACACCGGCTCTGACGCTAGTCGGATGTGGCAGGGCTTGCGTACGTACATATCCCAACCAGAAGCCATGGATTACAGACAACATCCGCACTGAGCTAAAGGCCAGAGCTGCCGCTTTCAAGGAATGGCACACTAACCCGGACGCCCTCCAATGAACCATCAAACAGGCAAAGCGTCAATAAAGGACTAAGATCGAATCCTACAACAGCGGCTCTGACGCTCGGCAGATGTGGCAGGGCTAGCAAACTATCACAGATTACAAAGGGAAACCCAGCTGCGAGCTGCCAATTGACACAAGCCTACCCGACAAGCTAAATGCCTTCTATGCTCGCTTTGAGGCAAGCAACACTGAACCATGCGTGAGACCACCAGCAGTTCCGGATGACTGTGTGATCACGCTCACCGTAGCCGATGTGAGTAAGACCTTTAAACAGGTTAAAATTCACAAGGCCGCAGGGCCAGACGGATTACCAGGATGCGTACTCAGAGCATGCACTGACCAGATGGCAAGTGTCTTCACTGACATTTCCAACCTCTCCCTAACCCAGTCTGTAATACCTACATGTTTCAAGCAGACCACCATAGTCCCTGTGTCCAAGAACGCCAAGCTAACCTGTCTAAATGACTATCGCCCCGTAGCACTCACATCTGTAGCCATGAAATGCTTTGAAAGGCTGGTCATGGCTCACATCAACACCATTATCCCAGACACCCTGGACCCACTGCATTTCGCATACTGCCCCAACAGATCCACAGATTATGAAATGACTCCAACACCATCATTAAGTTTGCAGATGACACAACGGTGGTAGGCCTGATCACCGACGACGATGATAGGGAGCCTATAGGGAGGAGGTCAGAGACCTGGCAGTGTCAGGACAACAATCTCTCCCTCAACGTCAGTAAGAAAAAGGAGCTGATCGTGGACTACAGGAAAGGGGGGGGGGGGGGCGAGCTTCAAGTTTCTCAGTGTCCACAACACTAAGGATCTATCATGGTCCAAATACACCAACACAGTCGTGAAGAGGGCAGAACAACACCTCTTCCCCCTCAGGAGGCAGAAAATATTTGGCATGGGCCCTCAGATCCTCAAAAAGTTATACAGCTGCACCATCGAGATCATCTTGACTGGCTGCATCACCGCTTGGTATGGCAACTGCTTGGCATCCGAACACAAGGCGTTACAGGGGGTACTGTGTACAGCCCAGTACATCACTGGGGCTGAGCTTCCTGTCATCCAGGACCTCTATACCAGGCGGTGTAAAACATTGTCCAACTCTCCAGCTACCCAAGCCACAGACTGCTCTCTCTGCTATCGCACGACAAGCGGTACTAATGCACCAAGTCTGGAACCAACAGGACCATGAACAGCTTCTACCCCCAAGCCATAAGACTTCTAAACGACTGCTAAATAGCTAATCAAATGGCTACCCGGACTACCTGCATTGATCCTTTTTTGCACTAACTCTCTTGCACTGACTCTATGCACACACACCGGACTCTACACACACACTCACACATACTTACACTGACACCCCAACACACAGACACTACATACGCACACACACACACAACATGCACACACATGGATACTGACACCACACACACACTTTCACACTTACCACAAACCACAGGAGGTTGGTGGCACCTTAATTGGGGAGGACGGACTTGTGGTAATGGCTGGAGCGGAATTAGTGGAATAGTATTAAATACATCAAACACATAGTTTCCATGTGTTTGATGCCATTCCATTTACTCCGTTTCTGACATTATTATGAGCCATCCTCCCCTCAGTAGCCTCCTGTGCCACATACGCTGCTACTACTGTCTATTAGCTATCCTGTTGCCTAGTCACTTTACCCCTACCTATATGTACAGTACACATCTACTAGGTACTGGAACTCCCTGTATAGAGCCCCACAGTGGAGGTGTCATAATACCCATAAAACCTAGCGGTGAAACAGGGAAATGGTGTGGGGCTCTATTAAGCCATATTATTTTCTACTCCCTTTATATAGCCATGTTTTCTTTAACTCTGCATTGTTGGAAAAGGACCCATAAGTAAGCATTTCACTGTTAGTCTACGAAGCATGTGTCAAATAAAATTTGATTTGAGTAGTATGCCAGTACAGGGGTAATATAGAGTGCGTTCGTAAATTCGCTCTGGCTATCTACTCCGATATCAGAATACTCTCGTCTGAGCGTGCCGATTTCAGAGCACTCTCGTCTGAGTGTGCCAGAGCGCAGAATAACTGCTGAATTTACAAATTCTCAACACTCATTGAGTATGGCCCGTGTCAGTCAACGTCAGCAAAAAAAGCTAATTAAATTGTTGCCAGTAGCACAGTTACAGTCACCAACGCTCTGGATAACATGAAAACAGCCTAACCAGCTCTGCTAGGGCGAGTAAAATGGTCAGAGTGAGGTGTTCTCTCATTTGTGATGGAAGTAGCTAGCAAATTAGCCAGTTAGCTTGGGTGCTTGACTGCCGTTGTGAGGTCAGAACGCTCGGATCAACCCTACTCCTCCGCCAGAGCGTCCAGTGTGCGCTCGCCTGAACGCTCCGAGAGCGCAACGCTCTGAATTTACGAGCGGACAATCTGACAACTCTCTGAATTTATGAACGCCCAGAGCGCACTCTGGCACTCCAGATTGAATTTACGAACACACCCATAGGGTTACATGGCGGTGCAATTTATTTTATTTTGAACAAATGTGCAATGCACTTTCCAAACTGTGAAAGGCAGCAATACGAAACAAAGTGTATAGTCTGCCGGAAAACCATACGAAGATGAAGAAAGCAACACACTTCCTCAATCAATGAGAGAAGATTTTAAACAGACAAGATGGTGTTGCACACATTGTTGGATTACTTCATGGAGCATATTTTTGTATTTAATGTAATAATGGAGCATTTTCTCAATTCAAACGAACCCCCTGCAATTAGACATGGACATTGATTAGACATGCGTTGTCTTCCAAGTCGGGAATTGAGGAAGCATCGCAAAATTGATCGAAAATGAACTGTGCTACACTTAACATGACCTACTTAATAACGCCTATAAGCCAGCTGGAACAGTAGTGGTCTGACTAGGGCTAGGCAATATTTTTTTATAACTAGGGTGCGTTTTTTTTCCGGGCCTATGAACTCGGGTAAGGGTATTTTTAGCCATGCTTTTTCTGCTACCTTCGTAAGCAGGTCCATGGTCTGTTTTATTAAAGTACCAAAAAGCCCCGAGCAGAGAGGATAAATGTTGAGGTGAAGGCATTCCATTCATAGAAGCATTCCTTTGGCATTTCAACATTATTTTGAACCAACAAACCAATTAAGTTTTGTTGACTTCCGTTTTAAATTACTTGCCCAGAAATGATTGGTTGGCATTGGCAACCGTTTTAGCCGACGGGGGGCCTAACTAGCTAGTTACATCTTGTTGGCTGAATAAAGAAAGCGAAAGGAAGCCGGATCTAAAGACAGGTTTGTAAACATAGTTTACATCTGGGTAATTTTCGGATTATAGTAAACTAACTATAGCGTTATGAATTCATATGCCACTGCTGTTGGAAACATTTAAGTTGTACTATTGTCTGGATATATTCAGATAGCTAGATGGCTTAGCTAATAATATTAGATGATAACGTGTAGCTAACATTCGCTAGATAGCTAACGTTATGGTATCTAATAAGCTAACGTTAGCTTGCTAGTTAGATATCCTTTATCTGTCAGCCACTACTTCAACAGCAAGCTAATTTCTAACCAACAAAAATTGCAATAAATTAAAATATAGGATATTGGGTAACGTTAAATAGCAAGCTAGCTAGCTAGGTGCTTTATATTTTACGAGTCGCTGGTCAATATAAGTTGGCTAGTATAATTGCTTGCTAGCTATTGTTAGCTCTCTTAGCTAACGTTAGCTAGCTCGCTTGTGTAAGTGCCAGATACAAACATGTAAACATTGAAGCATAACTAGCATCAATAAGCAAGCTAATGCCAATCATGTGGCATCAAATGTAGCTTTCTGGCTGTATAGTTAGTTAAGTAACTATTTTGCAGTCTGTATTAGCTAGCTAGCTCCCAAATGTCAACATTCCTCTATTGTTTGATTGGTGTCTTTATTTAGAATTCATCATGAGTCATGCCTTGTTTTCACCACTAGATATCCAACATAGGATAAAGAAGGTTCATATTCTCTCAACCCCCCCAACTATTCATTAGAAAGGAGTGAGGAGCAAGAGACGCACTGCACACAGAATGAGGTTGGAAGAGGGTTGTTTACCTTCTATGGTTGTGTTGTGCTAACTGTATATCAAGCTGTATCTTGTAGAACCAGGTATACTGCATGCATGCCAGAAAAACGTATGTTCTGTTTTCCAGCCTGTCTGTTATTCTGTGTTTTCATTATTCCCTGCTGTTTTGATGTTTAAAAAAATATATATTTTGTTTTATCTTTGCTGC
The DNA here is from genome assembly GCF_964263955.1 of Coregonus lavaretus. Lineage (NCBI taxonomy): Eukaryota > Metazoa > Chordata > Actinopteri > Salmoniformes > Salmonidae > Coregonus > Coregonus lavaretus. The sequence goes on from NC_139989.1 coordinate 48,465,155, forward strand.
TTTATAGCTCATCTGCTCCCAGGATGGTGAACAGCTACAAGCGGACTTCCAGCCCTCGGTCCCCTACGAACAGTGGGGAGCTCTTCACTCCAGCACATGAGGAGAATGTGCGCTTCATCCACGACAGTGAGTCTGCCTCAGAAGGCCGATATCTTGCTAAGACTAGCCCTTAACGTCTCTCACCCCTTCAGTAGGCTTATCTGTTAGTCATCAACATGATCCACTGTAAGAAGCTCCTTACAGAGCTTCTGTACCACTGAGCCATTTGAATGGAATGTGGTATGTAAGGAGATGGTTGAAAGCTGGCATGTGTATGCTTCTTTACAGCCTGGCAGTGTGTGCTCAGAGACATCCGGTCACCACAGAGCAGTGAACGCAAAGACCGTGGACCACAGGAGTATGTGGAAAAGAACCCCAATCCCAACTTAAATTGTAAGTGCCTTGATGGATCTGAGTATGTTTGTCATTTAAACAGAGGCTATTTACTAGATTTGTCAAAAAGACAGAGTAGTAATGTAATTTGTATCCTTTCTTGCAGCTTTCACACCAGTTGACCTGAGTGACCTCAAGAAACGCAACACACAGGACTCCAAGAAGTCCTAGTCTTTCTCTTTACAGTCCAACAGCTTTTTTTCTCCACCCATTATCCTTGGGAACTTTCTCCTCCTCCAGTCCTCTGTCAGCCAGCAAGTCAACCTTTTGGCCAGTCCTGCCCACAATGCCGGTCCCCTCTCTGCTCTCCTGGACTAACAACAGCCTGCCCATTCAACAGCAGTGGGCTGATGTCCTAACAACCACAACATTTTTGGAGTTCCTTATCCACCCCGGTCTCTCTGTCCACCCCCTCCCCCTCTGTCTCTCTCTCTCTGTCCCTCTCTCTGTCCAGGCTCAATATTTTCTCACCCTACCTCTCATCTGGTTGACGTGGAATGCAAGAAAGCTGGGATTTGATTTCCAGGGATTCTCTCTTCCGGTTCTTGGTTTTACAGTCATTAATTTTTATTTTTCCCTCTTTTTTTATGTGAATGGGACTGATGCAGAGTTTCAATGAAATATGCTGACATCCTGATGCCGAAGTACAGACTGTGTACAAATTCTTCACAGGACACTTTAAAGGACTGCAGTCTTAAATAGAAACTCAGTTTTCTTTTCAATCTACAAAGGATAATGCTGAAGGGCTGACATTCTTTTTTTGGAAGATAGTTGAATTGTAGATGTATTGGAATGGAATCCGATTGTACGGGCGAGTTTTGGAAGCCAAAAATGGTTTAGTATAAATGCCAACATTTTAAATATAGACTCATGCCCCTAAAATGGACTTCAAGTAGACATCTCCACATTGACTTCCCAGCCTTGAAACAAAATATTGAATAAAATACTTTTCCAATATGTCACTCAATGCATTGGTCATAGATGTTCTGACCTAAATGTACTTTTTGGATGTGTCCCCAATACTCCCCAATGATGTATGTACAAACACAGTACCTACAGTAGGATGGTCAGTTATCGTTGTCTCATGCTCGTTGTTTTGTTTGTGCATTATTACTGAAAACAGTGTAATAGGCTATGTATACTGAACAAAAATATAAACGCAACATGCAACAATTTCAAAGATTTTACTGAGTTACAGTTCATATAAGGAAATCAGTCAATTTAAATAAATTCATTAGGCCCTAATCTATGGATTTCACATAACTGGGCAGGAGTGCAGCCATGGGTAGGCCCACCCACTTGGCAGCCAGGCCCAGCCAATCAGAATGAGTTTTTCCCCCACAAAAGGCCTTTATTACAGACAGAAATACTCCTCAGCAACCTCCCCACGCCCCCCCTCAGACGATCCCGCAGGTGAAGAAGCCGGATGTTGAGGTTCTGGGCTGGCATGGTTACACGTGGTCTGTGATTGTGAGACCGGTTGGACGTACTGCCAAATTCTCAAAAACGATGTTGGAGGCAGCTTATGGTAGAGAAATAAACATTACATTATCTGGCAACAGCTCTGGTGGACATTCCTGCAGTCAGCATGCCAATTGTACGCTCCCTCAAAACATGAGGTGTTTGTTGACAAAACTGCACATTTTAAAGTGGCCTTTTATTGTCCCTTGTACAAGGTGCACCTGTGTAATGATCATGCTGTTTAATCAGCTTCTTGATATGCCACACCTTTCAGGTGGATGGATTATCTTGGCATGATACATTTTACAGAAATTGTGGGCTATGTGAATCTGCACTCAAATATATATGTGGATACAGTTGGTGTAGGCCATGGTATTAACACCACATTTACTTACATGTTTGTTTCAGGAATCATATTGAATTTGATTGGGCGCGTACACATTTTGCAGATGTTATCGCAGGGGCAGCTAAATGCTTATATTTCTAGTTTCAACAGTGCGGTATACCTAAAAATACACACGAATCCAAAAAAATTAAGAAATATCAGAACGAGTAATGTCAGAGTCTGTAATATATATATATATATATATACACTACCGTTTAAAAGTTTGGGGTCACTTAGAAATGTCCTTGTTTTCGAAAGAAAAGCAATTTTTTGGTCCATTAAAATAACATGAAATTGATCAGAAATACAGTGTAGACATTGTTAATGTTGTAAATGGCTATTGTAGATGGAAACGGCTGATTTTTTTATGGAATATCTACATTGGCGTACAGAGGCCCATTATTAGCAACCATCAGTCCTGTGTTCCAATGGCACGTTGTGTTTGCTAATCCAAGTTTATCATTTTAAAAGGCTAATTGATCATTAGAAAACCCTTTTGCAATTATATGTTAGCACAGCTGAAAAGCACAGCTGAAAACTGTTGTGCTGATTAAAGAAGCAATAAAACTGGCCTACTTGAGACTAGTTGAGTATCAGCAATTGTGGGTTCGATTACAGGCTCAAAATGGCCAGAAACAAATAACTTTATTCTGAAACTCGTCAGTCTATTCATACGTAAAAATGTATGCACACATGACTGTAAGTCGCTTTGGATAAAAGCGTCTGCTAAATGGCATATTATTATTATATTATTATTATTATTGTTCTGAGAAATGAAGGCTATTCCATGCGAGAAATTGCCAAGAAACTGAAAATCTCATACAACGCTGTGTACTCCTCCCTTCACAGAACAGTGCAAACTGGCTCTAACCAGAATAGAAAGAGTGGGAGGCCCCGGTGCACAACTGAGCAAGAGGACAAATACATTAGAGTGTCTAGTTTGAGAAACAGACACCTCACAGGTCCTCAACTGGCAGCTTCATTAAATAGTACCCGTAAAACACCAGTCTCAACGTCATCAGTGAAGAGGCGACTCCGGGATGCTGACATAGGCAGAGTTGCAAAGAAAAAGCCATATCTCAGACTGGACAATAAAAATAAAAGATTAAGATGGGCAAAATAACACAGACACTGGACAGGGGAAGATTGGAAAAAAGTTATGGACAGACGAATCAAAGTTTGAGAGAAGCAGACCAAATGAAAAGATGCTGGAGGAGTGTTTGATGCCATATGGTGGAGGCAATGTGATGGTCTGGGAGTGCTTTGGTGGTGGTAAAGTGGGAGATTTGTACAGGGTAAAAGGGATCTTGAAGAAGGAAGGCTATCACTCCATTTTGCAACGCCATGCCATACCCTGTGGACGGCGCTTGATTGGAGCCAATTTCCTCCTACAACAGGACAATGACCCAAAGCACAGCTCCAAACTATGCAATAACTATTTTGGGAAAAAGCAGTCAGCTGGTATTCTGTCTATAATGGAGTGGCCAGCACAGTCACCGGATCTCAACCCTATTGATTTGTTGTGGGAGCAGCTTGACCGTATGGTACGTAAAAAGTACCCATCAAGCCAATCCAACTTGTGGGAGGTGCTTCAGGAAGCATGGGGTGAAATCTCTTCAGGTTACCTCAACAAATTGACAACTAGAATGCCAAAGATCTGCAAGGCTGTTATTGCTGCAAATTGAGGATTCTTTGACGAAAGCAAAGTTTGAAGGACACAATTATTATTTCAATTAAAAATCATTATTTCTGACCTTGTCAATGACTACATGTCCTATTCATTTTGCTATATTTCCTATTCAAACTCATTTCATGCATGTTTTCATGGAAAACAAGGACATTTCTAAGTGACCCCAAACTTTTGAACGGTAGTGTGTGTGTGTTTATATATAATGGTGTGTGTATAGACAGTACGGCCAGTATATGAAGAGGAACGGTGTGTACAGCAGTAGTTATAGGATGAGCCTTGACTAGAATACAGTATATACGTGGTCCTCTGTAGCTCAATTGGTAGAGCATGGCGCTTGTAACGCCAGGGTAGTGGGTTCGATCCCCGGGACCACCCATACATAAAAATGTATATACACAAGACTGTAAGTCGCTTTGGATAAAAGCATCTGCTAAATGGCATTATATTATTATTATATACATTTGAAGTGGGTAAAACAGTATGTAAACATTATTAAAGTGACCAGTGTTCAATGACTATGTACATAGGGCAGTAGTCTCTAAGGTAGCTGGCTAGTAAAAGTGACTAAGTTCAGGGCAGGGTCCTGGGCGAAGGCCGGGTAGTGGTGACTATTTAACAGTGATGGCCTGGAGATAGAAGCTGTTTTAAAGTCTCCTCGTCCCAGCTTTGATGCACCTGTACTGTCTCCGCCTTCTTGTAGCGTGGTGAACAGGCCGTGGCTCGGATGGCTGAGGTCCTTGATGATTTTCTTGGCCTTTCTATGACACTGGGTGCTGTAGATGTCCTGGAGGGCAGCCTGATGTGTTTGGCTCACGCACCACCCTCTGGAGAGCGCTGCAATCAGATTGGATGCTGTCAATTGTGCATCTGTTAGAAGTTCGTGAGGGTCTTAGGGGAATATGTCAGATCTATGTACTTTTGTATAACTAGCAGTACAGTAAATTCGAGACCATCGAGACTGCCTGCGCTGCTGCACTGATAATAGCAGCACAGGTACTTGTAGTGATATGACTCAAGGGTTCAATTTCAAATTGGCCCTTCTTGATTTGAAAGCCTGAGCAAAACTGTGGAAGGGGCGGCGCACAACAAACCGAAACTGACAACGTCATCTGTCCTCACGTAATGAGGGGCTCGTGGCTATAAAGACAGCCTGCGCTTCATTTTCAGCGTTTATTTTTTCCCGCAGTTGAGTCGTACCGCTGGGTTGTAATCAAGTTTCTTTTTTTCAGTCAGGCTAGTGTGTACTTTTAGTTCGCTAACAATTCTGTTTAGCGTAATTGAAACTTCATAATGGCCGATAAGATGGATATGTCTCTAGACGACATCATCAAGCAGAACAGGCAGCAGAGAGGGGGCGCAGGAGGCCGTGGTGGTGGAAGAGGCCGTGGCCGGGGAGGCTCTGGCGGGGGCCGAGGTGGTGGTGTTGGCCGTGGAGCCGCCGGTGGAGGCTTTGGAGGCCGAGGTGGAGGATCGGGCCCCATGAGGAACCGACCGAACCTGAGCCGTGGCAGAGCAAGACCTACGCCATACAGCAGGGTATGAGAAAGTTAGAGGAATGGGCTGAGAAAAAGGAAAACGCCTGGTAACCTGAAAAAGCCTGGGTGACGTCTTCTAATCTTCAGGCTTGCTAGCTGCCCCAATGCAATGGCTAGCTTGCTAGTCGAGAGGCACTTAGCTAGCTAATCGAGTTTCTCTCGAATTAACGAAGGGAAACCCTTTAAATTGCGGTTGATATGGAAATATAATGCATAACGTGTCCTTCTCCACCCCCAACCCATGTATGTCACCACTTTTTGAGAAGAAGCTTTTGGAGCAGGTTAGCTAGTTACTAACTAGCTATATTGCTAACTTTGGATTAGCTGCTAACCTACAAGGCCCAGACGGCGCCATTTTGAATTCAGCGTCTTCAATCAATTAAATATTTATTTCATGGTTGGTCACTATCTTTCATCCAAGAAAGTCCCTTGTTGGATCACCGAACGGCACTGCATCGAAGAATATCGTTGCATTTGGATGGTTTTTGTAGCAGAGGCAACTTTTTGGGAGTTTCATCCTGCGCTCTTATCTGGTGGAATCCTTTGTTTGGGAGTGGCTAACGGGTTAAAACAATCCCCTTTGGGCGGCACCATATCAACAAAGAATGGTGTGCTTTTATGGATGGAGCAGTTGACTTTTGCCCTCTTATTACATAGTTTTATCTTCACATTTCTAGTAATGTGTTACTAGTCACAACAACCCAATCAAAATGGCGTGGTTTCAAAATGGACGCTCAGATGGTTGCCATCCATGTTCAGGCCAGGTAGTTGGCCTATTTTGCTAGTTGTCTCTTTCAGAAAATGGACACTTAACCCATCAAAGCCAACTCCTGGCTTTTAAAGAACAATTTAAGCAAATAACCACACTGCTGGAGTCGACACTGATGCAAAGAACTACAGCGCCATACGGATGGATGACTTTCTTCAGCATACTACTCTCGCTGGGGATGGCTGCCTGGAGAGCCTTTGGTGGAGGCGCAGATGGCAAGAGAACAGTGGGCAACATTGTCAGCCTAGTTATCCAGTAAGGGGGTGGGAGCAGAGTGCAGATGGTAGCGATTAAATGTTGTGTACTGTTAATTGTTTGCAGTTAAATGTTAAACAAAATAGCCTCAACAGAAGTCAATGCATACATTTCTTCACATTATTCTCTTATTGGGAATGTTTCATTTGTTACAAATGGGGCCAATTTTAGTTTGAGCAATGCTTTATGACCTGATAGCTTGGTCTAGTGGCTAGAATTGATATGTTGCCATGTGTCCTGTTTCTGCAGTGGTTTACTTGTTTGTAGTAATGGGGTGGGCACGGCAGGGAATGCTGGGAATCTCCATGGTGGGTAGCTGTGTGCCAACCACCAGGCCCTGTTGGCTGTGTAGTCCCTGGTCTCCCCAGCACCCACCCAGCTGTGTGGACCAGTCTCTGTGATTGGCAGAGACAGGGGAGCCTGAAGTCAGCAGGTGCATTCTCTTTCATCTGTTGCAGCCTAAGCAGCTTCCTGATAAATGGCAACACGACATGTACGGCAATCATGGCTTCAATGCCAGTGCTGGGGGTGGCGCTGGTGTGGAAACCGGAGGGAAGCTTCTTGTCTCCAATCTCGACTTTGGCGTTTCAGACGCAGATATTCAGGTACGTCTTATTTTCCTTTTGACTTGGTTGACTCTTTAGAAATTGCTCATTTGCCTTAGAAATCAATTACAATCACAATACATGGTTTATGTTCTCTCATTGCAGGAGCTCTTTGCGGAGTTTGGTACACTGAAGAAGGCAGCTGTTCACTACGACCGGTCGGGCAGGAGCTTAGGCACGGCAGACGTCCACTTTGAGAGGAAGGCCGATGCTCTGAAAGCTATGAAACAGTACAACGGTGTACCACTTGATGGTAGGTTTCTCAAGTGGCTTTGACAGTTGCCACAAATACCAGCCACAGACTGAAAGTAAATTAGAATGTAATTTGTACCTTGTTGAAACCGTCAACTGTTTTGTGCTGCTGAGTTCTTTCACCATGCTGACACTGTATATTAATCTAACCTTCAAGTTGCTGAAGGCTGATACTAACCTGAATACTTTTTCTCTTGCAGGGCGTCCCATGAACATTCAACTTGTCACATCACAGATCGACACACAAAGACGACCACCCATGCAGGGGTAAGTGTTAAGATTTAACTGTTCCTAAACAACTTGAGCCAAATGATAAGTATCATGAATGGGAAGCGCTAATGTTCAGATGTTCAACAGTATGAACCGAGGTGGTGGCATGAACAGGGGTCGTGGTGGTGTGTTCAGAGGGATGCAGAGAGGACGTGGAGCAGGTCGTGGAGGAGGCAGGGGCCGAGGTGGCCGCGGGGGAAGCACCAAGCCACTTTCCGCTGAAGAGCTGGATGCCCAGCTAGATGCCTACAATGCCAGGGTGAGTCGCAGTTTCAAAAGGGTTATGAAGTGTCGTGGGGGGTTTACATTTTTTTTGTCTGCCAACATGTGTATAGTGTTGGAAATTAATGACGGGAGTGGTACTGCGTCTTATCTGATGCGTTTCCTCCACCCACCCCAGATGGAAACCAGCTAAGAGCCTAGGTGAATCCTCCAGGCTGCATTACTCTCCAGGCTGAACACGAGGACAGTCGCAGTTGTTACAGCGTTGAAGATGCAGGGCATTTTACACTTGGACGTCTTCTGATGTGATTTACATTTGTGTATCAATCCTTTTAAATGCTGCGATGTGTTTTTTACCCGTTTTTGTTTTTTGGAAGAAAAATGGTTTTGACTGTAGGTTTAAGGGGGTGGGTGGGGCTTTCCCTGTTGCTCTGATTCCTTTCCCTGTAGATCATTGTAATAAACCCTGCAGTACATATTAACCATACTCTGCCTGCTTTGTTTTTGTCACGTGCACAAGTACAGAGAAATGCCTTACTTTGTTGGGAAGGGCCTGCAAGTAAGCGTTTCACTGTTAGTGTACACCTGTTTACAAATTAAAATGTTTGATTACTGCATTGTTGGGAAAGATTAATCAATGTCGGTAGTACTAAAGTACAACAAAGGCATGAGAAATAGAAATAAGAACACCAAGGTAAGCTTTCTACAGGGTTAGTCCCAATACCATTTACAATATGCAAGAAATGGGATACTAGGGGTAGATGTGTATAGGGGTAAGGCGATTAGGCATCAGGATATATGATAAACAGTAGCAGCAGCGTATAAGTTTGTCTTTATTATGGATCCCCATAAGCTGCTGCCAAAGCAGCAGCTACTCTTCCTCTTGTCCAGCAAAATTAAGGCGGTTCATACAATTTTTAAAACATTACAATACATTCACAGATTTCACAACACACTGCCCTCATGCCCCTACTCCACCACATCTACAGTACAAAAATCTGTGTATAGTGCGTATGTTATCATGTATGCATGCGTCTGCTCCTATGTATGTGTTGCTTCACAGTCCCTGCTGTTCCATAAGGTGTTATCTAATTTTACTACTTGCATCAGTTACTTGATGTGGAATAGAGTTCCATGTAGTCATGGCTCTATGTAGTACTGTGCGCCTCCCATAGTCTGTTCTGGACTTGGGGACTGTGAAGAGACCTCTGGTGGCATGTCTTGTGAGGGTATGCATGGGTGACCAAGCTGTGCGCCAGTAGCTCAAACAGACCGCTCGGTGCACCCAACATATAAACAAGTAGTGATGAAGTCATCTCTCCTCTACTTTGAGCCAGGAGAGATCAACATGCATATTATTAATATTAGCTCTCTGTGTACAGCCAAGGGCCAGCCGTGTTGCCCTGTTCTGAGCCAATTGCAATTTTCCTGAGTCCTTTTTTGTGGCGCCTGACCACAAGACTGAACAGTAGTCCAGGTGTGACAACTAGGGCCTGCCTTGTTGATAGTGCTGTGAAGGTAGAGCAGCGCTTAATTATGGACATACTTTTCCCCATCTTAGCTACTGTTGTACCAATATGTTTTGACCATGACAGTTTACAATCCAGGGTTACTCCAAGCAGTTTAGTCACCTCAATTTGCTCAATTTCCACATTATTTATTACAAGATTTAGTTGAGGTTTAGTGAATGATTTGTCCCAAATAATGCTTTTAGTTTTAAAAATATTTAGGACTAACTTATTCCTTGCCACCCACTCTGAAACTAACTGCAACTCTTTGTTAAGTGTTGCAGTCATTTCATTTGCTGACATGTATAGTGTTGAGTCATCCACATGCATACACTCTGGCTTTACTCAAAGCCAGTGGCATGTCATTAGTAAAGATTGAAAAAAGTAATGGGCCTAGACAGCTGCCCTGGGGAATTCCTGATTCTACCTGGATTATGTTGGAGAGGCTTCCATTAAAGAACACCCTCTGTGTTCTGTTAGACAGGGAACTCTGTATCCACAATATAGCAGGTGGAGTAAAGCCATAACACACGTTTTTCCAGCAGCAGACTATGATCGATAATGTCAAAAGCCACACTGAAGTCTAACAAAACAGCCCCCACAATATTTTTATCATAAATATCTCTGTCATTTGTGTAAGTGCTGTGCTTGTTGAATGTGCTTCTCTATAAGCATGCTGAAAGTTTGTCAATTTGTTTACTGTAAAATAGCATTGTATCTGGTCAAACACCATTTTTTCCAATAGTTTATTAAGGGTTGGTAACATGCTAATTGGTCAGCTATTTGGGCCAGTAAAGGGGGCTTTACTATTTTTAGGTAGCGGAATGACTTTTGCTTCCCTCCAAGCCTGGGGGCACACACATTTTAGTAGGCTTAAATTGAAAATATGGCAAATAGGAGTGGCAATATCGTCCGCTATTATCCTCAGTAATTCTCCATCCAAGTTGTCAGACCCCAGTGGCTTGTCAGAGTTTATAGACCATTTTTTCACCTCTTCCAAATTACAATGCTTGTCTTTCATAATTTGGTCAGATATACTTGGATGTGTAGTGTCAGCAATTGTTGATGGCACGTCATGCCTAAATTTGCTAATCTTGCCAATGAAAAAATAATTAAAGTAGTTGGCAATATCAGTTGGTTTTGTGATGAATGAGCCATCTGATTCAATGAATGATGGAGCTGAGTTTGCCTTTTTCCCTAAATGTAATTTAAGGTGCTCCAAAGCTTTTTACGATAATCATTTGTCATTTATCCTTGTTTCATAGTGTTGTTTCTTCTTTTTATTCAGTTTAGTCACATGATTTCTCTATTTGCAATACGTTTGCCAATTGGTTGTACAGCCAGAATTATTTGCCATTCCTTTTGCCTCATCCCTACCAACCATACCATTTTTCAATTCCTCATCAATCCAAGGGGATTTAACTGTTTTTACAGTAATGCTCTTAATGGGTGCATGCTTATTAGTAACTGGAATAAGCAATTTCATAAATGTGTCAAGTGCAGTGTCTGTTTGCTGCTCATTACACACCACGGACCAACATGTATTCTTTACATCAACAACATAGGAATCACTACAAAACTTATTGTATGACCTCTTATACACAATATTAGGCCCAGCCTTTGGAACTTTGGTTTTCCTAGATATGGTTACTATATTGTGATCACTACATCCAATGGATTTGGATATTGCTTTCAAACAAATCTCTGCAGCATTAGTAAAGAAAGATATGATTATTATTTATTATTATATGATCAATACATGTTGTTGATTAAATTCCTGTACTGTTTGTAACTACCCTGGTAGGTTGACTGATAACCTGAACCAGGTTGCAGGCACTGGTTACAGTTTGAAGTTTTCTCTTGAGTGGGCAGCCTGATGAAAGCCAGTCAATATTTAAATGACCCAGAAAGTATACCTCTCTTTTGATATCACATACATTATCAAGCATTTCACACATGTTATCCAGATACTGACTTATCACTTGGTGGTCTATAGCAGCTTCCCACCAGAATGGGCTTTAGGTGAGGCAGATGAACCTGTAGCCATATTACTTCAACAGTATTTAACATGAGATTCTCTCTAATCTTCACAGGAATGTGGTTCTGAATATAAACAGCAACACCTCCACCATTGGCATTTCCATATTTTCTGTAAATGTTACAACCTTGTATTGCTACCACTCTATCATCAAAGGTATTATGTAAGTGAGTTTCAGAATAGAGATAGTCAGAATATGAATGTCATCTGTTACTAGCAAATTATTGATTTCATGAACCTTGTTTCTTATGCATTAAACATTAACGTGGGCTATTTTGAGCAAGCACTTTTCTTCTGGGATGCTTACTTGTTTTTATTGCTTTACTGGGAAGCTTAGCAGCAGTAGATGTGGTCATGTTCTTTATGTTAGTGCAGGTTGAGCTGCACACAGTGGCCTTCCTCCTCGGGCACACCGGTTCAGTGCTAACAGTATAAATCTGGTTCTTAGGCACATGATTACATCATACAATAGCTGTAGGATCAGCAGAGGCATTCGGGACAGTTAGAGGGACATACATTAGGTTACTTATATTGTGTCTGCCGACGCCCCTGTTGTAATGTACATTTTCTGAAGCATTTTGACAACTTGCGTTACAATGGTAGGGATTAGCTGAGCTGGGCTTGGGTCATTGCTAAATAATTGTCTCAACGCAGCCTTATCATGCTGTAGGGTCGGTATGAGTGTGTGAGCAAGTAATGTGCATAGACAAAAAAATAAAGAGCCAGTGTAGCCATCTTGTTAGCGATTTAGCATTCTTATGGCTTTGGGGGCCCATGCCAAATCTTGAGTTTTGCAGTGCCAAATGTCTTCCTGGTTCCAAACATTGGTGTCTAACACAGCCAGACACTGATCAAATAAACGAGGGCGACTACTTGAACGTCTGAGGTTGGCATGCACTTTTTAGCTGAAGTACACTGAACACAGCACCCAACGGTGCACTAGGACAAAATATTTCTTGCCATATTTGGCGACGTAAAAGTACCTGTCAACTTACTAGAATTCGACCAACTTTGTCGCAACTGTGTCCTGTTTGATTTGCAAGCTGCTGCATGTCTCCCAGATCCAAAGGATGTATGAAAATGAATGACCGCATTACCTAGGCTAAACCACTAGATGTCCGCATAGTCCATTGAGTGTAAACATTGCTTTGCTCAAGCTACTTTGTCAATTTTGCAGTCTGTCCATTACGGGCGGCAGGTAGCTTAGTGGTTAAGAGCGTTGTGCCAGTAACCGAAAGGTCGCTGGTTCTAATCCCTGAGCCGACTAGGCCCTTGAGCAAGGCACTTCGCCCTAATTGCTCCTGTAAATCGCTCTGGATAAGAGCGTCTGCTAAATGACAAAAATAAATAAAAAAATTAACTGATGTGTTTAAAATACATGTTGGTCTGTTACTTCGTGTACTTGATTAGCTAAGCAAGGTCATCCCTGTCTGGGCGTGATTGGCTGCGCAAATTATTTTATGTATTAAGGTAATTGCGCTAACTTACTATACGTGTATTCTATTCTACAAATACATTTGCGAGTTTATAGTAGCGAGCAGTTACCTACCTAGTGCACATGACACCAGGCTTCTGTCACTGAGCGCCAGCCTACATTCGGACTACCTTTGTAGTGTGCGTCAATATTCCCGGAAGCGTGCTGTGCGTTGGACTTGAGCTGCTCCCTCCTCGCCATTTAGTGGCGCGTACTCCAGCGTAGCAGCAGCATAACGGTAAGGTCCGAGCAAATGTTTTATCAACTTTTCAAACATTTTGTCTGTATTGAATTTAAGCTTCAACGTTGATAGCTCTTTTGTACGTCAATTTGTGGTAGTTCAAATTCGCGAGCTCTGGTTACTTTTGCAATTTGTTACAAACTAACTAGCAACTTGCAACATGATGGCTAGCTTCAATCGACTACGGTAGACCACTCATCTTAATTGTGACGCAGATCAGGAACTGTTGTCACTTTGTTTGCTCTGTGGTTGTTGGCAGTTCCATTAATTTAATTATACAGTGATAAGTCATCTCTGTCCATGGAGTTAGGCTATTCTTGTGAGTACCCACTAAGTTGATCTGTGAATTGATCCTGTTGACTAAGCAAGTAATTAAATGAATTGTAAAACAACCCTATTCAAGAACAAACAAGTAACTTTTTTTTATCAGACCCAATGAATGGGTATACATAGGCACATTTTTGATGTCATGAAAGTTGCTCACATTTTGTCAGCAGTTGCCACTTCCTGGAATGCAAGTTCATTGTCCGCGATTATTCATTAATTAAACATGTTTTTCTTCAACTTTACTAAAGGAAATGAGAAAATCCTGTAAATTGGTACAAATATTATTTATAACCCCTCTCTGAAAGTGAGTGTGATGATACAGATCTGTATTTAAAATAGGCCTAAATTCGGATTTGACTGACAGACCCAGGATGACTCACCAACTGACTGGCACACTTGACATAATTCAACTTTTAAACCCAGTCAGCCTATCTGTTAGGACGTGTGTGTGTGTGTGTGTGTGTGTGTGTATATATGGCATACAAACGTGTGCATATTTTCTGAAAATCATTAGGCCCAGTAACCCGATAGACTGGCGGTGACATGCTTGCAAAACTGCGAGGGCTGGCTTTTTCCGAACATGATGCCTCCTTTCCTTCCTGTTTCTGACGAATGGCGCGGTAGATTTCTTGTTCCTTCTGTTTGAGAGTAGGCCCAGGCCAGGGCGAGTCTTAGGTCTTCACCAAACGTAACCTTTTCCTCCTAGTATTATTTATTTACAGGTAGTTGACTCACTGTAAGTAAAATAATTTACAATATCTGTAAGGTAAAGCAAACATACTCACATTTCGACATACTCAAACTGCTCCAATTGTTGCGCTTATCGACCTACATCAGAACACTACAGCATCTGCTGGATGTTTAAGCAGCTCAAAGGTCCCCTAGCCTTGTTATTGTTAACTCAACAAGCTTACAATGTTCAATGCTACAGGAATAAAAACAATAACTCTACATATTAATATGTAATATTTCCAGAGGTCCAGGGGCAAGTACTGTTGACTTAATTGATATACACTCGGAGCCAAATTGCGTCTTCATATTTTACATTTACGTCATTTAGCAGACGCTCTTATCCAGAGCGATTTACAAATCGGTGCATTCACTTTATGATAGCTAGTGGGACAACCACTTTACCATTTTTTGTTTGTTTTTCTAATAAAAAATAACTTATGATTTATTATATTTTTTAATTTTTAGAGTATATTTTTAATTTTCATTTGTTTTATATATATATATATATATTTGGTTTTTTTGGGGTGGGGTGGGGGGGTAGAAGGATTATTTTCAGCCGTAGGGCGTCACTAGGCTGTGTTATTCAGTTCATGTGGCGTTTTGTATTGCCCTGTCAGTTTGTGGCAATGGAGAGAGGCGATGTATTGATCCATAGGGATACTGTGGGCATCTATGTCCCCTTTACCACTATCCAATCAATGGTAGCTCACCACTACCATTGCTTTCTCATCTGGGAATGCTGTTTTTCTACTGGCTTTTTTGTTGTTGTGAATAGGACTAGAGATTTGAAATCCCTGATGTGATGTTTTTCAGTACACCTAATCAACAATAATTGGTTTCATGTTTTCTATGCTATGTTATTTAATAGGACTTTTTAGAGAATATTCCAGCCTTTGGATTGACATGTAAGTGTTAACTTCTCATTCGACAACCACATGCCTTGGACATTACTCCACATGATTCCAGGAACCAATCTTAACCTGGTTTTTGATCAAGATGCACAGCTATTTTTCATCTTAAAAGTGAGCAAGCTTCCATCTCTCTCCCAGCTGATTTCTAACCACCATTAAAGGGTAGGCTACATTGCTGTGGCTAATCGCTACGCTTCTCTTTCCTTGCCTCTACTTCCCTGTCACTCTGCATTAAGAGAGGGGATCTGGCTGGGGAAATTGTAGTAAACCAAAGGAGATTAAATTCAGGGTTGAGCACAGCACCATCTGATGGCCTACAATATTTAGCACACAGTGGACATAAAGACAACTCTCCACAATTGATGTATGGAGGCATTTAATGACGCCTCCCACACATTCCTCCCACTCCTATGGCCTGTCCTGACAAGAACCAGGCCTGATGGCGACTCCTTTTCTCTCAGAGCCAGTTGGCTATCTGTCCTCTTTCTGCCTTTAAGTGGCACGTCAGTCCCGTCTGTTTTTGCTCTAACTCGCAAGGGACTAGAAACGAGGACACTGGCCAGCATCTCCACACATACAGCAGTGTTAAAGATTAGCTCTTCTCTTCTGCTGTTCCTCCTCATTGTACTGTAGCTTAGCCTGAACAACAGACCAGAAGCCCCCCAGGGGATATCAGCCTTCACATACACCTGATTCAAAAGGAAATGGCTTCCCTTCATGCTGGATATGTCCTTATTTAGTCATTGTTGTCATCCACCAGAGGGGAAATGTTACACCGTGCATACTTTTTTGTTTTTTGTTGAGATGTTCCTCTGACCACATGACTAGTACCATCAAGTTTACCACCCATCATCAGGTCCTTGCTCTGTCAATGACACCACACTAAAAAGCCCAACTGAATGGAGCCACCATACAACAGTAGGCTTATTACTGTCCATAGTGGCTGCTGATGCCTTGCTGTTGCCAAGGGAGGCAGACATAATCCGGGCATGTGTCGCTACTCGCTAGGCCCCCCCACCGTGCAGGGAGAGAGCCCTGACCTTTCAGCTGGCACCTTGGCACTCCCACTCACTCTTGGCTTCCTGCTGCGTCTATACAGAGTGATTTCTCAGACCGGCTATTTTTAATGCTCAGACCGTATATGTTCTAGTTTTCCCCCTTGAGGTAGAATATATTTTTCTTTCATCAGATGCTTCCTCAATTTTGGCTCCTCTCTGCTCTGTTTATTAATGTCTCACTCTGTGGAAATGAGTGCCTACTGCATTGCATCAGCTCTGCCAGGAGTTCCTGGCTGCAATCCTCCTTCCTGAAGGCACTGTTCTGTATTTAGTGCTTCATCCTCTGCTTTGTGCAGCAGCCCAGCGTGTGTCTGTTGACATTACATCAAGCCAGCGTTGCTTACCTGAATACCTGCTAACAAATCAAGACTGCAATGGGGATATCGTCAGGTGGAGAAAGGCTTACAGGTGAAGTCAAGGGGATCATTTAGAAGTATTTTGCATTACGATGTGTGTTTAAGTACAGTCCAACACGGTGTGGTTAAACACCGCTCTCTTCTCTAACTAGCGGATGTGAGTCATGTTTTCGGCAGAACAAGAAGGAAACATACAATCATAGCAGACAAAAGTGCTGCAGAGCACAAGGAAGTCAAGCACTGGTAAATGCCACAGAAGTCTAGAAGGGCGTCACAAAGCTACACACAAGGACACATGAAACAGGGCGTCCTGTGGGGAGGAAAGAGAGAAATGCAAAAGTTCACACTCAGAGCTAGGCCTATGGGAGAGAGCGAGACAGAACAGAGAGGATCAAACTAGCCATAGATGTTCTGTGTGTGATATCAGCAGTCAGGATAAAAAGAGTATCCAGGCTGCTTGCCAAATCTAAGGTTGGTACAGCACAATGTTCCTGGAGGTGGTTGTGTCAGTGATTAGGTAGGTTTATCAGAGGCCTGGCGTTGGTGTTAGGCCCAATTAATGATGACGTAATCTGTGATTTCTCAATCCCTTCCTCTCTAGTCCTGACTGACATGTCTCCTTCCCCTCTGTGTTTTAAAGCTAACTGTAGCTTTTGGACAATGCCAGCTGTACTCTATTGCAGAACACACTTGGGCGGTCACTTTTTTTACCCCGCCTGAGAACTGGGACATGGCTGAGACACTAGATTGCAGTAAATGCTATGTTTATTTATTTTATTTTAGCATTTGTAATGTATCGTGTCATCTATTAAAATTCAATTTGAATTGCTGTCAGTCTTGTGCTGTCCTTTTCCTGTACTCTTCCCTGTGAAATGTCAAAGGTGAAGTCCTATGAGAGTACACAGTGAATGGGTTAGTTAGACGAATAGAAAAAGTGGAAAGCTATGTGACCTTTACTACAGAGGAATGATTTATGAGCTGGCAATTTCATGGAGGAACCCTTTCTTGTTAACCTTTTTTCTTGGCTTAAGATCAGGTTTCTGACAAAGACATTTTCAGAGTTAAAACTATAAAATAACTTTTGAAGGAAAAGAGGAACTTAACGTTTTGTCTTTGAGTTCCTGTCAGTTTCCCCTCTAACTCTGACCTGTGCTGAACTGCTTTATGTTTGTGTCCTGCTTACAGAAAGCCTCCTCCACCAACCACAATGTCCTTAGCCATTTTCATCACCTCAGGAGGCGTATCTCGCCCTTGTTGAATTTGGTAATGAAGACCCTTGAATCTCTAGAGGACACCAATGAGGTTTGTCAGTGGAATCCTCTTGATGCGTCACAACTGACACCCCCAAACACTTCCCCTTCACTATCCCCCAATGCCTTATTAGCAGTCATCTCTATCCCAATAATCTTACTGCTCTAATTGTTGCTAAGGAACAGCCCTAATCTGGGTGTCAGCTACTCTAGAAACCAGAGTGTTTGGATGACTGTGTTCCTGAGCCTGATCAAATGGGGATAATCCTCCAATTAAAGCTAGTGGTATTCAGCTGCCAATGGTAAGAACCAGTGAGAGGGGTTCAATGTTGACACATGAGCCGATCAGTACCCGTATTTATACCTCAGTTATACCAAAACACATCACTAGCAGCGATGAGCAAAACAAGGCCTATTTATTTCTGTAGTCAGTCAGTATTGGTGCCGTGTCAGCTGGTGGAATTTTTTTTATTGGGACTCATGTTATTGTTGAAACTAGGCCTAATCTATTTCATTGAGCTCAATGGACCTCAATTTCGTGCTTAGTGAAGATTGCATATGAATCATTATCTTGACGTGGTAGGTCAAGCCAGAAACTGAATGTGCTCCATTCACTTTCTCTATGCAAGCCAAACTGTGTTGAGAATGAGATGGCTGCCAACTATTGAACAGTGTTTATAGTCTACTTGTTTGCCTCTGGGCATTAGGCAGTCATGCCAAGCAATGGCCAAAATGATAAACGTGTGCGACTGAAGTGGGGTCACTGCTCGGGTGGTGCTTCATATCCGTTTCTACTAAAATGTGTATTGTCATAATTGTTGCATTGTACTATTTTTAACTCTAGCCCCCGTCTCCCATCCTAGTACTCCCAACAGTATGCTTGTTGTTTTTCACACTCTTGTTTGTCACTCTTTCCTGATCTCACCCCCTCTCTTTATTGATCCACTAATTCTGAAGCACACATCCCCTCCAGCTGTAGCTGCTTGACCCCGCACCAGGTCAGTCATGAGGGACTGTGCTGTGGTGTGCGTAAGCAGCAGAGAAATATGGCACTCCTAAAGTATGTCCCTCTCATTTATCACGACACCACTCCTCCACACCTTCCCCTTGGGGGACAGCTCGGTATGCAGCGGCAGTCCACCAATGCTCAGGACTGGATCTAGGCTAGCACATGAGAAGGAGAGACTGCCAAATTAATAGAGATGATGTGAGAAAGATGGCACATTATCCCTGAATCTGGTCCCATCCTCCCACTCCTAACAACAAGTCCCTCTCACTATTTCTCCAACTTCACACACATTTGCAAAGCTGAGCTGCCAAAACACACTACTGCTAACAGAACAGGAATTTCTGCTTTAATGGGAATGTGGAGAGGCCCTGTTTGGGAAAGGTTTTGCAATGTGCTCCCTGTTCCTGCTTGGCGCAGGTCCATCTGTGTATGCCAGGCGCTATGCAAAACAGAGAGGGACCGAGGGAGGGAGAGGATTACAGAGCGAGGAGGGGGTGGAACTCTGGTTAGTGTGGTGAGAGGTTTGAGAGCCTGGCAGGAGCCTTGTTTGCAGTGGTGTGATTTTAAAAAAAATGTACTGTTGCTGGGATTGCGTGTTGAGCTGGGATTTTATGTTGTGTTATGTCACCGAGATAATATCGGCATCTGTGTTCAACATCTGGAGCCTTTCTCATGGCGCAACATCAATGTTGAACTTCTCTTTGCAGTGTGTGTTTGTGTGTAGCCCAATAATAACATTGGTGTGATGGAAAGTCGTTTTATCAGCATCTTTCACACATTGCTCTTCCCCCGAGGTGTTCTACGTGGCTTTTTAGAGCACAGGCCTGTTTTGTTATGGAATGTTTGTCTACTATTGTTATGGGCCTAAGGTTTCTCTCAATATATTGGCATGTGGTCCTAGAACAAGTATGTTTCAAACTCTACTACTGCATGAGCATGACAGTGTGTGATATATAGCATAGCCTAGGCTTCCTGTCTCATTGTTGGTTAGGTGGTTTCCTGTGAACTGACTGACATCCACAAACATACTGGCATTGTTCTGTATTGTGTCAGTGGAGGTCTACCTGCGCCTTTTGTCAAAGTAGTAATCTTACCCTTGCCATTTTCTGTTTTACAATTCGTCAGAGATACTCAATGTTGCTCAGTTAATTGATTGTAATACACTTGTGTATTACGGCGTAATTACACAGTGCTACAGCACAGGCCAAGTTGATTAGCTTTTTCCAAGTTGATTTGCTTTGTTGTCATGTAATTTGGGCCAGCTGGTGTCTGTTCCCCAGTAACACATTGAGTCAATGGATTTACAGTCTCTCAGTTGAAATTCCACTTAACAAAGTACAGTAAGCTGATAAAAGCACTAGAAGTAGCCTTGACCTGTCCTGTCGGTGCAGAGTTTAAGATTTTTACCCAGAGAAGGAATAGGCCTATCATTTATTGCTGTGGGGAAAAAACTATTGGTCTGTGGTAAAGTATGCCTTAAAGTATTAGAGATACAGTACTGCAGTAAATCACTAATGTATCAGTGGAAAATGCAGCACGGCATTGGCTCCATCAAGCTGAACTGCTACCACTAAGGACTCTACACTGCTGACTGTCTGTGGTGTGTACAGGGATACAGAGAGGCGCTCTGTGCCAATCACTCAAAATACCACAAGAGGAACAAGGAGGCCAGTCTGCAGGAAGGAAGACAGAAACCACAGAGCTGCAGTGTTATGAAATCACCTCGGTATAGAAGAGGTATTACACCAGCTAGACATATACACTACCGTTCAAAAGTTTGGGGTCACTTAGTATAGTCCTTGTTTTCGAAAGAAAAGCAATTTTTTTGTCCATTTAAAATAACATCAAATTGATCAGAAATACAGTGTAGACATTGTTAATGTTGTAAATGGCTATTGTAGCTGGAAACGGCAGATTTTTTATGGAATATCTACATATCCCCTAATATCATTGTCCTGATTCCTGCGTAGCATCACTCTCCCCAGACCCTAATTGATGTTGACTGGTAATGCAGTGCTGCTCCCCACATTAGCATGTTATCTGCTTGATCCACAGAAGCCTGACTGTAGCTCACTACAGTGTGGTAGAGGAAGGAGGGAGAGGGTTTGAGTTGAGATAAAGATCTGCATTTCGACCACCCAGCCCTCCGTGGTCCAATGTAGTCCAAGCCAGGACGTGTGAGTCAGGCCCAGAAACCTTTATCTCAATAGAAAGCTCTGGTCAGGCTCAGTCACATGCCCTGGCTCTGTGTGTGTGATTGGGTATTGCTTCACAGCAGCAATAAGGCTGCTGAGATCAATGTGCAATGAGAGAAGGATGTAAATCCATTATCTACCAGGAAACCCTATTAACTTGGTGCCTGCCCCACACTGCATGCAAATAAGATTTAATTAAAGGAACTTAATGAGCATCTGGGAAGTGGTGTGTTGACTGTTACCACAGAGTTTCTAAACCCAGAGGCCCAACATCGTGAGACTTCTGATGTTCTGCGAAGCAGACTTCAGACCAGACCGGGGTTTGAGAAGTCAATGAGAGAAATGAAAAATTTCCTAGAAACATGTTATTACTTGTGAAAGTGACAAACTGACTCGTTTGAATTTTTGCCAAAAACA
This sequence comes from Coregonus lavaretus, assembly GCF_964263955.1. Lineage (NCBI taxonomy): Eukaryota > Metazoa > Chordata > Actinopteri > Salmoniformes > Salmonidae > Coregonus > Coregonus lavaretus. Next base: position 48,486,547 of record NC_139989.1, read on the forward strand.
ACTTTGATTTGACGGCCTGCACATGCGCAGTTCGGCGCGAGACGATCGCTAGACCTGATGACGTGTTTCTGCGCATGAGCTTAGCTAGCCAACATCGCCATGACATCGCCTACGTGATCGGGGATTTTTATTGGTTCATACTAAACCGTCTTTGCTGCTACCATCTTTCAAACTCTGGCCCTGCTTGAATAGTTTGAAAATAAAACATCCTTACCTCCCTCCCTTGTAATAATAACCAATCTCACATGATTCATTGGATAGTAGCATGTGAGGTCTCTACTAAACATCTTTTACCAATTCTGTCATTTCAGACCAGTGATTTACCATAAGTCCAGGTACTGTAGGGAGGACCAATATTTCACCCTGACAAAGTATTCAGAGAGTACGCTCAAGTGTGCTGTTTTTAATCTTGTCCTCCTGCGATGTAACTTAATAAATACTTTTATGTTTTTCGGTAAGACAGTGCCTTGGAGGGCTTTTTCAAGTGTTTTGTGCTCACTACGCAACAACAGTGTTTTTACATTGTTTTGCCTTGCAGTTAGTTGATGTATTTTCAACGTATTGGACCAGGCCTCCTGACCTGTGTGTGTCTCCCTCTCTCTCTCTCAGTAGACTATGGCAGAGCAGGATCCCACCCCGGAACAGCTGGCGGCCATCGCAGCGGCCAACGAGGAGGCGGAGGGCGGGGTTAACTACAAGCCCCCCGCCCAGAAGAGTCTGCAGGAGATCCAGGAGCTGGACAAGGACGACGAGAGTCTGCGCAAGTACAAAGAGGCCCTGCTAGGGAACGCCGCCGCGGCTGCAGGTTGGTGTTGCTGCTCCAACTACACACGTTGTAGAGACATACGGACACACGCTGCAGACATACTCATGCAATTTGGACACAACAGCCCTGCAGACTGTTTCTCTCTCTCTCTCGACCTGATAAACAAACAGATCCACATCTAGTGCAACCATCTTTGTTTATTTTCTTATAATTCCCTCCTACCTACTTTTCAAGTCTTTCAGCAGGCTTTCTTTTCAGGGATTTAATTGAATGAGTTTGCAAATCCCATAAGAGAGGGAAGAAGAGGGCAATAGGCTGGCAGTCTTGGTGCTCAGTGGGTACAGCAGTGACAGTTAGCCCTCCTCAGACTGGTCAGGAGCTGACACCTGCAACAGTCTGTGAGCTAGATACAGGCTGGTAGATACAGGCTACTGACTGGAAAGGAGGCCACGCTGCCTGGGCTTTAGTTAGAGCTTCAGTATCATAGACTGAGATGATCGCTGGTGGAAATATCTTCACATTGTTTATGTCTGATACTTACTTCCATCCGTTGCAAATGTCATTATCCACAGTTGAACTGTTCTTCATGAACTGCTGTAGCTCTCTGCTTCAGTCTATTGACTTAACTCCCTAGAGTTGATTGACGCACCGGTTCATCAATCGAAGTTACATAACAAAAAAATCCCCATCAAAATCAATTTAAGCTTTTTTTTTTTTTTTGCATTTGGATGCGTATCAATCCACCGCATCCGGCAGTGTCGCACTTCTGCATCTGAAAGGTGGCAGAGCTAAAGCAGTGTTTGTCAGACCATGAGACATCCCGAAAATCGGTTTCTCGCGTAAAAGTCCGTAGCGTCGGAACAGTTTGACCTGCAAACTATTATGACCAACCTATGGAAAGGGGAGCTTCTCACGAACACGGTCTCCATTTTGTGTCACGCGACTCATCTGAATGTAACCGGTACCGGTGAAAATAAACGAATGGAAGTATGAAGGTAGTTTTGTGTCTACCCAAAAAAAAAAATATTTCCAGAGTAGTTAAAAAATATATATCACCTAGACTTAGGACATACACTTTTAAAACCTTGTTTCTTATGATTTCGTTTTTGACTGTACTTTTTGCCATTTATGAATGTGTTATTCAATGCGTTTCTATTTTATCAACATTTGTTCATATTTGGTCCTAAACTTCAAAGTCAAAAAACGAAATGATCTTAAGCCCCTCCCCCAACATCTTAGACTCTAAATAATTAAATGTGCACTGCTTATAATAGTCCATTTTGTTTGTGTAGACCATTTAACTATTTTATACTTTGCTTTGTTTTTTCCCATTGTCCCAGTAGACCCCAACGCTCCCAATGTCCAGGTGACACGCTTGACCCTGATGTGTGAGACGGCGCCACTGCCCCTGACCCTTGACCTACAGGGTGAGTAGAGCAGCAGAGTGGCTGTAGTATGAGTGGTATTTAGAGGGTGTGTTTCTGAATACACTGAGGTGCACCTTTTGAGGAAAGGCTGGCCATATTGAAAGACTTCTGTTTTAGTGTGAAAAGAAGCCTTTGTAGTGAGCACATGTAATATTTTCCACATGAATGTGTGAGGGTGGAACTAAAGCTTACCATTGGAGACAAGAGACATTGCCTCATAGCAGCCGCAATTGTGCATAGCAGCCGCAACACCTGGCCAGCTATGGTTTACAAACATACGTTTTCCAGTCAACATATTAGGCAAATTCCATGTGCCATTCGTAATGGATTGGTTCATTATTTGAGTTAATGAGGCATTTCTTCTGCTGGTTTGAGACACTTCTGTCCTCATATGGCCTGTAGAGCCAACTACAGGGAAGAAACCAAGGCCATAGAGCTGAACTCACATACAGGGAAGCACCATCTAGTGGACACTAATAGCAGGCTACAGCCCTGTTGGAATACTTGCCTTGCATTTTTAAAGACGCTGAATCACTGATCTGACGCCTTTCACCTATCCAGTCTAACACGATTACTTCCAGGGAAGAACTTTGCACATTGCACGTATTGGAACAGGGTTATATACTCCTCTCCTGCATTCACTCTGCCTGAGGGTCTCTGATGTTCTCTTTCTGTGGTCTGGCTGCCTCTTTCCCTCTGCTCAACCCCCTCAGGAGACCTGGAATCCTTTAAGAAACAGTCCTTTGTCCTGAAGGAAGGCGTGGAGTACAGGATAAAGATCAGCTTCAAGGTAAATGAATGAGCCTGGCCTTTTTCACCAACGTGTTGTCTGTCTGTTAATCCAATCGAACTAACATGACCAGTGTCAGCCTGGCCACTCTCAAGCTATTTTGGTCATTGAAATTCAATTGTAAGCAGAATACACACCATGTCCTATCATGAAAGGGCTGCTGTCTTATCCGAGGGGTGGATGTGGAAAGAGGATGTGACCTCATCACTGACTGTTGTCTCTGTCTGCAGGTCAACAAGGAGATTGTGTCGGGACTGAAGTATGCCCAGCAGACCTACAGGAAAGGAGTCAAGGGTAAGTTCTGCCATTTCATTGTCTTGCTCTGTCTACTGTGAGGATTTGAGAAGCCCGGATAAGGTCAAGCAATATAGTGTACCTTCCATCTAGAGGACAATGTGGGTATATGACCATGTTGCTTATACTTATCCAATTATCTCAGTTATCCACAACAAGTGCATTGGAGACAGGGGTTAGGGGTGTATCTGGGATTGGATGTTAGAGTGGCCTGGTCAACTCAGGTGACTGTATTCACCTGTGCACACAGTAATTAGGTGAAGTTGGTAGATGAGGTATTTACATTGGCATTCCTACGCGGTCATTAAATGATTTCCGGAGTGGCCTAAATATTTGTATTTGATGATGCAGAAAGGTGGCCTGTTTTTATCAACAGAGGCAACTTTGAAAAATAAATATAAGCCCCTCTCGTTCCTTTCTCCCTCATTTATCTTCTCCCTCATTCATCTCTCTGTGTAGTTGACAAGTCAGACTACATGGTAGGGAGCTACGGGCCGCGGCCGGCAGAGTATGAGTTCCTGACCCCTCTGGAGGAGGCCCCTAAAGGCATGCTGGCCCGCGGCACCTACAACATCAAGTCCAAGTTCACTGATGACGATAAGCACGACCACCTCTCCTGGGAGTGGAACCTCAACATCAAGAAAGAGTGGAAAGACTGAGTCCCCGTCAACTGAATTCTTCCCCATCCCCTCTTCTGTTCATCCCTCAGTCTTATTCCCCCATCATTATTTTGAATTTATAATTATGTGATAAGTAATTAAGGCAAATTGCTCTCTCGTCCACCCCAATCCCTGCTGTAGTTTCATTCCAATCACTTTGTCATGCCATTCCCCCCCACATGCACTCCTTGTGAAGCTGAGTATTGAATATGTAGAGAAAGCAAACCATGTGCACAATCATGAATTTGTGTTTGTTAGTTTGTATATAAATATTTTAAAAAATAATGAAAAAACCGATAGATTGATCTGTTAATGCTCTTGATATGGATGTCATTGGTAATCAGCTGTGTGAATTCCTCAATCCTTCCCCCTTCATCCCGTCTTCTGTCTTACATTCCTTTTTACCCCCCCCCCCTTCCTTCCGCTTGTTTTATACGACCATGATCTGCCTTGTAATGCATTTTAAAGGGGGTGTTGCTGTGTGTTAAAGGCTGTTGTAGGCCCATACTGTACTCTTTGTTGACGTTGCCCTCTGTCAGTGGAAAGCCTTTGAGCAGATTATATGTACCAGAGTCCACACAATTTTGTTTATTCTGGAACTGGTGTGAATGCCTAATGGTTAAGAGGCGGCATCAACAGCACTTACCGCCAGTCTGCCAGAGGCACTGTGACCCCCTGCTGAAGGTGCAAGTGTGCCTCTCCCTGATCAGGGTTTTGACCTCCCTACCTAGTTCATTCAGCAGCCATGTGGCCTTAAAGAGGATTCCTGTAGAACTAACGATGAAGGAAATGATCACTAAGAGCCATTTGCCTTTAGAACAAGAACTGTCAGATTCTTACGAGAACCTCCAACAGGGTTTGAGTAAAAGAGTATTAGGCTAAATGTGCAGGTGCTAACAGATGATCAGACAGACCATTGAGATGCTTGTACCTTCTTTCTAGATTAGCCAGTAGAAGTAGACCATGAAAGTGAACAGCGGCCATCTCTGCTCCCTTCCCGCCTCACCATGTCAGGTGGTCTCAATGTGGACCACCTTCAGTGCCGTTTGCTGACATGAATGTGTTTAATATAAAGAACCTGGTTTTGTTAAGGAGCACATTTTTTCTTAGTTGTCGTCAAATGCCCTCTAAGCAGATCTCGAGGCCTTATTTCAGTCACTAACTCCATTACTGTAGCGTCTCAGATATGGGGCCTTGTGGGCAGAGGGGAATGTCACACAAGGGTTGTTAATCCGCTCACCTCGAGTATGAATCGACTCCAGGATTACCAAAACTGGCTGTGCCTCTAGCCTTTACAACCACAAGCTGCTCTCTGCTAAGGTCTGTTGACTTTCAGACATTCAGAATGGGTGCTCAACATCAAATAGTTGAACTTTGACCCTGTGTATAGACTCCTGGACCTGATGTTTTAGGTCAGGTCTAACTTGTACACAGACCCAGAGTTTCAAGTAGAACGAGAACGGCCAAGACCTCTTACTACTACATAACCTTGTTATTTTTGTACACTCCATTTTTCAACGTCATAACCTGTGATGTAGGGCTCGGGCTTTGTTTGGTTTCACTGGTTCAGTATGCTTCATTGGATCATTTTCAGTATGGTTTTGATTCTTTGTAACTACTCCTATGCCACCTGGAGATTACTGTTCACCTGTGTCACATTAAAGTCTTCAGACTGGAAGTCATGGTGTCTTTTTTAATCAATGAAGACATGTTACTTTTTACACTGTTCTTCTGTGAAGTACAACATTCTGTAAACCATCTTTACCCATCTATCATACATGCTCCATCTAACACACACACACACACACGCAAGCTTTCTCATTGAACAGAACAATGTTGAGAACATTGATGGTCGTCTACCAATGCATAGAAGACCATATCACATGAAGTTTGTACACAAGAGAATGAGGAAAATATTAAAATGAAAAACCAAAGCACTGATAAGACATGGCAGCTAGAGCCCCTTATGTAAGATGTGTACTTGAAATAAGCAGTCCAGAAAACAAGGAGCCATGGAGATGTACCCATTGTCTGAGTCAGTGCTTCCAGAGAAAATAAATACATAGTTACAGTAGCTTAGTCATGTGTGGTTGAGAGTTCAATTCCTATGCAGTGCATCATCAGGAGGTCCTCAGGTTGTCCCAGCTAGAGAACTAACTCCATTTTGGCAACATTTTCATAGCCATCTTGAGAATCCTTTTACAGAGGTAAATTCACCAATACACTGATATAGTTTTACAGTTAACATACAGTATTTATTTTAGAACAAGTTACTACTTCCTTGAGTACCATAGGCTCTCTCAATTAAAGTCTACTAGTTTCACCTGATTTCAAAGCCAATTTATGTTGGATTGATGCATGCATGGTTCGAATCCAGGCTCTGTCGTAGCCGGCCGCGACCGGGAGACCCATGGGGCGGCGCACAATTGGCCTAGCGTCGTCCAGGGTAGGGGAGGGAATGGCCGGCAGGGATGTAGCTCAGTTGGTAGAGCATGGTGTTTGCAACGCCAGGGTTGTGGGTTTGAAAAATACAAAAAATAATGTATGCACTCACTAACTGTAAGTCGCTCTGGATAAGAGCGTCTGCTAAATGACTAAAATGTAAATGCATCAAGCCTAAGATGTTAAGGCAAAAGTGTTATTCATTGTGAATATCAGGAATATTTAACTATACATTGTTTTTGAAAACACATTTTATGAATAGCTCTGCACGTTATTCGTCAGTCATCATTGGCAAAACCATTAAAATAGCAGTTATTTATAAATTTTAAGTATAATTAGTGCAGTCTCAGTATACACGGTCAGTCATTTAAACATTGTACTGGATTGTCTTGACCAAAGACGGGTCAAACAGATTTTAGTGCACGACTAGGTTGTCATAAATGACGTGAAGTTAGATCAAGAAACAAGGCATTTCATCTACCCAGATGATGAATGTTGTCAGAGATTTACAATTCATTCATTCACATTGGGATGGGTGAAATGTGGCAGTATCCAGAAAGATGAAGAAAACAGCAGAGGGGATCACAGAGCATCTACAGTAAATTGTATAATTTCCCCTGTGCAGTACAGGTAACCTGTCATTAAGACATCAAGTGACCACTTTGAACAAGCAACATGGTCAAACAAAGAGAAACAAATCTGTGGCTTTTGTACCCATTGTTGCATGTTCAGTAGTACCAGGAGAAGTCATGTTCAGTATTACCAGCAGAGGTCATGTTCAGTATTACCAGGAGAGGTCACGTTCAGTAGTATCAGGAGAGGTCACGTTCAGTAGTACCAGGAGAGGTCACGTTCAGTAGTACCAGGAGAGGTCACGTTCAGTAGTACCAGGAGAGGTCCCGTTCAGTAGTACCAGGAGAGGTCAAGTTCAGTAGTATCAGGAGAGGTCATGTTCAGTAGTACCAGGAGAGGTCATGTTCAGTAGTACCAGGAGAGGTCATGTTCAGTAGTATCAGGAGAGGTCATGTTCAGTAGTATCACGAAAGCAGCTCATTTGTCTTTGGACTTTCTTCCCTTAGGACTTCCTACCCTTGGGGACTTTCTACCCTTGGGGACTCCCTTGGTGGAGTTCACTTCACTCTTGGTCTTCTGCAGGCGGGAGAAGATCTCTTTGAACAGGGCCTTGTACTCTGGGGTGTTCTGGCCCAGCCGCTTGTCCACCTGGTCTACCTGCCGGCTGATGCCCTCCAGGGCCTCTGGGGTGGAGGGGGTCTGGGGCGGGGTGGGGGGTGCAGCAGCAGCCGCCATGGCTGAGGAGGGGCCGGGGGTGGCCATGCTGTAGTCCTTCATGGAGGGGTCTCTGGAGACTGGGCGTGACGTCTGCACCCCCGTGTGGCACATGCTCTCCTCGTGGCGCCGGCACTTCCCCAGCAGCTCCTCGTATTTCTCCAGCAGGGCGTGGTACTGCTCGTCCACCTCCCTCAGGATGGACATGCCCCGCTTGCGCGCGCCGTTGGCTTGGATCGCGTAGCTGCCCTGTCGCCTGCCCGAGGCATCGTCGGCCGAGATGGTGTTGAGCGCCGTGTCACTGCAGCTCTTCCTCACAGGGCCTCCCTGCTGCCCCCCTCCTCCTGTCCCCCCAGACTCCCCAGTCCCCTCACCTCCCTCCGCTTGCCCCGGTCCCTCCTCAGGTGTGTCGGTCTCGGGGGCGTTGTTGAGCAGGGTCTGCTCCAGACCCTCATCCAACAGACACACCCGGGACCTCCTCAGCTGCTGCATCTCCTGTAGCTCCGCCTCCAGCTCCTGCACCCGCAGCTGGCAGCCCTCAGCCCCCAGGAGGCGCTGTTCCAGGAGCTCAAACTCCTGCAGCACGGCTGTGCACTCCCTCTCTGCCCCCTCCCTCCGGCCACGCTCTGCCACCATGGCGGACCTCAGGGAGGAGATCACGCCCTTTAGACGCTCGTTTTCCTCGTCCAGGGGCCGGCGCTCACGCTCAGACACCAGGTCCACACTGCCGGGGTTGGCCACCAGGAAGCCATCCTCATACCTGTAGAGCGTTACATCACACAGAGGAGCGCGAGGTTACAGCAGGGGGATTGTAGTCTTATGTAATCTGAACACCATACATTCAGGTCATTTGACAAATGTACTAAGCATATTTTCCCCATACAGTACTTTGGACTTTTGATAGAAACTTCATAGAGCATTGCTCCTTACTGTACCTTGGTGCAGTGCAGAGTTCTTTGAGGCAGGGGAAGGAGTGGACAGTCTTGCGTCGCTCCCTCTTCTCTCTGTGAACCTTCAGCTCCTCTAGCGTACGTAACTCCTCCACACGAGCTGTCATGGTATCCACCTGAGCCTGCAGTGTCTCCATGGTACCCGTCAACCTGTAAGCACACACACACACATATAAAATGAAACCTTCACATAACAAAAATGTAAAAAATAAAATAAAAAAGTGGACTAAATCTTATTTACATCACGACATAATGTACAATACTGTACTGTGACTATACTGAGCCTGTGTTACGAAAACAACGGTGAGGCATTTATTTACTATGAACAGTAAGAACCATTCAAGAACTAAGCTTGTTAACTCTTAACCCAAATATTTCTTAGCATTTCTTAGAAATCCTTGGTATAAACACCATGAAGAAACGGGTCATGGTACACAGTCTTACATAGAGTGAATGCTCATATTGTGGATCATAGCAGCTAGGACAACTCAGGAGAGTATTCCCCCTCACCTGTCTATCTTCTGCTGCGAGGCCTTGCTCTCTATAACCAGTTTCTCATTGGTGATCTCCAGCTCTCTGGCTGTCACGTCTAGCTGCTCGTAGACCTTTGCATGCTGCTCGTTCATCTCCCTCAGCATCTCCAGCTGCTTGGACAGGTACTGCAGGGGGAATATACATGTGAATGAAGACATGGACCTTACAGGGAGACACATATACCGAGACTTTATTGAAATAGTCTAAAACGGATGTAAAATAACTGGACATCTACAGTGGGGAGAACAAGTATTTGATACACTGCCGATTTTGCAGGTTTTCCTACTTACAAAGCATGTAGAGGTCTGTAATTTTTATCATAGGTACACTTCAACTGTGAGAGACGGAATCTAAAACAAAAATCCAGAAAATCACATTGTATGATTTTTAAGTTATGAATTTGCATTTTATTGCATGACATAAGTATTTGATACATCAAAAAAGCAGAACTTAATATTTGGTACAGAAACCTGTTTGCAATTACAGAGATCATACGTTCCCTGTAGGTCTTGACCAGGTTTGCACACACTGCAGCAGGGATTTTGGCCCACTCCTCCATACAGACCTTCTCCAGATCCTTCAGGTTTCGGGGCTGTCGCTGGGCAATACGGACTTTCAGCTCCCTCCAAAGATTTTCTATTGGGTTCAGGTCTGGAGACTGGCTAGGCCACTCCAGGACCTTGAGATGCTTCTTACGGAGCCACTCCTTAGTTGCCCTGGCTGTGTGATTTGGGTCGTTGTCATGCTGGAAGACCCAGCCACGACCCATCTTCAATGCTCTTACTGAGGGAAGGAGGTTGTTGGCCAAGATCTCGCAATACATGGCCCCATCCATCCTCCCCTCAATACGGTGCAGTCGTCCTGTCCCCTTTGCAGAAAAGCATCCCCAAAGAATGATGTTTCCACCTCCATGCTTCATGGTTGGGATGGTGTTCTTGGGGTTGTACTCATCCTTCTTCTTCCTCCAAACACAGCGAGTGGAGTTTAGACCAAAAAGCTCTATTTTTGTCTCATCAGACCACATGACCTTCTCCCATTCCTCCTCTGGATCATCCAGATGGTCATTGGCAAACTTCAGACGGGCCTGGACATGCACTGGCTTGAGCAGGGGACCTTGCATGCGCTGCAGGATTTTAATCCATGACGGCGTAGTGTGTTACTAATGGTTTTCTTTGAGACTGTAGTCCCAGCTCTCTTCAGGTCATTGACCAGGTCCTGCCGTGTAGTTCTGGGCTGATCCCTCACCTTCCTCATGATCATTGATGCCCCACGAGGTGAGATCTTACATGGCGCCCCAGACCGAGGGTGACTGACCGTCATCTTGAACTTCTTCCATTTTCTAATAATTGCGCCAACAGTTGTTGCCTTCTCACCAAACTGCTTGCCTATTGTCCTGTAGCCCATCCCAGCCTTGTGCAGGTCTACAATTTTATCCCTGATGTCCTTACACAGCTCTCTGGTCTTGGCCATTGTGGAGAGGTTGGAGTCTGTTTGATTGAGTGTGTGGACAGGTGTCTTTTATACAGGTAACGAGTTCAAACAGGTGCAGTTAATACAGGTAATGAGTGGAGAACAGGAGGGCTTCTTAAAGAAAAACTAACAGGTCAGTGAGAGCCGGAATTCTTACTGGTTGGTAGGTGATCAAATACTTATGTCATGCAATAAAATGCAAATTAATTACTTAAAAATCATACAATGTGATTTTCTGGATTTTTCTCTCACAGTTGAAGTGTACCTATGATAAAAATTACAGACCTCTACATGCTTTGTAAGTAGGAAAACCTGCAAAATCGGCAGTGTATCAAATACTTGTTCTCCCCACTGTATATGTTCCATCAGTGCAGATGAAGGAGACAAGAGGAGGAGAGGAAGCCGTTTTAGACTATTGAGATACATCCAATGACACCCAATGCCAGACACACTCAGGATTTGCTGTAAAAAAAAAATCAGTCACATAGATTTGACAGGATTCCATTAAGGTTAAGCAAGATCATAGTGTCACAGTTTCCTAATTCCTGTCTACACAAACAAGTGTGGATCAACTATTTTTCTTCTCCAGCAGATTAAAGTGTGTGATTGGTTGATGTGGCCGTCAGCAGGCAGCTTTGTTGTTGCCTAATAAGGCAGTCTTTGTTGTCTAATGAGGTGGCAGATTTCACTCAGAGGAGTCAGTGGGTTCCCCTCTCCCACACAGCCGCACACTCTATGTAAACACACACTCTCTCTTCCTCTCGCGCTCTCTCAGGCAGCTGCACTCTGCTCCTCTCCTATCAGAGCTCTGCAGGGTTTAAATGGCTTGATGGCGCATCAAGGAGAATGTAATTGTGCTAGCCTAGAGAGAAGAGGTACTTTTCAGGATCATCAAGTGCATCGTCAGCAGTTTAAAACCCACACATTCCAGCTAACACACCAGTCTGGAGCCATGCTTGCCAATATGGCCTCTCAACAATTCAACATTAAATATTTTTTACATTTTAGTAATTTACCAGGCGCTTTTATCCAGAGCGACTTACAGATTTTTCACCTAGTCGGCTCTGGGATTCGAACCAGCGGCAGGGCACTTTGCAGGATCAATCATGACATCAACATCAATCATGACATGTACACACGCTCACACATAGTTCGTGAAAGTGGTGCCAAAGTGGTGTCATGCTGTACCTCGATCTCCTGCACCTGTTCCTCATTGTTGATGTACATCTGTTGTAGGGAGTCCTCCAGCTCCTTGTTGCGCTCCAGAAGGGTCTTCCCCAGCTCGGCTGCCAGGTGCAGATCTGTGAGAGGGGACAGAGAGGAGAATGGAGAGAGACAGAGGAGAATGGAGAGAGACAGTAATATTGGTTGTTGCTGCGTTAGCCCAGCTCAGTTCAAGTATTGCATTGGATCATTATAGACTGTTTTAACTCCATTCATGCAATGCTTTCTGGCTTTCCTTAAAGTGATGAATTTAAGACTTCGCCTCCTCATTTCAAAATCAATAAGAGCGAGCAGTAGAGAGAAAATCCCCTCATTCAATTCCCCCTGCTGGAGTTTATTTTTTTTTAATCCTCTATCTTTTCTGAATAAGACCAGCTTTCGTGACCTCTGCCAAGATGAGCTCAAGAAAATGGAGTCTGACTGCAGGAGAAAGGAGGAGACTAAGGGAGAAAACCTAGTTAGCACAGGCTCTGTCTGGATTACTCTGGGCAGAACACACCAATACAGGTAATCTCAGAGCTCATTGACCATTACTCATGGTCAGAATGACAGAAATATCCCTGTTAGTTCTTATTACCCCACTCCAAAAGAAGAGCGGCTGTACAGTCTGTACATACAAGCATAAAGGTTTTAGCTAAATCAATAGTCTCTCTGCATTGGTTACTACACAAATATCCTTTATTGTCACAACAAGATTGGTTTCTGGGGAAAAGGTTAAACAATAAACCCCAGCACATCTCTGCTCTCAATCTGCTTTGACAAACATCTCCACAAATAAACACACATACAAACAAGGTAACAAACATGATCCCATCTGAACAACAAAGCACTGGGAGGGCTAAGGGCAGCGAGCCACTTGGTTTCCACGAGCAGCTTGATGGATCCATTATTCATCGGCTGCTGCAGTGACGAGGCCTACATGGACTGAGAGTAGGGATGAGGAGGGGAGCATTGTTGACTCCTGGCTCCAACATGCCTGCCCCACTACTCAGAGTCCATGACAGTATATTGGGAGGAGGAGAGGGGTGTGAAACAGAACAACTGACATCCATTAGGGAACATGAATGCAGCATTTTATCAGCACAATGCATGGTTTGGTATCAGAGAGATAACACAAGTAAGGCAACAGGAGCTAACAAATAAAAAAGGACAGAGGGGCAAAGGACAAGAGGCCCGTCTTCAACACATAGCTAAAAATGTAATTAGCTCATCTGTAGGCTACCATATCTCCACTACAGCCCAAGGTCAGGCTGTAATTTGCTGTTTTAACACAATGGACAGAAGATAACAGGGGGGTCCTACCATCTACAACACAAACGCTACGTGACCAACACACAGGTGCCTGGTACACATTGTCTAAGGCCTAAAAATGATGTAATCTTAGGGTTGTGCCTTTATCAAAGGCTGCCGCACAACGGTTGTTAGTGCTGGCAAACGGATAAGAGGAATAAGAAGCTTGCTGAGAGAGGGCAAAAGATATCCCAGTAAATAGGAGAAATCATGTACCCACTTCATTAAGTACAAGTGAATATCATATAAGAATCACTGTCAAACTGACATCATCTCCCCATGGCAACCTTGGCACACACACAGCTCATGTGCACTGCAGCCTTCTGCACGTGTGGCTCTGCATCATCCTTATGCCCTCAGATGTGTATAACTCATATAGCATCTAGTGAAGCACATCACAACCACACTGCACCAGCTGCTACAACTATGACATCATACCCTACCATCTGGACAGACAGGCTATACATGTTGAGCTGATGATAATGACCACTGAGGGCAATAGGTGAGCAGCCCTGAATACAGATCACTTACATAATGATCACATATTCACTCCGTGTGTGAAAGTGAGTGGAAGTAGACCATAGCAAATACAATATGACCCCTTGGTTGGAACAGCATGCTAAAACTGTACTAATACAATTTTACATGCAGGGTCACCTCCAAAATCTTTCTAACCCCCAGGCTGAAATCTCTGATCCCAGTCTTAGAGACCGTGTCTGGGGCCCCCTAATCAGATCATCCAGCTGGGCTTAATGCTCTGACTCTCCATATTGAATAACACTGTGAGATGAGATAGAGCCTGCTGCTGGCTGCAGAACAGCAGAATCCACCAGGTTGCCAAACCCTGACCAGACCAGCGAAACACTGATGAGACGCAAAGCTGCTTTCATTCTCTGGGGTCATCGGTCAATGAGGTGATGTGGAGGACGAGGCAAGGCCTGGGCTAGGGAAGGACATATACAGTGAGGGAAAAAAGTATTTGAAAGTAGCTGATTTTGTACGTTTGCCCACAGACAAAGAAATTATCAGTCTATAATTTTAATGGTAGGTTTATTTGAACAGTGAGAGACAAAATAACAACAACAAAATCCAGAAAAACGCATGTCAAAAATGTTAAATTGATTTGCATTTGAATGAGGGAAATAAGTATTAGACCCCCTCTCAATCAGAAAGATTTCTGGCTCCCAGGTGTCTTTTATACAGGTAACGAGCTGAGATTAGGAGCACACTCTTAAAAGGGAGTGCTCCTAATCTCAGCTTGTTACCTGTATAAAAGACACCTGTCCACAGAAGCAATCAATCAATCAAATTCCAAACTCTCCACCATGGCCAAGACCAAAGAGCTCTCCAAGGATGTCAGGGACAAGATTGTAGACCTACACAAGGCTGGAATGGGCTACAAGACCATCGCCAAGCAGCTTGGTGAGAAGGTGACAACAGTTGGTGCGATTATTCGCAAATGGAAGAAACACAAAAGAACTGTCAATCTCCCTCGGCCTGGGGCTCCATGCAAGATCTCACCTCGTGGAGTTGCAATGATCATGAGAACGGTGAGGAATCAGCCCAGAACTACACGGGAGGATCTTGTCAATGATCTCAAGGCAGCTGGGACCATAGTCACCAAGAAAACAATTGGTAACACACTACGCCGTGAAGGACTGAAATCCTGCAGCACCCACAAGGTCCCCCTGCTCAAGAAAGCACATATACATGCCTGTCTGAAGTTTGCCAATGAACATCTGAATGATTCAGAGGAGAACTGGGTGAAAGTGTTGTGGTCAGATGAGACCAAAATCGAGCTCTTTGGCATCAACTCAACTCGCCGTGTTTGGAGGAGGAGGAATGCTGCCTATGACCCCAAGAACACCATTCCCACCATCAAACATGAAGGTGGAAACATTATGCTTTGGGGGTGTTTTTCTGCTATGGGGACAGGACAACTTCACCGCATCAAAGGGACGATGGACGGGGCCATGTACCGTCAAATCTTGGGTGAGAACCTCCTTCCCTCAGCCAGGGCATTGAAAATGGGTCGTGGATGGGTATTCCAGCATGACAATGACCCAAAACACACAGCCAAGGCAACAAAGGAGTGGCTCAAGAAGAAGCACATTAAGGTCCTGGAGTGGCCTAGCTAGTCTCCAGACCTTAATCCCATAGAAAATCTGTGGAGGGAGCTGAAGGTTTGAGGTGCCAAACGTCAGCCTCGAAACCTTAATGACTGGGAGAAGATCTGTAAAGAGGAGTGGGACAAAATCCCTCCTGAGATGTGTGCAAACCTGGTGGCCAACTACAAGAAACGTCTGACCTCTGATTGCCAACAAGGGTTTTGCCACCAAGTACTAAGTAATGTTTTGCAGAGGGGTCAAATACTTATTTCCCTCATTAAAATGCAAATCAATTTATAAATTTTT
Organism: Coregonus lavaretus; assembly: GCF_964263955.1. Classification (NCBI taxonomy): domain Eukaryota; kingdom Metazoa; phylum Chordata; class Actinopteri; order Salmoniformes; family Salmonidae; genus Coregonus; species Coregonus lavaretus. The sequence continues at coordinate 48,502,094 of NC_139989.1, forward strand.
TGACATTCGTTTTTCTGGATTTTGTTGTTGTTATTCTGTCTCTCACTGTTGAAATAAACCTACCATTAAAATTATAGACTGATCATGTCTTTGTCAGTGGGCAAACGTACAAAATCAGCAGGGGATCAAATACTTTTTCCCCTCACTGTACATACCTCTTCACACCATCTGGAACTCACACCACCTACTATCCTAATATACCAACCTTACCCTTTAGAATGAATGATTGCTAGGAAAATACAGCTTTGATCTATATCGTAATTTGTGGGGACATTTAAAATGCTAAAACGATAGCTTCTTTCCCGTTCTATGTTTAGAAATATGGGGATAAGATCAGAGGTGGGTGACTCTGCTCAGCCAGTTCAATACACAGGGAGTGAGCGCAGAGACTACACATGCCCTCATCTATGTCTATCTAGCCATTAGTGGAGGAAGCGACAGACGATGGGGTTCAATCGAGTTAACTAAATCAAATAATTGCAGAACAGATACAAAAGGGGTGTGTCACTCTATAGGAGGGATGTATTATCAGACTAAGCCCTGGATGAATAGAAAAGGTTGTGTGCATGAAAAAAAAAGTATGACAAAAAACAAAATGTATGAACTCACTAACTGTAAGTCGCTCTGGATAAGAGCATCTGCTAAATGACTAAAATGTAAAATAAAAATGTGTATTATGTGCCTTTTCAACAAGCATCTCGAAACATAGCTTCATTGGGAGAGTCTCCATTGTTGATCCCTATGATTCATCAGAGTACAGATATGAGTGGTTAGTAAATGTCCTGTGTCTCCAGTCTAGCCAGTAATATATTTAAAGAGAACTGACATTTTCCTCACTCTGAGATTGCAACTCTATATAATCTTTGTTCACAATTCCACAGAATCCTGAGAATGTCAACCATTTCTCTCCCTGAATATCCTACCATCTCTCTGTTTGTCTGCCAACTCTCCGGCAGCCTGATGTCAGGCTATCACCTAATACCTCACCAGCACATCCCTGTGCCAGGCAGAACCACGACTCAGCATTTTGGTGACTTGAGGAAAAGAACCCTGAGAGCCAAGGGTTGGCACGTGACCATCCATCATATATGAGGAGAGAGATGGATGGTGAAATCAGACGGACAGTAGGGTTATTCTGAGAACACGCACTTTACTGACAAGATCAGAATAATTGGCAAAGGCAGGAAGCTCCATAATTTATTAAGGGGACGTCTAGAGCAGTGCCTATACACAGAGAGGTAGAAATGAGAGAGATGGAAGTAGGCCTGTGTGTGTCAGAGAGAGAGAGAGAGAGAGAGAGAGATAGAGAGAGAGAGAGAGAGAGAGAGAGAGAGAGAGAGAGAGAATGTGTGTGTAACATGGAGCAGCATTTCGATAGTTCCCACGCCTTCTACTCAAATGTATGGGACTTGGGGTGTTGGGGTCTGTCTTAGAAAGTGCATGAGCTCCATCACAAAATGTCAGTTTGATCATATCAAGGATAATACTTACAATTAAGACAGTAGTCCATTCCAGATAAGCACGCTTGTATATAGAGCCAAAATGACAGAACATGTCATGAATTCTTCAAATGAACAATGTCAATAATATTGTCTTATTTTCTTGAAGTGCAATTAGCATAATTTGATACATCTTCAGGTCGTTGCATTAAATGACAGTGATGAGGTCTGTAGTCAGCATCAGCTGCTTTTTGCTGTGACTGTTTTTACTGTAACATTGTAACGGAACGATTCGCATACATACGCTAAACAAAACCTGCAACAAATATAACCACAACGGCCACAATGTAACAACAATGGTGTGTCAGTCTACTCACCCTGCTCCAAATCCCGTTGGTCGTACCATGGCTCATCTTCCTCCGTAACAAACTCCTCCATCCTGCCTGCACGAAGCATCGATGCTCGGTCTATCGTTGTGGATGTTCACCCGGCGCTCTGTAAAATCTCTGACTGCTCGCCCGGAAGCGAAAGCATGCGTCGTATGATCAACAAATCTCGAACAGCGCAGCCTCCCAAACCGTAACCCTTTCAGCAACCTTTAACATTCACGAGGAAAACCGCGGGCGCACCTGCCCCCAACATTCTGTAATGAACCATTCGAATGAGACAGATGCGTTCTTTTACCGCACCTGACACTAAATTCATATCTCAAGCCCGACAAATACACGCACAAACTGGACACTGCAAGCAAGTCCTTATATGCAACGACAGCACTGTCGGCCTACAATAAAAATTGAGAATGAGGTACCCAATAATTGTACAATATTGAGACGTGTACGTTCACTGAACAAATGTGTGACACTGGCAAATGCCACGCATAATTTCCCCCCTGTTGTGATTTACGTAGGCCTCCAGCTGTTGTTACACGCCCCCACTCACTCGTGCTTCGCACCCATATCTCTCCTGATCCATTCTGCAACGATCCCCAACCCCCTTCCCTATACAGGGGAAGATTCTGCTCCATAAAACAGTCCTTCCACTTAATCTAATTGTATAGAGCCCATGAGCCATTTAGTACCAGCCACTAGACATTCAGTATTATAGATTTTATTGTAAACAGGTCTCACAACGAGCAACAGTGTGTGATGGCAGGGTGCTTTTGGATATATTTGAGTGATGGCTGAGTGTTTTTCCCATTGGTGCATCAAGTGCTCTTTGGATTCCATCATGTTTGAAATGGCTGACTGTTTGAAAAGGCACCCACCCAGTCACCAACCAGAACAGGAAGACATGGCCAGCTCTGCTCTTTTAGACAAGATAACCATAAGGACGAGAAAAAATAAAGAATATTTTTTTGTATTCCTCAGCTTAAATAAAAGCTCTCATTGAGAATCTCATGAAAACAACTAATAACTAACAACCAAGAATACGTTCAATTACAGCTCTAAAATCAATCAAAGATAGAGTCTGTGGTTGTTACACATCCAGTTGGCTGTCCTCTACAGTCAGGCAGAATGACAGACCAGGTAGCAGCAGGGTTTGGCCTGGTATCAGCTTTGAGCAGGGATGACTAATTGTTCCCCAGCAGCACCAGCAGACATGCTGTATACAGTACATGTTTAATAGCGCCATTACAGTGGCTCTCCACGCCAAGGCAGCATGAGCCTGGAGTTGACACAGCATAGCAGCATTTCATCCCTGTAACAACTGAGTGTCTTGGCCTGGGAGAGATGTGAGGGAGGAGGGAATCAGTTGGAGAGAGAGAGAGTGGATGAAGGGGTCAGACCCCCAGGTTGTTATCCTCCTCCACCTTTCCGTTCGTAGTCCCTCCTCCTCCTCCCATCCATCTGTGTTCAGAGGTCTCAGTGCTGTGTGGTCCCTTCAGGTGCTTCCAGTCTGCTTCACTCTCACAGCGCTTCACACCGCTGAAGAACTTCTTTATCAGAGTCTTGGCCTGCATTTTCACTGTGGACACAAAATAGTTCATTATTAGAAAAGGCAGCTTGTGCCAGAGAGCACACACAAAATGTTGGTCTTCCTCACCTTGACCTCTTCCCCTACTCCTCCCCTCTGCTAGTAGATGAGACAAGTAGCGGGCAAATGACTTGAACAGCTCCTACAAGAAGGAAGATTTCACATTTGGAATACTGTGATTTGAAAAAGTGACAAATGAAGAACCAAATATCTACATCACAGCTTGTCCCTTCCCTCTCTCCCTCACCTTGGTGGTAAACTTGCCCTGCGTATAGAAGGGGTCTAGACAGCGCACCACGATGTCAGCCACCTCCTTCAGAGACACAGGCTTGGGGGCTTTGCTGGGGCTCCCTGGCTCCAGTACAGTCTCCTGGATGTTGGGGTTAAAGGTCACCTTTTTCCTGCTGTCCTGTAGGGGGCCGCTGCGCTTGGCTGAGGGGAGGGCCTCCCTCTCTTCACATAGCTAACACACACATAGAGAACATGTGGTAGTAGATGTTAACAACAATGTCATCATTACATTACAGTTAAAAAACTTGACACAATAATACTGTTGTGGCAATATAATATTGGTCTCCATACCCTTTGTTTTAGCAACGATTTAGTCTTGTTTTCATGTGCGTTTTGCCTGTGAAGAAGACAGAAGGAGTTTAGAGAGAGAGGCAAAACGGAATAATCCAGTCCCAGACTATCTAGACTTTATCTACAACTTCTGAGGGACATCTTACACTGTGATAGAGTCCAAGTCCAGTTTCGCTCCCTCTTTAACCTCAGTATTATCCAAGCTGTTGATTTCTGTGGGGATGGTATCCATAGGGATAGTTTCCATGGGGATGGTGTCCATAGGGATGGTTTCCGTGGGGATGACTTCTATGGGACTAATGTCCATAGGGATGGTGTCCATGGAGACAGTAGCAGGTGTGATTTCCTTAGTGGGGAGTGGTATTGAAAAGGCCTGTGATGACACATCATTTGTTCCTATCTCCACCTCTTGACTCTTTTCAATCTGTTTCTTCCCAAAGTACTGGGTAATGTTGCAGGAGTTCTTAGCAGCCTCCACTAGCTTCTGCTGCTTCTTGCTCAGGGCCTTGCCTCCTGTCTTGGTGGGACTGTTCAGGGAGACAGAGACTGCACTGGCTTTAGCTCTGATGGAGGAGCTGATGGTTGGTGCTGTATCTCCAGTCTTTGTCTCCTTCCTCTTCCCCCTCTCCTCCTCACTGGCTGACTCTCCAGACCCAGCCAGGCTCTCAGGACCCCCGCTCCCTGTCCCCCTGTTGGCCGCTGGACCTGGCCCTGTAGTGGAGCCCTCACAGTTAGAAGCCCTCAGCAGCTCACTGGCAGTTTGGAAGGGGTTGGAGGAGCCCCTCAGACCTGCTCCTATTCTCTTCCGCTTTAGCTGGTGGAGAGAAGGAGACACCGAAGGAAGGATGCTTAGTTACTAATAGAACCTAGTATGAGGCTGACTCACAATAACACTGACTGCATCCTGTTACTAATGGGCTGAGATATGATTCTGAGACAGTCTCAATGCATTAGCAAGTAGATAAATATGTAGTCATTACTGCTGCTTATAAAGGAGTGCTACAGTATTTTCTAAAGCAAAGTAAAGGCAGAGTCCTCTGTGTGCTGTGGTGTTGGGCCTTACTGAGTAGATCTGTGAGGCGGGCGTGAAGCCCTGCTGCTCCTCAGTCAAGGAGGAGGAAGAGGAGGAGGCTGCTTCGTCTTTGGATTCAGTCTTTATCTCTGTGGATTCCCCAGAGCAGCTGGTCCCTTCTCCTCCTCCTCTTCCTGCAGAGGCAGCCACTCCCTTCTTCATCTCTGATACCTTTAGGAACGGGTGATGAGTTAGATGAGTGAAAGAATAGCTTAAAAAGAATAGCTTCCATAGGGCTCAATACCTAAACTGACTTTAGAGTTGTACAATAAACCAGACAGTAGTCAGGAGCTACTCACCCTCTTCAGGACAGCTGCTTTGTACAGGTTAGAAGACTTGGTGATCTTGAAGACCTCATGTTCAATATCCACCGCCAAGGAGAGTGTGTCAGAGCTGGGTGAGGGAGGAAAAAGGGAAAGAAATAAATAAAAATCCAAGTATCAGTTATCCCAGTGGCATCAGTGACTTGGCATTTTAGGTGCATGTGCATTAGTAGTGACTGGTACCTGTGTGTGTCTGCTGCTGCCACCTGGTGGTTGTTCAGAGCCTCCTGTAGCAGGGCCACACAGTGCTCCCGGGCCTGGAATACAATTGATGCACACATTTGGCACACACTCTTGTCAAAAATATTGTTAAAAGGCAAGTGAAAATGTATTAATTTGATTTGAACCTCTATTCAAAGGGAATGTGCCACTGAGTTTTAAAACATGTCTATACAAGGGAGAACTGGTAAATAAATAAAATCAACACTATCGTAAGTGGTGTTACATAGATGCTGTGTTCACGATGCATGATTAATACATAATTCATGGTTTATTTGATGTAGTAAATAAATAAATGATTTATTGATGTATAGGTAAGAATTTAAATGTGATGTAACAGGTCAAATTAACGTTAGGCATTGTTTGTGTTTTTATGTTCCATCCCGGAACTACCGTTCTCTGTTGTGTTCCTGCTACGGAATTTGTTAATTGACTGTGTGCAATCTAACTTGAGCAGATCTTAGTCTGAGTTATAATTGTTGATGGCAGAGGCCAAGAAAGACAGTAAAGGGACTTTCAAGGGACTTTAAGGATTCAATAACCTATTTTCAGGACAAGCAGCCAACGAGGTATTTTGTTCAACCTGTAGAACTTTGTTTATTTTCGCGCCAAGTGCCATTTGTAGTCGCGACGAGCGCCATTTGTATTATTTTGTTTCAGTACTGTATAATTTATCAACGTTACTGTGTTCATTCAAATATATAGTTCTCACGGCGTGACGTGGATGCATCGGATAAAAAGACGTGCAAGGCAATAAACGCCCGTTTCAAGGAACCAACCTGTGTCTGTTGTCGTGAAGAGAGCTACAACTATACATAATAAAAAATTAAAATCATGACATACAATCAATCAGTCATACACCACAAAATACAAATAGGCCTAAATATTTTCCTTGAAAATGGGTATTCTTGTAATAAATGTATGAACCACACAGTGGCAGTACAATCCCCTCTCTGTTCCCTCAAATCTGCAAACCCAGATATTCAGTGTTCTGTGCATTTGACCAAATATTCAGAGTCTGACCCTGGATAAACCAGCATCTAGTTCATGAAAGAGGTGTTGGGTAAAGGCCTTAAAGCAGAATTTAATTATGGATCAATAAATAGTTTCTAACTAGCTCATGATGGTGGAGACGCTGAATACACAAGGACGTGTGCATTAATCATCAAAAGCATGTGAATGTGCATATTGCTTTGCACGTACATGAGCATGCACGTGAATGTGTTTGTGTGTGAGACGTTTCCATAGCAGAGCTGTACCTTGACGGTGAGCCTGGGGATCTTCTGGCTGCTGGCCTCTCTGAGTGGGCAGTCATCATCTGTAGATACAGTTGAACACAATATCGAAACCCATTCAGTCACATAACGGTATTATTAGTCAGTCACTTTGCTTGTCTACACTGATATTACAACAATAGAGAACCCACCTGGGGGGATAAATGAATCTTTGTGTCCCTCAGACACCTACAGAGGAAAGAGGGAGAAGAGAACAGAGGGAAATAAGACACCCCCTCACACTTATATTGTCAGTTAGTGCAGAGAACCTACAGAGGGCCCCTCAAATTCCTCACTCCACCTTAGAGCTCTGCCTCTCTCACCTAGTTGCTAGTGTTCCAGTGTTCCAGTGTTTCAGTGTTCCAAGCCCCTGCTGTTGCTGGCAGCATCTCAAACCAACAGTCTCAAAATCATGGCTCAACTCAACACGTCTTTTGTTTGCCAGGATTAATAGCATAGATTTGAATAGCCCTGTCGTGCTGATTTGACTCCACATATGGGAGAGATTTACCACATGGTGCCTTACAGGGGCCCCTAGACCCAGCCTCCTTGCCTGGCAGGCCACAGCTGGAAAACAGATGTGGAGAGAGAGGGAGCTGCTACAGTGTATGAAGGTTTGTTTACTGAAGCAATGGAAAGACTAAGCTTATGGAGTCAGTAGTTGTGTATCACAGTATGACAGCAGGGCTGTCCATGTACAGCATGTATACAGTACATGAATGTGAGGTTTCACCTTGCACAGGTTCGTATACAGTACATGAATGTGAGGTTTCACCTTGCGCAGGTTCATTTGTTTCTTGAAGAGATTTCCAAACTCCTTCCTCCTATGCTCGGAGCCATCATCATCATCACCACCGCTCTCCCAGCCCTCCTCATCATGCCTGAGGAGATTATATCACCACAGACCTCAGCATTCCTACTGTACTGTCTATGAGTGACAGCTAGAAAACACATTTTAAAATCAACAATACATGTGAAAATAATTCCAATCAGAAGGAAAGACCCCTATCTTGCCCTGTTAGCAACTAAAAACTACAACAAATGTTAGCCTGGATGCCAGTCTGTTTCTGCTTTAACCAACAGAGTTAGACTGGCCTCCAGGCTACTAGACCGTTGCATTGCTGACCTCTCAAAGCCGTAGCCCTTCCTCCCCCCAGCGTAGAGGTCGCGGTCAAACCCAAACGGGCCCCTGGGCTGTTTGCTCTGAGCCGCCCCGGTCTTGGTGCACAAAGTGGCCCCCTTCTCCAGCTGGGCCCGCACAGCCTTGGGGTCACGACAGTAGTCACAGGCTCCAGCACAGTCTGGCTTCTGGTCCCCAAAGAACTTGGAGATGGTGGCATGGCGGCAGCTGAGAGAGCCCAGAGACACAGGTTAGAGAGACAAACACAGACATGCTAAAGGTCAAACCACTAGGAGGCCTTGCATATTGTGCATGCCTCATTAAGACTCACAATACAGAAAAGTGCACATGACACAGTATGATATCAGAAAGGTTAATACTGCTGATATGAGGAATTATATAATGATTGTGTCATGGGGAAATGACGAAGAGGATCGTCATTGATCAATAGCTACCATTGTGTAACAGATCACCCATTACTGTCCATGATCAATGTGTGTGTGTGTGTGTGTGCATGATGTGTGATCAAACAAGGTCACGCTCAACTAGCCATCAAGTGGCCAAATAAGGCTTTGACACAACTCGCTATCACTAGATGTTAATCACACTTGAGCAGAGAGGGGTCGTTCCATTTGATTTCATTCACTTTTTGACCGCACCCCTTTTGATTTGAACAAAACTTTCCATACATATTTGCCCATGATCAAAGTGGTCAGAAAGTTACTTTTTGGACCTGAATGCCAAAACATGTAGGAGCTAGAGGTGCTCAAGTTGACCTATTTTGCATACCCCACCATAACATGAGACATCAATGTCTTAAATCATTGGAGAAGATAAACGGTTGAGTTTGATATCATTTAAAAACATACAAAAAAAGGGTTGTCAAACTATTTGATAATTTCTTCCCAAAACATTTTTTTATGACAATTGTCATTTTTTAACCTTTAATGTAAATTATTTAAAAACACGTCAACTAAAAAAAAATCATTTTCCTGTATGTTGTAGCATCGACCCTATTTTACATCATCTGAGGCGTTTGTGTTGTGCCTGCCATCGGTTGAGACGCAGCATACTCTTGAATACAGGGTGGGTGTCATGTTTTGGTTGATAAATGTACTAAAATGTGACTATAATAAAAATGTCAACTTTCAAATGGTACCACAGAGATGGTTGGAGGTCCACACATCCGGGAATGTTGACTTGAATAGGAATATCAGTTGGTTTAAATAACACTGTCAATCCTCCATAGGAACTATTGAAATCATAGAAATATAGATAATAGAATAGACATTGCCATTTAAGTTGACATTCAATGGTGGGTGGACCAGCAGCCATCTTTATGGTAGTAATTGGAAGTAAAATGTTTAATTAAATGTAAATGTCAATGGTGTACCAGCTAAATTGCAGTGGTCTCAAGGGATAGGTCCATTCTATTTCTATGATTGAAATGACACCCACCCTGTATTCAAGAGCTTGCTGTGTCGCAACCGAAGAAATTATCAAATATTTTGACAACCCTTTTTGTAAGCTTTTAAATGATATTGAACTCAACTGTTTATATTTTCCAGTGATGAAGACATGGATGTCTCATGGTATGGTGGAGTATGCAAAATGGGTCCACTTTGAGCAATGGGTCAACTTTGAGCAAGAATGTTTTGGCATTCAGGTCCAAAAAAGACACTTTCTGACCAGAATACACAGATACACCACTCCCTTCTATTCTGAGGAGAAAAAGGGGTTGTGGGTGTGGAATGACTCCTGAGTGAATAATGTGAAACAGAGATGAGGTTCTATAAAATAACTGCTTCTCTAGAGTCTAGTCTGACTAGCAAACAAAAAAGATCTACTTTTTAGGAGACTTGTAAGTGAGTGAGATTGGCCATGGGTGGTGGTTGGTGAGGATGTTACTGTTCTAAAGGACTTTTAAATAGATTTCAACATCTGAAAATACCTATTCACTCTTTAGAGTATAGGTGTTCCGCTTCTTTGTATAACAGCTTGCTCTTTTCACTCAATAGAGCATGGCGCTTGCAACGCCAGGGTTGTGGGTTTGATTCCCACGGGGGGCCAGTATGAAAATGTATGCACTCACTAACTGTAAGTCGCTCTGGATAAGAGCTTCTGCTAAATGACTAAAATGTAAATACACAATATTATGTCATGTATAAACACACAGTGATACACTCAGTCATACACACATTCATGCAGGCTAGTGTCTCTTGGGGGAATACTAGACAAGCCACCTCCATAACACACCAAGCCAGACTACCTCGGATGGAAACCCAGTCTCAACAGTTTTCAAATAGGGGGGAAAGAGGCAGTCTCACCAAGGGAGGAGGGGAGAGAGAGAGAGAGAGAGAGACAGAGAGAAAGAGAGAGAGAGACAGACAACGAGAGACAGAGAGCGAGAGACAGTGAGAGAGCGAGAGATAGCGAGAGCGAGAGAGAGACAGAGAGAGCGAGACAGAGACAGAGATCATGAAGCGACAGTCTTTCCAGAGGAGGAGTGCAGGAAGAAGATAACGACCCACAGCAGGAGGAGGAGATGATGAACCAGCCTATATTAATACAACAGGCAGACAGCACTAAAACACAGCAGGAGTCCTTTGTGAGTGGAGATATCAACAGTGTTGCTCTTGCACAACCGCTGCCCTTTCCACTGGCACCAAGAGACGACAACAGCTACTACTAACTGGGGGAAAAGAAGAGAGTAAGAGTGGAGCGAGAGACAGTGGAAAGCAAACCAATGACAGCTGGAGAAGCTCACTTTGAGCCTGATTTGTTTCCTTTGTGAAACCCAGAACAGACTGTACAGAGGACAGCAGTGCAGTTGATGGGGTTTTGGTCATCTCTTGGCCTCGATGCTAATCGCTACTTGAGGACTTATCTCTGCTAACCCTAATCCTGAAAAGACCACTGGGTTGAGGAGGCGAGGACACCACCTCTGTCTCACTGCAGGCTCCAACTCTTCCAGCAACACACACACAGGGAACTCGCTCTCCACACTCACTCAGGTAGGTGTTGGTTCTTGTGTTACATCACTAACTGATCTGCGAGGACACCACCTCTGTCTCACTGCAGGCTCCAACTCTTCCAGCAACACACACACAGGGAACTCGCTCTCCACACTCACTCAGGTAGGTGTTGGTTCTTGTGTTACATCACTAACTGATCTGCGAGGACACCACCTCTGTCTCACTGCAGGCTCCAACTCTTCCAGCAACACACACACAGGGAACTCACTCTCCACACTCACTCAGGTAGGTGCCATGCTCTATTGAGTGAAAGGACAGTTTTGCACCTTTATTTACGCTCTGTTGCATATATATAAAAACGACCCATACAGTTCAGGTGAGTGTATGCTGGTTGTGAGGGTGTACATGTAGCTTATATGCATGCAAATACGGGCCAGAATAACAGTGTGTTAGCATACTTTATAGCCTAACGAAAAGAATGTGAAGAGTGTAATTTAGCTGTCATCAGTGTATTCCAGCTGTGTATTAATAGGGAGGCTATTTACATGAGAGCACAGTGTGGGACCAGAGTTGGAACAGCTCTAGAAGAAGAGCTCCCTTCCTGTATGTCATTATCATAATGACATTTCTAACAGCTGAATATTTAGCTAGACTTTAATACCGTGGGAAGACCTGCTCCCATACCACCCGGCCTAGCCATGAAACCTGAGACTGGTTAAAGCCCAGTCTGACTGGGATCTAACACTACAGCTGGTGGAGTCTACCTGGGAGAGAGAGACAGAGAGTGGCTGTGGGAAACAGAACTAAAAACCATTGTCAGCGAAATGCATACAAAATACATTGGACAGAACACATTCCACCACAACTCAGTCAGGTCCTGCAACACAACAGGAATAGAAACTCTTTAAAGGGACACAGACAGTAGGACAAAGAGACTGAGCCAATAGTCTGGTATCTGTTTTACATGCCACACCTTTAGTCAATAAAGCATTTTACTGTCAAATGAATTGAAGCACTATTCTATTTTTCTAAAGACTTCCCCTTTAATAGAATCAATACATTCAATTATATCCTAATCCAAGTCAATCTAGTGTTGTGATGAAGAGAACAGATATGTAATGTAAATCAAGTAGCCTACAGTGTGATCTGGGTTGGGAGAGGAGAGGTAACACTGTGGTGTAACTGCATAGCTAGAGAGAAGGAGATGGAGAGAGTGTGAAGAGGAGAACTGTGGAATGATGATCAGGAGATAATTAATATGAGCAGTATCCTGTCTTGGCATCAATTGTCACACCCAACTGCTATTTACAGTTTATAGGGAACATACTTTCCCACAGCAATAGCAACATATGGTCTACTCATATGTGCATAAAGAATAGACAGAAACGTTTTAACACACAAGGCAAACATCGGTGTCTGCCCTTGAAATAACATAGAAAAAAGTCCTCCCTTTATACAGTCAGCCAGTGGGTCCCTCCTCTCGGTCTCAGGACTGTTGTGATAACGGTTGTGTGTCAGTCCACAGCTATGCTGCTGGGAGAGCGCTATAATTACTCTAGTAAGTCTGGAACAGACACAATCCCACTGGACCAGAAAAACCAAATCCTTTACACACCAACATATTACCAGATTATAACACTCTTTCCAGATGGAATCAGTTGATTTCACTCTTTCCTACCTAATCATCAGAAATGCATGCACTAGCAGCTAGCCTTTACATTCAAGGATGAACACACAATGGTTTGTCAACATTCCATTGGTGTCAGGTCATCTACATAGTTAGACAGTGACATCCAGTATCTCTGACAGTCCATTATGGGTGAAGAATAAGGCATTTTTAAAAATACCTAGATTCTAATAATTACAATATACTGTAATAATAATCCATTATTAATAATCAATAATCCATATTTCATCCACTTTTATCCCTTTATTTGTGCCTTCATCGAAGTGGTCACATCACACAACCTGCACCCAGATACTACAGAGTTGTACCCACCCTCAGTGTGAGTGACATTATGGATGCCAGGGAGGAGATGCTGACCCTGCTACAGAAGCTCTGGACCAAACTGCAGGGTCTCCCCACCGCCAGCCCTCTGGAGATAGGGGCCTTCGCTGTCCTCATCCTCTTTATCGGTAAGCTACACCTCTCAGTGGAGATATACTCCATACACTTAACCATGTGCTTCAGAACATGTCAGAACATGTCTTGCAAAGGATGAACATGTTAGAACATGTCTAGCAAGGGATGAAACTCCAACATCTTTAATATGACTTTAGATAGTGTGAAATCAATCATCCTGTCTGGACATAGCCTAGACATAATTAAAATGTGTAGACTAGCTACTATAACTGTGTTATTTCCTAGTGGTCTTCCTGCTCCTGCTGCTGATGACCTGTTTGACGTGCTGCTGCTGTCGCAGGACCAGAACCAAGGGGCCACATAGTCAGCTGACCTGAGACAATCCCCACTTCCCCCAATAATGAGGAGAGACATTATAAAACAGGCACTCTACGGCCCTCTAAACCACAGAAGAATGAGGACCCATACAGACTGGTGTGAACTGAAAACCCTCTGTCACCACTGTATCACCAGGAAAGACATTCTGGAAAGGCACTCTATGGGCCTCTTAACCCCGGAGGAATGAGGAGGACCCGTGGGGAGGGTGTGGAGCCCGTTTATAAAGGAGCCCAGCTTCTAGGATGTATGGGTGTCAACTCAACTTCTGCCACTGGCTCAGAGATTATAAGAAAGAGCCCTCTGCAGTTTTCATCAACAACAATGGAGACATCTTGCCAAACCCCTTGTGAGAGTGTTGCCATATGTATTTTATCTAAAGGACTTCCTTTGCTTTATTGCTGTGTTCATGTGCTAGACGGAACTAGGAAACTCAGAAATGTCCGACTTGCTAACTGGTTGAACGCGGCACGTGAACAAGCCATCATCTCCTTCTCAGGGGATTCAGAGGACCATGCCTGCCCTCTGCTGTACAAACATGGAACTGAGGCAGTGAGGAAGCCTTGTAATATGCTTCACAGTTATACACAACAGAAAAAGAGTAATGTTGTCTTTTACGTATAGTTGTTGCATAGGTTAAAAAGGGTATCTCTTCCTTCTTAAAAAAGCATTTTCTTAGCCTGCCTAAAATAGTGCCATACGCTTTTGTATCTCTCTTGCATGAAATAAAACAAAAATGCAGATGATTGTGGGTGTGTTATATCAGTGGTTCCCAAACTGTGGGGCGCGCCCCGAGTGGTTGGCACGGGAGGCGCGGGGCACAAGGTGCAACTTCTAAATTGTTTTCCTCTTGTCATGTCAATCATTGCATACCTTAGAGAGCTATTTATAACTTGTAAGAAATGTCCAGATCAACTAGCCCATGTCAGCTAATGTTTTTTAGCCTGTTGATTTTGTTATAATGTTTGAGTCGCTCAAATATCACATAAACACACATTAGACATGGCAAAACGTATAGAATTGCAAGACATTTTGCTTTAAAACTGCAAAAGTTTCTCCGCACACCATGACAAAATGTGTAGATTTGCAGGAAATACTGTAAGCGTTTAAACCTGCATAATCTTCTCTCCGCCAACAAGAGGGGTGTGACAGTTTGTGTTATGAACAGTGCTTGTGCCCACAGAAATAGACATGGCGCGCGAGCGCAGGGGGGGCGCGAGATGTTCCCCAATGCTGGAAGGGGGGCCTGAGTGAAAAAGTTCGGAAACCCCTGTGTTATATAACACTCACCCCTCTTGCTCACAGAATGACACCATGGCCTCGAAGTCTGTGATGGAAGCCTTGTCCTGATCTTTCTCGGAACCACGCTTTGCCTGCAGAGAAGTCACACAATCATTCACTCAACGTTAAATAAACAAACATAAAAATATTTGAACACTGTACACACCAATTGCAATCCCTATGCATTTACAGCACTATCATGTTGCTATACTAATAACCAGCCTGTGAGGCAGGTTGACAGTGTGGTCCAGACGTCACCTGTTTGCGCGCCACCTCCTTGCGGATGAGGAAGTTCAACTGCTCCCTGTCCTTGGGGGAGTAGTATGTCCTGCAGGAAGAGGGCAGCCCGTCTCGCCCCGCACGCCCAGATTCCTGGTAGTAACTGGCCAGTGACTTGGCCAGGTTCCAATGGGCTACAAACCTGACATTAGCTTTGTCCACCCCCATGCCGAAGCTGATGGTGGCCACAATGACAAGCACCTTACCCTGCATCCAATCAGTCTGAGCCTCTGTGCGATCTCCTGCCTTCAACCCTACACAAGCAGGAGATAAAGGTCAAGAGTCATGCCGCCCACTTTGTTATGTCTCGTCTCACCACCAATTAAACAATCTGCTTGATTCTCGTCTTTATCAAACTTTTGCATTGCCATTTACTATCCTAGCCCACAATGTTTGTAAGCCCTTGAGGAATGTCTCACCTGCATGGTAAGGCTTGGCCAGGACTCCCAGCTTAGTCAGTTGGTGAGCCACCGTCTCACAGCTTTCTCTGGTCCGACAGTACACGATTCCACAACCCTGAAAAAAGACATACAGATAACTATCCCAAGCTAAGTACCATGCACTGATTATAAGGCTGGGTGATATATTTAATTGCCAAGAGTGTGCAAAGCTGTCATCAAGGCAAAGGGTGGCTATTTGAAGAATCTCAAATATAAAATATATTTTGATTTGTTTAACACTTTTTTGGTTACTAGATGATTCCATATTTGTTATTAAAATAGTTTTGATGTCTTCACTATTATTCTACAATATAGAAAATAGTAAAAATTAAGAAAAATCCTGGAATGAGTAGGTGTCCAAACTTTTGACTGGTACTGTATGTCGTGAATTGTCCATAAGTTTAAAAAATAAATAAAAATAGACTTAGAATTTTTTGGCCATATCGCCCAGCCCTAACTGATTACACCATCCATTAGATACAGGGTACAGTAGGAAGAGATATTTCATGTAAGAGAGAGTCAGAGGGGAATCTAGTCCACCAACCTGTCCTTTGGGGCCTTCCCCCAGGGTCAGGGCCTCCCTGATGAAGGCATGCAGGTGCTTGTAGGGGTCCTCCAGTAGCTCCCTGTACACCACCTCATAATGCAGGTTACTGCGAAACACGGGCGTGGCAAAGGACAGCGGTGATCGCAGCCTCAGGGACTTTGCTATGTCCTCCTGCACCTTCTGGGGTGCCGTGGCTGTCAGCGCCACGCAGGGTACCCCAGGAAGACGGGCACGCAGATTGCCCAGTTTGAGGTAGTCTGGTCTGAAGTCATGCCCCCACTGGGAGACACAGTGAGCCTCGTCCACAGCCAGGTAGGAGAGGAGGCTCCGGGAAAGCAGGCCTGTCAGGCAGGGCTGGAAGGCAGGGGAGGCCACCATCTCTGGGGTGATGTAAAGCAGCTTCAGCCTGGGGCTCTCACTCTCCAGATCGGCCAGGATCAGACGGCGCTCCCCCGCAGGGAGCTTGGAGTTGATGGAGCATGCAGGAATGTTCAGGTCTCTTAGGTGTTCCACTTGGTCCTGTGATGGAGGATACAGAGAAAGGGATCATCATTGAAGAAACCTAAATACACAGCTAGCTATTAAGTTAAGGATAATTCAACCTATATCAGAATCAATCATGTAATCAGGACAAATTATACAACAGAAGAAAATACTAAAGAAGAGAGACTGACCTGGATAAGAGCGATTAGAGGGGATATAACCAAGGTAATGCCCTTCGCCAACACTGCAGGAAGCTGGTAGCAGAGGGACTTCCCTGCCCCAGTTGGCATGCACACAAAAACATCCCTGTCACCTGCACACAACAGGGGCAGTAATTTACACCATTCCATCGACAGTCCAATTAGGGCAACTACATTACTCAGATATTTTTAATGACAATAACTGATCATGCTAGCTAGTAGTCAATGAACTGGTTGAAGAATTGGCTAATTAGCTAGTTAGCTAGCTAGAATTAATAGAGCCGTTCTTAGGTTGCGTAAGTTATTGTTAGTCCAACATTTTTATTATGGTCCTCACCTTTAACAACTGCTTTAACAACGTCCTCCTGCTTCTGGGATCGGAACTTATCGAACCCAAAATGGGTTTTTAACGCCTTTTTAATGGAAGTCATATCTTATCCCGAAAGACTTCTTCTTCGATGAGGTTTAACAGCGGTTGGCATCCAACAAATGTTGCCCCAGAAAGACTTCCAACTTGACAACAAACTTCATTCTCTAGTCGTCGCGTATCGATGACATCACGCCATTCGGCACATAAAGGAAGCCATATTTTCACCAGTGAATCCTTTTAAACACATTTTATCTACGGTTCTCTTTTACATTTAAATTTTTATTAAATGTCAAATGACCGAAACAGATGTGTTCATGTTTTGTGCAAAAAACATTAACACACACAACTCTGACTGGATCCATCGTCCATGGGTACACGCCTTTGTTTTCCTGGCCAATGAGAATCGAATACGCTGTGATTAACACCTTGCTTGCCACGACCCAGGCCAGGACAGATTTTCATGCAAGGATTTTAATTTTTTTGTCTCGACAGGTGAGTTGAGTCTCCGTTTACATTTGAGTTCTGGTTGACTTTGGTGGCCTCCAACGATCACTTTATCAACACCAAAACCAAAAACACTGACACAATCAAAAACCTTGAATTATTTATCAATAAAGCAGGAAGAGAAGAGGCACAGGATTGCAGAATATTAAAAGGAGGATAAATCCACTTCATCTCCATGGATCTCTCCACTTCATCCTCTGTTTCTGACACTGTCTGTGTGCTCTGGGGTATGTACTGAGGTTAATGCCACTTTGAGATGGTTTGATATTGGTGACCTAGATGCATGGCAATGTATAATAAACCCAGGGTTTCATCTCTCCTCTGACTAGGCTGTGAGCTGAGTGACACCCAGAGAAAGGCAGTGTTTGAAATAGAGGAGGAGGATTTGTTGGAGCATCAGTTCTTTATCCGAACGGTCAGTCTGTTCAAGTCTTTAGTCCGTCTCCAGCCCTCTCCACACACCCCATTAGCAGAGATCACTTTGATTTAGTCTGTGAAACAAAAATAAACATAGTCCAATGACAGCCCAACCCATAATCTCTGCTCCCCTTGTGTATAGATGTGTCTGAGTGCAGAGGCCAGCAAGGAGATGCATGTAGTGGAGGTACAGGACAGAGTTGGGGAATACTCCAAGCCAGTGCCCATTGCCTCTCTTCACCCTATGTGCCAACCTATGGTCAGTTTCAGTGGGTTTGAGCTCATGCCACCTGTCACCTTCAACCTTCGCTCTGGGCAGGGCCCCCTCTTCATTTCTGGACAGCATGTGACATGTAAGAAACTGAGATATGAGAAAATTATGTTATTGTTGAGAGAATGTCATGAAAACAAACATTCAGTAGAAACTATTTGTATGTCAATTCTGGGACTCTGTTATTTTATTTGGCTTTAAGTTCAATTCAAATGATACCTGGTATTTGTGTGCTGTCATAGTGGTCTTTGAGGAGGAGGAGGAGGAAGAGGTCTTCTCATCAACACACCCACTTGGTAAGTAAACAAATCTAGAACTTCTAAGCTTCATAAAAGGATTACCTATTTTGATCCCTTATGACATTGTACAGTTCAGTATGAAATAGTTATTGTGTTTTTATTTCAGATCACGTTGGGCTTCAGTAACATGATAAAAGTTGAAGGACTTCAATAAAACACAGCACAAAAAGTAAGACTTTTGAGTTTCATATATTTATTCATCACAGAAAGTGCATTGTTATTGCAGGATTAATATTTCACAATAGATGACAATAATACTACAGTATTCTTTCAAATGTGCGAAAATACAGAGCATGTGAGTGCACAGCATAACTCGAGTAAGGAAGAGGCAGAAAGAATCACATAGAAGCAGCAGCATCAGTGGTCACATAGCTATTCAATAGCATGATGGTCTTATTCTTTACAGTAATGAAGGTTCTGATTACTCTACAGGAGTGGTGAGAGGGTAACCATAGGGTGGAGGGATGGTGTTAAGAGGGAGTGTTCAGCCCCACAGGCACAGGGAGGGACATAGGCAGTAGGCCTTGCTCCCAGGGGACTTGATCACCAGGTCCTTAATGATCTCTGTAGTGCCGAACAGAGGGAACAGCTTCTCGTTGAAGCTCTCGTTGTAGGTGTAGATGTGGGAGCGGCTGTCTACGTCATAGAAGGACAGCTGGCCCTGGTCATAGTCCAGGTAGACGGCCACCTTGCGGGGGATGAGGCCCGGCGGCAGGGCAGTGAAGGGCACAGTCAGGGCCTTGAGTTCCGTGCCCCTCTCCAGGCGCAGGGTCAGGTAGCCCGTGTCTGTGTTCAGGGACTTGAAGCCCTTCCTCAGGGCTGACTCCTTGGCCACGCCCAGCCGAAAGTCCCGCTCCCCCACCTCCACCTCCCAGTAGTGGCGGCCAGAGTTGAAGCCCTCCACCCCTGTGGCACACCACCAGCCATCGAAGCGCTGGTGATAGTTTGGCACGTCCTTCCTCTCGAAGCCACAGCGCATCTTCTTCTCGTCGTTGGAGATCAGCAGGTCAGGGTTGGCCGTGTCCAGGTCAAGGGAAATCTCCACTGCTGCATTAGAGATCCAGTCCCATACTGGAATATAGATAAAACAGATTAGTTACAAATATTAGGGAAATAAAGATACGTTCTGTGAACATCACATCTGGCTCTGTCAATACCTGTCCAAGGCATCACATACCTGAGTGAGGAATGTAGCGGGCAGCACCTATCTTCTGAGTCCTCTGCTTCCATATGAGCCACTGTTGGGGGATGGCTTCCTGCAAGCACAAAGACGGAGAGGGAGAAAAGCGTCATTGGTAAATATCAGAGCTGTTAACATGAATATACATTCATGTATTTTAAAGGGGGACAATTGATATTGAAGGAGGCCCCCACCTTGTCCAGCCCCTGTGTCAGTAAGACCCACATGATCAGTTCCATGGCTGTCAGGAGGTTGGGCATGTGGCGACTCCTCCATGCGGCCTGGAGGTCCTCCAGAACCTGAGCCACAGCCTCCCCAGGCCACACACTTTGCTCAGGTTGGGCTCTCAGGTCATTGGTCCAGTTGATGATGGTCCTCTTAGCGTTCTCCATGTCCTGCTCACTGAACAGGTCCTGCTCCCTCCACTCTCTCTTCTCTGGCCAGCCATCCGACTGCATGGGCCTCTTCTGCTGACAACAGGTGGAGACTCATTCAGCACGTTTGGAGAAAGTCACCTGCAAGCTATACAGTATATATTAATAGCTGTTACACTATATTGGTTCCTGCCCTCCATACCTTGCTCTCCAGCAGAGACGCCCACTCCAGGATGAAGGCCCTGCAAAGAGGAGTGGGCCAGATCTCCTCTAGTTTCCAGATGTTCTCCAGCACCTCAGACCTCTGCAGAGAGGGTATAGACAAGTGGGGGGTTTAGTAGACTTGTTTATCCTCCAAACTAGACCTGACAATGGATACTTGTACCCTGTATAATGGATGTTACAAAAGGTGTGTATATATTTCAGTGTACCTGACACACTCGATTGAGATCTCTAGCCAGCTCCACAATAAACAGCTGATTCGCTTCCAGTGGCTCTCTCTTCTCATTCTTCGCCCTCTTGCGAGATTCCTGACGGAGGAAAAAAATAGTGAAAAGAGTTAGCTATAGAACACATAGAAAGTTTCAATGAAATAGAAATAGTAGGAAAAGAGGAAATTAAACAGATTTAGAGGACTGAAATGGGGGTTTTACTAGTGCTTTAGAAAGTAATAAGGTCAACCCAGAAAAGAAGGAGCCACTTGGTCTTATCAAAATGCACACCATGCTCTTCTCCTGTAAGCAGGAAAGAAAGAGATCTCCTCTCTCCCATAACCCCCCTGACTACATCTATTATCTACCCAACAACACCCTCATTTACTTGTGTACACAATCAAATTAAACTAAATCAAATCAACAGTCTGTGCATGTTACTTGGCCCTCTGTAGCAAGACTGGCCCTGCAAGCTGTCTGCTGCTTTCTCATCTGCCAGCAGTAATCTGTTTGCCCTGGGTTTTTCCATAACACACACACACAAGTAAACTTTGATTTGATTTGGTTTAAATATAAATCATTAGGGCATTAAATTAAACTAAGGAAACAATAACTTGAGTAAGCATGTAACTGGTGGCGCTACCATGACAACCCCTCCACAACACAGCCTCACTACAGACCCTGGTTAGATTCCAGGCTGTATCACAATCTGGCCGTGATTGGGAGTCCCATTGGGCGGCGCACAATTGGCCCAGCCTTGTCCTGGTTTGGCCAGGGTAGGCCATCATTGTAAATAAAAATGTGTTCTTAACTGACTTGCCTAGTTAAATAAAGGTTAAATAAAAAAAATAAAAAATGATAAAATCTCTGACAGTAGCAAAACAAGTTTGGACAAAAACATTGTGTTTTTGTTGTTTGGAGTATTTGTGATGCATGGCAGGAGTTTGACCTACCTTAAGCTTGGCTGTGATGTTCTTGACCGGCTCGACAATAAAGTGGAAACACTGCATCATCTTGACAACTGTGCTAAGATTCTACAAAGAAAAAGACAGATAAAGCAGCATTAGAGATGTACCTTGACAGACAGGGCACCTGATCGCAGGTCACCTCTACTTGACAGAATGTTCAAGTGGGCCGATCCATCCATCAAACTACCTGTGTAACACAGGCGGCTGGTGGCACCTTAATTGGGGAGGACAGGCTCATAGTAATCACTTGAACGGAATTAATGGAATGGTATCGAACACAACAAACACATGCTTTCCAGGAGTTTGATACCATTCCATACACTCCATTCCAGTCATTATTATGAGCCGTCCTCCCCTCGGCAGCCTCCTGTGCTGTGTAAGGATTTCAGATTGACAGGTGCTGATGAACTAAAACCACACCACTGATCTGAGTCCGTGGTAGCAGGACCACCTAAATTCTCTAAGGGCACTCAAATGGTTTGAAATCTAAAACTACCCCTGCCCTACTTTCATTAGAAATATGTCAGCCGTTCCACCCCACTGCCCTATATTCTGTCCCCAGTCAAGTTAAAAGATGCTGGCATTATGGGAAAAGGAATAATGCAGCTCCACTGTTAAGAAGATTTATTTAAATCGTTTATCATAGGGCGGAGGACAGGCAACACATGGCTAATCGTACTGGACCAAATCATAACAGCAACACCTCTGTGGTCATCATAACATGAAGGATACCTCCCCTTTGGAATCTTTAATGATACGCTGACCTAGTTATTGTGTGGATGTTATTCAAGTCATATTATCATTGTGAGAGAAGCAGGGGTCCTACCTACTTCTAGAGCCTGGGGCATCAACTGATCATTAACTGGGTTAGGATGAGTGATAACAGTCAGAGCAGAGGTTACCTGGCCCTCTGTAATGTGACTGGCCCTGCATGCTCTCTGCTGCTGTCTCATATGCCAGCAGTAATGTGTTTGGCCTGGGTTTTTCCATAACACACACTCCTTGCGGGCTAAGCCAGTAACTCTGCTGTCAGCAGCAGGGTAAATGTGGCACGTGAGCTTAGTCAGTGTGCCACTGAAGCCGTTAGCAGATTACCCAGGAGGACTTCCAAACAGGGTTTTAGGTCCTGATACAGCCAAGCACAACCAGATAGAGGATGGCAAGCACAACAGAGACCAAATAATAATGACTGGCGCGAAATAATAATATTGCTAAATGAAATGCATATTCATCAGCACACATTGAGGAGAGCAAAACCAGGTGGCATTTGTTATCAAATGCATGGTAAACTCATGTCAACCTTTCGTAATAGAATACAAATAAATACAATGGAAGGAAATGGAATAGAATGCAAAAAAAACTTTGAGTAGGCATATGAAATAATGAAAACAAAAACAGGAAACATTTTTCAGGTATTCAGGGTAGGCCTATGTGTATTGCATCTTTTGTTTGAGTGACAGTGACCCAGTTACAGACCAGTCTAGACGCAGTCTGCGCACAAAGTAATGAGCAGGGTCGTGTGACTTTGCGGCACTCCCAGCGAGCTTGATCCTATCCTATAAATCCTTGGTTGACATTGCAACATGTCAAATGTTTCACTATGCATGATAGTTATTAAGTTATTTTGCGACACTAAACAATGCCATGCTGTTATGTGACGTCTGTGGACTTTCATGCAATCGAAATTCTGTATTATATTTTATAGAAAATTTGACACAATCATGCAGTTGAATCGTACAAACTTGTAAGACATACCTGTCACAATGTTGTAATGTAAGCCGATTGGTGTCTTCTATGCACAGGAGTAATGCTACTGGAGAACAAGTTGACTGTATGCTGCAGTATGACTGACCTTGTTTACATACAAGATTTTCGTAGGAACGAAGATGGTTCGGCTTTCTCCGTTTCTGAATCCGAAGGCAGACAAACAGCGCCGCCATGATTGTTGTGGTATCTCAGTCGTCCACGAAGCGGAACAGCGGGCTGTCTAGCTCCCGCCTATCCTTTCTTTGGATTGGTGGATAAAAATCCTTATTGCAATCTCTTTTTGAATGTTCGATGAGGTTTGTTGACGTCAACCGATGCTATGCTACTAGCCTCATTTCATGAATATGCATAGCCATAAGACAACTCCGACATAAAGTGTTTTTTCTCAAAGTTGTCGTGATATCACGTGTCCTACTTATATTAGTAGAGAAGAATTAAGGTGTCCAATAGATTTAAGGTGTCTGTAATAGAATAAACGTGGCAAAAACAAATGTAGACGTTAATAAGTGCATTTATATGCCATCCAAAATGTTTTTACACGGGGGAGTGCCAAGATGGAGGCACGGAGGCTTCAAAACAGCCCTGGTAGTCATCTAGTGTGTATATATAAGGTATTGACTGAGAAACATTTTAAATATGAATTTAGCCTTAAGATGCTTTTTGGAAAACAAGCCCTGTTCAGTACATTGTAAAGGCATCCTCTCTGTAGTATGATCCAGTGTTCACTACTTGACATGAGAAGCTGAGTAGTTAACTGTGGTATATTCCAGATTACTTCAAAAGCAAGTTCCATTACAACATCGCTAAAGAGCAAATCCATTAGTTTCAAGTTTTAATGTCACGTGCACAAGTACAGTGAAATGCCTTTCTTGCAAGCGCCAAACCCAAATGCAGTAATTAATATCAATGTAGCACTAAAAATAACATAAGGTAGAACAAAAACACACAATAAATAGAAATAAGAAGAACATGAGAAAGTAAGAAGCTATGTACATGGTCAGTTCCAATATCATATTTACAATGTGCAGGGATACTGGAGTGATAGAGGTGTGTGTGTGTATATATACTGAACAAAAATATAAACACAACATGCAACAATTTCAGTGATTTTACATTTTAGTCATTTAGCAGACGCTCTTATCCAGAGCGACTTACAGTTAGTGAGTGCATACATTTTTCATACTGGCCCCCCGTGGGAAACGAACCCACAACCCTGGCGTTGCAAGCGCCATGCTCTACCAACTGAGCTACAGGAGGCCTATTTTACTGAGTTACAGTTCACATAAGGAAATCAGTCAATTGAAATAAATACCTGAGGCCCTAATCTATGGATTTCACATGACTGGGCATAGGCCCACCCACTGGCCCAGCCAATCAGAATGAGTTTTTCCCAAACAAAAGGGCTTTATTACAGACAGAAATACTCCTCAGTTTCATCAGCTGTCCGGGTGGCTGGCCGCTCCCTCAAAACTTGAGAGATTTGTGGCATTGTGTTGTGTGACAAAACTTTACATTTTAGAGTGGCCTTTTATTGTCCCCAGCACAAGGTGCACCTGTGTAATGATCATGCTGTTTAATCAGCTTCTTGATATGCCACACCTTTCAGGTGGATGGATTATCTTGGCGAAGGAGAAGTGCCACTGACGGGGTTGTAAACTAATTTGTGCACAACATTTGAGAGAAATAAGCTTTTTGTGCATATAAACTTTTATTAAAGCTCATGAAACATGGGACCAACACTTTTCATGTTGCGTTTATATTTTTGTTCAGTATATGTATAGGGTAGGTGACTAGGCATCAGGATATTTGATAAAGAGAGTAGTAGCAGCGTAAATTATGATTGTACTGTGTGAGTGTGTGTGCGTGTATGTAGAGTCAGTATAAATGTGTGTGCATGTTGTGTCTGTGTTGGAGTGTGTGTGAGTGTGTAGAGTCCTGTGAGTGTGCATAGAGACAGAGCAATATTAAAAATACAAGGGTAAATTCAGATAGTCTGTGTAGCCATTCTGTTAGCTATTTAGCAGTCTTATGGCTTGGCGATAGAAGCTGTTCAGGAGTCTGTTGTTGTCTTGATGCACCAGTATCGCTTGCCGTGCGGAAGCAGAGAGAACAGTCCGTGGCTTGGGTGGCTGGAGTCTTTAACGATTTTCCGGGCCTTCCTATCACACCACCTGACATAGAGGTCCTGCATGACAGGGAGCTCAGCCCCAGTGATGTACTGGGCCGTCCGCAACACCCTCTGTAGCGCCATGCGATCAAGGGGGTAATGTTGCCATACCAAGCAGTGATGCAGCCAGTCAAGATGCTCTCAATGGTGCAGCTGTATAACTTTTTGAGGATTTGAGGGCCCATGCCAAACCTTTTCAACTTCCTGAGGGGGAAGAGGCGCTGTCGCTCCTTCTTCACGATTGTGCAGGTGTAAGTGGACCAGTTGACAGTGCCTGTCAGAGCAAAAACCAAGCCATGAGGTCGAAGGAATTGTCCGTAGAGCTCCGAGACAGGATTGTGTCGAGGCACAGATCTGGGGAAGGGTACCAAAAAATGTCTGCAGCATTGAAGGTCCCCAAGAACACAGTGGCCTCCATCATTCTTAAATGGAAGATGTTTGGAAACACCAAGACTCTTCCTAGAGCTGGCTGCCCGGCCAAACTGAGCAATCGGAGGAGAAGGGCCTTGTTCAGGGAGGTGACCAAGAACCCGATGGTCACTCTGACAGAGCTCTAGAGTTCCTCTGCAGAGATGGGAGAACCTGCCAGAAGGACAACCATCTCTGCAGCACTCCACCAATCAGGCCTTTATGGTAGAGTGGCCAGACAGAAGCCACTCCTCGGTAAAGGAACATGACAGCCCGCTTGGAGATGGCCAAAAGGCACCTAAAGACCTCAGACCATGAGAAACAAGATTCTCTGGTCTGATGAAACCAAGATTGAACTATTTGGCCTGAAGGCCAAGTGTCACGTCTGGAGGAAACCAGGCACCATCCCTACGGTGAAGCATGGTGGTGGCATCATCATGCTGTGGGGATGTTTTCCAGCGGCAGTGACTGGGAGACTAGTCAGGATTGAGGCAAAGATAAACTGAGAAAAGTACAGAGAGATCCTTGATGAAAACCTGCTCCAGAGAGCTCCAGACCTCAGACTGGGGCGAAGGTTCACCTTCCAACAGGACAACGACCCTAAGCACACAGCCAAGACAATGCAGTAGTGGCTTCGGGACAAGTCTCTGAATGTCCTTGAGTGGCCCAGCCAGAGCCCGGACATGAACCTGATCGAACATCTCTGGAGATGGAGAGACCTGAAAATAGCTGTGCAGCAACGCTCCCCATCCAACCTGACAGAGCTTGAGAGGATCAGCAGAGAAAAATGGGAGAAACTCCCCAAATACAGGTGTGCCAAGCTTGTAGCGTTATACCCAAGAAGACTCGATGCTGTAATCGTTGCCAAAGGTGCTTCAACAAAGTACTGAGCAAAGAGTCTGAATACTTATGTAAATGTCTTATTTCAGTTTTTATTTTTAATAAATTATCAAAAATGTCTGAAAACCTGTTTTTGCTTTGTCATTATGAGGTATTGTGTGTAAAAAACAAACAATTGAATCAATTTTAGAATAAGGTTCTAACGTAACAAAATGTCAAAAAAGTAAAGGGATCTGAATACTTTCCGAAGGCTCTGTAGACAGGTGTTTTCCTTTCCAAATCATGTCCAATCAATTGACTTTACCACAGGTGGACTCCAATCAAGTTGTAGAAACATCTCAAGGATGATCAATGGAAACAGGATGCACCTGAGCTCAATTTCGAGTCTCATAGCGAAGGGTCTGAATACTTATGTAAATAAGGTATTTCTGGGGGTTTTCTAAAAACCTGTTTTCGCTTAGTCATTATGGGGTATTGTGTGTAGATTGATGAGGGGGGAAAAACAATTTAATCAATTTTAGAATAAGGCTGTAACGTAACAAAATGTGGAAAAAGGGAAGCGGTCCGAATACTTTCCGAATGCACTGTATATGTACAGTACCAGTCAAAAGTTTGGACACGCCTACTCATTCAAGGGTTTTTCTTTATTTTTACTATTTTCTACATTGTAGAATAATAGTGAAGACATCAAAACTATGAAATAGCACATATGGAATCATGTAGTAACCAAAAAAAGTGTTAAAAAATATTTGAGTGAAGGAAAAGCAGCCAACAAGTGCTCAGCATATGTGGGAACTCCTTCAAGACTGTTGGAAAAGCATTCCAGGTGAAGCTGGTTGAGAGAATGCCAAGAGTGTGCAAAGCTGTCATCAAGGCAAAGGGTGGCTATTTGAAGAATATAAAATATAAAATATATTTTGATTTGTTTAACACTTTTTTGGTTACTACATGATTCCATATGTGTTATTTCATAGTTTTGTCTTTTATTCTACAATGTAAAAAATAGTAAAAATAAAGAAAACACTTGAATGAGTAGGTGTGTCCAAACATTTGACTGATAGTGTATATGTGTGTGTGTGTGTGTGTGTATATATGATATATGAAACGATATGAAAAACATATCCATAACCATGGTAGCAATTGAAAGAGAACCGTTTGGAGATTATAGGAAAATTATTAGATGAAAGGTGAGGACACAACAGTTCACCTGACACAAGACTGAATCCAAACATTACACTGTTGATTTTATGTGTATTTTACATTTACTGTACTTTTCGAAGCATTTGTTGATAACGAAATCTGAAAATACTCTGGATACATTCTGTGACTTGATAAGACTATTCCTGGAGAATATGGGGTAGGTGCAACATAAGACAAAAAATTTTACAAGGGTTTGAGTGAGTAAGTTCGAGAGGAGAGGACTAACTGTTGTCTACAAGCGGCCACACACCTTTCCAAAGTGTGATGTTCCTAAGCATTTTCAATGCACTTATATGACTCAAAGAACAGTCTTCAACTAAAAATACTTTTTTTAGCTCTCCTAGCTGTGCCGTTGAGGAACTAGAGCAAGCACACTTGTAGTTGTTTCGTTTGGAAAACAACCCTGCATTCCTGCCATCACACAATTACTGTTGTTGTTTACACAATCGAAAAACGGTCCATTATAAATCGCAATCTGGGTCAGTTGGGCATGATTTGAAAGCTTGTTCTATTGCCAACATGACTAGCTAAGTTATAAAATACAATCTTACAGTGTTAGACTTTCACAAGGCAATTCAGAGAAACTGATCATAATTTTGGTCCGCACAGAAAGGAGTCATGAGTGCATTCAGGTGTGTGTGCTGCGGCGAATATTCTTCCCAATAAACACATCATCTCATTCTGTTCAGGAAAACCCAGGGTATGATGCCATGTCATCTTGTAACAGTACATCAAACATAGTGATCCTAAACGTTGACACTGTATATGACATGAGTTTTATGATTTGGAAATGTGAAGTGCACATTTGGACTCATGGATGTTTGGCTTGCTTGTATGACATCAAAGCGGTATTTATTATAATCCTCAAAGTCTCACCTTTCAAAATACATTGATTTATATTAAGTTACAGCATTTCCCTCACTCAGACAACAAAACATTTGCAAAAGTTGCCATTTCTGTCACGCGTGGTGCTCATGTTCAGAACGGCTGTCAGTCAAAACCCATACAGCACTGTGAAGCGCAGAGCCAGAGCTCTGAAGACATGTATAGCATGTTACTGTACAGCCACTACGTTCCAATTTAGCCGTTTATTAGTGCCCAAACCTGTCATTTTCAACCCATATACGGGTACGAGTGTAAAGGGCTATGAAGATCCCTGTAGCTCAGTTGGTAGAGCATGGCGCTTGCAACGCCAGGGTTGTGGGTTCGTTTCACACGGGGGGCCAGTATGAAAATGTATGCACTCACTAACTGTAAGTCGCTCTGGATAAGAGCATCTGCTAAATTACTAAAATGTAAGTTTAGGATGTTTATTGAAGAAAAAACACTGCTATTTCCTTACCTTCGTTGAAATCTGAAGGGTTATCAGAAAGTCATTGTAAATCTAACAAAGCCTGTCTTTCAGTATAGCCTGTGCTAATCCCCTAAATACCAAATCTTAATGCTTAATTAGCTGTTGAGATGTCAATGATAAAGAGAGCACCTCATGTCACCTCTTTTTGTGGTCTGTATTTTAAGGCATCAAACGACCATAAAACCTAATTAACTATATGGGGCTCATCTTTTACGACAAGAGCTCAAGGGGATTACCAAACAGTTGCACTTTGTGTCTGTCAGTCAGAAGACTGTGATGGAAGTTGTTCATCCTGTAGTGTCTTCTCATTCTGCCCCTAGGCTGTTTCCAGATGTTCTGCCCAACTGTGAGGAGCTTAATGACCTCTGAGTGTCCCCTTTTGTTCTCTCTCTCTCATTAGACACCCAACAGCAGCAGGACAATGGAACCCTTGTGGACACTTCATCTAATGAGTTAAACATAATGATGTCATGGTCAGTAATGTATTTCTGTGAGAGTATTGTCTCAAAAGTATGGGGTGGGTTGGTTCAGTTTTCAGTGAAAATGTTGTAATCTTCAAGACTCTGCAATTCTATAGCTGGCCACCAGATGTCAGAGGTCAACCTTTTTATGAGTGACAATGGCTGGAGAAGGAATTTGACAAGGCACAGAGGTAACAAATATGTTAATTAATATAGAGACAAATGCATCCATTGTCCTCCTTATACTGTCATTGTGACTTTTAAAAACAATTAACTCATTGCAAGTAACAATTTACATGATTAAGAAATTATAAAATAGAAATGTAATTGCCAGTATGAAAATGTATGCACTCACTAAAACTGTAAGTCGCTCTGGATAAGAGCGTCTGCTAAATGACTAAAATGTAAATGTAAAATGTAATTAACAGGTAATTAATTCACCTGTATAATACTTAGGTTCCAGAGTCATTAAAAATGCACAAAAACGCCGCTCCCACCAATGTAAAGTGCCGTTAGAGGGTTCGGAAAGGGAAAGTTAGACGTCCTCCAGTGATTTTAGAACTTTTCCTGTTCAAATATCCCAAGTATAAATACACTAAAGTACACACACTAAAGGGTTAAAAAAATACGTTTTGAGCAAAATAGTGTTTTTTAGACACAACCGAAACTTCAATGAGTAGGGCATTCAAGGATTTGGTCTGATGGTCAGATGTGATGTCATCAGCCTCACCCTTGCTTGAGGAACAATTGAGGAGCAATAGAGAACAAAAGAGGAAAGCACCCCCCGCCCCTCCCCACGCTTGTGCAATGTCATGTCATACCTGGACCACCTATTGAGATGTGCCTTTTGTTAAGTAAATCAGGTGTTAAATGAGGTGAAAAGGAGACTGGTGGACATTAAGACCAGACAGAGGCAGCACACAGGAGCTATGTAAAACGTGTCTTTATTTTCTAGAAGCCACCACCATCTCAATTAGTTCACATGACAGACAGGAATTTATAGACACAGGTCTATAAATGATCATCAACTCCAATTCTTACTCTTACACTTGTATAAACATACAAGTATTTCACAATCCCTGTCTTTTGAATAGACTTGTCTCTACTTGTTAACGGCTGCTTAATCCTCATACTTTTGTTATAGACATGATGTGAGGGAAATATTACATACTTTTTCTTGTCATTCATACTGGTTTCTTCTCAAGCTTGTGCAGGGACTGTTAAAAAACAGGCAGCACAGTTCATCTTATAAAACCAGTTCATGAACAAAAAAGCTTTTAACACAACTACTCTCATTCACTGTTCACAGAGCTCTTGAATAAACAAAGCTAGCTACTTAGTTAAGGATTCCCAGAATCCCAGTGCTGAATTGTATCTTAAAGGCCCAGTGCAGTCAAAATTCAGCTGATGAAACTAACAAGATTTGATCAGTGTTATTTCCTGATAGTTGCTGGTTGAAAATACATTCTACATAGGACCTTCTAAACAGCAGGTTTTGCATGGGTGGAGTTTTGGCTTGCCTGGTGACATCACCAGGTGGTAAATGAGTTAATAGACTAATAAGGTTCCAAACCTCTAACAATAACAACTTGTTTTCCCTTTTCCCTCCCCACTCAGACCACAATTCTTGCTTGTGAAATATTTGTTTTGCTTAAAAGCTATTTTTGTTTCTTTTTGACCATTTTAATGGAAAACTATTACAGTAAAACTATTACAGTAAGGTACATCATAGATACCCATAAATGATTTGATATTGATATAAAAACGGCTGCATTTAAGACCTGTTACCAGAGCCAACACAGGTTTGGTGTTGTTGACTCACTCTCTTCACAGGTTCCAAGACTAACACACAAGTTGTACCTGGCTCAGCTGTACAACCCAAGCTCAGCAGGGTAGGACACAGGAGCATATTACAACTCACCCTTATACGTTTTTGGCTCAGACATTGCACTAAAAGAGGAGAGTGGTTTTACTCAGAATAGGACTTGCTACAACACAGTTCCCAAAGACCAAATAATCCAGAACACTTTAATCCATAAAATGATCTAAAGAGGGTACCATGATAAAATGTAGACAATATGAGAAACATTTTTTTTAAGTCTAAAGATTGTTCTTCCCTTTTTGGTGCTTTTTCTGTTCACAGCAAAATGGTCTTTGTTTTTCAGCAGCACATTTGCCATGGACTGTCTTTCCGTCTGGCCTGTCTCCTCTTACAGTTACCTTTGGCATTAGAACCTTCCACCTCAGACACATAGTCATGGCATTGGTCATCTCCAGGACTGTTTCCCTTTTCACTGAAGAATGGCAATCCAGGTCTTCCCAGTTCACCAATCTTATTTAGGCTCCAGTTTAAAATCACAACTGACAAGAGGTGTTTAGACATTCAAGTTTGTCAGTATGGAGTAACTCGCAATGGAGAATTTCACTATCTTTGGTCACTATCTTCCAGCATACTGTCACTGCAGGATGTTCCTACAGTACAGTCAACCCATTGGCTGCTGGATCTGATTCAACCTATTGAGAATGTGTGCATTTCCACTGCCTGTTATCCTCTGACCAGTTTGGCACATCAAGGTGGATAAAAAGTGTCAATACTCCAGTTGTCCTTGTTATCGTGTGCCAGCAGGGGTCAGTAGCGAGTCTGAGGATTCAGACTGGTTGGGTGGCACTGTTGGCATCCTGAGTGGATGGGCACTGAGTGGTTACCTCTGACTGAGTGGTGAGGTCTGTGCCACGGTGTGGAGGGTAAATGTTTTGGGGGTGAGGGGTATCTATTCCAGACCCCAGAATGTCCAAGGGCACTTCAATGGAGTGGCGGATGCTCTCCTCATACGTTGGAGGGGGCTGTAGGAGAGAAAGAGAAGAGAGAAAGCTCTGGTTAACACTGCTTTAGAACCTAGGGTAAGTGGGTACGTGTCAGATGGGTGAATGGATGGCTTGATTTGAGTGTGTTGCGGCTCATCATATCAAGCTATACTTTGTGACAAAGTGAGACACTTAGTGAGTCACCCTCTTATGTGAACACTCACAAGTGAGAGGCTATAAACTGTCCTGAAAATGTTAAACTCTAAATATTCCACACATATAACTAAATAACCCATGACCTTCTAAAATGACATCCCATCTAAGATTAGAGACTCCATTTCCCAGGTGCAGGTGTTTCCTAGCGTGTATTGGCTGATACATGATATCTAACACAAAACCTAATGGCATCATGTTAGCATTTACATGACAGATTAGGTTGGCAGCACCCGGGCTGCCTTTAGCATCACTCCTCCAGTACAGAGCCTATCTCCGTCATCAGCCAGCTCCTCACTCCCTGACTGACTCCTCTTATCTTTTAATTGCTTGGGGGCCCCGCGGGCGGCAGGGACAGCCCTGCACTCCTCTCCCAACCCTATAAAAACACCACACACGTACCGGGCAACACAGTTTCACTCCAGCCCCTCTGGCCACCACACATACAGGGCAATTATAGGCCATCAGACCCCCCAGGTAGCTTAGTGGGTAAGAGCGTTGTGCCAGTAACCGAAAGGTCGCTGGTTCTAATCCCCAAGCCGACTAGGTGAAAAATCTGTCGATGTGCCCTTAAGCAAGGCACTTAACCCTAATTGCTCATGTAAGTCGCTCTGGATAAGAGCGTCTGCTAAATGACTAAAATGTAAAATGTAAAAATGTAATGTTTGACGGGGCCACTTTGAGCTACCGGTGACAGGATGGAGGACTGGTGGGAGGTCACTTATTCACTGGGACGTTTATTAAAGAAAAAGAGGAGAAAAGGAGAAAAGCACAAAGCTCTGCCACTGTTTACACTGAGGACACAAGCTTTATTGATGTTTTATGTGCCTTTTTCTCATTACCTTGTCTGCTCGAGCGTTACGCAAGTCAAAACCCTGGCGAAAGATCAACACGGTAAAACCTGGTAATGCGCAGTCTGTGCATCACTACAGCAGAAGATGAGATGATAGGGCTCCTATTTGTGGCACTCTGAATAGTGTTTAATCTTAGAACAAGCTCCAGTTACCCTGTGACAGCACATTCATAATGAACAAACCCTCTCATTTATTATCTTCTTTTAGAGGCCTCTGCAGTAAACAGCAGATTATTTATGTAAGGCTCTTTAATAATGGACTAAAGATGAACTTTGGTAACATTCAATGATCTACACTTTCCAGGCAGCTGAGGCAGTGTGTCAATACTTATGAGGCCACATGCCACTTATCTCACTGTTACCCATCCACCTCCCGGTATCGTACCTCAGTCAGCATGGGGCCGTTGAGGCCGAAACGGTCAGCGATCATCATGTGTATCTGTCTCTGGCGGTCCTTCTTCCTGACACTCTCGTAGGAGGGCAGCCTGGGGAGGGGCGCCTCCAGGGAGGGCAGGCGGTAGCTGGAGGGCAGGCCGATGAGGAACAGCTGCCCTGACTGATGGAGAGAAGACAGAGACAGACAGGGGAACACAACGGGACAGTTAGAGAGATGTGACAAACACTTTGATGGAAGGTACTGCTGGTGTCTGTTTGGTCATGGAGAATCCTTGTCAGTGCATCACTTCTGACTATACTCGTCAGAGCGATAAACCTACCCACACACAGCGGAAGCAGGGCCCCCTGTTCCTGGAGATGTTTTACAAGACAAACATGGTACCAAAAAATTTATAAATAAAATATTATTTAACACTATAAAACATGACAAATGTATATATAACATGATTTAATTAAATCTTGAAATTGGTCTGAGCTGGTATTGATTATTTTATAAAGCAAAGTACATCTGTGTCTGTCCCTATACCCCCTTGTTTGTTAATTTAACAGAAAATACACTTCTATATTCCCCTGCCCTTATCACAGTCAAGACACCCCTATTTTATAGGTAGAATATTATGGAATATATAACAAAATAAAATAGAAAATAATATTTTTGAAAAGCAAAAAGTTGCCAGTGCGAAGTGAGATGCACATCTTGTGACTGGAATGGTTACTTTTTAAAAAGAGTGACAATTTGAGAAGGGTCTCATACGCTCAATTTATTCAGGGATATAAACCATATCATTTCTTATTTTCGATAATATATATAGATGTTAGTTCGGATTAGGTTCTGCCTGTTCTTTGGACATTTCAAAATTGATTTACAATTTTATATTGCCCATTGCATGATTGCGCATGAATGACCTTTTACCCCATGACATTACACATCTGTTTGGTGAGTAGGTTTACTATAATGTTCTTCCCTGTAACTTGTTTTTGAATGGCATCTGAAAGCAAAAGTAGTCTATTCTATATTACATTATTAGGTTGAACTATAGCATAGTATACACATGGGATTCAGTTCCTTGTGCTAGACTACAGAAAGCAATAGCCTATCGAATTGATGTGGATGTGTTTGCTGCTTATGTTGAAGACTGCTGTCTACTTATCTAAAGAACCAGGTGTAGCCTATGCCTAATTCTTTCTCCATGGTTCTGACTTGTCTGCTCGTTGCACATTGCCTTGTATCAATCTGTGCACTTAATAATCCCGGTGCAGGTATAAGCTACTTAATGATGATTGACAACCATTCAAACATTAATGCATTTATGATACCAGCTACTTTGGAAGTTATAAGCCATAATTGTAAAACTGTAAATAATATGCCCCCCACCCCTCCCATGTTGTGAAACCCTATCACTGGGACTGACAACATATCGACTGAAAACGTATTGACCCACCCAGTGCTGGGCCTGCTTACCTGTGTCTGTGTGTTGTCGTGCATGACTTCCTGAGTCTGTTCCAGACAGGGGTTTCCCACCAGTGTCTGTCTGCTGCTGTAGTACTGAGGAGGGGCGTCCTGCAGGAGGACAGAGGGAACAGTGATCAATGTGAGTCAGCGTATAGTATGGTGAACCACCCACTAGCACATTAACTACAGAGATGAGTGAACAACTTCTATCAACCCTCAATTTAAATTTGAGATTCAACGAGAATCTAATTCAAATAGAGATTAAATGTCGTTGACGATCTGCCCAATGTTAGCCTCGTACAACCATCTGGAAGTCTTGAAAGCTTACTTTCTGTTTTGATAGCGTAGTGGTAATCAGTCTGGTAATTACGAGGCTAGCCCAACGTCCCAATTAGGAAGGCTTTCACTAATTTCAGCCTTATTGACAAATTGTCATGCCTTGTTTCATTCTTGTGGGTCCTGACTTTTAGCAATACCATAAATGATCTAGCCTATAAGACGACCACCCTCCGATTTCCGTGCCTCCTCCCAGTCCCACCCCTTTCAAACAAGATTAGGCAGGCTCACACTGTATGAGGTGCTGGAATTCTTCAAAAGCCCTGCTGGAAAACTAGGTGATTACCCTGGGCCTAAATGAGTCTCTTTGTGTTGGGGACAATGCAGTGTCCTACTGTGTCATCAGGGTCCCTGGCAAGAAACCACACAGTGTGACCTTTTCAGCATCTCTCTCTTCCCTTGTAACTGCAGCAAGTACCTCTTAACAAGCGTGCTCAAATACACATTATGACCCCCATACTTAATTTGGGCGGCATTACACAGCATTACAACAAAGTAATTTTTTGCCTGACTGAGAGTTGAATCCAGCATGCGTGATGAGTAGGAGGAGAACGGTTGTAGCAATTTACATGGGAAAGTTGCCCCACTGCGAATCACGCATAGGGAAGTAGGCTTGTTCATATCAACAAAATGGTCACCTTCAAAACATCAGGGCCAGTTTTTGATGCCCGCCTGAACGGTGACATCACTCACGTTCCCAGTGATGCAGTTTGACCTTTGCCACCACCCCTCCAGTATGTGACAGAGAGACGCCACAGAAACATTGATGTCAAAGGTCACCTTCCCTCGCTAGTTTGCACTTTCAAGGGGTGAAAAAAGTCCTCAGGATAAAAAGGGGAGATGTCCTTTTGTTTCTGCCTCTGATTCACCCAGCGTGAAAAAGCACAACCGTGTAAAATCAGAGCTGAAGTGGGGGGAGGATCCCATCGGCAGTGTGCCTTTTTCAGTGCCGCGACCTGAAGGAGAGCCATTGTCCCCAACACCCACAGGAGGGTCTGGCCACTATTCATGGTGCAAACTGAAGCAGGGAAAGGTATGTGGCTACAACACAGATAGAGGAAAGTAAACGTTCCATCGAAAAAAATAATAGAGGCTTTTTTCCATGTGAGCCTCCCTCGCAATCTGGCTTGCCTTCAAGTTGGTGTCCTTGTAATGATCTTGTAACAAAACCACCCTCTTCCGCAACATGCCTCAGTTAACCAGTCACTATGACTATATGGGTGACTGGATAGGATTTGTGTAAGAGACATAACAGGGACACCAAAAACAACAAATTGATTTCAACAAATCTGTTTCTATTTAAAATAACTTCATTGTCAGGAAACTTCTTGTTGACTTTTCTCACACCACTGCCAGCTATCTGTGTATTCTTTCACCCAGTAGCACTTTGTCACCTGCACAGTTCCCAGAGGTCATCTCCATACCCACCAAGATCTTTCCATATTTACACCCTGTCACCCACTGTTTACTGTATAGACTAGACTCCACTCCCCACACTGACAGGGATGAGCAATGTTGTCTGATCTGTCATGTGTGGGTTACTCTAGCTGACAGCAGGTCAAAATGGCAGACATGTACAAGAGGACAAGCCTGTCTATTCCTGACAAGAGACAGCATAACTTTTCTCTGTCTGTTCAGGCCAGAGCCAAACATAGCAGAACCAAAGGAGATGTTGGTGTTTCCTGTCTGTCTGAGAAAGTATGAGTAGTGTCCCTGTGCTCCAGAGATAACACACTAACCCTACCCCAGGGACCGAGGGGGGGCAAGAGCGGGACGCAGGGCAGGAAGAGGAAACATGGAGGATGGGCAGAAACTGAAAACTGACCTCCATGGAGAGTTTATACTTCCTGTTCCCTATTTCCTGTACCAAGTTAGGGACTTTAATATTGGTTATAGTTTGAAGTTGTTAAATAGTTTTGATATGTATGAACCTCCATACTTTGGACATCCATCATGGTACCATTCATATAAGTTACTCTTGTCTGATAAGTTCTATTCTCAGGGAGGGAGAGGAAAGGAGGTCAACAGTGATACAGAAGACTTTTTGCTAAACAATCTGTTTGTAATATTCTCATTGTAGTGGTGTTGACACATCACAAGATTGACGCAGGTATCAATAGCATTTATCAATGCTGCCTCACCACACACTATGCCTCATGGTTGCTTTGGCACTCAGAGATAGTTATGGATGCTGGAGTTCATAGCCAAAGCAGTGTTAATTCCATCAATACAAATCCATGGTTTTACAGTGATCATATCAAGTTTATTCTGGGCCTGTTCCCATAGTCATGCAAATTTTACATGACACCTCTTAATGGCGCTACATTGAAATTGCATGGTACTTTTGGCCTAAATCACCTCATCTAATCTGTATTGTGCCGAATTTGAATGTATGGTTTGTTCACAAGTGACACTTTCTCATTAATTTCAACAAAATATAGTGAATGAGCTCAAGGTCCTTACCATGTCTCCATGGGCATCCTTGCAGCAGTGAGGTTCTTTCCGGTATATGGACAGCAGCACCACGATCACCACAAAGAACACCAGACAAGAAACTAGTAAAGGAGAGGAGAAGAAGAAGAGGAAAACTCATCACCTGCTGTTAACAATGCATCACAATGACAAAGGACATGCCCTTGTACAAAAGGCACATTATGTAATGACCCAGTCTAATTAATGTAAAGTAATGGTCCCGTGTAGCTCAGTTGGTAGAGCATGGCGCTTGCAACGCCAGGGTTGTGGTTTCGATTCCCGCGGGGGGCCAGTATGAAAAAAAATTTATGCACTCACTAACTGTAAGTCGCTCTGGATAAGAGCGTCTGCTAAATGACTAAAATGTAATGTAAAAATTTAATAGTTTATTATAGTGTTCAGGACACTGTAATATGCTGTTGCTAGGGGACAGAGCTTTTCCTGCTCAGGTCACAGGTAATTAAGTTGAAAAGCTGTGTGGACATACTGTGTAGACTATTTAATGGAACGCTGTTCACAATATGTTTTTCAATCTGTGGACAGGGATAATTGGCTATCGTAATGTTAGTCGCAGTCGATTTTCCACACTTCAAATTAATTTACTATCAAATCTAAATGTGAAGTCAACCATGTAATTCATCTTCTGATACAAAACAAGTCCAAGAGGAACACTGGCAGCTTCAAGATAATACAGATAGGTTCTAAAAATAGAAAGCTTCATATCTAACATGGTAGGCAAATAGGCTGCTATCTACAGTGACAGCAGCTGGCGAACAGTATATTCAACATATTCCTTATCACACCACCACAGCAGTGATTTGATAAAGTAAAATTATCCATCATTGGTGTCAACAACCTGCTAAGGCAACAGACTCCCCATCCAGATCTATAGCATAGGTCAGTGGTCCACATAGGCTAGACTGTGGCAGTTTTCTACAACTTTACAATAGTTGTGTTTTGTCCAAAAAAAATGAATGAACACATACAACTGCTATTATTGTAACAGGCAAAAGTGACATGCCAATACGGATATTTATCATAACAGATGGGTTATTTACAAAAATATGCCTAAAAGTACATCTGATTTTGATCTATGCTCAAATGCCACCATCAGTTTCATGGAACATTTGACATTTTGAGAGATTAAAAGCTTACTTACATGCTGCCACAATGACCGTGAGTTGATCCGATGTTAACTGAGAGGGGATGGTTGGAGTTGCAGTGGTGGACATCTCTGGCGAATAGACTATCTATGCCCAATTGGATCATGAATCAGAGGCTAAAAGGGGACTGTTTTCATAAAAGGGACCGAGATCAGAGATTCTGCTTCTTTTCCTCATCCCCTGTCCTATTCCAATGCAAGAGAGACGAGCTCCAAACAAGAGTCGGATCAGGGAAACTCAAGCTGGTAAACATGCCACAGTATTTGAGTCCTAGGGCGCGCTGTCGCTCTCTCAAATTCCGTGACGTCGCCCGGCACCTGACAACAAACAGTCCTTGGACGATGTTGATAGACACGCGCGCGCAGTCGCCAAGGAGGCAATTTGGCTGACACTGGTTGTTAAGTAGACACTGAACTCATAGCAGCACACCGAAGGCTTTGTTTTTATACTGTTGAGACAATGTAATAAAGGTTTTTCTGCTGCATTTTCTTTACAGATCATAGACTAAATACAACTTTACTCAATCAATCATTCAGAAATGCACTAGTCTGTATTCTTCATGACAGACTAGATAGGCTTAATCACCACCATCAACCAGACTGTATCACAGGCTAATTCAAATAGTTTATTTCTTTGATTAAATGTAACTTATTGACTACATTCACACAACACCACGCTTTACAATATCTTAAAGCCGGCCAATACAGCGTGTTTGAAAAGTAAGAAGCCTAATTGTTTTCTCTTGGTTGGGAATCCCAATATTAGGGTCCAAATCAGCCAGGAGGACATCACATTCCAGCGTTGGAGTCACTGGTTACCTTGGAGATGTCTGTGATTGGATAGTGTGCAATGAGAGAGGACAGCCTGTTGGTAGAGTCCAAAACTGCATCTCTGCTATGTATACAGTGCCTTCGGAAAGTATTCAGACCCCTTGACTTTTTCCACATTTTGTTACGTTACAGCCTTATTATAAAATTGATTTAAATTGTTTTTTTCCCTAATCAATCTACACACAATACCCCATAATGACAAAGCAAAAACAGGTTTTTAGAAATGTTTGCAAATTTATAATAAAACCCCCCCAGAAATATCACATTTACATAAGTATTCAGACCCTTTACTCAGTACTTTGTTGAAGCACCTTTGGCAACGATTATAGCATCGATTCTTCTTGGGTATGACGCTACAAGCTTGGCACACCTGTATTTGGGGAGTTTCTCCCATTCTTCTCTGCAGATCCTCTCAAGCTTTCTCAGGTTGGATGGGGAGCGTTGCTGCACAGCTATTTTCAGGTCTTTCCAGAGATGTTCAATCGGGTTCAAGTCCGGGCTCTGGCTAGGCCACTCAAAGACATTCAGAGACTTGTCCCGAAGCCACTCCTGTGTTGTCTTGGCTGTGTGCTTAGGGTCGTTGTCCTGTTGGAAGGTTAACCTTTGCCCACAGTCTGAGGTCCTGAGCACTCTGGAGCAGGTTTTCATCAAGGATCTCTCTGTACTTTGCTCTGTTCATCTTTGCCTCGATCCTGACTAGTCTCTGAGTCCCTGCCGATGAAAAACATCCCCACAGCATAATGATGCCACCACCATGCTTCACCGTAGGGATGGTGCAAGGTTTCCTCCAGACGTGACGCTTGGCATTCAGGCCAAAGAGTTCAATCTTGGTTTCATCAGACCAAATAATCTTGTTTCTCATGGTCTGAGAGTCTTTAGGTGCCTTTTGTCAAACTCCAAGCGGGCTGTCATGTGCCTTTTACTGAGGAGTGGCTTCTGTCTGGCCACTCTACCATAAAGGCCTGATTGGTGGAGTGCTGCAGAGATGGTTGTCCTTCTGGAAGGTTCTCCCATCTCCACAAAGGAACTCTAGAGCTCTGTCAGAGTGACCATCGGGTTCTTAGTCTCCTCCCTGACCAAGAACCTTCTCCCCCGATTGCTCCGTTTGGCCGGGCGGCCAGCTCTAGGAAGAGTCTTTGTGGTTCCAAACTTCTTCCATTTAAGAATGATGGAGGCCACTGTGTTCTTGGGGACCTTCAATGCTGCAGAATTTTTTTGGTACCCTTCCCCAGATCTGTGCCTCGACACAATCCTGTCTCAGAGCTCTATGGACAATTCCTTGGAGCTCATGGCTTGGTTTTTGCTCTGACATGCCCTGTCAACTGTGGGACCTTACAGTGAGGGAAAAAAGTATTTGATCTCCTGCTGATTTTGTACGTTTGCCCACTGACAAAGAAATGATCAGTCTATAATTTGAATGGTAGGTTTATTTGAACAGTGAGAGACAGAATAACAACAAAATAATCCAGAAAAACGCATTTCTAAATTGTTATAAATTGATTTGCATTTTAATGAGGGAAATAAGTATTTGACCCCCTCTCATTCAGAAAGATTTCTGGCTCCCAGGTGTCTTTTACACAGGTAACGAGCTGAGATTAGGAGCACACTCTTAAAGGGAGTGCTCCTAATCTCAGCTTGTTACCTGTATAAAAGACACTGTCCACAGAAGCAATCAATCAATCAGACTCCAAACTCTCCACCATGGCCAAGACCAAAGAGCTCTCCAAGGATGTCAGGGACAAGATTGTAGACCTACACAAGGCTGGAATAGGCTACAAGACCATCGCCAAGCAACTTGGTGAGAAGGTGACAACAGTTGGTGCGATTATTCGCAAATGGAAGAAACACAAAATAACTGTCACTCTCCCTCGGCCTGGGGCTCCATGCAAGATCTCACCTTGTGGAGTTGCAATGATCATGAGAACGGTGAGGAATCAGCACATAACTACACAGGAGGATCTTGTCAATGATCTCAAGGCAGCTGGGACCATAGTCACCAAGAAAACAATTGGTAACACACTACGCTGTGAAGGACTGAAATCCTGCAGCGCCCGCAAGGTCCTCCTGCTCAAGAAAGCACATATACAGGGCCGTCTGAAGTTTGCCAATGAACATCTGAATGATTCAGAGGAGAACTGGGTGAAAGTGTTGTGGTCAGATGAGACCAAAATCGAGCTCTTTGGCATCAACTCAACTCCCGTGTTTGGAGGAGGAGGAATGCTGCCTATGACCCCAAGAACACCATCCCCACCGTCAAACATGGAGGTGGAAACATTATGCTTTGGGGGTGTTTTTC
Organism: Coregonus lavaretus; assembly: GCF_964263955.1. Lineage (NCBI taxonomy): Eukaryota > Metazoa > Chordata > Actinopteri > Salmoniformes > Salmonidae > Coregonus > Coregonus lavaretus. The sequence goes on from NC_139989.1 coordinate 48,544,588, forward strand.
TGCTAAGGGGACAGGACAACTTCACCGCATCAAAGGGACGATGGACGGGGCCATGTACCGTCAAATCTTGGGTGAGAACCTCCTTCCCTCAGCCAGGTCATTGAAAATGGGTCGTGGATGGGTATTCCAGCATGACAATGACCCAAAACACACGGCCAAGGCAACAAAGGAGTGGCTCAAGAAGAAGCACATTAAGGTCCTGGAGTGGCCTAGCCAGTCTCCAGACCTTAATCCCATAGAAAATCTGTGGAGGGAGCTGAAGGTTCGAGTTGCCAAACGTCAGCCTCGAAACCTTAATGACTTGGAGAAGATCTGCAAAGAGGAGTGGAACAAAATCCCTCCTGAGATGTGTGCAAACCTGGTGGCCAACTACAAGAAACGTCTGACCTCTGTGATTGCCAACAAGGGTTTTGCCACCAAGTACTAAGTAATGTTTTGCAGAGGTGTCAAATACTTATTTCCCTCATTAAAATGCAAATCAATTTATAACATTTTTGACATGCGTTTTTCAGGATTTTTGTTGTTGTTATTCTGTCTCTCACTGTTCAAATAAACCTACCATTAAAATTATAGACTGATCATGTCTTTGTCAGTGGGCAAACGTACAAAATCAGCAGGGGATCAAATACTTTTTTCCCTCACTGTATATAGACAGGTGTGTGCCTTTCCAAATCATGTCTAATCAATTGAATTTACCACAAGTGGACTCCAATCAAGGTGTAGAAACATCTCAAGGATGATCAATGGAAACAGAATGCACCTGAGCTCAATTTCGAGTCTCATAGCAAAGGGTCTGAATACTTATGTAAATAGGGTATTTTTTTTTTTTTTTTTATACATTTCCAAAAATGTCTAAAAACCTGTTTTCGCTTTGTCATTATGGGGTGTTGTGTGTAGTTTGCTGAGGAAAATGTTTTATTTAATCAATTTTAGAACAAGGCTGTAACAAAATGTGGAAAAAGTCAAGGGGTCTGAATACTTTCTGAACGCACTGTAGCTAAATATATGACACTGAGCTGCTACAAGCTATAACAAAATTATAGAATCTGATTATCATGATAAAAAGGATCCATAATGATCATGATGGTTCATAATATAATAAACCATATAAAGAGGATTGACAAAACGTTGTAGGCTATAGAAAGGGCGGCACTTTTCATCCTTATATGTAATTAGGAACACGTAAATAGTATTTTGTATTAAAATCTAAATACATTCAATACAATGTTATTACTAATGATGATATGCTTTAATTGTATTTGTTCTGTTCATCATGTAAATGTCAAATTTTCTATAAAACTATCTAGCTGTAAACCTATAACATTCTTAAAAACAAAAAATAATAATCAAACGTATTGTATAAGACTTAAACTTAGATTTAAACCAAAAATATGCAATCATTAGCCTGCCTACAACTTCTACGCTGAGGAAATGCAAGTCTATCAGTTGCGTGCGCGTGCGTTGCTTCTCTACTCCCCTGGCACGCGCTCACGTAAACTAGAATCGGAAAAATGGTGGCCAGCGTCAGAGTGCAGAAGCTCCTCCGACGATACAAACTAGCGATTGCCGCCGCGTTAACGATTCTTCTGATTCAAGGGCTAGTGGTATGGAGTCTGAGAAGTCTCGAAGAGGGCGAGGCGGAGGTAAGAAAGCTTAATATGATTTTGGTTAGCTGGTTAAGATAAGATTTGGTCTCTAAAGCAAGCTAGCGTACTATGCTAACGTAAACGTTAGCTAGCTGTCTCTTGTACTGTAGCGAACTACAGTAAAGATACTGTAGTTAACCAAAGCTAGTTCGTAGGAAGCTTATTCCTTGTACGCGTATTATAGCTAGAATTGCAGATTTAAACCAACTCGCTAGTTAAACTACACTAGACTAGTTCAAGAATCAATAATACTTGAAGTGAACCACTTCTTTGTTTGGCCAACCTGTCTCCAGAATTCAGGTTAGACGTTTCCTGAGTATACGCATAATAACGTATGAGGGCATTTTGTTGTAAACTGTAAACTGCCAACCAGCTAACTAGCAAGCAAAACATTTAAAAACAGGGCACATTGTGTAGGCTCTCATTTCATTCTGTTGTGACTTGGCATGTCCTTGGATGAATGTTGATTGGTGCTGCGACTGTCACTTCAATTAGTATTGTGTGACTGTGTAGTGATGAAGATAACGGAAATACATGGCGAGGTTGATTATCTGGCTTGCCAACAGGATTAATAGATTCGGTGATTATTCAAAGTAGGTGTCAAGACTTGCGAGTATAATGTCAATTTATGACATGCAACGACTTGGAGCAAGCATATGGAATGTGCGGTCATGCTTCCCTCTGGCTCATCTTTCCTTGTTCTTGCACCAAGCTATCTGAGTTGGCTCATGATCCATTGCATACCATAGTCATCTTAGTCATTTACTCTCAGTTTAATTCACAATTTATTGGTCTTGATATAAGCATAGTAATTGACTTGCATTCTTTCCAAGTATAACATTAAACCTGAACTGTTTCTAGTTAAACAACGCATTTAGCCAATTTGGTCTATATTTTCTAAAGTACTGACTGAACTAGAGCTTCTGAACCGACCTATAACATACTTATCCATGGGAATCTTGGCTCTCCAATCTCACACACACACCTGGAACACTACCCTAGAGGCAGTGGCCTGGAACCTCCCATTTCTTCTTCAAATAAAGTCCTTGTGAGCTGTCAACAGATTTAGCCCCAGGGGCTTGCATTTAGTTATCATTTGAGGCATTGATACAGACTCAGCCTCAGGAATGTGTGCTGAAAGAGAGTCTGAAGTCCCGCTCTGCCTTTCATGATGTGACATGTGTTGCGTGTGTGCATAACCCTCCAGACTGATCAAATCAAATTGTATTGGTCACATAAACATATTTAGCAGATGTTATTGTGGGTGTAGTGAAATGCTTGTGTTCCTATCTCCAACAGTGCAGTAGTATCTAACAATTCACAACAATACACACATCTAAAAGTAAAATAATGGAATTAAGAAATATATAAATATTAGGACGAGCAAAGTGACCAGTGATTCCATGTCTATGTACATAGGGCAGCAGCCTCTAAGGTGCAGGGTTGAGTAACCAGGTGGTAGCCGGCTAGTGAAGGCTATTTAACAGTCTGATGGCCTTGAGATAGAAGCAGTTTTTCAGTCTCTCGGTCCCAGCTTTGATGCACCTGTACTGACCTCGCCTTCTAGATGGTAGCAGGGTGAACAGGCCGTGGCTCGGGTGGTCACACAGAGCTGTCTCACTGAACTGTGCATACGTGGAGGGAGAGGAAGCATCTAAGGAGGGCCCCAGAAAAGGCACTGTGCATAGGGTGGGTAGGTTTTCTCTGGAACTCTGTGTCTCTGGACTGTGTGTTTCACTGGTGATGTGTTAAATCTATATTATTTCTTGGAGTAAACCCACCATTAGCCATTCTCTGCTTAATGTGTTTCTATGCTACGTCCCTTATCGCAATCAAAAATATGTTATTACTTGGACCAATAGGAGCATTACATCAACCATCTGTCTGAATTTATAACAGCCAAGATGCAATGAATGCATTTCCCTTTGGACGGACACAGTGTAAACAGGAAATGTGACATGACATGAGATCGTCTTGAGAGCAGGATGTTCCTATTGTGACATCTAGTAGATTGCTTTAAATCAAATCAAATCAAATTGTATTTGTCACATGCGCCGAATACAACAGGTACCTTGCAGTGAAATGCTTACTTACAAGCCCTTAACCAACAATGCAGTTTTAAGAAAAATAAGTGTTAAGTAAACAATAGGTAAGTAAAAAAATAAAAGCAGTAGAAATAACAGTAGCAAGGCTATATACAGGCGGTACGGTACAGAGTCAATGTGCGGGGGCACCGGTTAGTCGAGGTAATTGAGGTAATATGTACATGTAGGTATAGTTAAAGTGACTATGCATAGATAATAAACAGAGCAGCAGCAGCATAAAAGAGGGGGGGAGGACAATGCAAATAGTCCGGGTAGCCATTTGATTAGATGTTCAGGAGTCTTATGGCTTGGGTGTAGAAGCTGTTAAGAAGCCTTTTGGACCTAGACTTGGTGCTCCGGTACCGCTTGACCGTGCGGTAGCAGAGAGAACAGTCTATGACTAGGGTGGCTGGAGTCTTTGACAATTTTTAGGGCCTTCCTCTGTTACTCTCCATGTTCATTCCATAAGGATGCATCCAGCTATTACCATCACTTCAGTCCTCAGTCCTGAGCCAGCCAGCTTAAACAAAGGCACATTTATACGCCCACCGCCCAATGGTGCAACATAATTTTGAACCTTGTACCAACCGCCTACTGAAATGTACCTTTTGTTAGGTAAATCATGTGATAAATGAGGTTATCGGGAGGCTGGAGGAGGGCTTTTTTCAGTTCCCGTGTGGCTCAGTTGGTAGAGCATTGCAACGCCATGGTTGTGGGTTCGATTCCCACGGGGGAACAGTATGAAAAATGTATGCACTCACTACTTTAAGTCCCCCTGGATAAGAGCGTCTGCTAAATGACTAAAATGGAGAAAAATATGTATTTAACACAATGGCAGTGGCCCTCCCCCTTCTGAGTGAGTGTGTGTATAGAGCTGGGGCCTATGCAGGGCTGAGTGAGTGGACTGAATCCCTCTCTGCTCAGTGGCCTCGATGTAACTCACATCTGCTCTAATCAGAAGCTTGCTGTGCATGTGTGAACACAAACACATGCATCCTATTATAGCCCCCACAGAAGAGGACTTGAGAAGAAGTGAAGAAAACCGCACCTTCTGTTCCGTCATCCCCAGTCAGTGGCTTCATAAAGAGCTGCTGGGGCATGCTGGTCCGCTCCCCTCACATGGAGATGAAGGCAGTGATATGGCTTCAACTAATTGGAAAGAAAAAAAGAAAAGAAACCCGCCTCTGATGTGAGAGCGTTAATTAAAAAGTGTGAAAAATTGTGAAAAGTTTAATTGAAATTGCTGTGTTTCTCTACAATATGATAACATTGCCCAAGTCCACATAACATTTGGTAGATGTTTGAACCAGTGAACCACCAGTAGAGTAACACTCTTTTAAAATATGGATTTTTTGCCCTATGATGCTTTTCAATAGACTCCTTGAATTAAAACACATTCAATGGGGCTGGGCTGTAACATCATTGTGGACAAATGGTTTTTTAACTGGAACAGCATTTGTGGTGCACTGGGCGATCAGGAGCTGTGTTGTGTGGGTTGGCGACTGGCTGGCAGACTGGCACTGGTCTATCTCCCTGCCTTGTGCTGTCTGTCCCAGGCCATAGCCTCTGTTCCCACAGTCTGTGCTCTGGTCTGTCTCTGTGCCAGCGCCGTGTGGTGAGGGCCCACTCAGGGCCATGCCCACTCCCTGTTTTTCTATCCCCTCTCCAGGTGCATATTTTGGGGCCCTTCTGTACAATTCCAATAAGCCAGCGTGGTAAGCTGTGATATTGTCCTGCCAGAAGTGAAAATAGCTGGGGGGTTGCTGCTTTCGATGCATCCATTTGTGGATGCCCCATTTTTTGCATTCCAATAAGAGTGTGGTGAGAAGTTATGTTTCCCTGTTTATCTCCACTAACCACCAGAAACACCCTTAGAGCCAGAAGAGTCATGATGGTTTTTTGTCTTATGTTTTTACTTAGTTGCTCAGAATGTGAATGAAGGGATAGACCTTAAAAAAACGTGGTTTTGAAACTTGCATCACATTCAGGCACATCAAAAAATGTAACCTAGTTGTGTACCATTCCTTTTGGGATCCACAGATAAACAAGATGAACAGGAAGGCTTTGCTCTGAGAGGCTTTACTGTTGACTTTTGATTTCTCTGTCCAAAGTCTTGCTTTGAAATCAAATTATTTGCTCAGTGAAATCTTTTTTTCAAATGTAAGATACAACAGTCTCACTGAGGGAAAAAATAACATTGTGACTGGAGTGTCCCTGCCCCCCCCCCCCCCCCCCGCCCCCAAACCACACACACCCTCCTCCCAAGGTAGTGTTGGTGGAGGGCCATTGCTGTGCACTGTAGAGTTGAAGTGGCAGGGGCTTAGGGCTGGGTGCTGAAGTGGGCAGCGCTGCGCTCAGCGCTCCTGGGGTTGCAGGGGTGGCTGCTGATAAGGCCACTTGGCCTCTGGCCGACAGTGATCTTATTGGGCAGCTCAGAGCGTGGCAGCCCTCCAGCTCCCCCTGCCTGCCTGCCTGCCTGTCTGTCTGTCTGTCTGTCGTTGCCCATTTACAGGCCTCACTAATTACTCCTCAGAGGACTTCTCTGTCTGTCACACACACATATATACATACACACACTCCCCGCAGTGCTCTGATAAGGACTCTCATTGTAGATGTGAGCATATGCCCAATTTCATGTGGTGTGACTGATTGTCCATGCATGCGCTGTGTGCGCTCTGTGCTGTGCGTTTATTGAGGTCACCGCGGTGAATCACTGCCTTCATTACCCATCTGTATGTTGTGCCTTCTCTGATTACTTCCACAAAAGGAAGAGGGGGGGCTAAAAATAACCCTGAGCAAAAACAAAACACACTGTAAACATATCTCGCCTCTGGTGCTCCTGCTCTGTTGTCGTCTTGTTTTGGTTGTTCTTAGAGGGTGAATCATCTTCTCGTTTCACAAACACTCTTCCTAATAATTTGATTGGTCCCAGTATGTTGTGTAGTGTATCGACAGGAAAGGAGGAGAATGAGAATCTTCTCTGTGCTAACTCTCTCCCCCCTCCCCAGAGGAAAACACGTCGGTCTAAGCTGCCTGACCACAACAGCCAGGACCCCAAAAGGGAGGCGGTGGGCTGGGAGAGACAGAACGCCTTGTCTGGGAGGAGCGGGGCCCGATGGAACAGCAGGCTGGAGAGGACGGGGGCCACGGCCGCCAGCGCCCTCCGGAGGGGCAACAAGCGCCGGGGGAAGCCCACCGTCAGGGTGAAGGTGCCCCTGGGCCAGGGGGTAGGGGTAGCAGCTGACGGTGTTCCTCCCCACGACCCCTCCAGCAGCCGTAACTTCACTGATACCCGGGGCGGAGGGGAGGGGGCGGCCAGACTACCCCCTCCAGCCATGCCAGGGGAACCGGGCAGCGTGGAGGGGGCACCCCATGCCCCCAGCAGCGACTTTGTGCCCAAGTGTGACATCATGGGCAAGGATGCCCTGTCAGCCCTGCACCGCGCCGGCTCGCGGCAGTGCCGGCAGGAGATCGCCAACATTGTGTGCCAGCATCAGGCCGGGCAGCTCATGCCAAGGGCACTGCCTCAGTTCTGCCCGCAGCACGGTGAGACACACCCCTACCTAGCCATCATTCCTCTAGGGATCAGAGACTAACAGTACATGCAGACAGCCCACACACTGCAGACTCTTAATGATCTATTGGATATTTTTTCTCCCTGGTACATTTTTCATTTATGCCTTGAAGTGCCCCCCAAGGCTAAATCAATGCATGAATATTACATTTGCAGTTCCATTTCTTGTTTTAATGTAAAATGATTTCCTTTGCAAAAACATAGATGTCTGTGAATGTACTCTTTTGGCAGCTCCCACCCCCCCACCCCTCATCCACCTGTACAGTAGGGGTTTGAGGACTACCTATTTTCCATTATCGGACTGTTAATCAGTCCCATGTGTATCATCCAAAGAGTCTGTATCCAGAGGCTCATTCCCATGATCCTCTCTCTCATCCTGTGTGTTGTGTCCTCATCCCAGGTTTTTCCAGCCCGGTCCAGACAGCTGATGAGCTGGACAATGACCTGTCCAAAGTGGAGAACCCAGTCAGGGTAGCCTTCGTCCTGGTGGTCCACGGCCGGGCCATCAGACAGCTCAAACGCCTCATCAAAGCCATATACCACCGAGACCACTTCTACTACATCCACGTGGACAAGGTAACTACTGGCAGACATACACACTATACTGTGATTGGTTCAAGAAGGATTTCATCTTGAATAAAAACATTCAATAAAAATTGTTCACAAAAAAAGGATTACTTAGTTGGAACTTTCCTAGATGCACCATACAGTCTCTTATGGCTGGAAATTGTATTTTGTCATTTGGATGTTCAGGATCAAATAATCACACAAAGGTCATACAGAGGGGGTACGATTAAGCTTATGCTTTATCGTACTCCGCATGTTTCTTGTTAGCTTATGAGGACGCCTTGATATGTAGAATTGCGTCTCTGCTTCTCATATGCTGGCAGGAGGTCTAACCTGGAGGGTCCCGCTGACTCGTACATGCTTGATGAGGTCACTGTGTTTTTCATGTGTAGTAGAGTCTATAATAACCCTCAGGTAAGGAAGTGGTTGGAGGATTAGTCAGGATAGAGGGGTTTGTCTGGTTGCTGTAGGAGAAGTGGGAGCTATAAGAGGGGGATGTCTACACAGGTTGCTCACCCCAGCTCCTGGTAGCATGTATACACAGCTGCAGAGCCATAGAGCTCAGAGCAACAGTTTAACACTGCAGAGTAGAAGGGAAGGGAAAGCATTGATAAATGAGGAGTCAATGGGCTCCCACCGTTGAGACTACACTAGACGCTAACGACCCACCACCTTATCGCTCCTCTCACTGGGACGGGTAGGCAGGCGCCTTGAGGGATGGGACAGGATGGAAAGCAGGTCAGGTTGTTCTGGAGTCCTTCCGCCAGGCAGCCCTCCTCTCTCTACCTGCCCAGCAGAGCAGGCCACTCTCTCCCTGTGTTAGCCTGGAGCTGGGCCCTGTCACAACACTTTCTACCTGCTCCTCTTCTCATCGCAAGAATCTCATCTCTCATACCTTCAGGCCTGTTGTCACCAACCCTGCTGCAGCCCCCCCATCCATCTTTCCCTCTGAATGTTTAATGGTCTTCTTTACGGTTTGGAAGTAGCCTCTTAGCTGAGTTCTTCTCATTCTTTCTTCATGTCCTGCTGTCAGAAGAACCTACAGCTATTTCATACCAGTAGATTCTATTGATTTCTTTGCACGTGCCTGTTTTAATAATTCAATATGAAACTGATTATGGCAGTAGGCAGATTATGTTACCTTAAGGTGTTTACATGTCCTAATAATTCAAAAAATTGCTCAGAAAACCAGGTGTTTTAATCGGCTTATGCTTACTTCGATTTTGACTGTACGCTCATTAAGATAAGCAGAGTAAGGTGTTTACATGACTAATGCATAATTTGCCAACTGCCATAATCAGTTTAATATCAGATTATTACTGTGCATGTAAATGTCTCCTAACCCCCCCAGCGCTCCAACTACCTGCATCGGGAGGTGCTTCAGATCGCCCAGCAGTACCCCAATGTGCGTGCCACGCCCTGGCGCATGGTGACCATCTGGGGCGGTGCCAGCCTGCTGAAGGCCTACCTGCGCAGCATGCAGGACCTGCTCTCCATGCTGGACTGGAATTGGGACTTCTTCATCAACCTCAGTGCCACTGACTTCCCCACCAGGTCAGTGACTATAACACCACTGTCATATGATTGGCTTTGAAACTATTGTTTAATGTTTATTATGGTTAATTGACATATGTGTGATGAAGACTTGATCTCAATCAAAATGCTCCACAATATGATCACATTTGTAATATCTGTATTCCTCCTACCACACAACTCTCAATCTGTTTAGAAGAAACGTGCTCTGGATTTGTATTTTCATTTGTGCCTGTCTGAGCCTTTCATCTGTTGCGGAGCTTTTTGGTCTCACTGCGATTTTATTCAATTATTCCGTTGACCTGCAGTGACTTTGACTCCTATAGCTACAAGATAAAGGAGAGCCACGTCTCCTGCTAGTTGAAAGCCCAGACTGTCATGGACTGTTTTGGTCACTGATGCACAGAGACAGACTGCTAAATCGCCTCTTTCTTGTCAATCAGTTCTGGGGTGGATTTCTGAGGCCCTTCTGAGCTGCTTCCAGAGCAGTGGCCAATCATCCTGAACCGTCCCAGGGTTTAAAGGGGGGGAATAAACGGGAATACTTGGATGCACACAGAGGAGCCGCCGCTGCCTCCCAAATCCTGCCGACAGCGGCTAATTCCACCCAGGGAAAGTCCTCGCGCCACGCTCCAGTCAGCGTTTTATTCCCAACCTAATCCTCTCCTCTTCTTTTTTCCTTCACTCCTTTCTTTCTGTCTTCTCCTCGGCCTATCGCCTTCCGGCAGGACCAACGATGAACTGGTGGCTTTTCTGTCACAGCACAGAGACCAGAACTTCCTCAAGTCACATGGGCGGGAGAACGCGAGGTAGGGCGCTTAGTTAGGAAACCTCTGACTCACAGCCTCGTCAGTCTGTCTGACACACTTGGCTCTTACTGTTAGTGTCTGACACCGCTCACATCGGCTGAGATTTTCCTCCACTGCTCTTCTCATCAAGCTTAGCTTCACTCAGTATGATGTAATGGTTAAGCTTTCATATTGGAGGAGAGGACTAAGATGTTGGAAGGGAAAATTAAAGGAATGATGATTATGATGTAAAGCTTCTGTTTGATGTTTATTTCCCATATAGTCAAGGACAGCTCTCTGACAAACTATTTAAGATCAGTTATTATTGCTGATTATTATTGCTGAAGTTAGGTAACAGGTTGTCAATGAACTTGCTTGGTAAAGTAGTGGTTAGATAAATGAATAACTCTTAATCACTGTTCTTCCCTGTGTAGTGTTAATTTTGGCAGCTATTTTAGATTTAGTCTTAGTCTTTTGACTAAAATAGCTTTAACTTTTACTAAAATTACACATTTTAGTAATTTCATCCTTCATAGTTTTAGTTATCAGTTTACTAACACTCTAGACTGAAGTGGCCGCCTGGTAGCTGTGTGTGGGAGAGCCGGGCAGATCAGCTCAATCAGCATGCGCAACTGAAAGACCAATGAGAGGATTGCATTATATTATGCAAAGGCTGTTTCTGATTGGACAAAACAGATCAAAAGGAAAAATAGGTTGTTGACTAATTTATTTTGTCATAGTTATTGTTGACGAAATGAACACTGCCTGTGACCTCCAGGTTCATAAAGAAGCAGGGTCTGGACCGGCTGTTCCATGAGTGTGACAACCACATGTGGCGGCTGGGTGAGCGGACCATCCCTGAGGGCCTGGAGGTGTCTGGGGGCTCTGACTGGTTCTCCCTCACCAGGCGCTTCGTAGAGTACGTCATCAACTCCCAGGATGAGCTGGTGGCGGGCCTGAAACAGTTCTACACCTACGCCCTGCTCCCCGCTGAGGTAATGGACAGGGAAAATGATGATGGTGAAATGTAGTGGTGAAGATGACAATGTGACTGCTTCAGTCACAGCCTCTCTGGGCATTAGAGGTGCTAGACTGAAGAGGGGGTCACAGAGCGTTTAGCTGCCAGTTAAAGTGGGTTGGTTGAGGTCATATCTTAGTATTGAATGTTGTACACTAGAGTCAAAAGTATTGATTTGATGTTTTGAAACATGTCTGGATTGTCTTCATTGTTCAGGAATCCCTGTGGAGATGGTGAAATGTTGCAATTCTATTTACAGTAAATGCCACATAACCCAGTGTTTGAAATATTAATATAATCCCTCCTCTCTGTTCCAGTCCTTCTTCCACACAGTGCTGGGGAACAGTCACATGTGTGACTCTCTGGTGGACAACAACCTGCGTGTAACCAACTGGAACAGGAAGCTGGGCTGTAAGTGTCAGTACAAACACATAGTGGACTGGTGCGGCTGCTCCCCCAACGACTTCAAACCACAGGACCTCATCAGGATACAGGTCAGTCAGCCAGCCAGCCAGGAGAGGGCACTGTTGTACCCATCATGAGTTCAAATTGAGTGTCCTTAACTGCTGCACTCCTCCTCAGCCAACAAGTGTAGTATTTAACCTTGATTCTCATGTGTTCATTCCCCCACAGCAACTGACCCGGCCCACGTTCTTTGCCCGTAAGTTTGAGTCCATGGTGAACCAGGAGGCTATAGACATCCTGGACACCCACCTGTATGGGCACTACGCCCCAGGGACGGTGGCCATCAAGGCCTACTGGGAGAGCCTGTTTGAGCGGGCGGATGGGGTGGGCTCCCTCAGTGACGTGGCCCTCACGGCCTACTCCTCCTTCTTCCGCCTGGGCCTCAGGAGCCTGGAGAGCAGCCAGACCAGCCTGGATACCTGCAAGTGAGGCCCTGCCCTGAATACTACAATCTTTCCAAATGGTAGATTCAGAGTGGAATATTTCACTATTACTTAGGCTAGTTGAGGCTCAATAGATAGATTTCTTCAAAAGAAGGACAACTTAAGTCCAGGTTTAATTATTGATATACACACTAAACAGATATCTCAATTTATTTGACCTTCTCATATTGTCTATTCAAATATCTCTTCCTCCTTTTGTGCAGGTATGAGCCAATAGGCTACCCGGTGTCGGTGCACCTGTATTTCTACGACGAGCGTTTCCAGGGCTACCTGGTCCGTCAGGAGGTGCAGAACGTGGGGTCAAGGGTCAGGGAAACGGTGGAGGTGTGGGCCGTGCCTCAGGCCACCATGCAGCTGGAGAAAACCCTCAGGGAGTTTGAGAGGCTCAAGAACCTGGAGGTGGGTTGGAGCTGAGATAGATAGATAGTTAGATGTCTGTCTGTCTGTATTTCTATGGGTATTGTGTACAGTCAAGGTTGTTGCAGTTTAGATAGTGGTGTATGGCAAGGGCTGAGACTACGGATGAACACGTTTGTGGACCTAGTTTGATGATGAAATACCCATATCTACTGTAGTCTAGATGTTGGATACAAATTAAGAAGTTAGAATACCATTAGTACAACAAGGATACAAGACTGCCCTAACACATTGATGTAAAATGTCTGTGTCTGCTTATTTTTCCCCCTCAGGTGGGCACAGAGTGGGACCCCAAGGAGAGAATCTTCCGGAACTTCGGCGGTGTGATCGGGCCGCTGGACGAGCCGGTGGCGGTACAGAGGTGGGTGAGGGGGCCCAACCTCACTGCTACCATCGTGTGGATCGACCCCGCCCAGACGGTGGCGGCATCTTATGACATCAGCGTGGATGTGGATGCAGAGTACACGCAGTACAAGCCCCCGCTGCAGCGGCCGCTCCGCCCCGGGGCCTGGACAGTCAGGGTGCTCAGGCTGTGGGAGCGCGTGGCCGAGGCTCGCTTCGTCGTCATGCCCCTGGCCTTCAAAGGACGAGAGCCACTACGCCAAGGTGAGCCTGGTGGTTTGAGGGTCGGGTAGTTCATCGATACTTTTTACCAGGAAGTGAAGTGGTTCCAAAGAGAGTTTAGTTCAGGGTAGTTCGCCCCTTTGATGTTCTGTTTGATTCAGTGCAGCCATTCAGCCTCCTTATCCAATTCAACTCACTAGAAGACTTGTCTCAGTATGTATTTATGTATCTGATGAGGATGTTGTGAACTGATCCCTAACATTCCTCTCTTCCCTTTCTTCCTCCCCCTGCCACCCTGCCTGATCCAGAGGAGGACAGCTGGCTGCACGCGGGGCCACCAGGCAACCTGTACCTAGAGCAGGGCTTCCAGCAGCTGAGATCTGTTCTGAAGCTGCCCCCCCAGGAGCCTGCCCTGCAGGAGGCCCAGCAGAGGGCCCAGCTGGTAGGCAAGCCCCTGGATGCCTGGGTGGACAGCACCGTGGGGGCCTTCTGGGTGACCGGGGACCTGTGCTCCACCCAGCCCTCCCCGGGCCCCTGCCCTTCCCTGGGCCCCTGCACCAAGTCCACCTGGAGCTCCCTCGCCCCAGACCCCAAGTCAGAACTTGGCCCTGTCAAAGGTGACGGCCGGATCAGGTAGCCCCCCGGAGAGGAGGCATGCTGGACTACATTAGAGAGGGAGAGGAGAGGATATGTGAGCCCTGAGGAGAGAGGGGAGAGTGGGGTCTGGTCTCTGAGGCAAACTCATAGCTCATAGAGCACCTAAATAGACAAGGCTTCTCCCTACATATGCTGAGGTGTGGCTATGCTCTCAGTTTAGAGGCTACATGGCCTTTTCAGAGAAGATGCGTGCTGGAAATGTGCACATGAAGACTGCAAGACAAAGGATTTTTTTGTGTTCAAACGTCATTGCATCGTTACATGGACGATTTCTGTTATGTTATCTGTCTGCACATAAGTCTTCATTCAGGGTTTCTCTGGGTAGAACTTTGGAAAGAGGAGAACCCCACCCGCATATGTTCGAACTCTGTTCAGTGCACAGTTTTCTTCTGCTTTAAGGAATGTAAAGCAGTGGCCAACATTTTGACAGTGGCTAAATGCTGTGTTGTATTGTCAGAGGGGAGTGGGCCCTCTGGACTAGGATCTTCATGCTTATTTTCAAGCATTATTATCAGAACTTCAGCAGCAGATGGAGGAAGTGCACTTTACTGTAAGACTGTAAGGTTACGCAGGACAGGGTCGATCACTAGTTGGAGAACGACAACGAGGAGGAGTAGGAGCTTAAAAGGTCACGGTGGAGGTCGTCACAATGGTGACATGGCGTCCTCTTCCCTTCGCTTACTTACATGTCTTTGTAGAAAAGTGCTGCTAGAACATATCTGGAGCAGCTAGCTCACCTGGAGGTGGAAGAATGGTACCAGCTGGGACACAACAATCAGTTACAGTTGGGAGAGAGTCCTCTTCTCTCATGAGTTCTGTTTACTGTGACATGTTTTTGAATGTTTGTTTTGTTTGTTTCTTGAACATTGAAATGTGAAATGTCTTTGTTGTCCATGATCACTGCAAAGCAAAGTCACCGGGGGTTTTGTGTGTCAGAGGAAGTGCCTAATTGATGTGGGTAATATTCAAGGCTACAGTGGCCTGGCTCTCCTGTGTTGTGTCATCATCATATTCACAGTGGACTACGTCCCTTCTCAATGGGTCTACTCATAGTTATGCTATATAGGCCTAGCCAGAGCCATATATTTAGAGTTAGGCAAACTTTTAGAATTTTGAATATTGTTCTAATTGTAGACAGTCATGCAATTGCATCATAATGCAGAAACTTTATTGGCCCAACTCTCTAAATACATGGCTCTGGGCCTAGCTGCCTCTTCTCTATCAGTGTATATGCAGTGCAGTACTGTCCATGCTGTCTATGCTCTGTATGCCAACAAAGTGAAGACTCCTCTGTTATCTACTGTACCTACCACTTTAATGTTAATGTTTGTCCATAAGCATTTCTACAACTGAAACTCCCGCCCAAGAGTGGTCAACTACTATTTCACGGCCTGGTCAAGAAATCAAAGCTGCCTTTACTTTGTTT
This sequence comes from Coregonus lavaretus, assembly GCF_964263955.1. Classification (NCBI taxonomy): domain Eukaryota; kingdom Metazoa; phylum Chordata; class Actinopteri; order Salmoniformes; family Salmonidae; genus Coregonus; species Coregonus lavaretus. The sequence goes on from NC_139989.1 coordinate 48,559,770, forward strand.
GTTAATATGAACTGTTTATAATGGGAGAATAGCTTCAAGATGTGCAAATATTGCCTTTTTAGACAATTATGAAACCCTACCCTATACCTTAGTTTTTAATTGTAATGTTTTAAAACTAAACTGGCTGAAACCCCTACTTATGTAGTTTTTTTCAGTCTCTCTGCCACTATATGAGTTTACAAGTGACCTTGTTTCCCTTGCAAACTTGCTTCAGTGAAGCCTCCGTTTAACAGAAAGAATAGCAGAGCCCCGTTTAGTGTAAATGGAATAGGCTATTACTATTTTTGACTTTTAGTCTTTGAGAAATATATATTTGTCCATCCATTCAATATCAACCCCTCTGTCAAACTGAGAAACACTTCTTGTATTATTTTTTGGACGTGTCATCCTTCATTCAATGTCACTTGAAACAGATCCTCTCCTGGATCTTCCATCCATGCTGTATCACCCCACAGCCCACTCATGACTCACTCTGATGATGATGACATAGTGGCAATGGCTCTCTCGCTGAGGCATGACAATGCTGGACTGGAGAGGGGAGTGCTGGCCAATCACAGAACGCCTCTGGTAAAACTGACATGACAACAGGTTGACTGGTGGCACAATAAAAAACAAATACAAAAATCTAATCTGGTCCAGTCATGCTTTTTTAGGGTATTTAGTTTGACTCGGTTTTGACTAGAATGAAATGTATTCTGCTAGTGAGTAATGTCAGTGCTTTATGGCATTATTTTAACAGGTTTCCAAGGCTCTCTGAGAGGCTGGATAGTATCAATAATCATTAACCAAGAGGTCATGTGTTCAGGTGTGAAATTAGTCATTGATATACAATATATTATTTCGGTCACAATGACTAGTTTAAAAGCAGGTTTAGGATATGACTCAATATGCCTCATCCATCCCTCAAAAGTACATAGCTAAATCGCAGTAATCCCAAAGAGAAGACACGTGATGCTTTGCGTCTGAAGAAAGGCGCTCTCCATGGTGCTGAACACGATGCACATCCTCCACTTCACCGCACGCATGGTTTCATAAATAGTATAGCACCTCCGTGTTCACTTCTAGTAGGAGCGCTTTGCTTTAAATTTTTATTCGACTCTGCGGAAATGATCCCCCTAGGTGGCTATAATTCTTGCCAGGAGCATCAGTATCAAAGCTGCAAGTGCAAGGGATTTAGAGCTAGACAAGGAGGGGGCGGTGAGTGTAGAGAAGAGTGACAGCAAACGAGAGAGAGCGGGGAAGGGAGATAAAGTTATTGCAGCGACGTATCTAAAAGCCCCGCTTAAAAAAAAAAAACTCGACAAAAATATTCTATTGGAACGAATAAATGGGAACAAATAAGGAGATGGATATCATTATGGAGAATACCCCTGAAATGGAATGTGTTGACCAGGGCGAGGCTCTTCACTCAGACAGTGCCTATGGGTCATCTGCGGTGGACACGGATACAGAGGACTGCCTGACTCCCCTCGAGATCACTTTCCCCTATAACGAGGACCTAATGCACAAGGTGATTAGGCTACTTTTTCATAACTTCACTTAACACTTAGGCTAATTTAAAATCACCAAAGAGACTGAACTCGCATAAGATGATGTGCTAAATTGGCCAATACTATTGGGGTAGCCTATCTTTATATACAGAATCTGTACTCTTTGTACTCTTTTATAAATATATATTTTAAGTATTTTATATTTAAGTATGTCTTTCTGTAATAGTTTGAAAGTAAACTCTTCTGTCTGCGTGAACAATGCCTTCATTATGTGACATGGGAGGTCCTACAACAGTCCACATTATACTTGAGTGGATATTTCAGATGTATGTGTAATGTAGAGGTAATAATCTCAAAGTTGGACTGACTATGTAGGTAAGCATTTTGGAATGGTTGCGCATTGCTAGGACATCTCAGTGTGTGATGACTGCTTGTGGAGAACCCATTCCCTCTGCCAGCTTCCATGACTTCATTAATCTCTCTCACCTGAATCAGCACTGATACCTGGCAGGCTTCAGGGGCCCTGGACAGCCAGGCTGACACCTGTGCATGTCCAATGGCAATGGGACAAAAACAAATATTTAACTTAGCCCTCCAGGTTATATCATGAAAATGTAACCTGACCATTACTTTCTATAGTGTAATGTATGGTTGAACTGCTCCCCTTTTGTTTTTGTGAGCCACAGCAACACGCATACACCAGCAAGTGCCTACTCATATGATGTATACTTTGTCATTATTAACTGCATTTCTATTTGTACTTCATGTGAGGACACTTGGTAATTGAAGGGATATGTATCAGGGTTGGGGTCAATTCCATTTAAATTCCAGTCAATTCAGGAAGTATAAATGAATACAAATTCCAATTATCTTCAATGCTTTTCAATGAGGAAAATTTGGAATTAGAATTGGAATTTGGTTTATTTTCTGAAATGACTGGAATTAAAACAGAATTGACCCCAACCCTGATATGTATGCTTCTAGTACTTTCTCTGTTTCTTCCTATGTGTAATCTCATAGCCTTGATAGAACATCTTCCTGTTAAAGACCAATGCTGCTTTTTAGGACATTAGCACTGATGCCAACGTTAAGTTATTCTAGAGAAACTTGCATTTTTAAAGACTTCTTTTACCTCAGGAAATATGTGGGTGTGTGGTGGAAGTAGAAGGGCGGAAATGGCATGAAAGAAAGATGAGGCATGTTATTCACTCACAGTTGGAGACCAAATTCACTTTAACACCACATTCTTTTTTTCACAATACACCCACTTATACTCATCAACATTGTTGGGGTAAATTACTTTAGTAAGCAACATCTAATATTAACGTCATACTTTTTCATATCACTTTATTTTTAGGGCAAGTCTTTGAATTCATAGCAAGTATATATTATTTATCCATAGGCATCAATAGTGATACTAATAATTGGTTCATTCTATAACAACTCTATTCCCCAAAGCACCTAGACAAATCCAGCCCTCACGTCAACTGACAGAATACTCCAGTGTAGGAACAGAAAGTGCTTATGTTAAATGTTTACATTTACCCTCTGTGTTACCTTCACAAACAATGCAGCGTAATGACTCAGCAGGCATATGAGGACATCCCCAGAGGTAGATTCTCATTAACTGAAGGAAAACAACAACCTTTTGCTATATTAGACAGAGAGAGAGAGAGACGTGCAGGGAGATGAGAATTCACCCCCCTTGGCATTTTTCCTATTTTGTTGCCTTACAACCTGGAATTTAAATGGATTTTTGGGGGGTTTGTATCATTTGATTTACACAACATGCCTACCACTTTGAAGATGCAAAATATTTTTGTGGGTGAAACAAACAAGAAATAAGACAAAAAAACTGAAAACTTGAGCGTGCATAACTATTCACCCCCCCAAAGTCAATACTTTGTAGAGCCACCTTTTGCAGAAATTACAGCTGCAAGTCTCTTGGGGTATGTCTCTATAAGCTTAGCACATCTAGCCACTGGGATTTTTGCCCATTCTTCAAGGCAAAACTGCTCCAGCTCCTTCAAGTTGGATGGGTTCCGCTGGTGTACAGCAATCTTTAAGTCATACCACAGATTCTCAATTGGATTGAGGTCTGGGCTTTGACTAGGCCATTCCAAGACATTTAAATGTTTCCCCTTAAACATTTACATTACATTTACATTTACATTTACGTCATTTAGCAGACGCTCTTATCCAGAGCGACTTACAAATTGGTGCATTCACCTTATAGCCAGTGGGATAACCACTTTACAAATTGTATTTTAATATTTTAATATATATATATATATATATATATATATATATATATATTTTTTTTGGGGGGGGGGGGGGTTAGAAGGATTACTTTATCCTATCCCAGGTGTTCCTTAAAGAGGTGGGGTTTCAAATGTCTCCGGAAGGTGGTGAGTGACTCCGCTGTCCTGGCGTCGTGAGGGAGCTTGTTCCACCATTGGGGTGCCAGAGCAGCGAACAGTTTTGACTGGGCTGAGCGGGAACTGTGCTTCAGCAGAGGTAGGGGAGCCAGCAGGCCAGAGGTGGATGAACGCAATGCCCTCGTTTGGGTGTAGGGACTGATCAGAGCCTGAAGGTACGGAGGTGCCGTTCCCCTCACAGCTCCGTAGGCAAGCACCATGGTCTTGTAGCAGATGCGAGCTTCAACTGGAAGCCAGTGTAGTGTGCGGAGGAGCGGGGTGACGTGAGAGAACTTGGGAAGGTTGAACACCAGATGGGCTGCGGCATTCTGGATGAGTTGTAGGGGTTTAATCGCACAGGCAGGGAGCCCAGCCAACAGCGAGTTGCAGTAATCCAGACGGGAGATGACAAGTGCCTGGATTAGGACCTGTGCCGCTTCCTGTGTAAGGCAGGGTCGTACTCTCCGAATGTTGTAGAGCATGAACCTACAGGATCGGGTCACCGCCTTGATGTTAGCGGAGAACGACAGGGTGTTGTCCAGGGTCACGCCAAGGCTCTTCGCACTCTGGGAGGAGGACACAACGGAGTTGTCAACCGTGATGGCGAGATCGTGGAACGGGCAGTCCTTCCCCGGGAGGAAGAGCAGCTCCGTCTTGCCAAGGTTCAGCTTGAGGTGGTGATCCGTCATCCATACTGATATGTCTGCCAGACATGCAGAGATGCGATTCGCCACCTGGTTATCAGAAGGGGGAAAGGAGAAGATTAGTTTTGTGTCGTCTGCGTAGCAATGATAGGAGAGGCCATGTGAGGATATGACAGAGCCAAGTGACTTGGTGTATAGCGAGAATAGGAGAGGGCCTAGAACTGAGCCCTGGGGGACACCAGTGGTGAGAGCACGTGGTGCGGAGACAGCTTCTCGCCACGCCACTTGGTAGGAGCGACCGGTCAGGTAGGACGCAATCCAAGAGTGAGCCGCGCCGGAGATGCCCAGCTCGGAGAGGGTGGAGAGGAGGATCTGATGGTTCACAGTATCAAAGGCAGCAGACAGGTCTAGAAGGACAAGAGCAGAGGAGAGAGAGTTAGCTTTAGCAGTGCGGAGAGCCTCCGTGACACAGAGAAGAGCAGTCTCAGTTGAATGACCAGTCTTGAAACCTGACTGGTTTGGATCAAGAAGGTCATTCTGAGAGAGATAGCAAGAGAGTTGGCTAAAGACGGCACGCTCAATAGTTTTGGAGAGAAAAGAAAGAAGGGATACTGGTCTGTAGTTGTTGACATCAAAGGGATCGAGTGTTGGTTTTTTGAGAAGGGGTGCAACTCTCGCTCTCTTGAAGACGGAAGGGACACAGCCAGCGGTCAGCGAGGTGAGGTAAGGGAGAAGGTCACCGGAGATGGTCTGGAGAAGAGAGGAGGGGATAGGGTCAAGCGGGCAGGTTGTTGGGCGTCCGGCCATCACAAGTCGCAAGATTTTATCTTGAGAGAGAGGGGAGAAAGAAGTCAAAGCATAGGGTAGGGCAGTGTGAGCAGGACCAGCAGTGTCATTTGACTTAACAAACGAGGATCGGATGTCATCAACCTTCTTTTCAAAATGGTTGACGAAGTCATCCACAGAGAGGGAAGAGGGGGGGGGGGGGGGGATCCAGCAGGGAGGAGAAGGTGGCAAAGAGCTTCCTAGGGTTAGAGGCAGATGCTTGGAATTTAGAGTGGTAGAAAGTGGCCTTAGCAGCAGAAACAGATGAAGAAAATGTAGAGAGGAGGGAGTGAAAAGATGCCAGGTCCGCAGGGAGTCTAGTTTTTCTCCATTTCCACTCGGCTGCCCGGAGCCCTGTTCTGTGAGATCGCAATGAGTCAAACCACACAAGTGTTGCTTTAGCAGTATGCTTAGGGTCATTGTCCTGCTGGAAAGTGAACCTCCGCCCCAGTCTCAAATCTCTGGAAGACTGAAACAGGTTTCCCTCAAGAATTTCCCTGTATTTAGTGCCATCCATCATTCCTTCAATTCTGACCAGTTTCCCAGTCCCTGCCGATGAAAAACATGGTGTTCTCGGGGTGATGAGAGGTGTTGGGTTTGCGCCAGACATAGCGTTTTCCTTGATGGCCAACAAGCTAAATTTTTGTCTCATCTGACCAGAGTACCTTCTTCCATATGTTTGGGGAGTCTCCCACATGCCAAACACCAAACGTGTTTGCCTACTTTTTTCTTTAAGCAATGGCTTTTTTCCTGGCCACTCTTCCGTAAAGCCCAGCTCTGTGGAGTGTACGGCTTAAGGTGGTCCTATGGACAGATACTCCAATCTCCGCTGTGAAGCTTTGCAGCTCCTTCAGGGTTATCTTTGGTCTCTTTGTTGCCTCTCTGATTAATACCCTCCTTGCCTGGTCCGTGAGTTTTGGTGGGCGGCCCTCTCTTGGCAGGTTTGTTGTGGTGCCATATTCTTTCAATTTTTTAATAATGTTCAAAGTTTCAGATATTTTTTTATAACCCAACCCTGATCTGTACTTCTCCACAACTTTGTCCCTGACCTGTTTGGAGAGCTCCTTGGTCTTCATGGTGCCACTTGCTTGGTGGTGCCCCTTGCTTAGTGGTGTTGCAGACTCTGGGGCCTTTCAGAACAGGTGTATATATACTGAGATTATGTGACAGATCATGTGACACTTCGATTGCACACAGGTGGACTTAATTTAACTACTTATGTGACTTCTGAAGGTAATTGGTTGCACCAGATCTTATTTAGGGGCTTCATAGCAAAGGGGGTGAATACATATGCACGCACCACTTTTCCGTTATTTATTTTTTTGAATTTTTTGAAACAAGTTATTTTTTTCATTTCACTTCACCAATTTGGACTATTTTGTGTATGTCCATTACATGAAATCCAAATAAAAATCCATTTAAATTACAGGTTGTAATGCAACAAAATAGGAAAAACGCCAAGGGGAATGACTACTTTTGCAAGGCACTGTATGTACAAGGAGTACAAGGAGTGGAATGTTAGCTAAAAAGACTGGTACCCAGGCTAGGGGGTTATGCCTGATTAACTAAAACAACTCAGGGGAGAGTTGGTACTCTCTTGCTATGAGAGCTTGTGTGTTGCTATGGTAACCACATTTCTCCCCTGCCCCCTGTGGTAGGCTCCACCCCCACTTCCTCTCAATTTTCCAAAACTCCCCACCCCGTTGCCCCCCTCATCAAAGTTAGTCATGACTCATGAGGAATTTACATACAGACATTAAAGTTGGATGAGGATGATAATAAATAGTAATGGGGTTGGTTGACAGTGGCTTCTGGTTGGTCAGGCCTCCACACAGGGTACACCCACTGTGTGTGTTTGTGTTCCATGCGTCATCAGACGAAGCCGCAAGTCTGCGTCAGACTGTTGTTGGTGTTGTGACCGTGTATTCATGAATGCTATCCTTTCCTAAGCATCCACCCCCACAATTAACCTTTAATAAAATTAAAATTAAACGTGCAAATACGAAGAAATGTTATAGCACATGTTATATATTCCAAAGATCTCTATAAGCTAATGTTAAAGTTGCTTCAAAAGGTCAGTGTCTATTAGTTGATTTGAGATTTTAAATTGAACTGAGATTTTAAATTGAACTGAGATTTTAAATCCCAGATTTTAAAAGGTCGACACTGTCAGCACTTATGTCTTGTCCAGTCCCCAGACAGTCTCCACTTTGTATTCTGTAGGAAGAGAAAAAGTTAATCTGGGTGCAGACTAGAAATAATGTATTTTAGCTAAATCTACCATATCTGTTGAGGCAGTAATGAAGAAATTAACATTTTCTTTCTGAGGTCTAAAAATGAGAAAGTTGAGAAAGGGATGTGAGTGGTTAGAGTGTTGGGGAGCTGAGTGGGCTGTGAGGCTCTATGATATGATAAGAGGCAGTGGGGCCGCCTGCTGGGAGGTGATAAATGTCAACAAAAGAGGCGAAGAGCGTCTGCTGACTACTGCTACGGAGCCCCAGGCTAGCCACACAACGCCAGCCACAAACCTGATAACCATGGCGACAGGGCCTTATTGACGCCCACGTGCAACGCTCCCCTCCTGTTGGGATGACGCATGGGATATCATAGTGTCTCTCTCTCGCTCTCTGTGTGTGCAGTGGTGCCTGGAGAAGTGGGTATACTCTAATTTTGCCAAACATTTCCCAAACGGCCTGCCCAGCGAAGGAAAGGTGCCCTGCGTGAAGAATGATATGAGAAACAGTGACATACACTCTGAATTACCTAAAATGGTCAATCCCATACTGGTCTTTCACAGTCAGGCTAACCCAAGCTGTACTGTGCAAGTAGGCTAATAGTAGGCCTACCAAACCATGCTTCTTAACCCAGAAGCCAGCCGCACCACTGTGTTGGAGGAAACATGTTCAACTGACGACTGAAGTCAGCCTGCAGGCACCCGGCCCGCCACAAGGAGTCGCTAGAGCGCGATGGGCCAAGTAAAGCACCCCCCGGCCAAACCCTCCGCTAACCCGGACGACACTGGGCCAATTGTGCACCGCCCTATGGGACTCCCAGTCACAGCCGGTTGTGACACAGCCTGGGAACGAACCCGGGTCTGTAGACCGCTGCGCTACTCGGGAGGCCGTCTTTCTAAATTTCTAATGGATAGGCTTATTTCCATCTCTGTCCATGAAACTGTTCGCATGTGCCGTACGCATTTTAGAACAGTGTTTTCCCGCAACTTGCATTTTGGAATATTCGCTCGTAGGCCTACCGCGGTGTGTACATTGCTGCGCCTAAAATATGAAGAAAAAATAGTTTATCAACATTTTAAGCTAAACATTCTAATCTGTTCCATCAGCCTTATTTATTGATACAGCATATACCTCCACTACACTACTTTTATATGCATCATGGGGATTAAGAAGGAAGTATACACAATGCCCACTGAAAAATAAGTAGGTATACAGCGTATACCTGCGTATACCCTCCACTACATCACTGTGTGTGTGTGTAGCCTACTGTGTGCGTTAGTCTGTGCTGTGTGTCATTGTGCAAGAGGTTTTTCAGTTGAGTGGGCAAGAAGAGATCTCTTAATGCTCCCTTTGGGGCACAGAGAGCATCGTCTTGAATCCAAGTCGCCATGGCTGACATGATGCTCAGGCTGCAGCTGCCTTACTCCCCTGGTCCATTGAGACTCATCCACTGCCTTTTCCTCCTCCCGCCGGGTTTTTACACAACTGCCCCTCATAGTATCACATTACATTACACACATTATATGGCATTAGTTAATGGCATGTTCTTTACTGTCAGCAACAGATGCACATATACAGTAGGGTACGCTACACCCACTCATTGTACAGGCCTATGGATGAGCAGTGTGCTGTGCTGTGCTGTTCTGTACTGTACTGTACACAAAAGGTGCTATCTAGAACCTAAAATGGTTCTTCGGCAGTCCCCATAGGAGAACCATTTGAAGAACCCTTTTTGGTTCCAGGTAGAACCCTTTTTGGTTCCAGGTAGAACCCTTTTGGGTTCCATGTAGAACCCTTTCCATGGAGGGTTCTACATGGAACCCAAAAGAGTTCTACGTGGAACCAAAAAGGGTTCTACGTGGAACCAAAAAGGGTTCTCCCTGGAACCAAAAAGGGTTATCCTTTTGGTTATCCCTTTTTTATAAGAGTGTACTATGCTGTTCTGTGTTGTGCAGTGTAGTGCTGTGCTGTGTAGTTCTATGCTGTGTAGTGCTGTGCTTGGGCTAACCTGCTCTCTATTCTTCCTGCTATCCATAGACCATCATGGTGGGAGACAGCGGTGTGGGGAAGACCTCTCTGCTGGTCCAGTACGACCAAGGCAAGTTCATACCCGGCTCCTTCTCTGCCACTGTGGGCATCGGCTTCACGGTGAGTCTCTGCATTATTGTCTGCCATGAGCCATAGGGGACAAGTGACCATGAAGGGACCAGGCCACTTTGCTACTGGGATTGATGGGACAACAAGTGTCTTCTCTTCCAGGGTCCCTAAATGCTGTTGTCTGAGGAGCCAATCCTCTTCCTCTTTCTGCAATCATAATGATCTTTAGCACACAGTTGGGTGTTGCTAGAAAGCAGGGGGATGATTACAGTTAATGATGCCATTGCTATGATCGAATCACTGGAAACAAAACCCCTGTCTAATGAATGCAGCAGTCGGTCTGTTCCCTGCTGGATAGCTGTGTTTCACAGATGTATCACTCACTGTTGTGAATGTGAACTGGAGTGATTGATTGTGTGCATATACAGTCTACATTATCACTGTAGCGATGTATGGTGGGCTTCCATTCACAGAGAGAAAGAAAGAAAGAAAGAAAGAAAGAAAGAAAGAAAGAAAGAAAGAAAGAAAGAAAGAAATGGACTGTAAAAGATATAAAGCTCAGGGTGATGCTATTTTCAGAAATAGACCTGAATGTTTTGTGCTGTGACAGACAGTGATGACGAAGGCTTTGCTTGTCTGAAGGCATATAAGCCACACAAAAGCAATGCAGAAAAGGACACAAAAAGCTGCTTGCCTTGGAGATACGAAAAATGCTTTGTCATACAGTAAAACTTTGTGACGCAAATGCAGTGAGTATAAAAAGGTTTGGTTGCACTTGCAGCAACCTTTGTTGGACTAGGTGGATAGAAGATTAACCAAGGTCGGTCTGTCTTTCTGTCTGTTTGTCTGTCTGAATGCACAACTGCCTGTAATGTGAAGTGATAGAGATAGAGAGAGAGAGATACACCCACAAACCTTTCTCTTTCTCTTCTTTCTCTCGTCTCTCTCTCTCTTTTGAACACTGGGGGGAGACAAACTCTTATTCAAAGATTCAGCTGGTATCCACATGATCATACATGGCTTGGCAATTAGGAGACCATTTCTGACATTATGTCATGTCAATTAAGGGAAAGAAAATCAGATTCTCATATGAACACTGTCTATTTATTGTGTATTTTCTCAAGGCTACATACATCCTTTGAAAAGTAGACATTGGTGAGGAAAGACCACCTACCTGACATGTTGTGGATTAAATTGTTGGTATTTTTCAGAACGCTGAAATCACTGGAATAGCATTAATTTAGGATTGAAACTGAAAAGTGTATTTTTCATTGGCAACACGTTGACAGCCGTTGACATTTTTCTTTTTCTTTTTCTTTTTCTTTTTTATCTTTCGTTCATGAACCCCTCCTCTTTCATGATCAACGAGTTCAGTACCACCTGTGACTAATAACTCGTGCCATCACTGCCTGTTTCGTCCGTGGCTCGGTTGAAGACCTGGTTGTTTTCATTTATGAAAATGACAAAAAACTGACTAATTTCATAGGCATAAATAACATTATCTAAAACTGCCTCATTTCATAGGCCTAAATAACATTATCTTCATTGTACAAATGACAATAGCAACGTCGTTTAATCTGCCTACGAGTAAAGAAGGATGCGGATCCGTTCTAACGTTCTGCATAACTGAGAAATGTTTCCGCATATTGATCATATTTTCTCCACGAATGTAGCCGCGTCCTCAAGAGAAGCCCACTTTAAGTTTTAACCACGACTTTATGATTGGCATTAGTTGATTCAGCATCAAGAAATTGTCCTTAGAAAGCGGTGGGTGGTTTTGGACAACGCCAAATGACTGCTGATGGACTCATTGCTTGTGTTAACTGGGTTGAGTCACTGGCATCTCGGGAGGAACATCGCACCGCGCGCTGACAGACCTTGGTGATACTGTGGTGATAGTCATTGCGATGTCCACAAAGAAGGCATCGTTGAAGGATAAAGAGACTAAAAACGGAACATCAAAGTATGTGTTGGAGAGATGCGCCTCGGTTAACGAGTATTTTGATATTGCCTTCAAGGTCTGTATTAGGCTATTCTTGTTGTTAGGCTATATATTATTAGGCTATGTTTATTATGTGCTTATAACAGTATTATGCTTATGATCATGTTAGGAAGCTGCCTGCTGGTATTAATATTGACTGTAGCCTAATTGAGAAGCTTCACTGGTGGTACAGGTGGCCATCTCTCAAACAAATGTAGGAAAATCTATTCAAATACAGTAGCCTGTCTACTCTGCACACCAGTACACTCTTAGAAAAAAGGGTTCCAAAAGGGTTCTTTGGCTGTCCCCATAGGAGAACCCCCTTTGGTTCCAGGTGAAACCCTTTTTGGTTCCAGGTAGAACCATTTTAGGTTCCATGTAGAACCCTCTGTGGAAAAGGTTCTACATGGAACCTAAAATGGGTCTACTTGGAACCAACAAGGGTTCTTCTTAGGGTTCTCCAAACGGGACAGCCGAAGAACCCTTTTAGGTTCTAGATAGCACCTTTTTTTGCTATTGTGAAGTTTCCCCTAATGTAGTATGAAAAAAAAGTATGAAAAATGTATGCACTCACTAACTGTAAGTCGCTCTGGATAAGAGCGTCTGCTAAATGACTAAAATGTAAACGTAAGTCTTCACACTGAGCATAATATACCAATATGGAATAAGAACAGCTGTTATCAGTGTGGCTAGTTTCTATTCTGTTTACATTACTCTTAATTACCACACCACTATCAATTATGTGCCTTGCCACACACCAGTGCACACCAATTTCACACCTCCCTTATGGATAGTGTAGCCTATGTGACACAGGTTTATTTGATATGAATCTCGCTATTCAGTCCTCCCATTCTTAGTGATATCTAAATATTTGCTCAAGGAAGAATGTAGCACTTGGTAAAACAGGTTTAACTGCATACCAGGTAATAGTACATTTCTCTCCAAATCTTAGAGGGAAAAATTCATGTTATAATAAGTGTGCATAAATCATGTATTTATATCATAATTACACAATAATTGTATTTAAAGTGTAATTACAGTAAAGGTGCATATTGTTACATAGTACTTTTAATAATGAGTGTTTTGGGATTGATCAGAATCAGGAGAGTGTGGTTAATGGACTATATCAAGCAGAAGTACAACAGGTCATTCACATAGTCAAGTAGTTCCACATCAGTCCCATGATGGTTTGTGCATACATATCTCATACATATCTACTCTAAGCCGATTAACTGCAGAACACTACTCATGTTGAAATATTAATGATCTAATTAATAAGGGGAGACACACACATCAACCATGTAATTTAGTCTACAACCTTATAAAGATGAAATCAACAGACGGATAAAATATCCAAACTCAATTAGACGCCCAATAAATAACCAGGAAGTTCAGATGAGGGTAAAACAACAACAAGAACATTTAGCAATAGGATCATGAGTCAGTGCTTTGACACTTAACACTAGTCATCATGATGTTGTGAAATTCTAGTTTGATCAGTTTCACTTCTCATGGATGCACAGCATCATGAAATAATCAACAGATTACTCTCAGAATGACATTTGCATATGAACCAATTGAAATATATGATTAATCTCTTAAAACCAAACATTGTTCAGTGAAAGCTTGTTTGGTGTGATTACCATTCTTCTGGTCATGTGAGGGTTGATGTCAGTGTGTTGGGCCCAGGTATGACCCTTAACCCCTCTCTCTGACCTCTGGCCATGACGCCTCTCTAGGTGATGCTGCTGGGAGACTCTGCGGTGGGGAAGACATGTGTGCTGGTGCGCTTTAAAGACGGGGCCTTTTTGGGAGGCAACTTCATAGCCACCGTGGGAATAGACTTTAGGGTGAGAGAGACGTCAGTGGACTCAGAGAGTGGGGTCACCTCATGGTTGGAAGGTTCTTTGTGTCTATACATTAATAATGTGTACATAATGTATACATTATGTCTGCTGTTTTTCTCTGTTTTTTCTCATTTCTAAATGGTCTATTTACAAGATAAACCCTAGAATGTTGATGTTGAAGAATCCATACATAAAATATTTCCCCATCCTATTTCAGTTAAATCTGTAAATCCGATAACTAGTTTAAAGTGTTTTCATGCAGTGATGATAGCTCAAATGTGCAAACCCTCTCACAAGTCAATCAAGTCCATAGAGCACTTCTGCTACTGTGCCACATATGGCTCCATAAACGGCTATAGGGATGCCAGCCCACATCCCTATCTCCCAGAAGGATTGTTTTCAGCCAGGAGGAGCTGTACTACAGACAGACAGATAGGCTGCTACAAGCAGCTCTCATGTCATTGGTGGGGGCCAGATTTCCATAGCTACCAACCAGCTGCTGGAGAGACAGAGAGAGAAAGTGAGTGAGAGAGATGGAGAAAGAGAGAGAATGTGGACAGAAAGAAAGACTCTTGCACCAGTGGATTTGGACCCGCTCACCCTCCAAAGAAAACACTCTAACTAATGACTGGTAAAATGGCGGTTTTGGAGGAAATTGTGTTGCATTAAGGCAGAGTACTGTGTTAGCACTCTGTGGTGATGGTGTAGACATTAGGACTGCCTGGGATGAGAGTCCAACATGGATGGGGATGTGTGGAGCATTTATGTAGCCAAATGGAGATTGTTATTTTCTCCATGCTTGTGCAACAGGTAATAACTATTCATGAGATTCATAAATAAGTGCATTATAACAATGAGCTGTGTGTAGTGACCACCCACGGCTGCTTGCATTGCATCTGTATGGAACAGAAGATTATAAGGAGAGATGATTTTGAGACTGATAATGGATCAGTCAATATGTTCCTTGCTGAGCCTCCAGCTGTATACAGTGGGGGAAAAAAGTATTTAGTCAGCCACCAATTGTGCAAGTTCTCCCACTTAAAAAGATGAGAGAGGCCTGTAATTTTCATCATAGGTACACGTCAACTATGACAGACAAAATGAGAAAAAAAAATCCAGAAAATCACATTGTAGGATTTTTAATGAATTTATTAGCAAATTATGGTGGAAAATAAGTATTTGGTCAATAACAGAAGTTTCTCAATACTTTGTTATATACCCTTTGTTGGCAATGACACAGGTCAAACGTTTTCTGTAAGTCTTCACAAGGTTTTCACACACTGTTGCTGGTATTTTGGCCCATTCCTCCATGCAGATCTCCTCTAGAGCAGTGATGTTTTGGGGCTGTCGCTGGGCAACACGGACTTTCAACTCCCTCCAAAGATTTTCTATGGGGTTGAGATCTGGAGACTGGCTAGGCCACTCCAGGACCTTGACATGCTTCTTACGAAGCCACTCCTTCATTGCCCGGGCGGTGTGTTTGGGATCATTGTCATGCTGAAAGACCCAGCCACGTTTCATCTTCAATGCCCTTGCTGATGGAAGGAGGTTTTCACTCAAAATCTCACGATACATGGCCCCATTCATTCTTTCCTTTACACGGATCAGTCGTCCTGGTCCCTTTGAAGAAAAACAGCCCCAAAGCATGATGTTTCCACCCCCATGCTTCACAGTAGGTATGGTGTTCTTTGGATGCAACTCAGCATTCTTTGTCCTCCAAACACGACGAGTTGAGTTTTTACCAAAAAGTTCTATTTTGGGTTCATCTGACCATATGACATTCTCCCAATCCTCTTCTGGATCATCCAAATGCACTCTAGCAAACTTCAGACGGGCCTGGACATGTACTGGCTTAAGCAGGGGGACACGTCTGGCACTGCAGGATTTGAGTCCCTGGTGGCGTAGTGTGTTACTGATGGTAGGCTTTGTTACTTTGGTCCCAGCTCTCTGCAGGTCATTCACTAGGTCCCCCCGTGTGGTTCTGGGATTTTTGCTCACCGTTCTTGTGATCATTTTGACCCCACGGGGTGAGATCTTGCGTGGAGCCCCAGATCGAGGGAGATTATCAGTGGTCTTGTATGTCTTCCATTTCCTAATAATTGCTCCCACAGTTGATTTCTTCAAATCAAGCTGCTTACCTATTGCAGATTCAGTCTTCCCAGCCTGGTGCAGGTCTACAATTTTGTTTCTGGTGTCCTTTGACAGCTCTTTGGTCTTGGCCATAGTGGAGTTTGGAGTGTGACTGTTTGAGGTTGTGGACAGGTGTCTTTTATACTGATAACAAGTTCAAACAGGTGCCATTAATACAGGTAACGAGTGGAGGACAGAGGAGCCTCTTAAAGAAGAAGTTACAGGTCTGTGAGAGCCAGAAATCTTGCTTGTTTGTAGGTGACCAAATACTTATTTTCCACCATCATTTGCAAATAAATTCATAAAAAATCCTACAATGTGATTTTCTGGAAAAAAATTCTCAATTTGTCTGTCATAGTTGATGTGTACCTATAATGAAAATTACAGGCCTCTCTCATCTTTTTAAGTGGGAGAACTTGCACAATTGGTGGCTGACTAAATACTTTTTTTCCCCACTGTAAGTCAATACCCTGTGTGGATGGGAAGACTGCTGTGACTAGCTCTAACGTGGCAGGGCTATTTTGGGCCTGCTTCCTTGTAGCAGTTACTCAGCATGTGGGCGTGTCAACGCGGAGCCGTGTGTGGCCAATCTGCGTAATAATTGGAGGGAAAAACTGAAACCCATGGCAACTAATGCAGGGGTTGGACCATGTCCGTTCTTCCAAGGTGGAAGTCTCAATGGGTGGTGACTCCTGTTGAGAGGGGCCATTTTAGAAGATTGGACGAAAGGCAGGGGCTGACTGTGACCGGTTACTGATGGTGGAGTTATGAGGCTAGCTAAGAGGAAGTGATATGTACCAGTTGTGCCATTCACTTACTTCATTTCAACATCGTTCCTTGTGTCATGTTTCCATTGAGCGAGTTTCCCCCTACTTTCCCCTGAAAAATAAACGGGAAGTTTAAAAGGCCAGGGTGAGGTAAACTGGTTCAGTTACCTGGATAATAATGGCACCTACACAACAGACTGACCTTACAACAAGCTGTTATTGGTTGACCTTGGTTGTGTGTCATTGGGTTTGTTTGTGAGTGTGTGTGTGTGTGTGTAGGTGTATGTACGTACGTATTTGGGACTTAGTTTAGAAGGGACACATCAATTCCCATGACTTGGAAGCATCTTATTCCTCCTCAGTCTTCCATATTCCTTCTATACTTCCTTGAAGATAATTTTTCACAAGGTATGTTTTTCACTAATCCATATCTGTAGCTAATGTTCTTTTTTTCACTCATGACTATTTTAGAATCCTGCCTATACAGGAAATCACAGGGCGTCCCTGACAGCCACAGGAAATTAACGGGGGAGTGGGTTGTTATTTTGCCAGTCTTCTTTTTTTGTGCAATTAAGTCTAATCCGAGAACCTTGCTGTAGTGTGGGTGTAGCAATTTGCTTTCTCTGCTGGCCTCTGAAGCTCCTCTTAGTTTTCATGTTGTCTATATGAGTCTATACAGCATGCTGTGCCATTTCCGATCTAATGTTTGTTTGTTCTTTGGAATATTCTTGCTTTCTGAAGCTTCTTAATATTTAAATGCCTATGGTGTGTTTTGTCTGAGTCTGTCTCTCTTATGGAAAAAGACCCCCACAAACAGTCCTGTGGTTAACTGTTTCCTCTCCTCCTCAGAATAAGGTTGTGACGGTGGACAGAGTAAAGGTCAAACTCCAGGTGAGAGAGCAGGGACCTCTACACCCCACATTGATGCCACTATTCCTGTGATCCTACCAGTCTAATTCAATAAACCACAATCAGTATCATAATATTACACAGCGGGCAGTGGCGTATGTGGTCAACATGGAAGTTTCCCTATGTAAACACAGCGTATCTTTTAAAAATACATAGTTATCATCATATCCTGTTCTTTTGACAATGCTGGGTGGGAAGTGCCAAACATTGGGCTGTGAGCAAGCCACGTGACTATTCCAATGTATTTCACTGTAAAATATATTGATAATTCATTTAACGTATTGCCCATTATGACTTGCATACCATTGCATGCTCATTGGTTGCTTCTGGTTGGGATATTATCCAGTTTTCCAGGTTTATTACATTGTTAAAATTAGTTTGTTTCACTTCTTTCTCTCAGATCTGGGATACTGCAGGACAGGAGAGATTCCGCAGTGTCACACACGCCTACTACAGAGACGCACAGGGTAACCGCTGCTCTATTCAAACACTTCCGGGTTGTGTGTGTGTGTGTTGTAGAATGCTAAGAACATGTGGCTGTGTGTGACACTGCCTTTCTCTCCTCAGCCCTCCTCCTGCTCTATGACATCACCAGCAAGTCGTCCTTTGACAACATCAGGGTGAGAAACCTATCATGTGACTCTTCACTCCTCCTCCTTATCTCCTCACGTCTTCTCATAAACCCCCTTTTAGATGCCAAGTAATATATGGCCTTCAAAAACTTTTTAAATGGCTTCTTGGAAATGTCGTGATATTATCAGCGTTGGTTGTGGAGGCCACTTCAGTAATGTAATGTGAAGGTTTGGGGATAAGAGGAAGTGCAGCTCAGAATGGCAGAATGGAGAATAGTAATCATATTCAAAGCAGCAGAGCAGAGAAATTGATTCTGTTTTTGTAGAGGATCTCCTTCAGCACTGGCATTTTTACAGACTCCTTTTTACAAATCTCCTTTTTAATCTCTCTCTCTCTCTCTCTCTCCAAATCCCCCCCCCCCCCATAGGCCTGGCTGACTGAAATTCATGAGTATACTCAGAAGGATGTGGTCATCATGTTGCTCGGCAACAAGGTGTGCGCTAAACATCCTTTTAGTTGTGTAGTGCATCAAGAGAAGTCGTCATACCAAAAGTAACAATAAGAACACAACACACACACAGAAACATATTTGTCTCTACTATTGACTTTGTAGCCTCAGAGTTTATATTGAAGCTGAATTAGAACGTTACCAGTCCTCCGAAGTGAATACATGTGTTGTGATAATTAAAATAGAACTGGTGGCATCTCCAGTTCAACAGCACCCATAGATCATGTGCCCCCTCTGGTGGTGCTACTACAGAGACACTGGGTCATTGCTGTCACGTTCCACCAGACATCATTTATTCCCAGAGCTGGGGAGAGCAGCAGGACAGGGAATATTTCTCTCTCTGAGCAATGTTTGGCCTGTGGTCAGACACTCAGAGGCAGCCTGGAGACTGCCCTGGGAACTGCTGTGGCTTGTGTGGGCTGATGTAGTGGGTCCCCTGTAGCTCAGTTGGTAGAGCATGGCGCTTGCAACGCCAGGGTTGTGGGTTCGTTTCCCACGGGGGGCCAGTATGAAAAATGTATGCACTCACTAAGTCGCTCTGGATAAGAGCGTCTGCTAAATGACTAAAATGTACAGTGAGGGAAAAAAGTATTTGATCCCCTGCTGATTTTGTACGTTTTCCCACTGACAAAGAAATGATCAGTCTATAATTTTAATGGTAGGTTTATTTGAACAGTGAGAGACAGAAAAACAACAACAAAATCCAGAAAAATGCATGTCAAAAATGTTATAAATTGATTTGCATTTTAATTAGGGAAATAAGTATTTGACCCCCTCTCAATCCGAAAGATTTCTGGCTCCCAGGTGTCTTTTATACAGGTAACGAGCTGAGATTAGGAGCACACTCTTAAAGGGAGTGCTCCTGATCTCAGCTTGTTACCTGTATAAAAGACACCTGTCCACAGAAGCAATCAATCAATCAGATTCCAAACTCTCCACCATGGCCAAGACCAAACAGCTTTCCAAGGATGTCAGGGACAAGATTGTAGACCTACAAGGCTGGAATGGGCTACAAGACCATCGCCAAGCAGCTTGGTGAGAAGGTGACAACAGTTGGTGCGATTATTCGCAAATCGAAGAAACACAAAATAACTGTCAATCTCCCTCGGCCTGGGGCTCCATGCAAGATCTCACCTCGTGGAGTTGCAATGATCATGAGAACGGTGAGGAATCAGCCCAGAACTACACGGGAAGATCTTGTCAATGATCTCAAGGCAGCTGGGACCATAGTCACCAAGAAAACAATTGGTAACACACTACGCCGTGAAGGACTGAAATCCTGCAGCGCCAGCAAGGTCCCCCTGCTCAAGAAAGCACATATACAGGCCCGTCTGAAGTTTGCCAATGAACATCTGAATGATTCAGAGGAGAACTGGGTGAAAGTGTTGTGGTCAGATGAGACCAAAATCGAGCTCTTTGGCATCAACTCAACTCGCCGTGTTTGGAGGAGGAGGAATGCTGCCTATGACCCCAAGAACACCATCCCCACCGTCAAACATTGAGGTGGAAACATTATGCTTTGGGGGTGTTTTTCTGCTAAGGGGACAGGACAACTTCACTGCATCAAAGGGACGATGGACGGCGCCATGTACCATCAAATCTTGGGTGAGATCCTCCTTCCCTCAGCCAGGGCATTGAAAATGGGTCGTGGATGGGTATTCCAGCATGACAATGACCCAAAACACACGGCCAAGGCAACAAAGGAGTGGCTCAAGAAGAAGCACATTAAGGTCCTGGAGTGGCCTAGCCAGTCTCCAGACCTTAATCCCATAGAAAATCTGTGGAGGGAGCTGAAGGTTCGAGTTGCCAAACGTCAGGCTCGAAACCTTAATGACTTGGAGAAGATCTGCAAAGAGGAGTGGGACAAAATCCCCCCTGAGATGTGTGCAAACCTGGTGGCCAATTACAAGAAACGTGATGTTTTGCAGAGGGGTCAAATACTTATTTCCCTCATTAAAATGCAAATCAATTTACAACATTTTTTACATGCGTTTTTCTGGATTTTGTTGTTGTTATTCTGTCTCTCACTGTTCAAATAAACCTACCATTAAAATTATAGACTGATCATGTCTTTGTCAGTGGGCAAACGTACAAAATCAGCAGGGGATCAAATACTTTTTTCCCTCACTGTAAATGTAAAATGTAGTGGTGCCTCTCTGGATCTAATGGACTAGTTGTATCCATGACTCTCCTCTGCTCTGTCCAAACAGACGGACATGGCCGGAGAGAGGGTCATCAAGCGTGAGGAGGGAGAGAAGCTGGCCAAGGTAAGAGACAAGGCCCACTTAAAGGGTTTGCTCCACTCTCCTACCGCAAAACACAAAGTAGCCTCTTCAAAAGCAACTGTACAGCACCATGAAAGGAAAATAAGCTTGAAGTGTTGATTTATATACTAAAATTGTGAACTGATGTTCCCTCAAGTGTTGGAGAGATTGATCACTCTGAGTGTTTGGTATTGAGTTCATTCATATGATGAATGTGGTGTACTTGAGTAATGCCATTAAAATCACTGTATGCATTTCAGGAATATGGAGTCCCTTTCATGGAGACCAGTGCCAAGACTGGAGTCAATGTAGAGCTGGCCTTCCTGGCTGTAGCAAAGTAAGTCACGACTCATGTTATTTCAAAATGAAAGTTGCACTGTATGTGAAAGGGCAAATTCATATTGGCCAATTATATTCCTCATCTCTCCTTCTCTTTTCCCTTATGTTCTCAATTTCTCTGCTCTTGCACTGCTCCATCCCACACACTCTCCTTTATCTCTCTCTCTCTTTCTTTCTTTCTTTCTTTTTTTCTTTTGCCTGCCTGCCTGCCAGGGAGTTGAAGCACAGAGCTGCCCAGCAGCCCAACGAGCCCAAGTTCCAGATCCACGACTACATCGCGTCTGAGAAGCAGAAGTCTGGCTGCTGTGGTGGCTACGTGTAGCTAAATCTCTCACCAAGTGTTATACCACACCAGGCCACAGAGTGAGCGAGAGAGAGAGAGAGACACACATGTCTACAGAGAGAGAGAGGGAGAGAGGGAGAGAGGGAGGGAAGGAGGGAGGGAGAAATAAAGAGAGAGAGAGAGAGACATAGAGTGGTAGGGAGACAGTCCCCCTAAAATACCATAATCAGACAGAGAGAGCAGTTGAAAAAAGAGCAGGTGCAACCACTTGTGAAAAAGAAAATACCTGTTCTGCTCCCCACCTGCTTAGAAGGCCTATGGCAACTAGCCAACCCTCATTCTACCCCTATCAGGAGAAAAACCATGTCAGTGTTTTCAGTTGGATAGAAATCCATTACCAGTGTATTTAAAATGTGAATTGAATTGAAACATGTTCTGGTAATTTAGTTCATGTGTATCACATGCTGCAGCTGCAGCCTGTCAGCCTTACTCATTATTGCCATAAGGAAGGATTGGAAATCCAAATGGAATTTCTTGCCCCAATTTTGCCATATTTACAAAGAAATTAGGAAATGATCTGATCACTTTATGTAAAGATGTTAGGTGGAATAAAACACTGATTTTTTGGGGCTCATGGCTTCATTTGTTTCACCACATGTTATTCAGGACGAAATGCCATTATACAGTACATGTTGTATGAGGAGTACCCTCTACTACTGCACAACGTGTCCCAGATGCGGCCTCTACCGGATAAAAAGCTGACTAATGACAGTGACTTTGTAATTATACCCCAAATTAATATTATTTTCTGAAATGTTGTGGTCAAACGTTAATTGAGGTGGTGGTCAGAAGTTCCAGCATGAGTTTTGATTTGCTTTTAAACCTGCCAGCCACCACACATTCGACCAATGAGAGAGTTCCCTCTGAGACTGTTGTTGTGGAGCCTCTATCAGTCATCATTAATGGATGTTGTTGTTGTTGTTGTTGTTGTGGCTCTACTGTACATGGGTAGCATTGTGTAACATGTTCCTTTGTATTTGGTTATGAATGTTTGCTTATTGAATTTGCTTGATGTCACAATTATTGTCAATCTCTATGGAGGTGTCACAGTGATCACAAAGTGCCATGGAAAAGTGCTTTGTTATCGTACAGTATATAAAAACTATTTTTTTGTAATGAAGATGGTGGTGTTTTATTGCAGTGTGCAGTGTGTGTTTGAATATCTGTTTCTTTGAGTCTCTGGGGGAGGAGGTTATAGGTCAGGGTTCCCCAACTGGCGGCCTGCCGGTGGTTTTATTTGGCCCCTCAAGTTTTCTGAGCAAAAAATAAAAAAATTCATTGTTGGACATAAAACACAAAAAACACCAGGAAACCAGCTTTAAGTGATTTTAATTTAAGAAATCTGTACCCAAGTATTCCCACGCATAATAGAGAGAAACGTGATTGTATACAAATGAAAGCAAGGTTTGAAATTATTATGTTTTAGTCAAACATTGTATATGTTTGGGCTTTTTGCAGTCTACACATTATTTGTAATTATGTTCCAGCCCCCGACCAACTTTTCCAGAAAAAATCGTCCAGCAGCTGAATATAGTTGATGATCCCTGTTATAGGTGGTGATGTTGCCTCCCACTGAGGTTGCCTCCCACCAGGTGGCAGCATTGCTTTTCAAATAATAATAGGGCGTTACGCTATTTACCACAGCTGGTTCAATTGCACTTTTTAAAGAGCCACTGAACACGCTGATTGGTACGTGTGTTTCCTGTAGAAAACCAAGATTTCAGTCTTGGGTTGTGTTTCCTGACCGATCCCGCGTTTGGTTAATGATGATTGTCCCCCATGAGAAGCCTATTTCACTTCATGAAAATCCCCATAATGAATCTAAGATAACTCAAGAAATCTGTAATTCATTTTGACGTTTTTGCCGAGGATGTTTTAGTTGCGTGATTTTACATCTAAGTAAGGTGTTTGGTGCAGTATTTCTCAAGTAAAAAAATGCAACACATGTCGGAGCTGCTGGGCAGGTCTGTCTCACTGTCTATGCTATTGGATAGAGAGCTATCACTGCAGCTGTTCACCCTATGTTAGTAGGGAACTGGGCATCGTCAAATCAAAACCCAACCTTCATTTACCAGTTGTGACGCACGGATGTTCCAAACTCAGTTTAATAAAGACTGACTTTATGACCAAAAATTATCCTATTTACACTTTGTAGTCAATTTTGACACGCTGTTTCTGACTCATATTTTTCAAAGGGATTAGTTGCTTCTTAAAGGCAGTCATCCTTTAATATCACCACTCTTTATTTGTTTCACACAAATAGCTCCAAACATACACAAAGGCACAAAGGGACTGGATTGTTTTGTGAAATACATCCATCTGAAAAAATATATATTTTTAAATAAGCCAGTAAGGTATCCACTTACTGAGAGTGACACACATTTTTTATTTCAAACCACCACATATAGAGATGAAACTGGAAATGTGAGATTATGGGAATCCTCACAGCCCTGGAATATGAAAAGGGTTATTTACCTACTGTACAAAAGAGGTTCAATTTGAGCTGAGTTGCAGGGCTATATCAACCTGGATGGTGGAGTCTGGAGTGGAGATTTTATTTATTTATTTTTTATTTCACCTTTATTTAACCAGGTAAGCCAGTTGAGAACAAGTTCTCATTTACAACTGCGACCTGGCCAAGATAAAGCAAAGCAGTTCTAGTCGGGTGGGCGGGTGCCAGCAGCGTTCGATTGAAGAGCATGCATTTAGTTTTACTAGTGTTTAAGAGCAGTTGGAGGCTACTGAAGGAGTGTTGTATGGCATTGAAGCTCGTTTGGAGGTTTGTTAACACAGTGTCCAATGAAGGGCCAGATGTATACAAAATGGTGTCGTCTGCGTAGAGGTGGATCTGAGAGTCACCAGCAGCAAGAGCGACATCATTGATATACACGGATGGTGGTGCCAGGCAGAACACTCATTACTCATTGTACCTGGGTCAGCTGTGTACCTGGAATCTAGCTCTTCCCTTCCCATCCAGTCTATCAATCACACAGGCCATGAACCTCCTAGGAACACTTCCTCCTCCACACAGTTGTACAGCTGTACAAACGATTAAATCAAACACAAACAAGAATCATTCATTCCTCAGAAACATCACATAGCACCTGATCATCAGACTTTCTGTATACATAGTTTGAGATGATAGGCCTATTGGTGAGTAATCAATAGACCATAGTGAGTCATCAATAGACTACAGTGAGTCATCAATTGATTATAATAAGGACATGTCCATGCATTGATAAGTGTACCTGGCAAATGTCCCAGTATAGAGAAATAAAGACTCTGCTGTGGTTTTGGGTCAGTGAGGTCCTTGCCGTTTTAGTGTTGATGTAATAGAGCATGTTTTCTCAAGGAGGGTCTAGGCCCCTTCCTTCCACATAAAGGTTTGCATTTCTTCAGAATTGCAGGGCATGGTGAGGTAGGCCTATATCAGAAGAGTGTCTGTCTGTCAGTGAGTGTGTGTGTTCTCACAGAGACAGACAGACAGAGAGCAAGGGGGGAGGGAGAGAGAACAAACACATGTGGCAAATGCAGATGTCCTCTCCTGAGCATAATATTTGCAATCTATAAGTAGACAACATATTTCAACCTCAGGAATATACAGTACAGTGAAGGCTGCTGAGGGGAGGACGGCTCATAATAATGGCTGGAACAGAGCTAATAGAATGGCATCAAACCTGTTATTGATACCGTTCCACTAATTCAGCTCCAGCCATTACCACGTGCCCCTCCTCCCCAATTAAGGTACCACCAACCTCCTGTGATACATACCATATGTTTACAGAAGGACCACATGCATTTGTCACAACATGGTGCAGCTGTCTGGCTGCAGTTCAGCAATCCTTTTTGTGCATGCACTTGTCCATCATTAGGGCCAATAGCATGCATGCCCAATTGATTTATGCGCCTCCCTCCTCCTGGGGTATTTGAGTAGTGATTGGTGTTACTATCTGTCTTCTGCACCTACGTCACTGTCCTTTATAAAGTAGTCTACTGAGTTGAATTCAGTGTCAGAGTAGAGAATAGAGTTTTGGAGCAGAGTCAACACATACATATAGTTAGTAGAACTTCAGGTTTTGGCGACACATCACGGGTTGGCATACGTCCACTGTATGCACAAAGTTGTAGGAGTTGCTTTTGAAAGTGAGTTGCGACTGCGGTTGACATCCAGTCACCACGGACGGCGCCTTATAAACAGACGGATTGGATTCCAGACGCTCTTCCTTGAGAGCGGTAGAGATTCCTGTTAACGGGTACCACTCGTGCTCAGCATCTCAAACTGACTTTTCTTGGCAACTTCCAGCTACTGGACGATCCTTCTCACAAGCAACAGGTTGAATTGGTGAAATAAATAGCAGAAACTATGCCCAGCAAAAGCGAAGATTATCGGCCAAGACTCTGCGTGCTGGAGAAAGGGGACAATGGGTATGGGTTCCATCTCCACGGTGAGAAGGGTAAGACCGGGCAGTTTATACGGCTTGTGGAGCCCGACAGTCCGTCCGAAACTTCGGGGATTCGCGCGGGGGACCGACTAGTGTTCGTGAACGGGGAGAACGTGGAGAACGAGAGCCATCAACAGGTTGTGTCCCGGATAAAAGCCACCGTGGGCCAGCTCGAGCTCATTGTTATCGACCAGGACACTGAGCAACTGTTGAAAAAACACAAGATGAAGTGTCTCAAAGAATATGTCACGGAGCGCATTCCTTTACCCAGCGACGACGAGTCAGAAAGCGAAGATGTGAAGGAGAACGGGACACCATGCGGGACACCGAGAGAATCCACACCTGTTCCGGAAAATAACGGAGAGCTCCATAGCCACGTAGAGATCCATAGCCACGTTGAGAAAAAGCTGAGCATCAACTCTGAGAAGGTGAGTGTGCCAAAGTGCAAAACCAGAATAATCTATGAAATTGTTACTTTGGATCATTGATGTAGCCTGGTGGTCACAGTAGGTTATATTCCGCAAATATACAATACAGATTCAGTTACAGTTTGCGTAATAGTACCACTGACACTGTCCTAGGGATTTCAATTAAACGAATGTGATGGTTTTTTTTATTCATCCATTTATTCACCAACAATGTAATTACAATATCTTAACTTTTCAGTCTCCTGTTATATAAGTGCACTGTGAAAATAACATCATTAATATGGTCAGCTGCAAAGCCCAGTATTCCCACTCTCTTCATTGTAGCAGTTTTGGCAGAGGTAGCAGGTCGTAGGCGAGTCAGTTGGCTGCACATTTGTTGTGGGTGGTGGGGGGATAGGAGAGGAAGGACAAACAGCCTGCTTCAGCCTCGAGTTCAAGTCAACATTACCGTAGTACTGGGGCAGGAGTCAGTCAGTCAGTCTCTCTCTCTTTCTCTCACTCACTCACTCATTCACTCACTCACTCACTCACTCACTCACTCACTCACTCACTCACTCACTCACTCACTCACTCACACACACACAACACACTGTGGCTCCAGGGGTCCTGTTTATAAACTTCTTATGAAATTATTATACATCATAGTATTAACACCCATCTTTTCAGCTCTAAGAATTTACACTTTCATTTTCACAGCTGTAGAATGCTTAACTCCCTTGCAGTTACAGAATCCCTGGCATGTTTCCAGAACACTGGAACTCTATTCACCTGTTCTTACTCTGCTAATCACCAACATCCTGATCTGTCTCTGGCAACAAGGGTCTCCAGGGATAACATCTGCCACCTTCAATTTGACAGTGATGCTGCACACCACACACATTTGGGGGAAAGGGCAACACATCTTTTTGTGTTGTTCTGAGGTTTGAGAAAGAACTGACACTTGACATTGGGGTTGAAGATAAAGATTTTGAGGTTTGCTGAAGCAGATGTCTTTGAACACATCACATCAAACATATTTCTGGTTTCTTCATATTTTCATTACTCGCAATTTAATGCACCCACAATGGAACACAAGAAACAAATCAAAATACAATTCTTAGTCCTTGATTATGACCTCCCGCTGTCTATGAAAACAAATGTAAGAGTTTCATTCCAAAACGCTATATATCCATTTTCAGAAATGTTGGTAAATTTGCTTATATTGTTTAAAGAACTTATGAAAGAGATTTGTGTGTTTTTTCACTATCTTATTATGTCATGAGGTTGTTCAATGACAGACATGTATTTTTTTTAAATGGTTTCATTTCAGAGGGACAAATAATCATGTATTTTTTAGCAAAACGCTATATATCCGCCTCACTCTCAGATAAATAAGTTGTACTGCTAGGTTTTACACAGTCAAATGTAACACTTTTTTTTTTATATATAAAGAACTGTACAAATGATACATTTGTGACATCAATATTTAATTTTGTTATTTTTATTAATCAATGCAGTAATATGAGATCTGTGTGTAAAACATTTATAGTGCACTAGTTTTGACCAAGGCCCATAGGGTTATGGTTAAAAGTAATGCTATTTAGGGAATAGATGGTGCCGCCGAAGATGGCGGCCTCGCGACTAACTCTTAGGAAACTTTGCAGTATTCTTTTTTTTATGTACTATTTTTTACATTATTAGCTCAGAAAGTGTTTTGCATCATTACATACAGCCAGGAAAAACTATTGGATATCAGTGCGGCGGTAACTCACCAGCATTACGACCAGGAATACGACTTTCCCAAAGCAGATCCTTTGTTTGCTCTCCCCAGGGCAACTGAACTGATTCCAGCGGCTGACCCAAAACATCGCCGGCAGAGGAGAGGCCTGCTGGTTCGACTTAGGAGGCGCGCACACCACCCACCGCTTCCGAGTATATTACTCGCTAATGTTCAATCTTTGGTTAACAAGCTCGATGAACGCCGGGCAAGGATTTCTTTCCAGAGAGACATCAAGGCCTGTAACATACTCTGTTTCACGGACACATGGCTTTCTTGGGATATTCTGTCAGAATCGGTCCAGCCAGACAGGTTCTCAGTTCATCGCGCAGACAGGAATAAACATCTCTCCGGGAAGCAGAAGGGTGGAGGTGTGTCTTTCATGATTAACGACTCATTTTACATTTTAGTCATTTAGCTGACGCTCTTATCCAGAGCGACTTACAGTTAGTGAGTGCATACATTTTTATTTATTATACTGGAATCGAACCCACAACCCTGGCGTTGCAAATGCCATGCTCTACCAACTGAGCTACATCCCTGCCGGCCATTCCCTCCCCTACCCTGGACAACGCTGGGCCAATTGTGCGCCGCCCCCCATGGGTCTCCCGGTCGCAGCCGGCTACGACAGAGCCTGGATTCGAACCAGGATCTCTAGTGGAACAGCTAGTACTGCGATGCAGTGCCTTTAGACCACTGCGCCACTCGGGAGGACACTCATGGTGTAATTGTAGTAACATACAGGAACCCGAATCCTTCTGTTCACCCGACCTAGAATTTCTCACAATCAAATGCCGACCGTATTATCTCCCAAGAGAATTTTCTTCGGTTATAGTCACGGCCGTGTATATCCACCCTCAAGCCGATACAACGACGGCCCTCAAAGAACTTCACTGGACCTTATGCAAACTAGAAACCACATATCCTGAGGCTGCATTTATCATAGCCGGGGATTTTAACAAAGCAAATTTGAGGACTAGGCTGCCGAAGTTCTATCAACATATCGACTGTTTTACTCACGCTGCCAAAATCCTCGACCATTGCTATTCGAACATCCGGGATGGTTATAAGGCCCTCCCCTCCCCTCCTTTCGGCAAATCTGACCACGACTCCATTTTGCTTCTCCCTTCCTATAGGCAGAAACTCAAAACTCAGGAAGTACCTGTGCTAAGGACTATTCAACGCTGGTCTGACCAATCGGAATCCACGCTTCAAGATTGTTTTGATGACGCGGACTGGGATATGTTCCGTGTAGCTTCTGGAAATAATTTAAACGAATACACTGAAACGGTGACTGAGTTTATCAGGAAGTGTATAGGTGATGTTGTGCCCACTGTGACTATTAAAACCTTCCCTAACCAGAAACCGTGGATAGATGGCAGCATTCGCGCTAATCTGAAAGTGCGAACCACCGCATTCAACCATGGCAAGGTGACTGGGAATATGGCAGAATACAAACAGTGTAGCTACTCACTCCACAAGGCAATTAAACTGGCAAAACATCAGTATAGAGACAAAGTGGAGTCGCAATTCAACAGCTCAGACACGAGACGTATGTGGCAGGGTCTACAGACAATCACGGACTACAAAAGGAAAACCAGCCACATCGCCGACACCGACGTCTCGCTTCCAGACAAGCTAAACACCTTCTTCGCCCGCTTTGAGGATAACACAGTGCCACTGACGAGGCCCACTACCAAGGACTGTGGCCTCTCCTTCTCCATGGCCGACGTGATTAAGACATTTAAGCATGTTAATCCCCGCAAGGCTGCCGGCCCAGACGGCATCCCTAGCCGCGTCCTCAGATCATGCGCAGACCAGCTGGCTGGTGTGTTTACGGACATATTCAATCTCTCCCTTTCCCAGTCTGGAAATTCGGCTTAGCACCTAAAACCCTCAAACTTTTACAGATGCACAATTGAGAGCATCCTGTCGGGCTGTATCAACGCCTGGTATGGCAACTGCACCGCCCGCAACCGCATGGCTCTCCAGAGGGTGGTGCGGTCTGCCGAACGCATTACCAGGGGCAAACTACCCGCCCTCCAAGACACATACAGCACCCAATGTCACAGGAAGGCCAAAAAGATCATCAAGGACATCAACCACCCGAGCCACTGCCTGTTCACCCCGCTATCATCCAGAAGGCGTGGTCAGTACAGGTGCATCAAAGCTGGGACTGAGAGAATGAAAAACTGCTTCTATCTCAAGGCCATCAGACTGTTAAATAGCCATCACTAGCACATTAGAGGCTGCTGCTGCTGCCTATTGAAATCACTGGCCACTTTAAGAAATGGAACACTAGTCACTTTAATAATATTTACATATCTTGCAATACTCATCTCATATGTATATACTGCATTCTATTCTATAATATTATATTGTATCTTAGTCCATGCCGCTCTGTCATTGCTTGTCCATATATGTATATATTCTTAAATCCCATTCCTTACTAGTTTTGTGTGTTTTAGGTATATGTTGTGAAATTGTTAGATATTACTTGTTAGATATTACTGCACTGTCGGAGCTAGAAGCACAAGCATTTCGCTACACCCGCTATAACATCTGCTAAACACGTGTATGTGACAAATACAATTTGATTTGATTTAGATTTTACATTTTAGTAATCTTATCCAGAGCAACATACAGTTAGTGCAACCACATTCAGTGCCTTCAGAAAGTATTGACACCCCTTGACTTTTTCCACATTTGGTTGTTGTACAGCCTGAATTTAAAATGGATTTAGTTTACATTTGTTGTCACTGGCTTACACACAATACCCCATAATGTCAAAGTGGAATTAGGTTTTTAGACATTTTTACAAATTAATAAAAATGTAAAGCTGACATTTATTGAGTCAGTAAGTATTCTACCCCTTAGTTATGGCAAGCCTAAATAAGTTCAGAGGTAAACATTTGCTTAACAAGTCACTCTGTGTGCAATAATAGTGTTTGACATGATTTTAGAATGACTACCTCATCTCTGTACCCCACACATACAATTACTGTAAGGTTCCTCAGTTAAGCATATATGGGCGGCAGGTAGCTTAGTGGGTAAGAGCGTTGTGCCAGTAACCGAAAGGTCGCTGGTTCTAATCCCCGAGCCGACTAGGTGAAAAATCTGTCGATGTGCCCTTAAGCAAGGCACTTAACCCTAATTGCTCCTGTAAGTCGCTCTGGATAAGAGCGTCTGCTAAATGACTAAAATGTAATGTAAATGTAAGCAGTGAAATTCAAACACAGATTCAACCACAAAGACCAGGGAGGTTTTCCAGTGCCTCACAAAGAAGGGCACTTATTGGTAGATAAAGCAGACATTGAATATCCCTTTGAGCATGGTGAAGTTACATTTTGGATGGTGTATCAAAATCACTACAAAGATACAGGCATCCATCCTAACTCAGTTGCCGGAAAGGAAGGAAACCACTCAGGGATTTCACCATGTAAGGCAATGGTGACTTTAAAACAGTTACAGAGTTGAATGGCTGTGATAGGAGAAAACTGAGGATGGATCAACAACATTGTAGTTAATCCACAATACTAACCTAATGGACAAAGTGAAAAGAAGAAAGCCTGTACAGAATAAAAAATATTACAAAACATGCATCCTGTTTGCAACAAGGCACTAAAGTAATACTACAAAAAATGTGGCAAAGCAATTCACTTTTTGTCCTGAATAAAAAGTGTTATGTTTGGAGCAAATCCAATACAAAACATTACTGAGTACCACTCTCCATATTTTCAAGCATAGTGGTGGCTGCATCATGTTATTTGTATGCTTGTAATTGTTAAGGACTGGGTCGTTTTTCAGGATAAAAAAAGAAACGGAATGGAGCTAAGCACAGGCAAAATACTAGAGGAAAACGTAGTTCAGTCTGCTTTCCACCAGACATTGGGAGATTAATTCACATTTCAGCAGGACGATGACCTAAAACACAAGGCCAAATCTACACTGGAATTGCTTACCATGAAGGCAGTGAATGTTCCTGAGTGGCTTAAATCCTGAGTGACTTAAATCTGCTTGAAAATCTATGGCAAGACCGGACAAAGGTTGTTTAGCAATGATAAACAATCAATTTGACAGCGCTTGAAGAATTTTGAAAATAATAATGGGCCAATGTTGCACAATCCAGGTGTGGAAAGCTCTTAGAGACTTACCTAGAAAGACTGACAGCTGTAATCACTGCCAAAGGTGATTCTAACATGTATTGACTCAGGGGGTTAAATACTTATCTAATGAAGATATATTATAGTTTTATTTTTCATATGTTTTTGTACAAATGTTAGAATTTTTCTTCCACTTTGACATTAGAGTATTTTGTGTAGATTGTTGACAAAAAAATGACAATTCAATCAATTTTAATCCCACTTTGTAACACAACAAAATGTGGAAAAAGTCAAGTGGTGTGAATTCTTTCATAAGGCACTATATCACAGTCAAATATACAGTATACAAATATTCCAGCTAAACAATGGATAGGTAGCGTTTTTCTAAATAACACATTTGAATAAACATTTTATTTATCTGAGAACAGTAATATTTTACACACACATGAAGGTACCAATAAGCAATCATTTTTTGTGAAAAGACACAAATGTGAAAAATGTGTGGATAAAGCGTTTTGGAAATCATCTCTTCAAATGCGCTTCACATTGTTCAATGTCTGTTTCTCACTTTATTTATTCTTTAAAGGGACTAAATTTTGTCTTCACATCCTCTTTATACCCTCTAGCCAACAGCATGCACATGACGTGGGTTCATTAAAACATTGAAGAAAAGACAGGGCATTCCAAAACATCTGTGCCCCCTGGCGTGTCCCGGATGTTCACCCCTGGGGCTCTCCCAGCCCCTCTCAGCCCCTCTCTCTGGTTCCTCTATTGCCATGGTGTAATAACCCAGACTTCATCACTGACACTGCAGTATCTGTTTGGGTCTCTGTGTTCCAATTTGGCGCTCCGAGTGAATCTCACTGCTGAGTGATTTGCTACCATAAACAACAGTCTCACTACCATACCCTGCAGTGCCCAGCCATGAGCAGCCTACTCATGTGTTGGACAGGATGCAGCCAGCCATACACATGTGCAGCATCTTACGGGCTGCTCGAGGGGCATTTCGCTACACCCGCAATAACATCTGCTAAACGTGTATGTGACAAAAAAAAAATATTTGATTTGACATCATGCATATCCTGTGTATGCTATGTGTACATGTACCGTATAAAGTTGACATGTTTGTGACTTGAACTCCTCCAGTATTACACTTCCAATAGAGCAGTAACCCACTGTGCTCTCATTGACTTAATCAATAGTATGAGCAGGATTTCCAAACGGTTTAATCTGAACTTGCAGGGAAGGTAATGGGGGTCATCTAAGAAACCTTATGAAAACCCTGTTTCCCTCACCTCCACCCTTAACTTCCATGTCTCGTCTCCCAATATCCAAAACACAGCAATTCCACCCCACCTATAGGCCCTGCTGTGTCCTGGCTGTGACGCGGTGTCTGCAGGGTAGTTAAGTGCTGCATCTGCCTCATCTCTTATCACTGCTGTGTGTTAACATTACAAGGCAGAGTCCCAGCCAAGGGCCCAGTGATACACATTAGTGTGGAAGGTAGAGGACTTGTGCCACATAAAGACACAGCAATACTGTTGTGCAATGTTGAACAATCTATCAGATCCCGTCAACAGGTGAACATGTTACAGTACAGCAGGCCACAATATCACATTAGTTAACTCTATAGACTAGAGCAATTGAAGCTCATGGAAACAATGTACTGTATATTAGTGTAAATGGCTTACTGTAAATGGCCCTCATTTGTCTGGGCATTTATTGTAAAGCATCTACAGGTCCTGGAAAATGACTCAAGCACCATAGAAAAACAGGCGCAGTTATGTTGTTTGTCTTAGAAATACACACCGATTGTTCCTCTGTTTACTTTCAAGCTCACCCAGATGGCCTAATGGAGTTGTGGTATTATAGTTAACGCTGGCACGCAACTCAGAAGGAAGTGTTCCATGAACAAACAAGACCACCTCTGTACCGCTCATATTTCATTGGTTGAATTATAGTTTTCATATTGGACATTTAATGTTTCCCTGGTTTCTAGTGTGCTTGATTGCTTTCTAAATCAAATATGCACACAAAGTATAGGCCTAGTTAGAGAGAATACATTACTTGACAGTTTAAAGGCCAAGTGCAGTCAAAAACGTGATTTACCTGTGTTTTAAATATTTCCATACTGAGGTTGGAATAATACTGTGTATTTATGGAAATTATGATACTGCCCTTTTAGTGTGAGAACTGTTTGAAAAGACCACCTGAGATTTCAGCCTGTTTTGGTGGGATGGAGTTTTGGCCTGCCTGGTGACATCACCAGATGGTAAATTAGTTAATATACCAATAAGAAAGAGAGGTCTAAACCTCTCTGCCAATAACAGCTAGATTTCAGTTTTCCCCTCCCCACTCAGACCACTCCCAGACATTCCTCGCAAAATTATTGCTTGAGAAATTGCTCTTTGCTAAGAAGCTATTTTTTAAAATTTTAACCATTTAAATGTAATACAATCACAGTAAGGTAATTCATTGGAACCCAGAAATGATTTAATATTGAGATACAAACGGCTGCATTGGACCTTTAAAGAAACTCCCCCTACTGCTTTAACACTTGAAGGTTGAGAAGATCGCAAGTGGTAAGCCTATAATGGAGCAGTGGCAGTGACACAGGCTTAGACGATATTGCTATGTTCCAGGAATTTTCTGCCTGCATCCTGTCCGGCATTCCTCTACCCTGGCCCATGCAGTCAGTGTGACACACAAACACACACGCACATGGCCTGGGTGGTAAATACACAGCATGTTGGTTTAGCAGTCTCTAGATGTCTTTAGCACCTGCCTGTCCCTGTCTTTGAAGAAAAACAAAAGAGGGGACCAAGAGGAATGCCTTCTCCGGAAACCAAGGAGTTAGTTCAGGAGTTGCCTTGGTTACACTGATGTGGTCTGTGCTAACCATGTTGAGTGTGGGTCTGTGTGTGTGGAGGTGAGAGACAAAGTGAGAAACAGAGCTGTGAAGCAATGGAGAGGAGGAAAGTAGAGCTGGAATGTTTTGAGTGCAATTAGGAGTTGCAGTCTTTTCTGTTGTTAGAAACCAAGGACAGAGATAATCTTTCCAGCCATTTAAGTGGCCACTGCACACAAAACAAGCCATTGGATTCAAATGGCTTTCTCTGTTTTCCCTGCAGTAAAATATAACTCCCATTGTAAAATGCAGTGGAGTGGGGATGAATGCTATAACCAGCACACAAGTCACAACAGGTTATATTTTGGCTGCCCTTATTACACCCTTAACAGATGTAGGTGCCTCTTGTCATATTGACTGGATCCTATGGGAAAATCTGTTATTAAAGCCACTCTAAACATCTGATAAAATATTAAAATAAGGGTGTGATGCATGGCTTAAGTTGAGCCTCCAAGTTTATTTTCTATCCACTGTATCTATCTTATCTGTTTGTGTTATTGTTTTGTGTGGGTGAGGCGCCTAATTCCCTCCGTTTTGCTTTTGAGGAAAGCCCACATCAACAGAGGCTTTGGTCCATTGAGATTCCACTGGGAGACTGAGGAGGATGCCAGCCAGCCAGTCAGCTTGGGGTTTCTGGAGTCCTCATGAATGACTGCCTGGTTAAATAAGCCTGTTTTTAAAGGCAAATTACAGGAGAGAAAGAGTCCTCCGTGTGTCAGATGAAATCAACTGTGACTAGTAGGCTGAGAGTTCTGCTGTTCAGGGAGGGGCCGTTGTGTGTGTTCCATGTCTTGGAAGAAGTCTGTAGAGAACAGTAACATAGAGACTTCGCCCGGAGAGCAGGCGACATGCAGACAGGCCTGTAGGCATATGCCAGTTGGCTGTCTGTCTTCACTGGGCTGTCTGTCTGTCTGTCTCCACCAGGGTTCTACAGGAGACCAAGCCTGTAATCTACTCATTCATATAAAAGCTGCTTATTATAGAGCATGGGTCAGCCACTGACACACCCACTGCCTCTTGGCTTTTTGGCCCTTGTTGTGTGCCGTAGAGGGGAGAGGCTTTTGTTATGGCACAACATGGTTCCTCAGGCATCGGAATATCCAACGTTAGTGACTGTGTAGGAGGATTCACTCCCTATAATGGTTTTTCTCCCACAGAATGGAGTGCGTGGGTTGACGATGGCTTTAAATTGTTTCATCTGGTGATCGAGGAGCGAGGAATTCGTAAAAAGGAGACCACATTTCACATGCAAGTCAATGTGTTCCCAACGTGTGGCAAGGCTTCAAGTTTAAATAGATTTCAAACCAGGCCTTTTATTTAAGCATTCCTGATGGATTACTTAGTGGGTTTGTTTATTGACCTATAGTGGGTAATAGTTTATTTACTGGGTTATAGTTATGTATTTCAGACCAAGTCACTGTGTGTACCTCACCATGTTCAAGTTAGCTACGACACAAACCCTGACATAATTTATGTTAGCTTTACCAACTACTCAATCAGACGCTGATGCCATACAATCCACAATGGCTGTTCAATATAACATTGTCCTGCCATTTAAAGAAAATATGTCAACTCTTCATGAACTTCTCTTATAAATATTTTAGGAACCGGGCGGCCACACCTTAGTTTGTGACTCTCTCTTTAAATCTCCTTAGCGTAGCTTGCTTCTGTGGGAATCTTTTCCTGGGGCCTTGGCCAGCACAGAGACTCCAGAAAGCTTAGGCTGGTTTCCTGTCATTGTTGTTGGTGGAGGTAGAGAGAGTCAGGCAGACCCCTCCCCCTCATCCCCCTCTTCTGCTCTCTCCAAAATGGGTTGCCTCTACTGGTCACAATGAAAACACCTAATCTTTATAACTGTCATTTCTCTACAATTACTACAGTCTACAGCCCTCAAACTCAACTCTGGACCTCGAAGGCAGTTCCACTGCATTGTTTTCAATAGTTCCCCTCTAACCAGAGACTGATTTAGACCTGGGACACCAGGTGTGTGCAATTAATTATCAGGTAGAACAGAAAACCAGCAGGCTCCGGACCTCATAGGGTAAGAGTTGAGTACCCAGATCTACAGTATACACACAGTAAAGTGTTGATCAAACTGATAGGATAGCATGCTAGTGGATAACATGCTAACTCATGTGGACTGTTTAAGTCAAAGTCAAACCTCTTACTGTAGTTGATGGCATTTCATGTAACTTTGGTCAAATCTGGTAGACTAGAGCAGCGTTTCCCAACTCCAGTCCTCCAGTATCTCCAACAGTACACATTGGTATTGTAGCCCCAGACAAACACACCTAATTCAACTTGTCAACTAATCATCAAGCCCTCAATGAGTTGAATCAGGTGAGTTTGTCTGGGCCTACAACAAAAATGTATGCTGTTGAGGGTACTTGAGGACTAGAGTATATAATTTATATAGCCTGATTACCCCATTGTTTGTGATGTGTGGTCACGTGTAGGGCGTCTGTCTTGTGTATTTGCTCAATCACGTGTGTGTGTGAATGTGTGTGTGAGAATGTTTGGGAGTCACCCTTTCCTTCCCTCCTCTTTGTTGATTGTTGAGCAGTATGTTCCAGAGGAAACGGTCCACATGACAAGACAGATAGGGTGGAGGGCTAAACACAGGGTCACAGGCTTCATTGTGTTTCAATGGAAGGATCCATTTATTTGTGTACTGTGCAGTCAGTGTGTGTGTGTGTGTGTGTGTTCTGCCAGCTTCTCTGTCTGTCTGTGTGTGTGTGTGTGTGTGTGTGTGTGTGTGTGTGTATGTATGCGTGTGTATTTGTTTGTAAAGGGTAAGAGTTCAGCAGCTTGTGAGTGTATTATGTAACTAACTCTGTCTTACACACCCCCTCTAGGCTATAGGGTCAGATCTGTAGATCTGGTTCTCTAATAACGTTTAGTTGTTTCATACAGACTCTGTGATTTTGGATTAGATCTACTGCACAAAATAGTAGCCTATAGTTGTAGGCATCACATGGACAGAGAGGTGCATTGGAAGTCCCTCACTGCAGGTCACTGGACTCCCTGCTCTGTGTGTTCTCTGTCTCCAGTCTCGTCTGGGGCCCAGGGTGGAGCTCTGGCCATACATCCACACCCACCATGGCCCTCTTCCTGAGCCCCAATGGCTTTCTCTGAGGAGCTGTGTGTGTGTGTGTGAGAGCGAGAGAGAAAGTTGAGAGAGCGAAAGAGTAGATGGTAGAGGGTTTGTAGTACAGTGACCAGTGAGAGCTACTTGGTGAAGTGAGCCAGTGACTCTGGCCTAAAACAGCAGCACCACTGTCTCTCCTACAGTATAGGGCCAGGACACAGGGCCAGGTCAGGGTGGGGTGGAAGTGGACCCCATGAGGAGGAGGGGGGGGGGGGGCTTGCTACAATGCCACATTCCATTTCCCATTCCATACCCCTAAGGGTTCATAACCCCTCCCTGACAATGAGGGAGAGGGCCGCACCCTCCAAGGATAGGGGTAGGGGAGGAGAAATGAATGACACCCTGAAATAGACTCTCCCTCACTCGCGCCCAGCCATGACACCATACAGGAGGACCAGGACAGACTATACAACACATACAGGCATAGTGTTGACACTGTGTACTGTCTGAAAGTGGTTCTATCGAGTTACGAAAGGCCAGGGGCATAATCTATTCTACAAGTGTGTGTATGATGTTGCTTTCCGCAGTTTTGGTGAGCTTGGTTATGTTATCAAAACTGACTACAGAGTGACAGCAAAGTGTGGGCAAATGCTTGTCACATTTTGACCATCCACAGCCTGAATGACGCCACACAGGATGTCACAACATTCTCTCTGACTTATTCAACCCTCTCATCCATTCCTAGCCCTTTTTCCTCTCCCCTCTGAGCTGGCAGTATGATCTCATCTTTTCTGTCAATCTGTGCAGTGCCGTGTTCTCTGTGGGAGACATTTTGTGTGCATGTACCTCATTGGGCGGAGGTCAGAAACAGGAAGCATGGCCTCACAGATAAACCATGTTGACTCCTCAGGCCTGGTGCCTGATAAGGTAGGACTAACACACTGATAGAGAGCCATAGGGATGGAGGAGAGACAGCTGCTTTGGAAAGGTGTGTCCTGAGAAGAGACATAACTAGAGATTTGATTGACGGGGATTGACGGGCACCTCAGTACCTAATCAAGGCACACCCACCCATTAGTGTTAAAATATCAACATTGGCACCCCCCATAATTGTTGTGATTGACAATGGTCCACTATTTTTAGTGAACCCACCACGAGTAGCTTGTAATCCGAACCCTGGGCAGAGCCATCCCATAGGTGGCTGTTGTAGACCCAGTCTGTTCCAACTTCAAATGGAGGTGGATAGTAGCAGTGGTGGAAAAAGTACCCAATTGTCATACTTGAGTAAAAGTAAAAATACCTTAATAGAAAATGACTCAAGTAAAAGTGAAAGTCACCCAGTAAAATACTACTTGAGTAAAAGTCTAAAAGTATTTGGTTTTAAGTATACTTAAGTATCAAAAGTAAATGTAATTGCTAATATATACTTAAGTATCAAAAGTAAAAGTATTAAGCAAACCAGACAGCACAATTTACCCAATTTCTTTTACACGGATAGCCAAGGGCACACTCCAACACTCAGACATAATTTACAAAACAAAGCATTTGTGTTTAGTGAGTCTGCCAGATCAGAGGCAGTAGGGATGACCAGGGATGTTCTCTTGATAAGTAAATTTTTTCTGTCCTGCTAAGCATTCAAAATGTAACAAGTACTTTTGGGTGTCAATGAAAATGTATGTAGTAAAAAGTACATTACTGTCTTTAGGAATGTAGTGAAGTAAAAGTAAAAGTTGTCAAAAATATAAATAGTAAAGGAAGGTCCAGATACCCCCCCCAAAAAATACTTAAGTACTACTTTAAAGTATTTTTACTTAAGTACTTTACACCACTGGGCAGTAGGGTGCATTGTGGTCCTCTGTAGCTCAGCTGGTAGAGCACGGCGCTTGTAACGCCAAGGTAGTGGGTTCGATCCCCGGGACCACCCATACACAAAGAAAAATGTATGCACGCATGACTGTAAGTCGCTTTGGATAAAAGCGTCTGCTAAATGGCATATTATATTATTATTTATTATATTATTGTTCACCCCTGCCTGCCCTGCAGCTGGCTCAATGGCCTATCCTGAAATGGAACACCCCCGCACTGCTTCAGTGGCGCGCTCCTAGTCCTTACACCCAATCTACACGAGGGAAGACAACTTTGCCAAACTGACTGAAAAAACAGCTTTACAACAGTGAGTTTGTCAGAGTCAGACACTTATTAACTCTCTCCACTATAGGGGTTTGAAAGGGTCACTAAATTAAGCTCTTATCAAAATTACACATGACAATCATGAGGTTAAGGATTTGTCCTATTCCAATGAGTAACCATGGAGCTTTTGACTTTGTTATCTCTGAGATTATTCTTTCACCTGATCAAAGGGGCGTTGCACAGCTTCCCACCACTTATTAAAACCCCAGGAGTTAGAGGCCCTGTTTAAAAGTTGCTGTGATAGCAGGCAGCAGCAGTGGACTGACTGCATGACAGATCTATTGAATATAGAGGTCGGCAGAATGCGTGCGGAATGCCTGGGTTGATGATTTGCGGGGTGTGTGGCAGAGGTGTATGCGTAGACTTTGGACCTTATCGATGGGACAAAATGCAGCCATGTGCAGCATGGAAAACTCTGCGAGAGCCAAAGCCTATCAAGAAAAGCAAGACACATTCTCTGTCCATTACAGCTGCAGTAAAATATATATTGTATGGTGTTATCATGAATTATAAACTGGGTGGCCCTGAATGCTGATTGGCTGAAAGCCGTGGTATATCAGACTGTATACCATGGGTATGACAAAACATGTATTTTTACTGTTCTAATTACGTTGGTAACCAGTTTATAATAGCAATAAGACACCTCAGGTTTTTGTGGTATATTGCCATTATACCACGACTAAGGGCTGTATCCAGGCACTCCGCGTTGCGTCGTGAATAAGCACAGCCCTTAGTCATGGTATATTGGCCATATACGAACCCCCCCTCAAGCATTATTGCTTAAGAATAACATTATTTAACATGAGTCTTTTTCCTGGATGTTGCCCTGTAGTTGAGTCACTCAGAGACCCTGGCATTCTGTATTAATAATGACACACATTACCCGGCTACAGTATGATGATGTCCTGTTAAATACACAGTAGTTACACTTCAGTTCTCCACTGGCTTCAAATGGGGAAAATATTAACCAGGCATCTGACAGTGGCAGCTGCTGGCATGGTGTATGAAGCTGTTTTCAAGATGGTGAGGTGTTGACTTTGACAGCTGCCTTAGTGTTCCATTAGAATGGCCCTCTGTGTCAAATATGGTCAGGGGAAGAGAATGAGAGGATAGACGATGCAAATTGCGTGAGATCATTAACCTTTGAGATGTTTTACGAGAGCTCATCATGGTGTTTTACAGCTCTCCACATCAGATCAGGTTTTTATGGGATGCCATCTCTGCTGTCAATCATTGACTCAGGTGCTGAAGAGACAGTGAAGCTCTGTGGTCCTCCATCTTACTGCCCATGACAGGGGTATAGGTAAATAGTAAATATTGATTAATATCAGGTAAGTATCAACTGAAAAAGACTACAAAGAGTGAAATAAGTCTTCTCCAGGTGTGATTTTGGTTGGTTTGTGTATCCCAGTGTAACAGTCTTGCTTCCGTCCCTCTCCTCGCCCCTACCTGGGCTTGAACCAGGGACCCTCTGCACACATCGACAACAGTCACCCTCAAAGCACCGTTACCCGTCGCTCCACAAAAGCCGCGGCCCTTGCAGAGCAAGGGAAACAACTACTTCAAGGTCTCAGAGCGAGTGACGTCACCGATTGAAATGCTACTAGTGCGCACCGCTAACTAGCTAGCCATTTCACACCGGTTACACTCACCCCCCTTTTGACCTCCTCCTTTTCCGCAGCAACCAGTGATCCGGGTCAACAGCATCAATGTAACAGTCTTGCTTCCGTCCCTCTCCTCGCCCCTACCTGGGCTTGAACCAGGGACCCTCCGCTGCTTTTGTGGAGCGACGGGTAACGGTGCTTCGAGGGTGACTGTTGTCGATGTGTGCAGAGGGTCCCTGGTTCAAGCCCAGGTAGGGGCGAGGAGAGGGATGGAAGCAAGACTGTTACACCAGGTATAAACAAGGTCAATCAGTTTTAGTGGCAGATCTTTGTCAGGAGTATTCAGTAGATCGGTTCTAGATAGTATATTTTTACGTGTTCGCTTGTTGGCGTGTGTGTTG
Organism: Coregonus lavaretus; assembly: GCF_964263955.1. Taxonomy (NCBI): domain Eukaryota; kingdom Metazoa; phylum Chordata; class Actinopteri; order Salmoniformes; family Salmonidae; genus Coregonus; species Coregonus lavaretus. The sequence continues at coordinate 48,602,058 of NC_139989.1, forward strand.
GTTAGTTAGCATGTTCAGGCTGATTTGTTAGCATGTGCAGTAGGCCTACAGTGGTTTTCCAGCCTTTCACAAATTATACAGCACAATGGCAGAGTCATGTCTTAATTGTAAAACTAACAATGACTCAATAATCCATGCCTTCTGGGAATGCTATAAAGTCCAAAAGTTATGGGCAGAGTTAGAAAGTTGGCTTTCAGAAGAATTACAATGTAAATGTACAGTCGTGGTCAGTTTTGAGAATGACACAAATATTAATTTTCACAAAGTCTGCTGCCTCAGTTTTGATGATGGCAATTTGCATATACTCCAGAATGTCAGGAAGATTGATCAGATGAATTGTAATTAATTGCAAAGTCTCTCTTTGCCATGAAAATTAACTTAATCCCAAAAAAACATTTCCACTGCATTTCAGCCCTGCCACAAAAGGAGCAGCTGCCATCATGTCAGTGATTCTCTCGTTAACACAGGTGAGAGTGTTGACGAGGACAAGGCTGGAGATCACTTGGTCTTGCTGATTGAGTTAGAATAACAGACTGGAAGCTTTAAAAGGAAGGTGGTGCTTGAAATCATTGTTCTTCCTCTGTTAACCATGGTTACCTGCAAGGAAGCATGTGCCGACATCATTGCTTTGCACAAAAAGGGCTTCACAGGCAAGGATATTGCTGCTAGGAAGATTGCACCTAAATCAACCATTTATCGGATTATCAAGAACTTCAAGGAGAGAGGTTCAATTGTTGTGAAGAAGGCGTCTGGGCGCCCAAGAAAGTCCAGCAAGCGCCAGGACCGTCTCCTAAAGTTGATTCAGCTGCGGGATCGGGGCACCACCAGTGCAGAGCTTGCTCAGGAATGGCAGCAGGCAGGTGCGAGGGCATCTGCACGCACAGTTAGGCGAAGACTTTTGGAGGATGGCCTGGTGTCAAGAAGGGCAGCAAAGAAGCCACTTCTCTCCAGGAAAAACATCAGGGACAGACTGATATTCTGCAAAAGGTACAGGGATTGGACTGCTGAGGACTGGGGTAAAGTCATTTTCTCTGATGAATCCCCTTTCCGATTGTTTGGGGCATCCGGAAAACACCTTGTACGGAGAAGACAAGGTGAGCGCTACCTTCAGTCCTGTGTCATGCCAACAGTAAAGCATCCTGAGACCATTCATGTGTGGGGTTGCTTCTCAGCCAAGGGAGTGGGCTCACTCACAATTTTGCCTAAGAACACAGCCATGAATAAAGAATGGTACCAACACATCCTCCGAGAGCAACTTCTCCCAACCATCCAAGAACAGTTTGGTGACGACCAATGCCTTTTCCAGCATGATGGAGCACCTTGCCATAAGGCAAAAGTGATAACTAAGTGGCTCGGGGAACAAAACATCGAAATTTTGGGTCCATGGCCAGGAAACTCCCCAGACCTTAATCCCATTGAGAACTTGTGGTCGATCCTCAAGAGGCGGGTGGACAAACAAAAACCCACAAATTCTGACAAACTCCAAGCATTGATTATGTAAGAATGGGCTGCCATCAGTCAGGATATGGCCCAGAAGTTAATTGACAGGGCGGATTGCAGAGGTCTTGAAAAAGAAGGATCAACACTGCAAATATTGACTCTTTGCATAAACTTAATGTAATTGTCAATACAAGCCTTTGACACTTATGGAATGCTTGTTATTATACTTCAGTATACCATAGTAACATCTGATAAAAATATCTCATAACACTGAAGCAGCGAACTTTGTGAAGACCAATACTTTCATTCTCAAAACTTTTGACCACGACTGTACTTTTAATCTGTCTGTCTGCATATTTCAAGACATGGCATATGGGGGTGTAGTGAGATACCCGATGGGCTGGACAGTTCTCTTCTCATCACTCATCTGGAAAAAAAACTATCCTCCATCGTTAAAACAATGGAAAGGTCAAATGCTTTATTATCTAAATGTTGAAAGTGTGTGGGCGACAGAGAGAAACAAAATGGTGTAGTTTGAGGCAATGTGGCGGAGAGTGATGCGGGCGCTGGAGATGGGGGTGTGAGCAGGTGGGTCTGGGAAGGTGTGATGTCGTTGATGTTTGTGTGTTTGTATGCTGTCGTTTGTATGTGTATGTTTTGTATTGTTTATAAATAATAATAATAATAATAATAATAATCGTACAAAAAAAAGTAGAGTGTAGGCAGACAGAGAGAATAAGTGTGTCTCTGCTTGAGGTTAGATGCAATTGAAAGCCCGGGACGTAGCAGGAAGGAAGAAATGGGCTGAGGCAGAGGATGCTATGTCTCATTCTCTCCAATGAGCTAACTGCTCCATAGGTCCCCTTCCTAGACTTGGACTGGATGATGATGACATGATTGCAGTTGTATTCTTGGCCATATCAGGCCATAGTAAAACATTTGGCACAATTGGCAGTAAGGGAAAGCCTGGTTTTGAATTATGACTCAATCGCTTGTAGTGGGTTTCAAGTAAGACCCCAAGATTTGTTGATGTGTTCATACTGAAGTGTTGCACTTGTTGAAATGAAACTAGGTTTCTGGTTGAGCTCACGTGTCAACAGTCAGCGGCCACAGATGATGGTGATCACATTATTTTCCTGCCCTAAAAAAAAAGAGAGTAGAGATGGTTCTTGGTAAGGTACTGCTTCTCCTCCCTCCTGTCAACTCCATGTAGAGGGTGTTAGTGAGTCCCTCCATGTGACAGCCATAGAGAATGACAGAGGACTTTTCTTTGTATCTGTCCCATTATGGCGTCTGTGAGCGCACAGGCAGCGCCATTGAGACCATCTCCATTTTGAAGTAGTCAGTTTTCTTCTTCTACTTCAATGAGTTGGTAAACAAACTGAAAGTGTGCATACTGCCACCTGGAGTGTGTTGTTTGAACAGGTATAAAGCCAAGGTTGGTGATTTACTGACACCTGCCGTTAAGGAATGTTTGCTCACTAGTATAATTCCTTGGCTGATCCCTCCTGGATAGAATTATGTGATCCTTCCTTAACTTCAACATTTTGAAAGTCCTCAATGGTGCTGCCCATGCTAAAAGGGGCTTTTCAGGCACTAGAGTCATATATCATTCTCTCTGGTGACAGCCAACAACCTGTCAGAACAGCTCCGACCACTGACTTACTGTAAGTCACGGCTTTAGAAAGGGATGAGCCTCTATACGTCTGTGTGCCTCTAAATCCTTGTAGCTGTAAAACAGTGCTTGATGGTTTCAGTAACCAGCAGGTAGAATGCCCATTAGACACTGTCTCTAATTTACACTGGAAGCGTAATCAAACCAATTCATTCTTATCAGTCAAGCTGTGGGCAGGATGGAAAATGGCCGTTTGTTTTTTCCCACGTCTTCTGTGTGTTAGATGTGAGTGCTGTAACCAGTGGGACTGCAGGTGTAGGGGTGTGTATTTGTATTGTATATTGATTTCTCTTTTATGTGAGGAAGTTGAATACAGAGGGAAGAGTATGCTTCAGGGAAGAAGTAGCAACAGTTCCTGTGCTGTGCTGCGCACTTCCCTCATGATGGAAAAGGTTGTGTCATCGTCATCCAGTGAATGTGTTCAGCTAGGAACCCATTATTTTACACTCACTGTACGTGAAATCTATTCCTAAGCATTTAAAATAGTCCACAAAGCACAATACTTTCTCTGGCTTTTAAAATGCTTACTAGTATGGTTATTTCTGATGATTCAGGATATGTAAAACCTTGTCATTTATTCACATAAATGTTAATACTAACTGTGTTGTAACTGTTGTCTCAGCTTCTCTCCCTGTATTAAACTGCTATTCATGAGGTGTTGCTTCTCAGTTGACTGGAGATAATGACTTTCCTCTGTGGGACCACAGACCCCAGAGATTGTGACTGTTAGAAACCTCCCCATATAGAACACCACCAAGCAAACAACACAAGGTGGTGTAGATATGTAGGTGTGGGTGATAGGGATGAGAGGATGGATATTCCTGAGAGGTCACTGAACTCAACATGATTGGAGCTCAAGGTGCCCATATGTGAGATCTCAGGGAGCTTTAAAGGAACATGTTGAGCAAGGTATAGGCCTAGAGACAACTCTTAAGGAGTTATAGCACACAGTATTCCTATTTACAGTATATAATTACCACAGGAATGTTTCATTTCCTAAAACGAGATAGAAGGTTAGCTTAATATGATCTAATGAATTGAATTGAATGTTAACTATGTAATAGTTGGTCAAGCTTCCCCCACCTGAGTGGTTACCATGACCAAACCCTTCCCTTTTGGAATTTGGAACCAGTAACTACCTCTCCCGAATTGGACGTACTTTCCAGCGTTCTTCTCCCACATTCTCCCAATATTATGTCTTGATGGAGAGAACTAGGCTCTGGGAACCATTCAAAACAAAATAAAGAGTGAAAAGATTATACAAATATTTCTGACCTGAGACTGAACTCATGTCAGGGCTAAGCTTATCTAAAATAAATATTGGTTTCATGTGGGAGACTTTTATAATACAGAGACAGACAGTCACAAGATTTTATCCAATAGCACACCATGGTATTTGCTATGGATATTCCCTATATTCTGTCAAAGCTGGGTTGTTTTTTCTCCTGTTTAGTGCCTACTGAATGCCACCCAGGCTTTTGCGCGGGGCGGAGGGGTGACTGGAAAGCTGTCTGTTTGGGCTGACTGTTTTGATAGCTGACCACTGCAGGTGACTGTTGTTCTTACGGTATCTTCCATGCATTACTCCGTTTCTGCAGTGGAGAGGTTGAGTGTGCGCGCGCACACACACACACACACACACACACACACACACACACACACACACACACACATGCAGTAGGAGTGAAGCATGGTTTCCTCCCCAGGCCCTGGTTTGTGTGTGTGCAGCAGATTCCACAGATTCCGTGCCCTCCCGAAGATTCTTCCCCACTCCCGACACAAACTGTCTTCTGTTATCCCTGCCACCCTGCCATGGTCCCTTTCTGTTGGTTGGCAGGGACGCTCGACGTTGGCCAGTTGACCTCATCCTTCCTGGCTGTGTTCTGCTGTGAATGCCTGTTATTAAAGCTGCAATATGTAACTTTTGGGGAGTTATAGATCTGAGTTATAGATCTGTCATTCTCATTGAATGCAAGTCTAAGAAGTAGTAGATATGTTCTATGTGCACTATTTCTATGCTTCCCGTTCTTAAGTTACATTTTTGCGTCTTTTACTTTCGGTTTTGTACACCAGCTTCAAATAGTTGAAAATACCATATTTTTGGTTATGGAAAATATATTTCAAAGCGATTTCGATGGTACAATGATTTTCTACGCTATACTTGCTTGTTTTGTTACATTAACTGAAATTAGGCGAGCTATTAGAATTTTAGCAACCAGGAAATGGCAGAGCAATTTCTGCATAGTGCACCTTTAAGAGTAATAGCACTCCAATTGGATTAAAACGGATCTGTCCTTGTCAGACACTGCTTAGTACTCGTCTCTAAAATGTGTGGTAAGACTTGTGCAGTGGACAGTCGATGGGATCTACATACCAGAAGGACATCCTTAAGCCATGCTGTATTTTTCTTAGCTTACATGACCCTCCATGACCGCGTGTTTCTAGCCTTCAGTTTGTAGGATGCAGGTGCACCCTCGGTCGTTAGATTGCTCTTCTTCATTTTGAAGGGAAAATCCTTTTGTGGTGTACCGTTTGCGTTTAATTATGTAGCAAAATGGCAATTACACACCAAAAACAGGAAGCAGAGAAACCACTGTAACCAGCTTTTTCAGTTTAACCAGGACTTTGGCCTTCGGGTAGGGAGGGACCACACCAAGAGTTACTCAGGGAGAATTTAGTTCCAATTAATGTCAGTTTTCTGCATACTTTCCAATTTTTTCTTCATTCCTCTACTTTCCCTCTAAATATGCTCTTTTGATCTTTATTGATATGTTGTGACAGTTGGTTTTGATTTACTCACAGTTTGGAATGTATGTTTTATATGGAGGTCTGGAATGAAGAACATGGAGGAGAATCAGACCAGATTAACATGTACACTACCAGTCCAAAGTTTGGACACACCTACTCATTCAAGGGTTTTTCTTTATTTTGTACTATTTTTTACATTGTAGAATAATAGTGGAGACATCAAAACTATGAAATAAGTAAGGGAATCATGTAGTAACCAAAAAAGTGTTAAATAAATCAAAATATGTTTTATATTTGAGATTCTTCAAATAGCCACCCTTTGCCTTGATGACAGATTTGCACACTCTTGGCATTCTCTCAACCAGCTTCACCTGGAATGCTTTTCCAACAGTCTTGAAGGAGTTCCCACATATGCTGAGCACTTGTTGGCTGCTTTTCCTTCACTCTGCCGTCCGACTCATCCCAAACCATCTCAATTGGGTTGAGGTCGGGGATTGTGGAGGCCAGGTCATCTGATGCAGCACTGGTCTACTGAACGGTCTAGTCTCTTTATGATAGACTAGTTAGCTCTCAGGCTGTTGCGTCTTGAGATGGCTGAGGGACCGTATTGTGGGTGAGGGGCTTTGCCTGGGCCATTCCTGAAAGCGGGAAGCAGGTGGAGTCTTCAGGAAACCTGTATTTCCTGGACCTCTACTCCACAGAGGGAGAGGCTGATGCTCGTTGGAGGGGGGAAGGCTTTGTGTGCGATTCCTTAAAAGGCTTCTTCCGTTCTGAGTCTCAGTGACTACAGCTCTCCACCCAGCAGCCTGCCCCTTTTTTTACTCACTGATTGGACTGACTAATACAGCACTCTACTCCTCCTTAAGACTGCAATCAACTTACATAAGACAAAGGCTATTGGTCATTCATTACTGCACCGCTTTGATGTGTGTGTGTGTGTGTGTGTGTGTGTGTGATTGGCTGATGGTTTCTATAATCTCAATTATAGGCCTCAATCAAAGTCTTGTCAAAAGTGTATTTGGAAAAACTGATTACGTCAATAATCGTATTGGCCAATAGGGGCAGTATGGGGTTGTTGGGTCAGAGAGACATTGATTTTGATTATGTGTCATTTGTTGGCTCCTGTTCTATATCTGTGCTGTATTTAGCTCTGCACCTACATTTTAACATTCCCTGAGGACTTTGTAAAACTCTGTAAAAGGTCCCGTTACTAAAAAAAGAAACTGCTTACCTGACGGATGGGAGTAGCTGGACTTGATAGCACTGTGTCACCCAGGAAAAAAACTCTGTCATCCTGTGATCTCAGAGAGGCAGGAGGACAGGGGTCACCTCCCAGCCTGCTATTGTCCTGCCCTGGGCTCACTGAGCTGACTGGGCTAACACAACACAAGGGACTGGCCCTCAGGAACTGGCCCTTCCTTAGGCCGGGGTAATGGCTCCATGCCTCCTGGCTCTAGCCCATCCCAGTCCTCCCTACACTAACACAGCTCCAGTCACATGCTCTGTACACCCTCCTATTCTGTCAGACTCCTTTCCTTCCTCTGGTGTAATTTTAGTCTTATTTGATCATCAATGTCAGAGTCATGGTCTTAAATGTAGCCTATTACTGCATTTCATACCATATCAGCATACCGGACATAGGGAAAGGGAAAGGGATATCTAGTCAGTTGCACAACGGAATCCATTCAACCGAAATGTGTCTTCTGCATTTAACCCAACCCCTCTTAATTGACGTCCTCGTCATAGGAGTCCGGGGAGCAGTTGTAGTTGGGGGGTTAACTGCCTTGCTCACTGGCTCGGGGATTCGAACCAGCGGCTTTTTGGTTACTGGTCCAATACCGCTTGGCTACCTGCCGCCCCATATTGGGATGTATTAGGTATTAATGGTTAAAGAAATCGTATTTTTGTGCATGTGAATCATTTCATGTACGTTTTGTTAATGTGATTCATTGTCTTAGCACAGGAAAACAGGAGAGTGGAAGGAGAAAGTAGATTCTCCTAAAGGCTGATATTCAACTAACTGTACTTCATCTCTTCCTCAGGACTTGCAGAGTGAGCTGAGGCCACGTCTGTGTGTGATCAAGAAGGGGCCTAATGGCTACGGCTTCAACCTGCACAGTGAGAAGGCCAGACCAGGCCAGTACATCAGAGCAGTGGACGAGGACTCACCTGCACAGAGGTCAGGCCTGCTGGCTAAGGACAGGATAGTACAGGTAACTATCTAGCTCACCTTTGACCTCTGGCATCATACTGTATTATTATTATTATTCCATGTATAGTAATAGTATATTACTATTGTTAGTAGTATTCCATGTATAGTAATAGTATATTACTATTGTTAGTAGTATTCCATATATAGTAATAGTATATTACTATTGTTAGTAGTATTCCATGTATAGTAATAGTATATTACTATTGTTAGTAGTATTCCATGTATAGTAATAGTATATTACTATTGTTAGTAGTATTCCATGTATAGTAATATTATATTACTATTGTTAGTAGTATTCAATGCACAGTAATATTATTACTGTAAGTAGTAAATTGAATCATTTTGTATTAATGAAAATACTTCTGTATGTCATGCAAGCTTTTCTAAAACTACAGGACTTGTCTCTAATGGCCTTGGCACAATTCAGTCATGTTGAAGTGTATAGTGAGGAGGAATGTGAGTGGTAGTAAAAGTCTGTGTGGGGTCCTAATCTCATAGGATGGTAGAGGTGGACACAACTGTCACTGGGAGTTAGCTCAGACAGGGATAATCCAGCTTTGTCACTGGTGACTTGTCTGCACTCCACCACCCCAGTCTATCCTGCTCAGTGCTCAGTACTGTAGAGCAGTGTGTGTGTGTGTGTGTGTGTGTATTGTCACGGGTGTATATGGCTGCCTGGCTGCCCTCACTACTCTAGCCACTGTTGTGTAAATGAGTTGCTGCTAGAGCCCAGCAGCCATGTCAGGCTGCCATAGAAAAGGAGAGAGGAAAGAGACGAGAGTTGAGTCCTTGAGACAGAGAGGTTTCCAGCCCCCAGCGAGCCACACACACCCACCACCCACCGAGGACTGTATTCTTTGTGTTAAATGGACAGCTATTGTTACTGCCCAAGCATGTATTGTTTGGTCTCCTTCCTGGGACTGTAGTAGACAGGCAGGTTCACACTATGACCCACACAGATACACACATACGCACACACACATACACGCACATGCACACACACAAAGATACACACACATGCACGCATGCATACACACAAACATGCATGCACACACACACACACACAAAATACACACTCAGAAGTCACAAAACCCACACATACAAAGTACACACACTATCTCAGCAGTAGTTCCTCAGAATGTTCAGCTGTCTGGGGAACAGAAGACATTTTGACAGATGCTGGGCCAATGGCCTTATGGCTGAGATGGTGTTGTTAGCACTCTCTAGCTACTAGCAGTTGTTGCTATCCAAGAACACTGTTCTCTTCAGCAATGTTTCATTTTGTATTCAGGCTACGTACTACAGATTGTTATGCAACAGTGAAGGGTTTAACACTAATTTCCCAAGCGCCTAGGAGAGCTTCAGTTCCTTTCTGTATGTGTGCAGTAGCATATTTTGTGTTTGTGTGAGGAGACAGGATTTCCTTTCTTGGAACTGCTGGACAACAGACTGATAATATTGAAAACTGAGTCCTTGGTTTGATAAACAGGTTATCGTCCTCTTTGTGAGAACAATGGAAATATGCAAGAAATAGTTTCCCATAAATAGTTAGTTACTTGAACAAACTATCATGCTGATGTGAAAGGGAAACCTGTAGTTTTAGGCTGTTGGACAACCTTCACCGTTTTGACTTGGTAAACCATAGTTACACTACTTATACAACTAAGGAGTTAATGCTTCATGAGCTGATTTGTGCAGACATGATTCTTGTGTCTGTGTGTGTTTTGAAGTTCCTTACACTCTTTCGCTCTCTCTGTCTCTCTCTCTGCCCACCCCCCCTCTCTCTCCAGGTGAATGGTATGGCAGTGGAGGGGAAGCAGCACTCGGAGGTGGTGGCAGCCATCAAGGCTGGTGGTGAGGAGACCTCTCTACTGGTTGTGGACACAGACACAGATGCCTTCTTCAGGAGGTGCAGAGTCGCTCCCACCCCAGAACACATCACAGGTGAGACCAGAAACATCTACAAGAAAGGGCCAGAACTCTATTGATGCAGTTTGGCTGAGTTAGTGATCCTTTCTGTAGACATACATGTCCAAGCATTCATACACACTGGACGTTATCGGCCTGCACGTTCCTCACTGTGTGTGTGTGAGGACAGACCTCTGAAGCCCCTCACTCACACTATCACTGACGGACATGGGAATCATTATCAGAACTGAGACAGCCTCACAGTGTAGGGAGCGTTTTGCCTCTGCAATCACCTCGTAATGATTCAACCACTTAGTTCTCCTTTAACAGCCTCCTTCAAGGTCTATAGTCCCCAGAAGTTTTTCTCTCAGGCCAGATCCCTAACCCCCCCGTCCCCCTGTCCTTGGTAAACACTAGCAGATTAAGGGTCTGTCTGACTGCTTGGCCAGGCTCCTCTGCTCCTCTCTCTCTCTGCCAAGGAACACAGACATAGAGACACACAGACACTGAGCTCATCTCATTTCCTGTCCCCTCACGTTGTTTGCTCGAGGTACAAAATCCAAACTCTTAGGTACATATCTAGAATCAGCTTAACCTCCCTGAATGCTAACCACTATTAGCGGCTAAATGCAAACTTCCCCAGCTGTCTAGGGGCAACTTCCCCTAACTACCACTGAGCTCTTCACAAAGGGAAGGCTGTTGTACTTCTGAAAACCCCTAGAGGGAGCCTCAGCCTGTGAATTGACTCCAGTGCTGGAGAGTCTGGATATAGGTTGGCATTTATTGTCATGAATTTTGCCCTGGAGGCAGCTCCAGGGTAGTCACTAGCTGGCACAGCCACAAAGTCTTAAAATCAGATTTTAAACCTAACAGATTTTAAACCTAACCTTAACCATAACCTTAACCACACTGCTAACCCTAACCTTAAAATAAGACCAAAAAGCACATTTTTGCTTTCATACATTTTTACAATATAGCCAATAATGACTTTGTAGCTGGCCCATCTAGCGGGAATCGCTCGGTTCTGCCTCCAGGGCAAGATTCATGACAATAAACGTCAAGCTGCGTTTGGCTTGGGAGGCCAGCTGTGCCCAAGTAACACTTGTTGAAACAGGGCGATGGCGCATGGTAACACTTGGCTGGCTACTCTGAGTGCCACTCTGATGTCATAGAACAGTGATGCCAGCCCAGCCGACGCTATGACAACCATATGGGTGTGGAGGAAAGCGGTTCCCTCTGTGTCTGGGACATGCATATTAGTCAGTGTGTGTGTGCTACAAACACACATAACCCCCCCCCCCACCACACACCGCCCTGCCCCAGACTGCCTTTATATTTCCTCTGCTTGAAGCTCTGCCATGAACAACAGTGAAGCGCTGCTGCCTGATTAGGCCAAAGATACTGTTTATTAAAAAGGGTACCTGTCTGTGCCCCTGTCTGTGCCCCTGTCTGTGCCCCTGTCTGTGCCCCTGTCTGTGCCTCTGAGTGAACCCTATTAATACGAAGGTGGGTAGAAGTAGACAATATAAGTCAGTTAGTGTCCTTCATGCTATTTGATCTAACTGGGAGTTTTATGCTTCTTTAGTGCACCAATAAAAATACAGTAGTTGCTTTGTTGTGATAAGAATTTGCTCACTTTTACATGGAGGAATGTTCTTGTAGTCGGAGTCCACACTGGTTGGATAGACAGCTGTCCATTGCCATGGTTACACCTCAAAGTTTACTGATGATTGACGTGCTATGTCCACTCCTCTGAATAAGTATAGTGAAGGTCTTAGCCCTATCTAACTTCCTTTGGTTTCTGCTATCGGCTTCTAAACCTGACTGAAAAATGCCCAACAGGAGCAAAATTCCATTGAGGCGTTGCCCAGGTAACTGCTCTCTCCTGTTGCCCACTCAGAGGTACCTGCTCACGTGACTTTGGTACACACTCAAGCACGTACACGCGCACGCACGCGTGCGCACACACACACACGCACACACATACACGTGTGCGCGAACACGCGGGCAAACACACACAAACACACTCACGGATGGACACACACTCCACACTCCCCTCTCGCCACCCCTCTGGCCAGCACTTGTGTTTGGTTTCCAAGGCACTGGCTCCAAGTGGCCTCTCAGCCTATAGTGTTAGCTGTATTGGAACTGAAGAGCCTCTTGTCCGTGTGCAAACAGTGAGAAGGGACCCAAGAAGCACAGAGGTACTTAGACACAGCTCTGACAGGTCTCACAACTGTGAGGAGGGACCCAAGGAGCACTGAGGTACTTAGATAGAGACAGGTCTCAGAACAGTGAGGAGGGACCCAAGGAGCACAGAGGTACTTAGATAGAGACAGCTCCGACAGGTCTCAGAACAGTGAGGAGGGACCCAAGGAGCACAGAGGTACTTAGACACAGGTCTGATAGGTCTCAGAACAGCTCAGGGGGACGCAGACCAGGGTCAGGCTATCTTTAGATGATAACAGGTTACTATCTCACTGATTGTCTGTCTGTCTGTCTGTCTGTCTGTCTGTGTGAGAGGAACTGAAGCATGGAAGGTAAGGGTCCGTCTTAGTATTACACCAGCTCCGACCAGGGGTCAGTTGTTCATCAGTCAACTGTATCTGTTTGTTTTAGATAGACACACGGGTTTAGATATAGTGTATTGTCTCTTTCTATGGTTGACTTAGCCAAGTGAAGATAATTCCATAATATCCCTTGTGACAGGGTTAGGGGAGAGTTTGTTACCAGGGCTATTTGATACAGGAAGGCTACTGGGGTAGTGGGTTTCATATGCAGCAGCTTGTTTGGACGTGATAATGCGTGGCAGGTAACCAGGGTCAGAGAACATCTCTGTGAAGATCAACCCTGTTTGAATAATGGATGACCTGCACATACCTGTGCTATGTAACAGAGTAGGTGTCGCTGGGATGAAACCCAAACTGGATAGGAGCCGTTCTCTGGAGCAGGGGTATGAGTCACTCTGACATTCTGTTCTGGTGTACGACGGAGGTGGGACAGTCACAGGATATTTAGGACTGACTGTAAGATTGGAGAATAACCATGAATAGATGTTGTTGAATGGTTGTGAATAGCTGGTATGTGGAGTGTGAGTTTGTGTAGAGTCCATGACTGAGCAGTGTTCTCTTATGCTTTCAGGATCTCTGCCTGAGCCTGTCGTCAACGGAGACATGGAGAAGACGGTAAGACTGGATGCCAAATACCTTATCGACCCAATATCATACAAAACAAATATTTGAGAGAGAGAGAAACAGACAGACAGAGAGAGAAAGAGTTGGGGACAGAGATGCGGTCTGAGGTACGTGAGGGGGGGCGCTAATGCACTCCCACAGAGTGGACTTCCCAAAACACTAGTCTTTTTTTTGTGGAGGTCACTGACAGGTCAGCCCCTAGAAATGAAACACTGTGGCTCACTGCTCCTGCTTTGGCACTGACTGGCACTCTATCAGCTGAGCGTTCCTAGGGAGTGGACTAGTATTATTTTATTTGACTGTAGAGTGTGTGTATTTACTTTGTGTTTGTGTTGGTTCTCTCTCTCCTTCCAGCACTCTCATGACTGAATAGAACATACTGTCTGTTTCCAGTTTAACTCAGGGAGCCAGGAGAGCAGTCTACCCTGACAGAACAGAACCAGGTCCAGGTGTCTGTAAGATAGACAGTACCAGGGCTAGTGTAGCCCTCAATAGTGTGCTCAGAGCCTGGTAGAGGGTTTACATGGTATTGTTGGATAACCTGAAGCTGAAAGCCACACTGTGCTGTTCAGGCATGGAGAATTGAGTAGCACCATGTTAATCCCTCTGAGGTATTTGGGCATAATCCCTTAGTAAGGGGACAAGCCAGCCCACACCTACTGTGTGTGTGTGTGTGTGTGTGTGTGTGTGTGTGTGTGTGTGTGTGTGTGTGTGTGTGTGTGTGTGTGTGTGTGTGTGTGTGTGTGTGTGTGTGTGTGTGTGTGTGTGTGTGTGTGTGTGTGTGTGTGTGTGTGTGTGTGTGTGTGTGTGTGTGTGTGTGTGTGAGAGAGAGAGGCCATAGGATAGCAACCTACTGTATTAACTGGGGATTGTGTGTTGTGATAGAATCTACATATGGTCAGTGATTTGGAGGCTTGCCAATCAGGCAGATAAACCCAGAGTCAGGCCACTGGCAACAAACCGAAGTAGAAGATTTCATTAGGTTAACTCCACTACGTTAATACTATGCTAATATACTTTATCTCTAAAGAAGACAGTCAGTAGTGTGAGACCCTAGTCCTCAGTCATTGACCATCATCTTAACCCCTGAGTCTAACAGTCAAAACATTGGATTAAGAGAGAGGGGAGGCAGGGTAGAGAGGTGAGGGAAAGGGAGAGAGAGATAAGAGAGAGGTTGTAGAGAGATTAGGGTGAGGTCACTCTCTGCGGGGTCGTCAGAAAGCGAATGTTTCCGGGTTTTCATGGATACAGTATTTTCAACCTAACTTCCGTTTCCCCTGGAAAACAGATGTGGGGTCATTTTACGCCCGCTATGTTAGGTTTGGGTGAGGTAGGCACTGTCATGGCAGGACAGGGGGATTGCGTCTTCTCTAATGCTCTGAGCCAATCAGGCTCTGGTAAACTGCTGCTGCTGCCTCTACTGGCCTAGAGAGACATGCCATACAACTTCCCAAGCAGCATGGCCAGACAGTTTGTGTATGGGGCACAGGTACAGGCAAGTCTGCCTCCCTGTGGGCAAATGTAATATTGCAGCCAGACTCTCCATGGAGAGCTCTCTCAAACTTGACCCCCACTTTGGCTACTTTGTATTTGATTTGATTTGTTGCTTGATTAGATGTTTTGCTCCATGAGGTCATGAAGGTTGCGTGCTATCTGTGTGTCCACTGCAGGTGAATGTAAATGGAAAACTGGCCAAAGAGGTGAAGCAGGACTCTAAGCTGTCAAACAGCCCGTCTCCAAGCAACACCTCCTCCAACGCCTCACTCACAACCCCACCCACAGAGGTAAGTCCCGCCCTGAAAACACACATGAAGCAGCATTGAAGCAGCATTATAAAGCAGCTGAAGTCTCATGATCTGAATGTGTATGCATAGTGACACAGTAATGTATAGCAGTAGTCTGTAGTTGAGCACGCTCTTGTAAAATAGACTACTACAATATAAAAATATATATTTATTCTCTCTCTAGCCTCGTTTATACCTGGTGCTAACATGTGTCCTTTGTCCTAATCTTAACCACATTCTGATTGTGCCCAAATTGTAGCCGTTGCGTCTATGTCTGTTATCCGTCAATTGTGTCTGCATTGTGACCAGATATCCTGGTCCCTCCGTTTGCAAATTATTTGACAGATATTCTTTCAAAGTAATATCTATTTATTTTAAGACACATTGATGACATAAGTCAAAGGCGTCACCTGTCAATCATTTTAGAGGGTGGGATAATGATGATTTAAATGGTTTCACTGTACAGATCCATCTACACTTGAAAGATATCAAGACACAATGCGTGTCTGAATACCTCCCAAAGTGGTCAGGAAGATCAGATCACAATGTGTCTTTTAATCGTCCACACCTGTCTAAATATGCTGGCAAAATCAGAATGTGGACAAGATCAGGACAAAGGACTCATGCTTAGAACCAGGTATAAACGGGGCTTCTGTCTCTAGTGCATTCTCTCTCTTCTTCTTCTACCACTCCCTTTTAACCCATCTCTCTCCTCCCTGGTTGGTCAGGGGTCTGAGCCAGTGATCATGGGCGCCATCCCGGGTCTGAACCTGTCCCTGCAGCAGGTCAAGGAGCGTGCTCATCAGAAACGCTCCAACAAGAGGGCTCCGCCCATGGACTGGAGCAAGAAAAATGAACTGTTCAGCAACCTATAGATAGAGCACTTCGCCCTACACACACCCACATACAGTAGATACTCACATAGAGGTCAGTGAAGGAGAGAGAGGGACGGAGAGAGAGAGGGGTTGTTCTAAGCCCCATGCTTTCTATGACTCATTAAAACCAGCAGTTTAACTATTGGTGAGGGAGAATACAGGTATATGTATGTAAAATATATACACACAGATTTGTATTATATTCCAGATGCTATGATGTACTAACAATATATAGACGAATATGCCAATGTTGGAAAGGAAACAGCTAGATCAGATAAGAATCTTTGTATTGTGATTTGAAAATCAGTTTTTAAGTATTCCATTTTGCGTGTCGAGGTGGTTGTGTATGTGTGTTCATCGTACCAATTTGTGTGTGTGTACCTGAGTGTGTATGCCCAGAAGACCCTGGAAGTCCCTGCTGGTCATAGCCTGGTGCCTGTACATATAGTGGAGTAGGTCTCTCTTATGGCCATTCCTCTACACGTTAATCAGTCATTCAAACACATTTTACCATACTTTTCTCGCCTTAAATGAGAATGGGACCAGTCACTTACATACCTGACAATCAGCTACCTGTCTAGTCTATCACCGTTCACCTTTTAGGGACCAAATAGGAAGCCTCTGCACACTTCCAGTCAGAAGCAAAATGTATTTAATGTAGCTGAGCTTTGGGTGAGTCGAGCTCTGATGAAGATCGACTGACCCAAAGCTCAGGTACATTAATGAAATTTGCTTCTGACTGGAAGTGTGCGGAGACTTTTTCATGTTTCTCCAGTTTTGCCTTCAGCACCTTCACTAATCAGCTCTGGGTGGGCAGTAGATTCTATTATCTACAAACCTTTTAGGGACCAAAAACCTGATGAACGACCACTCTGACAGTCACTGTCAGTCATTGGGGAACGATATGTTGGTGCAGTGTCCATCCATACCAGTCTTACTTAACTTCAATAAATCTTACGTCCATACTGTAGCATTGCCATGACCACTGTATATTGTAATACTGTTTGTGTTTTGTTTTTTTTATTGCCATTGGCAAAATGCTTTGAGATTTTTACACGTTTATGTAGATGTACTTAAACATAATTTGTTTCTCTAATATGAATATATGTCTGCGCTTCACTAGATTTTATGTGTATGTTCAGTATTGAGAATGAGATTCACTATTTTGACTATTGAATTGTATGCTCTTATTTCTATACTGTATTACATTGTAGATCACACCATTGTTGTCTCACGACTCTCCATTTAAATTAACATTACAGTAACATAAGTGTTAAGAATCTCTTTCTGTGCTATGAAGGCGTAGATGAAATGCACCCACTCTTAAAGGACTTCTAGATATTTAAATCCAGAAATAAAGGAGAGAAGTCAACAGGATCAGACTTGAATATTTAATGGTTAACTGTAAACAAATGAAGATCCAGCTGGATGGAAAAGGACAGATGTTGATAACTCAAGACAGTATAACAGATATCTACAGATCCATTTTAAATAAGGTGCATCTAGCAGGTCTCAGTGCCGTCTGAGACAGACACATCTTTCACATTCACGCAAGGCTCTCCTTCACCTCCTCTTCAAAACCTCTGTTACCCCCTTCCATAACACAAAGCCATGTGTGCGTGTTTAATGTGAGAGCAGCTTGAACGGAAACAGGTGGGACATTCCTGAGAACGACAGGTTACAGCCAGGGATCACATTCACACTGAAACGACACAAAAATGTACAGTACAGAGGCAGAGCAAAAAGTATTATACCGTTTTTGATAACCATGTAGATAATTATTTCATTTCATTCATGTTACAATAAGGAAGACCAGAATCCCTTAACCATGGTTCTGCATTTTAAGGAAATATTTTATGGAAATCTTGAAAATATTTAAGGAAAATCTATACAAAGAACTTTGGTTGAAAATGATTCTGCTCCCAGATATACCTATAAGTATACAATATACATATTTAGATACTCTAATTTAAATACTAGTTGGACTAATCTACATTTAAATGTTTTTTTTCTTTCTCCAAAAATAGTGTACATTATTGATATCTTGCATGTCATCCCTCGGCTGTACAAAGCACTTATAACTCCTTATATTGACAGTGTTGACAGTGACGATCGCTAAATATGCTTTGAAAAGCAAAGGTCTTCTTCCCTTTTGTATAAACAATATCATCGAGCACATGTTTTACATAGCTTCATAAAACCAGAAATAACATAGCATCTAATCATTCTGTATTACTAAATAATGACTGTTTTAACAGTACAAACGTACTGGCACCATGCCTTGCGGAAGACACAAACACAGTTTCATTGTGGTCAACATCACTTGGTATAAAATGGATAAAATACAAGAGTATTGAAAATATCAACAAGGTCAAATTGAAATGGTCAGACATAGCAAAATACAAAGGTCAAATGACAGATACAGCGTCTAATACAAATGGTATTGTATGGTAATATTCTGTCTAGGAATGGTTCCTCTCTATAGGCCAGTATAAAAACATTCCACTTCTCCCCATTGTCTCTCTCTCTCTGCTGCTACAGTGGCCAAACAATGACTTCACACAGAGATGGATCCTGTTTGAGAAAGGCGGGGAGGAAAGGCACACCAACAAGATGAAGAAATGGAGGATGATGGGTAGAATAAAAAGGACAATACAGTTTAACTCATGTTATATGAAACGATCCAATACAATGGTGTACTGGTACAGTATGTTGTCCACCCCTCATGTCCCTACAGTCAGTCAGTCAGTCAGAGGCCCTGTGTTGAAACCAACAGGGTTGTTGTGACTTATAGCAAAGCACTGTAGAGCAGAGTTAAGTGCTGGTGTTGAAAGGAGAGGAAGTGGCAACATGGAGGCAGGGAGGAGGGAGGAGGGAGATGGATCCACACTTTTGCATGACTGTTCATTAAAACCATCCCACTCCATGGCACATCCTACAATGTAGTCCCATATGTTTTCTGTTAGTCTGGTGGTGGGGGTTGGTCTGTAGTTTTAGGGGTGTGGGGGTTGGGGGTAACACTGAGCTGGGGTGACCTGCTCCATCCTCCCTCTCACGGTCATTAGTACTTCCTGAGGTGAAGGGTCAAGGGTCAAGGGTCAGGGGGCTGGTCAGTGGGGTGGATAGTGGGCTTAGTCCAGCATGGCATCCAGCTGGTCAGCAAGGTCATCAAACATGTTGCCAATGTCATCCAGAATGTTGCCCGCTGACTTCACTGTGTTAGCCCCACTGTCAGGAGAGGTGGAAAAAGAAGCAGGGTTTAGTAATAGAGATAGATAGAGGACTCTAGTGCTCAAAAGCCTGTTTTATCATGGGCAGCGCCACTGAGGACTTTCACCATTTTGAAGTAGTCAACTATGGGTTAAGGAAGGATCACATAATTCCATCCAGGTCATCAGGAGGGATCAGCCAATGAATTATACTCGTGAGCAAACATTCCATAAGTGCAGGTGCCAGTAAATCGCCAACCTTGGTTTTATACCTGTTCAAACAACACACTCCAGGTGGCAGTATGGTGACAGTATGCACCTTTTCAGTTTGTTTACCAACTCAGACGTAGTAGAAGAGGACAATTAACTACTTCAAAATGGAGATGGCCTCAATGGAGCTGCCCATGTTCTCACAGACGCCATAATGGGACAGATACAATGTTGCATGAATGCTTCTTCAGTTCACATAACAAACAGTACAGTGTATATGGCCTGTACATACTGGAAATGGTGAGGTGTTTATCGTGTTCTCTTACCCGTCAGCGCTGTCCTCCTCGGTGAGTTTTCGCTCCACAGCCTTCAGTGCTGCCTCCAGGGAGGTGCTGGTCTGCTCCAGCCTCTGCTGCTGCACCACCACTACCCCCGGGCCAGACTCTACCCCTGGGCCTGGGCCGACCACACAGACCTGGGGCTTGCCTGTCTGAGCTGCCTGGCTCTGAGGCCCTGGGGGACACCGGCTGGGTGTGGGTGATGGTGGGGCTGAGAAGGCCAGACTCTGTACCATGTTGACAGTCACAGTGGGCGGCACTATGGCTGTTAGACAGGAAGCAAAAGCAGAAACTCAGAATGTATGATAAAAGCCTAAACAAAATGACAATATAATAAGGAGCTTACATGTGTAATACATTACCTGTAGCAGCAGCCAGACTGTGTCGGGACGGTTTGGGGGCGGTGACGGGGGGTCCGTGGGAGCTGTGAGGCTTGGGGGAGACGGGGGGTTTGAGGGGTGTCCCTGTCCCTGTCCCTGTCCCTGCTAGGTTCTCCAGCCCGTCCAGACTGGCCTCACTTATCCTCAGACTGACCAGACTCACCTCCTCACAGCTCTGGGACTGGGGCCTGCTGCCTGGACTGGAGTCTGACCCTATCTGGCACTCACTGTCACTGGTGGGAGAGCTGCCAGCATGGTCTTTAGGCTTGTGTCTCCGCTTCACAGTGTCTGACTCCTTCAGGTTAAACTCAGGCACCTCCAGGGCTGTCTTGGTGGGACGGTTCTTGTCTGCCGCGATCTCCACAGTGCTCTCGGCCCTGGGCCCTCCCACCTTGGGCCTCTGCTTGATGGTGAGGTTGCCCTCCTCGGCGAAGGGGATGCACTCGCTGGAGCTATTGTGAGGGGATGAGGAGCCATCCAACCCCGGTGCCTTAGGCTCCTCCTCCTCAGTGTCTGACTTCACCCCTCGCTCTGTGTCTGGGTAATGGTCTGGGATATCGGTCTGGGCTGGAACACATTCACTCTGCACCCTCCTCCTCACCCCTGCGGAGGCCTCTCTGGGCTCCAGTCCTGAGGGGGTGAGGCTGGGGAGGGGAGGCTCTGGTTGGAGGAGGTCCAGCCTGGGCCTAGGCAGGCTCTTCCCCTCAGTGGAGGCCTCCAGACAGGCTGCGATGCTCCTCACGCTCCCTGGGCTGTCTGTCTCCACCCCCCCAGGAGAGGGCGCCACATTCTCAGTGGACCCCATGCTGGGGCTGCTGCTCACCGAGCTCAGTCTCTTGGGCGGGGCCGGAGGGGGTCCCTTTTTACGAGCGCGCACGGCGAAGGACTGGCTGCGTCCCACGGTGCCGTACTTTTCGGATGTGGTCTGCATGCGTGCCAGCTGGCTGCGTCCAGGCCGGCGGGTCAGGGTGGCGTAGGACGCTAGGGTGCCAGAGGGCGGAGCCAGGTCGTCATCCTCTTCGTCTGGTTCGCCGTCTGACAGGGCGTAGCGTGTCAGGCTCTGGCTGCGCTTCTTAGGCGGGGCCAGGGTCATGGCGTGGTAGGTGTGTGCCAAGGGCTTGGTGGGCGAGCCATGGCCCAGGTCGGTGCTGCCACAGTGGGAGTGGAGGTAGCTGAAGCCCCTCTGGGCTGGGGAGCCCTGGGGAGAGGAGCCTAGGGAGTGAGACCCAGGGCCTTTAGGCTTGGCTGGGATGGCTGGGTACTTGAACACGGTGGCTGCCCCCAGGGGGACCTGCTTGGGCAGCTGCTGCTGCAGTATGGACCTCTGGTCCCAGCACTCTGGAATGTTCCTCTCCTTGGCAGGGCTGCTGTCAGCACTGAGGCTGGTGGAGGTGCTGCTGCTGCCTAGGCTCTCCTGTGAGCGGCTATGGGGAGTGATGGAGGCCGTGGGGGGGTCCTGGGAGCGCCCTGAGCCCCTGGACCGGGCGTCAATGCTCTCTTGGCTCCGAGACATGCCCATGGCACTCTTGATGGCCAGGCCCTCCTGGTAGTGGCTGGACATGGCTGTCTGCAGCTCAGCGCTCAGCTCGCTGTCCTGGAAGGTCAGCATCTTGGGGGTGTGGGGCGAGGGGCAGTCGGAGGCGCTGTCGGGGGGCTCGATGGTGACCAGGTGAAGGGCTCCGGGGGGCTTGCGGCGCAACGTGCCCTGGCCAGATTCTGCAGCCAGGATGGCCCTCTGGATGTCACACAGCTTCTTCACGGCCAGCATCATCTTCTTCTGGTGGCCCAGCTTGGTGATGCCTATCTCCTGCAGGTCCTCCCAGGTCAGGTCCCGTACGATGCTGATGGAGTCATAGCCGTTCTCTGACAGCTTCCTTTGGTACTGAGGCAGGCCTATGGTACTCAGCCACTCCCCCAGGTCTGCCTGGAGTAGGGGGGAGGGAGAAGAGTCACAGTCAGACCTACACAGTTGAAACCTTTATGAAAGTAATGTAAAACCTGACTTGCACACAAAAGCTGACAGACAGACAGACAGACACAGGCATACAGTAAGACCTTACCGGGATGTATTCAGGCAGCCACTCAGGGATGCTGAGGTTTCCTATCTCGATAGAGATCTTCTTGCGGTGGCCTGGCTTGGTGACGCCGATGGCCGTCAGGTCCTCTGGGGTCATCCTGCTGATGGTGGGGACGTCGTAGCCGGCTGTGATGAAGTTCCCGGTGTACTGCTCCAGCTGGAAGTCACTCAGCCACTGGTAGATGGCCTCTGCATCCTACACAACAGAGGGGAGGGGTTGAGTATCACATTGACATCAATCACTGGCCTATTCACTGTCCTCCTTTCTTTTAATAGCTACATTTATTTCATTGTAGCATACAAAGACAATCATGAGTTGTAATGTGTGACAAACACAAAGAATAGACTGTCCTGTCCTGTGTCTGTCCTGTTTATGTCCTCTGTCTGTCCTGTCCTGTGTCTGAGTCTCACCTTGCCCTCCAGTAGCTGCTGAGGACGTATAAACTGTGGGGAGACAAACTGCTGCTCCCCTGGTCTCTGTATGTTCACCATCGGCCTCCGAGGAGCACCCAGAACCACTACACAGGAAAACACACAATGGAGAATTAGATGAATGGTGTTTAGGAGGTTTTCTAACAATAAGCACAAATCAAACTAGAAAGGTGAAGTTTCAGGAGAAATGTTGTGGTATGCAACAGTAATGAGAGAAAGCGCTAGTATTCCTACCTGCAGTCAGGTCAGGCTGTTTATTGAGGACTGGTTGCCCTGAGTCACCAGCAGAGGGTGCTGGCTGCACATCAAAACAGAGTGCAAGACAAGTTACAGAGAGCACAGGAATAAACAATATGTTGACTGGATAAACAAACCTGAAATAATAATTGGTCCAGTACCTTGGCTGTGTCTGGGAGTGCAGTGGTCTGGTGGTGTAGTCCGTTGGGGGCAGTGTTGTTGTTGCTCTCTGTGCTCTGTCCACTCCCAGCACTACGGGTGCTGCCCACACTGCCTGTACTCCCTACACTGTTCCTGTCACCTGCTAGATAGGACCACAGGAGAGGAGGATGGAGAGAGGGAGAAGAGAAAGAGAGAGAGAAGTGAGGTGATGTTAAAGACAACCGTGGTGGCTGGACAGCAAAATGAGGTACCTCCCCTCTGTGTCCTTCCAGACCTCACGTCAACACAGTCACACAGACATCCACACGATTCTAACTGAAGCTGGCAGAGGATGGCAGAGGTTGGGGCTGTGGACTGTGTCACTGAGCCAGCCAAGTCATCATAGATCAAGGGGGGGCACAGGCCAGGGCAGGAAGTCCTTTGCTGCCATACAAAGCCAAGGGAGATGGTTGCATGGTGGAGTGGAGCGGAGCGGAGCTGCAGGCATAGAGCAACAACAGCCAAGGGTACAGAACTACAGAACTACAGGGGTAAACTACAACTACAGTCCAGATGAAAGGTCATCCACAATGGAAAATTCCTACAGCTAGTGACACTGAGTACACAGAGCACCCATTAAGCTTGCAGTGTTCTGTAGAATGTCGAGATTGTCACTTTTTTTGGTTACTGGAACAGGGGCTTCCTGGTGGTGGTCCCATATTGTGGCAGCAGGGAGAACAGCAGGAGCTATGGGAAGCTCAGTTTGAAGCTGGCACATGACAAAGGTAGAGCGTGGGGACAGGGGGCAGAGACAGCCAGCTATTGTCATTGGGGAACAGTGGAGGGACAGTGGAGGGACTCTTACCCGCGGTGTGTGAGTTCCTGAGCACCCAGATGTCCTCCAGGGGACAACCAGCCTGAGAGAGGTTGCTGGAAGGCCGACCTATCAGACATAACAACACTCTGTTGGGCCATGGGGGTACCATGGTCCACAGAGCAGCACTGGGGATTGGCTGGGCCTGGGCATGAGACGGGTTTAGAAGGGGCGAACATAGGTGTCCTTGTGCCCTCACCACGGTTCACAGTGGTGGAGGAGTTGTCTGGCTGGTTAGGGGGCTGAGTACCGTATACCTGTTTCGATGTGCGTCCGTTCCTCTGAGTGCATGTATAAGGGTGTGAGTGTGTGTATACCTGGGTTGGCGCTGAGGCCGTTGGCGTGGGGGAGGGCCAGGTGGGGGTTGTTGGGGGTGTACAGTGTGTAGGAGTCGTCGATCTGGGGGGCTGAGCTCAGGCTGGAGGAGAGGGGGGCTCTGGAGAGGAGCTGCTGGCGCTGGGTGGGCAGAGAGGCGTGCCGGGACAGGGTGCCCCCTACAGGGTCAAACAGGTAGGACACACAGACAGAAAGGAGGTTAATGCAAGCTGATGGTTAGAGGTGGACATTACATGGTATGGATGGAGAGATGCTGGAGGAAGAGGAGGAAGAGAGAAAAATAGGAGCAAGGGATGGATTGGAAGCATTAGGGATTAGTCCAACCAAGGCAGTCTGGGAAATGGAGTGTTCTCTGGAGGGGCCAACCTGTAATGAAGAGGGGCCACCACTGCTCTTCCAATGCAGTGATGATGTGTAGCGATACAACCAATCAGTGTGTGTGTGTGTGTGTTGGGGGAGGGGGGGATTTATTTATTGATGACTGTGAGAGATACATTAAACACAATATTACACACAATATACACTGGAGCCAAGGGAGATACAGTTCCTTCAGGAAGTATTCATACCCCTTGACTTATTCCACATGTTGTTGTGTTACAACCTGGATTCAAAATTGATTCAATAGATTTTTTTTCTCCCCCATCTATACAAAATACACCATAATGACAAAGTGTACATTTTTGCAAATACAGAAATATCTCATTTACATAAGTATTCACACCCCTGAGTCAATAGACATTTTTATTCAGGCTGTAACACAACAAAATGTGGGAAAAGTAAAGGGGTGTGAATACTTTCTGAAGGTACAGTAGGTGCAGAGGGAGAATTTAAGATGGGTCTCCCGTTCCCCTGATCTTTTTGTTGTGGTGACAGATTTGCAGAGAAGACAGAAACATGAGAGTCATTTTCATCTGACTGCAGTGCAGAGCTGCTCCTTGTTCTGTCAAAGCTGCTCCATGAGTGTCACCACCCCAACCTATTCAGTCAGGGATTTCTCCCTCTAGTGCACATCAAAGAGGTGGTGTGGGGCGGATTCTCTTCTTCTGTGGTGTTAGGTAGGTAACTGACACCTTCTGTTAATCTAACCGGTATTAGAGGTAGACTGCGTGGGTAAGGTTGGGAGTTTCTACATCATGTACAATAGCAGATGACTCCTGCAGTTCCAAGCCATTTCCATCTCTGACTTAATCCTGCATTGTGAGTGTGCTGACATGTCTGGGAGATGAGTGAGTTAGTGAGTGTGTGAGTGTGTCTGTGTGTTGATGTTCCGACATGCCGGATGCTGACTCAACAAGCTACGAATCCTCCATTTGCTGTGGGTGCCACGGTTACGCAATGAAAGAGGCAAATGTCAGAGGGCTCTCTCTCTTTGCCCATTGCTTTCAGATGGGAGGGGGGAATAGCTAATGATTACACTGCATTTATAGGGTGTGTGTGTGTGACTGACCTGAGCGTCTGCTGATGACCTCTACAATGTTCGGGGGGAAGTAGCCCACCCGGTCGGTGCCCCTCTGGCTGTCGTGGATGTGCCCTTTCCAGCGCCCGTCCATGTGCTGCTCTAGGACCTGCCAGGCAGCCAATCAAAACATTAAGACAGGTCTAAACCAATCAGATGGCTATTACTACCCTGTGTCTCTCCATATTGAGGCAGGTAGGAGGTCTGTGAGATTTTATAACAACAGTGGTGTTATTTCCACTGTTTATGAACGTGTGTAAAGGAGTGTGCAGTTCGGGGACATTGACAGAAAGTACATGTTCCAACTTGAAACACATTCTGTATGTTAACAACTTAATCTGTGTATCTATGTCTCTGTATGGTTGGTTTTCAGAATGTCAAAGACGCTTTACATAAGTTGGGTGGGTGATACAAAAGCAGCCCTGAGATCAACTGTAGTACATGGACACACAATAACAAACCAAAGAGAGAACCAAAAGGTCAAGCACATGAATAGATGATGACAGTAGTCATGTGTTTCTGATCATGTCCATTTGTCCACATGAGCTGCTAATACCAAGACCATAGTCTCTGCTCCCTAATTTAGCAGCCTTAGTCAGAGGATACAAGCCAGGGACATTAGGGTTAAGGGGCTGAGGGTATGAAGGAAGAAGAGGGGTGTTGGGTTGTGTGTCTGGTAAAAGTTGTGGGTAGAGGGGGAAATGGCATGTACTGAATGGGCCAGATTGGCAGCTATAGAAAAATACTTTGATATGAATTGACCCGCTCAAGTTGGCAACACATCTTTTTCTAAAGGCCTAAACTCGCTCAAGGCACGCGTGCGATTTATTTTAGAATGCATTGTTTTCAATGATAATAACCAAAGCGAAGCCTGGCGGGTGTGCTGTCCACTTTGACGCCTCGCTCAATTAGAACGTGTCTCTATTTTTGCTTTTTATCGCTGGCGCTGTAGTAACACTAAATAATATTTTTTGGGTAATTATAAACTTTTTTTTTTGCTAATTGGATGAGGTAGCTAAGATCTGAGGCTTTACCATACATGCTAAATTAGACCAATGAATCCACTTATGGAAACACAACATCGCTATCAGCCTGTCCTGTCCTCTTCACCCGCCTCGCTCTGCCCGACCGCTTCTGGTGAGTTTTGCGCTTTAGTTCGGCACCAGTCCCTACTAAGACGTCAGATAACCTTTTGCCCAGTATCTAACATGTACATGTGTGTGTGAGGTGTTGGGGTGTGGAAAGGCTTGTTGATGGGTGAGGTGGATGACCTGAGGGCAGGGTTTCTAAATCGTCTCTCTCTTGTACTGAAGCAACCTCACGCTGCACTGCAGCAGAATAGACCGACACACTCCCAAGAAGAAAAACAGGCCAGGGTTCATGAGAAGGTGTGTGTGTGTGTGTGTGTGTGTGTGTGAGAGACAGCCATGAGTATGACAGTAGTAGTTAAGTCATTGCTGAGAGGAAGTGATAGATGAATACCAGGGCCTGTCCCTACCCGTCTCTCTCTCTCTGGGCTCAAAGAGATCCATCCTTCAGATATAGGGGCTCACTGTACTCTCTCCCTATAAACTAGTTCCCCCTCAGGAATATGGGTAGTGAAGTTCACCTGTTGTACGCCATACCCCTAAGGACCTACAGGACCTTTAATTGATAGATCACACATCAGGTGCAGTACAGAGATAGTTTACACCCTGTCACGGTCTTCACATTTTGCTGCTTTACAATGAGGTATTAACTCTGGGGTGTAAATACATACACAATCAAGATATCTTTTTTTTTTTTATTTGTATTTCTTTTAAATTATATAATTTGTCTTTAACTTTGGGAACGTGGAGTAGGTTGTGTAGATCGGTAGGGTAAAAATGATATGTATTCCCTTTTGAGATTACATTTTAAGGCAGCAAAATGTGAAGACTGTGCAAGGGGTGTGTAGACTTTCCCTAGCGACTGTATGTGCTACAGTATGACTGGTTGTAAGTTGATCACATCAAGTAGACCTATTAATGGACACATGGGTTGTTTGTTTGTTTACCGTCCTATAGTCCAGTGGTTTTCAAACCTATCCTCTGGAACCCACAGACGTTTCACAATTTAGTTGTAGCCCTGAACTAGTTTATCGGATTCACCTATTCAAGGGCTTGGTGATTAGTTAACATGTTGAATCAGGTGTGCTAGCTGTGGAATAGCTGAACTACATGGAACAGCTGAAAAGCCCTTCTCTAGTCCACACATATCTACATACTGTGCCTACTGACTACTCATGAAGCCACCCATAATAAACACCAGCCTGTCTCCCTCATTGCTACTAAA
The DNA here is from genome assembly GCF_964263955.1 of Coregonus lavaretus. Taxonomy (NCBI): domain Eukaryota; kingdom Metazoa; phylum Chordata; class Actinopteri; order Salmoniformes; family Salmonidae; genus Coregonus; species Coregonus lavaretus. The sequence continues at coordinate 48,629,897 of NC_139989.1, forward strand.
ACACCTGTTAGAGAGAATGAGCCTGACAGTTCACAGGGAAAACACACCTGCCCTAACAGACAACATGGGGGCACGGTTGGGTACAGAGTGTGGGAACAACACTGCAATGCCAGCTGAGGCCCATCTGAGGAGTTACCACAGAAAATAGATGGTTGTGTGTGTATGTGTGTGTGTGTGTGTGTGTGTGTGTATGTGTATTTGTGTGTGTGTGTGTGTGTGTGATCCTGCTGCCTACCATGATGACATCCCCGGCCCGGATGTTGAGAGCGGTGGGGTCGTGGAGGTTCCAGTAGTCTTTCAGAGCTCTCACCTGCAGGACACCTGTAGCATCTGTGTGTGAGAAAGACAGAGAGGGGGGGGGACAGAGAGAGGGGAGAAAGAGAGAGAGGGGGACAGAGAGAGGGGAGAAAGAGAGAGAGGGGAGAAAGAGAGAGAGGGGGGGACAGAGAGAGAGGGGGGGACAGAGAGAGAGGGGGACAGAGAGAGGGGGGGACAGAGAGAGGGGGGGACAGAGAGAGGGGGGGACAGAGAGAGAGGGGGGGACAGAGAGAGGGGGGGACAGAGAGAGAGGGGGACAGAGAGAGGGGGGGACAGAGAGAGGGGGGGACAGAGAGAGAGGGGGACAGAGAGAGGGGGGGACAGAGAGAGGGGAGAAAGAGAGAGAGGGGGGGACAGAGAGAGAGGGGGGGACAGAGAGAGAGGGGGACAGAGAGAGGGGGGGACAGAGAGAGGGGGGGACAGAGAGAGGGGGGGACAGAGAGAGAGGGGGGGACAGAGAGAGGGGGGGACAGAGAGAGGGGGGGACAGAGAGAGGGGGGGACAGAGAGAGGGGGGGACAGAGAGAGAGGGGGACAGAGAGAGGGGGGGACAGAGAGAGGGGGGGACAGAGAGAGGAGGAGGGGGAAGAGAGAGAGAGACACACATACAAAGTTAGTTCAGGGAATTGGTATGAAGGAAGGCAGGAAGAAACTACAGTTGAATGATTGATAGATACTGACATGTACACCTTTTCAATCCCCTTAAGGGAATATACCCAGAAGCTGCTACAATCCCAATGCATGTTGTTTTTTATCAGTCACATCCGGCACTGGTATGGAATGCAGTGACGTCAGAGAGCAGAGTCAGTCAGTGCTGTATTCAGCCTCTGACTGGTTGGTACACATCAATAAGTAATCCATGACGAGGAGGCGTGGTGGCTGATTGTGTTCTATTAATCTGTTATTCATTCTGCCCTGAACACAGAGGGAGAGAGAGAGCTGGATCATAACAGGAAGTCTCTCTCCATAGCCTCCATGTTTGAAGCAGCAGGCTGCTGACTGAGGAACACAAGTGCTCATTATGGCCTGAGTTCCCAGGCTGCTAGAAGCAGATCAAAGACCCAGGCCTGCTGGATTACAGAGGAGATAGCACAAACAGCAGAGGTCCAAAACACTCACACTCTCATGCATGCGCACGTACACAAGGGTGGCACGTACCACACGCACACACAAACGCATAGGTCGCACACACGCACCCACACACACCTAGTCTTTTGGGTGTGTGTGTGTGTGTGTGTGTGTGGGAGCTGATAGGGTTATGTAACCTGTACTCTCTGATGTTAAACACAGCTGCTTGGTGAATTACAGTTTAGAGCATATCATATCCCTCAGTCTCTCCTCTGGGCCGCTCTCGCTATAGGAGCGTCTGCACTGGCTCTGTCTCAGTCTGTCTCCTCTCCCAACACACACAGACACCTCTGAACACTCTGTCCTGCAGAACTCAGAGTCGGTTCACTACACAAAAGGACAAAGAAAGAAATACGCTAGCAGGAATCTATGCTGACATTGTTTCCAAGGAGCACGTGCGCCTAAATTGATTTTCTTTTCAACACACAAATACATTTAGGAGCACAATGACAGTATTTGAGGAAGAGTGTTATGATAAGAAATGACTAAAAGTTCATGAATAAAATATTTTTGTGGTGTTCCATGCTTAAGCAAGTACAATGTACCCTCAAATATTTGAGTCACTTAGGGGAGACAAAAATATTCAGCATATTGACAAAAATATTCATATGTTGGCATGTCTGTCTGTGAGAGATGAGATTCTCCGATGTCCCTTCACTAGCAGTTGAGTTGAGCAAGCTCAAACAAACGACCATTGTAAAACAACCTAGCGTGAGAACAAAATTATATACATAGCCAAGAAACACAAGGACAAAGTCACAATTTAGTAGCCTTTAGGGTAAATTCAACCAACTTCTATGCCTGTGTGCTTCAAAAAATGAATCTTTCAGCACCACTCAGTGCACACAGCGCCCCAGGCACTGTTTCTGCGCCAGGTTGGATATATGGGACTCTACATAGCCTAGACCTTTGTGTGATTAGATACCAGCTATGAAACAAAACGGCCAAAATACTTTGAAAAATGCTACGGCAGCAATTCTTATGCTATAAATCAAAACTCGCACATGTGCTCATACTTGACTTTTTCAGTTTGCTCACATCTAATTTTAGGCGCATATGTGAGTAAAATGGTCGCACTGTACAGCCCTGGTTAGAGGACAATAAAGTAGGAGGGAAACACAGAATGAGAGGTAAAGACTGCCAAAGAATGATACTTCATGGAATAATGTCTTCATTTGTTAACAACCATCTCCTGTCCCAGTGTATTGCAGTGGTGAGTGGTGCTCTGTTCACCTCGTAGGAGCTGCTTGATGTCCTTGCTGGCGTGAGAGGTGGTGAACTGGTTCACAATGTCCAGGGCTGTCTGGTTGTACGTGTTACGGATGTTCACGTCTATACCAGCCTGTCAAAACCACACACAACATTATCGTCAATCAGATATGCACTGAAACACACCAACACACACAATGTTCTCAACTCTAATGCAGTCAACGGCAATTTACTGTACTGTATAGCCAATTCAATAATACACTTCACTTACTCTGGACAATATGTTCCCAACTGTTAGTTGAATGTGGTAGAATAGTGATTGAATCAGACTAGTTAAAGACTAAATGAAGTGAGGTTGATGTCCCTCCAGGTGTCTTACCTCTAGCAGCTGTCTGACCACCTCCGTCTTGCCGTAGAGGGCAGCCTCGTGCAGGGCAGTGCCAGCCTTGGTGGCCCTGTTGATGTCGATGCCCGCTTTCAGCAGCAACCTGAACCAGAGAGGAACAACACAATACTACTTTAGTACAACTTCAAGTTTACAAGTTAACTCCAGGGTGAATTGTAAAGGTTTCTGCGAGGCAGAGCCATGGATGGAGCCAGCAGGACCAGATGCCAGGACAGTACAGTACATGTTGTGTATGGCACCGTAGCTAGTCTGCTCAACATCCCACATCACATCAACTCACTGAGGTGCCAGGGGGGAATTCACACTGCACAAACACACACACAGATATCACATGCAAATGCAGACACACACTCACATATCCTGGTATTAGACAAGTTAGGCTTTAGAATATTAGCGGGAATGTCAGCGCTCTTCTGGGAATGTACAGCATGGAATGTTTGTGAGAGTGGCAGGAGAGGTATATTCACACACACACACGCAAACGCACACATAGCACACACACACACTGGGCGAGGGGAAGTGGGCATGCACACACGCCCATATGCAAAATAGTTTGGTAACTAACTACCACAAACCCATAACCCCTGTCTGTCTTTCCATGGCATTCCTGCTTATCAACCATACCATCTCACAATGACCTCTGTCACAATCACACCATCTATCTATAGTAACCCAAAATAACAAGACTGATTCAGACAGTGACAGTGACTTGCATCATCAGTTTGCCTCACCACTCGCTTTAGTAAATAAGGCAAGAATCTAACAAGAAGTCGCTTAGAGACAGGGAGACAGGGAGAGAAAGAGAGGGATTTTTGGGGCTCAGTTGCAGAGCAGAGAGCGATGACTCAGAAGACTGAGCCCTGGGAGAGGGGCCGTGCTGGGGACAAAGAGAGGGGAGAGAGAGACAGAGAGAGAGAGAGAGAGAGAGAGAGAGAGAGAGAGAGGAGAGAGAGAGAGAGAGAGAGAGATGAGAGAGAGAGAGAGAGAGGAGAAGAGAAGAGAGCGAAGAGACAGAGAGAGAGAGAGAGAGAGGAGAGAGAGAGACAGAGAAGAGAGAGAGAGAGAGAGACAGAGAGAGAGAGAGAGAGAGAGAGAGAGACAGAGAGAGAGAGAGACAGAGAGAGAGAGAGAGAAAGAGAGAAGAGGAGAGACAGAGAGACGAGACAGAGAGAGAGAGAGAGAGAGAGAGAGAGAGAGCCAGAGAGAGACAGAGAGATAGAAACAGGGAGAGGAAGAATACAACCTCCCTTACTTGAACTTCATTATTCTCATCCTGTTACAGATACTGTGCTTCAGCTGCATATATCTTCCCTCTCCCTATCTCTCTCACTCTCTCTCCTCTCTCCCCATCTCTCACACTCTCTCCCCCTCTCCCCATCTCTCTCACTCTCTCTCCCCCCTCTCCCCATCTCTCTCACTCTCTCCCCCCTCTCCCCATCTCTCTCACTCTCTCTTCCCCCTCTCCCTATCTCTCTCCTCTCTCCCCATCTCTCACACTCTCTCCACCCCTCTCTCTCACTCTCTCTCCCCCCTCTCCCCATATCTCTCACTCTCTCTCCCCCCTCTCCCCATATCTCTCACTCTCTCTCCCCCCCTCCCCATATCTCTCACTCTCTCTCCGCCCTCTCTCTTACTCTCTCTCCCCCCTCTCCTCATCTCTCTCACCCCAATCTCTCTAACTCTCTCTCCCTCTCTCTGCCCTGCTGCTGCTAAGCTCTGGGTCAGTGTGCTTGTTTCATTTCACCTTAGAAACACAAAGGAGGGCAGGCTCATCAAAGTCTCTCTGTCCCTCTGGTTTGGCTGGGTGCTGAAAGAGAGCGAGAGAGACCTATCCTGTTCTCCTCTCCTCCTTTGGGGCTGCACTGACTCAATAACACATTGTTCATATCCCCCCTTTCATACCTCTATTACATGGATGTCTATGCGAGGCCAAAGTGGTGGAACCATGGGACAGGTTACAGCATGTATTGTGGTGACATAACCGTGTGATTGGACCACAGGGCATTGTTATTAAGACATATGGCCACTATAGACTGGATCCCAGAGATCATTGTGCCGTGGTTGAATACACAGTTTCTGTATTTCATTATCAATTGAAGTTAATGAAAGCCTTGACTGTTCCTTTGGTAAGGTGGTTTGGACCAGGGAGGTGTGTCAGAGAAAAGGCAGACCACCACACCACTAATAGGACTCCTTAACTCTAGAACCGCTAAAACAGTCATTTTGACTGCTCATTAAAATGTATTTATTTATTACCCTGCCATTTAAGTCATGCTCCCCTCCATCCTTGACTTTTCCTAAATAAGTCTCTATATCACACTGTCTGTGTTAGAATCTTAATATCACAAACAGAACTGGAGTTATAACCAGATTTAGGAGGGCATGTCATTTTTAAAAATGGTGTTCCCTCCTTCTCCCGACAGTAGGGCATGCTCCACTCCTTCTACTGACAGTAGGGCATGCTCCACTCCTTCTACTGACAGTAGGGCCTGCTCCACTCCTTCTACTGACAGTAGGGCCTGCTCCACTCCTTCTACTGACAGTAGGGCCTGCTCCACTCCTTCTACTGACAGTAGGGCCTGCTCCACTCCTTCTACTGACAGTAGGGCCTGCTCCACTCCTTCTACTGACAGTAGGGCCTGCTCCACTCCTTCTACTGACAGTAGGGCCTGCTCCACTCCTTCTACTGACAGTAGGGCCTGCTCCACTCCTTCTTCCGACAGTTGAAAGTGCAGTGCCCAGCTGATAATCACCTCGATGATTGCCTCGAAACTGAACCTAAACTATACCGAAACTAATTTCACACATATAACAACCAATAAAATAAATGAAATAAAGTTTGATGGGAGAAAAGGGGGAGAATGGGTGATTTGAGTGGGCTTGTCAATAAGCATTTCACTGTAAGGTCTACACCTGTTGTATTCGGCGCATGTGACAAATACAACTTGACTTAATTTGATGAGCGAGGGGAAGCGAACTATGCATAATTATGTAATCACAAATTGTGAGCCATTCTATTGTATTGATCCATTCTAATTATAATCTTCAAATGGTATGCACCCTAAATCATTCCACTGAATCAAAGCAGTCTTATCAGTCTACTCTGGCCTACTTGAAGTAGGCTACACAGCGAGAACATGCGGAATTGCACATGCTGAACAGCTTTCAATATCTGGGAAAATATCTACATCGGGCAGCAGGTGAGTGAGTGTCGGAGACCTTACATTAGCAAGTGGAGAAATGTCACCATGGACAATTTCTTAACTTCACTGTCATTGGCGAACAATTTGCTTGTAAAGAAAACAAGTCTGGCCTGCACCATGAACAAAGTGAGACGGGAGCTCCCTCCCTCTGCACAAAATAAGGCACCTGCACAGCTGTTGTACTCCACAACGGTGCTGAAGAATGACAAGACAACGGGAACACAAAGAGAAAACTGGAGACTTTTATGCACTACAACCAAACAAAGGTATGTCAGAGTGTGTCAAGCAAGTGAAAGTTATTAAGATTTGTGTCAACTGTTAGGACAATGGATAACAGCTAAATGAAATCCAACTGTTAGGACAATGGATAACAGCTAAATGAAATCCAACTGTTAGGACAATGGATAACAGCTAAATGAAATCCAACTGTTAGGACAATGGATAACAGCTAAATGAAATCCAACTGTTAGGACAATGGATAACAGCTAAATGAAATCCAACTGATGCCACTGTGTGAAGATGCACACAATGTAAACATGAGCTGACAATAATTAACTATTTTTGACTGCTGTCATATCGACACTTTTATCCATTATAATGCCATTATTGCTTTTGCACCGAGTTTCACTATTTATCAAGGCCACTTCACACTATAATGATGTTTAGGCTACTGATGTTTTCATCATTTCACCGCGCGTCTTTTGACCGTGCGTCTTGGTGGTTGGGGTATTTTTATTTTGCAGTTATAAAAAGAAGTTGTTACCGTGTTCCAACACATATACTTTCTGTTTCATAGTTGTAACAAACATTTCTTGAACACTTGAAATTTGGCGTTTTTCTTCTTTTTTTCGTATAGCCTACAGTAACAAAATATGAAAATGCTATTGTGTTATTTGAAATAAAATAAAAAATCATATTCTGATGTTACCCAACGCCTTCATAAACACAACCAAATGATTATTTTTGCAATAGCATATATTAAATATATAAATGACACTGTTAGAATGTTGCAGTCAGAATGACTGCTCATTAGCTTGAAGGTGGGGTCCATCGAGACCCAGCAGTTCTAGTGTTAACTGTCTGGTCCCAACTACTACTGATAGATCAGCAGCCACATCTCACTGGCAGATCTGGGTCACATTGGCAGCACTGCAGCCTCACACCAGAGAGCCTCCCTCTCAGTCTCTCTCTCGGTTTCTCTCCAGTGTCTCTTTCTGCATATCCATCTCTCTCTCTCTCAGGCTAGTGACAGACTGCTGCAGCTGTCAGTGAAACATGGGAACAGGGCTGCAGAGTAGACCCCCTCCTCCTCCTCTTCTCTCTGGCAGGGCTCAGGGTGAGCTGGGTGTCTGGTTCTGGACTGTGCCAGACAGACTCTGATGTAGGTCTCCATGGAGGTACTAGGGGATTGGGGCTGTGGCCCCTGGTGGAGTAGAAATCGGACAGGCTGTTTTATAGCCTCCCAGCTAGTCAGATCAGAGATTGGGGTACTAAGAGTCAGTGTTGAGGAAATATATGGCTAGATCCACTTGAGAGAGAGAAAACACACACCACAGTGTTCCAGAGCGAGGGTGTGGAGACAGAGCCGTGTCTGATGGTTCTTGTCTTGTCCATAGTACAGTGGAGAGGAAGAGGGAGGAGGAGGAGGAGGAGGAGGAGGAGGAGGGGCAGAGGGTATACCCATGGGAACCATTTACTGTCCTGTCGAGTCTCCCTGCACACCAGTTCCAGATCAGTGACTGTGTTAACCCTGTCAGACCCCTGTCCACCTCTACACCTCAGAGGTGTTCAATCACACAGACCTGCACTGACCAACCATGACCAATCATAGCCTTTCATTTAGTATGTGAAAAATGACAGGAATGACAGGCAGAGGAATAAGTCTCATAAGAAAATATCAATCTATCAATGGGTACTGTACACACAAATCAGTATGGGCTGAATCCGAGCCTGAGAAACATGTACACAAATCTGCATTAAAACTTTTGTGAAAATCTTTCATTGACATCAACGCATGATTTATACAACACTATACTACACAATACGAGTTTTGCATACATTTCTCAAGTTCAGATTGTGAAAAACAATAGAAAGTCTCTTACCGGATGATGTCCTTGTGTCCGTTGCGTGCGGCGAGGTGCAGCGGCGTGTTGAAGCCGGAGTCTGTAGGTTCCTTCCTATCACCCTCTAACAGAGCCACCACCATGTTACTGCTCAACAACAGCTGAGCAACCTGAGAGGAGGAGGGAGGTCAAGAAAAAAAGCCATGGAGACAGAAGAGAGGAGAAAGGGAAATTGAAGAACAGAGAGAGAGAGAGAGAGAGAGAGAGAGAGAGACAGATACAGAGAGAGAGAGAGAGAGACAGAGAGACAGAGAGAGAGAAAGAGAGAGAGAAAGAGAGAGAGAGAGAGACAGAGAGAGAGAGACATACAGAGAGAGAGAGAGAGAGAGAGAGATACAGAGAGAGAGAGAGTTCATGTACATTTCATGCACACACACGAGTTTAAAACCTTCAGGAGTTCTGTGATTTGACATGGGAGGCCCCACAGGTGAGTGTGAGGTAATACAGGAGTGATAAGCAACCCCACACATCTGGCCCACACACTGGATGACACCTCAACACTCACTGACTGACTACTGCTGCTGGGAGACTGGTCTGGGACAGAGGACAGCAGGAAAACACACAGGGACAGAGAGGGAAATGAGAGAGAGAAAGGAAGAGTGGAAGGAGAGAGAGAGAAATAGAAATAGGGAGGGGCTCGCCACACCCTGGCACCCCAACACAGCAGCTGATGCCCAAAACACTCCCCACACACACACACTACACTCCACACACACACACTCCACACACAACACACACACACACTACACTCCCCACACACACACACACACACACACACACACACACACACAGGTCATTCCACGGTGGAGCCAGTGTCAGCATTCTAAAGATATCCCATTCTAAATCAATCCTGGGGGACAGTAGTTACAAGCTAACTCTCTCAAGTCTCATTCAACAAACACACAAGCACAAACAAAGCTGCCCAGCAAACCTTTCAGTAACAGGAGCTACAGACCTGCCAATACTTCCTCTCCAGCCCACATCCAGATAAATAAGAATGAAAGACGAGGGGATTTTCCAGCCCAGCATGAGAGGAAAGCAGCGTTCACAATGTGTGTGTGTGTGTGTGTGTGTGTGTGTGTGTGTGTGTGCGTACTATTACTTCACCCTGGCTTGGTTCGGCTTCACACTGTCCTATCCAAACTAAACGCTGCTGCAGCACTATTTGGGACCAGGGACTTTGATTTAGGCAGCGCACAGAGTTTGAAATACACTCACATTGGCTTGGTGGTATTTGAAGGGCTATTGGAACTGATAAATTCACATACAAAGCTATTGTGCGGTCAGGGAGAGAGTTGTTTCTGAAATAGTCAAATTGGTTTAATGATGCAGGCCCAATTGACCATTAAGTCATAGCGACCGAATGTACATTTGAGATGGAGAGTGTGAAAAAATGAGCGTGTGAATGTGTAAGTGAGAAGAAGGAAGCGCGAGGGAGGAAGTTGGTGTGATTGAGTGAGAACAACTGTGCTCGAGGGAGAGAGAAAGAGAGAGAAATGGAGAGGGAGAGAAAGAGAGAAAGAGAGAGAGAAATGGAGAGAGAGAAATAGAGAGAAATGGAGAGAGAGAAATAGAGAGAAATGGAGAGCGAGAAGTAAATGTGCTCTAGTAAGAGAATCAGCATTCTCAAGGATGAGAGAGAGAGACTGAAAGTAAAGAGTGCAGAACTGAGATGTATTTGATGGAAGAGGAGCAGTTGTAACAATGCAGCCCATCCCAGCTCCAGAGGGGTTGTATTTGTCCAGCTGTGACCACTGTGTCTGTCCAGACTAACACAGGCCATGACAGAGTTACATCAGTTACACACTCACAGCAGGCTGCAGCCCCCCTGTCTGTCTCTGTGAGCCTGGGCCAGTGGTGGGGGAGGAAAAACACAAACACAGTCTTACCTTGACTCTACCGAACTCACAGGCCAGGTCTAGGGGGGTCTTCTTGGTTTTGTTGATCAGACAGGGGTTGGACTGGTGCTGCAGCAGCATCTCAGACTGAGAGAGACACAGACAGACAAACAGACAGGGGATCAACACACACAAATATAAAAAAAACACACACACACAGGCATATACACACACTATACATGCAATTACATTTACATTTTAGTCATTTAGCAAACGCTCTTATCCAGAGCGACTTACAGGAGCAATTAGGGTTAAGTGCCTTGCTTAAGGGCACATCGACAGATTTTTCACCTAGTCGGCTCGGGGATTAGAACCAGCGACCTTTCGGTTACTGGCACAACGCTCTTACCCACTAACAAAGACAAGGTCCCTAATCCCCCCTAAACCTGATCACCCTGGACCCCCCCCCCCATCATTACCCCCTCAATCCCCACAAATCCAATCCTCCTCATCCTGCCTCGTGCTTCTCTCTCCCTCTTCTCCCTCTCCAATCCAATCACACCAACATCCCTCTCCTCTCCCTGCTTGCTCCGTACCCCCTCAATCCCTTAAATGCCTGTACCACCAAACACCACCCATCCTACTCTATCCCTGCCATGTCACATCTGTTTTGGGGCTATGGCTGTGATTTGCTGACAGTTTTGTTTACTGTTTAAGACTTAAGTGGACTGACCAAACATGACCACACACATCTAAATCTCAGATAAGTCACCCACAGTAACCCAGTGTCAGTGTAAGCTTTGTGGACAGACACACCAGCCAATCCAGCAGAATGGGGATATTTGTTGACAGTCTGTTTGTTTGTGTTTGTGTGTGTGTGTTTGTGTGTGTGTGTGTGTGTGTGTGTGTGTGTGTGTGTGTGTGTGTGCGTGTGTCTCTGTCTGTCTGTCTGTCTGTCTGTCTGTCTGTCTGTCTGTCTGTCTGTCTGTCTGTCTGTCTGTCTGTCTGTCTGTCTGTCTGTCTGTCTGTCTGTCTGTCTGTCTGTCTGTCTGTCTGTCTGTCTGTCTGTCTGTCTCAGTATGTGTGTTGTGTGTTGTGTGTTGTGTACTGACCACATCATAGTGTCCGTACTGTGCGGCCAGGTGCAGGGGGATGTGTCCATCCTGTGAGACCCCATTGACTCCAGCTCCGGCCCTCAGCAGCGTAAGAACAGAGTCAGCCTTGCCCTGCCACGCTGCATAGTGGAGCGGACGCATACCTGCAGGAGGCAGCACACAGGACATCTATGGTCATATACAGTACACATATAAACAAACACAATAGAGACAGACAGACAGTGAGTGACAGACAGAAGTACCGGTAGACATTTTTGGGTTATCCATATGAAAGCTGATATTAAATCACAAGACAATGTTCCACAGATAGAACTAATAGAATGTACCAGCTGATATACAGTAGAATTACAGACAATGTGTGCGTCACTAATAAAAACATCACAGATAATATTCATTAAAGGCAAGTATTTTTGTACTGTGGCACATGTTGCTAACTGGTCTGAGATCTGGATGTACCAGCTAACATGAAATCTCAAGACAATGTGTGCAACTGATAGAAAACATCAGAGATAATATCTGTGCTGACTGAGATGATCTCACTGAGACCTGTGTTAGCTGTTTTGCTAGCTGATCTGAGAGCAGTGATAGTGCTTTGTCTCTCACTGAGGACTGTTGTTAGCTGTTTTGCTAGCTGATCTGAGAGCAGGTGATAGACAGTGCTGTGTGTCTCACCGTTCCTGTCCTTGATGTCCACAGTGGCCTGAGCCTCCAGCAGCACAGACAGCAGGTCTGTAGTTCCGGTCAGAGCAGCATGGTGGAGGGCTGAGAACCTGAGGACAACAACACACAGAAAGATGACAGAGGCATATAGTACAGAGGCTCAAAGACAATGGAGAAGAGGAGATGGGAAGGTGACGTTTGGAGAGATATAGTTCAGTACAGACATAGTATAGTTGAGTGAAAGACACAATTGAGAGAGCATTGGGATTGTTTGGCAATGGGGATGCTTAGAGGCCAATGGCATTGCTTGTGTCTTTCACCAGTAAACAACCCACCACTGGCACCCACCCAGACAGACACAGAGAGAGAGAGACAGTACTCTTCCATCAGCCAATAACAGACCACAGCCCTGGGCTGTTAGTCACACACTCATCCTCTCACTGGTGAGGATTCAATTAAAGTCTGCATGTGATCTGATCGTAAAATGAATGGAAAACACATCTTCAATATGTAGAAAGAGGCCACAACATAAAGCAAAGCCAGGCCCAGCCAGAACCCTGCTCTGGGCTGTGGGCTGAGGGCTGTGTTATTGGGCAGGCCTGTACTGTAGTGTAGAAGCCAGCCAGCCAGTAGTCTAGGATTCACTAGACACCAGGAGACATGAATAACAGGAAAGATAATGGAGCTGGAGGCTTTGGCTCAATCAAGACCAGACTCCCTCTATCCTCATCCACACAGTCTCTCACCCTCCTCCCCTTCTCTTTCAGTGTTGTTCAGCTTTATCTGTTTTGGGGAGAAAGGGAGGGGGTATGGGGGTAGTAAATACTAAATAAAAGCCCCCAAACTATGGGAGGGAGGATTTGCCATCCTACCATCATGTTTTATGAGTGCCATGATGTGTGTGTCGGGGCATGCCAACACACAGTGTGGCCTTCAGAGGTGACTCAGCTCAGAGGGGAAGAAGGACTCAACTCATTAGGGTGGTGAGTAACAGTCCTGCCTCCACCACCACCGTCGAGTCCAAACACCACAGATATAAATCTCCCCTCTCACACAGACACACACACACACACACATGCAGGTCCAGGCCGTTGCCACAGCCTGCAGCCACCACCGTCCACATGGAGAGGCGAGAGGGAGGAAGCTGCCAGTCAGAACATAATATACTGTACGTGTGGTTACAGCACCTAACCATAAATAACCAGAACAGAGACACGAGAGACGGTCTGTACTATAGAGAGACGGTCTGTACTATAGAGAGACGGTCTGTACTATAGAGAGACACGGTCTGTACTATAGAGAGACACGGTCTGTACTATAGAGAGACGGTCTGTACTATAGAGAGACACGGTCTGTACAATAGAGAGACGGTCTGTACTATAGAGAGACGGTCTGTACTATAGAGAGACGGTCTGTACTATAGAGAGACACGGTCTGTACTATAGAGACGGTCTGTACTATAGAGAGACACGGTCTGTACTATAGAGAGACGGTCTGTACTATAGAGAGACGGTCTGTACTATAGAGAGACGGTCTGTACTATAGAGAGACGGTCTGTACTATAGAGAGACACGGTCTGTACTATAGAGAGACGGTCTGTACTATAGAGAGACACGGTCTGTACTATAGAGAGACGGTCTGTACTATAGAGAGACACGGTCTGTACTGTAGAGAGACACGGTCTGTACTGTAGAGAGACGGTCTGTACTATAGAGAGACGGTCTGTATAATAGAGACAGTCTGTACTATAGAGATACAGTCTGTACTATAAAGAGACGGTCTGTAGTATAGAGAGACGGTCTGTACTATAGAGAGACGGTCTGTACTATAGAGAGACACGGTCTGTACTATAGAGAGACACGGTCTGTACTATAGAGAGACGGTCTGTACTATAGAGAGACACGGTCTGTACTATAGAGATACGGTCTGTACTATAGAGATACGGTCTGTACTATAGAGAGACGGTCTGTACTATAGAGAGACATGGTCTGTACTATAGAGAGACACGGCCTGTACTATAGAGAGACGGTCTGTACTATAGAGAGACACAGTCTGTACTATAGAGAGACGGTTTGTACTATAGAGAGACACGGTCTGTACTATAGAGAGACGGTCTGTACTATAGAGAGACATGGTCTGTACTATAGAGAGACGTCTGTACTATAGAGAGACGGTCTGTACTATAGAGAGACGGTCTGTACTATAGAGAGACGGTCTGTACTATAGAGAGACACTGTCTGTACTATAGAGAGACACGGTCTGTACTATAGAGAGACGGTCTGTACTATAGAGAGACGGTCTGTACTATAGAGAGACACGGTCTGTACTATAGAGAGACGGTCTGTACTATAGAGAGACACGGTCTGTACTATAGAGAGACGGTCTGTACTATAGAGAGACACGGTCTGTACTATAGAGAGACGGTCTGTACTATAGAGAGACGGTCTGTACTATAGAGAGACGTCTGTACTATAGAGAGACGGTCTGTACTATAGAGAGACGGTCTGTACTATAGAGAGACACGGTCTGTACTATAGAGAGACGGTCTGTACTATAGAGAGACACGGTCTGTACTATAGAGAGACGGTCTGTACTATAGAGAGACACGGTCTGTACTATAGAGAGACGGTCTGTACTATAGAGAGACATGGTCTGTACTATAGAGAGACGTCTGTACTATAGAGATACGGTCTGTACTATAGAGAGACGGTCTGTACTATAGAGAGACGGTCTGTACTATAGAGAGACGGTCTGTACTATAGAGAGACGGTCTGTACTATAGAGAGACGGTCTGTACTATAGAGAGACGGTCTGTACTATAGAGAGACACGGTCTGTACTATAGAGAGACGGTCTGTACTATAGAGAGACACGGTCTGTACTATAGAGAGACGGTCTGTACTATAGAGAGACGGTCTGTACTATAGAGACACGGTCTGTACTATAGAGAGACACGGTCTGTACTATAGAGAGACGGTCTGTACTATAGAGATACGGTCTGTACTATAGAGAGACACGGTCTGTACTATAGAGAGACGGTCTGTACTATAGAGAGACGGTCTGTACTATAGAGAGACGGTCTGTACTATAGAGAGACGGTCTGTACTATAGAGAGACGGTCTGTACTATAGAGAGACGGTCTGTACTATAGAGAGACACGTTCTGTACTATAGAGAGACACGGTCTGTACTATAGAGAGACACGGTCTGTACTATAGAGAGACGGTCTGTACTATAGAGAGACACGGTCTGTACTATAGAGAGACACGGTCTGTACTATAGAGAGACGGTCTGTACTATAGAGAGACACGGTCTGTACTATAGAGAGACGGTCTGTACTATAGAGAGACACGGTCTGTACTATAGAGAGACGGTCTGTACTATAGAGAGACACGGTCTGTACTATAGAGAGACGGTCTGTACTATAGAGAGACGGTCTGTACTATAGAGAGACGGTCTGTACTATAGAGACGGTCTGTACTATAGAGAGACAGTCTGTACTATAGAGAGACGGTCTGTACTATAGAGAGACGGTCTGTACTATAGAGAGACACGGTCTGTACTATAGAGAGATGGTCTGTACTATAGAGAGACGGTATGTACTATAAAGAGACGGTCTGTACTATAGAGAGACGGTCTGTACTATAGAGAGACGGTCTGTACTATAGAGAGACACGGTCTGTACTATAGAGAGACGGTCTGTACTATAGAGAGACACGGTCTGTACTATAGAGAGACGGTCTGTACTATAGAGAGACGGTCTGTACTATAGAGAGACGGTCTGTACTATAGAGAGACACGGTCTGTACTATAGAGAGACGGTCTGTACTATAGAGAGACGGTCTGTACTATAGAGAGACGGTCTGTACTATAGAGAGACGTCTGTACTATAGAGAGACGGTCTGTACTATAGAGAGACGGTCTCTTGGTCTGTACTATAGAGAGACGGTCTGTACTATAAAGAGACGGTCTGTACTATAGAGAGACGTCTGTACTATAGAGAGACGGTCTGTACTATAGAGAGACGGTCTGTACTATAGAGACGGTCTGTACTATAGAGAGACACGGTCTGTACTATAGAGAGACGGTCTGTACTATAGAGAGACGGTCTGTACTATAGAGAGACGGTCTGTACTATAGAGAGACGGTCTGTACTATAGAGAGACGGTCTGTACTATAGAGAGACGTCTGTACTATAGAGAGACGGTCTGTACTATAGAGAGACGGTCTGTACTATAGAGAGACACGGTCTGTACTATAGAGAGACGGTCTGTACTATAGAGAGACGGTCTGTACTATAGAGAGACACGGTCTGTACTATAGAGAGATGGTCTGTACTATAGAGAGACACGGTCTGTACTATAGAGAGACGGTCTGTACTATAGAGAGACGGTCTGTACTATAGAGAGACACGGTCTGTACTATAGAGAGACACGGTCTGTACTATAGAGAGACACGGTCTGTACTATAGAGAGACGGTCTGTACTATAGAGAGACACGGTCTGTACTATAGAGAGACACGGTCTGTACTATAGAGAGACGGTCTGTACTATAGAGAGACACGGTCTGTACTATAGAGAGACGGTCTGTACTATAGAGAGACACGGTCTGTACTATAGAGAGACGGTCTGTACTATAGAGAGACACGGTCTGTACTATAGAGAGACGGTCTGTACTATAGAGAGACGGTCTGTACTATAGAGAGACGGTCTGTACTATAGAGAGACGGTCTGTACTATAGAGACAGTCTGTACTATAGAGAGACGGTCTGTACTATAGAGAGACGGTCTGTACTATAGAGAGACGGTCTGTACTATAGAGAGACGGTATGTACTATAAAGAGACGGTCTGTACTATAGAGAGACGGTCTGTACTATAGAGAGACGGTCTGTACTATAGAGAGACACGGTCTGTACTATAGAGAGACGGTCTGTACTATAGAGAGACACGGTCTGTACTATAGAGAGACGTCTGTACTATAGAGAGACGGTCTGTACTATAGAGAGACAGTCTGTACTATAGAGAGACGGTCTGTACTATAGAGAGACGTCTGTACTATAGAGAGATGGTCTGTACTATAGAGAGACTGTCTGTACTATAGAGAGACGGTCTGTACTATAGAGACGGTCTGTACTATAGAGAGATGGTCTGTACTATAGAGAGACGGTCTGTACTATAGAGAGACACGGTCTGTACTATAGAGAGACGGTCTGTACTATAGAGAGACGGTCTGTACTATAGAGAGACGGTCTGTACTATAGAGAGACGGTCTGTACTATAGAGAGACGGTCTGTACTATAGAGAGACGGTCTGTACTATAGAGAGACGGTCTGTACTATAGAGAGACGGTCTGTACTATAGAGAGACAGTCTGTACTATAGAGAGACAGTCTGTACTATAGAGAGACGGTCTGTACTATAGAGAGACGTCTGTACTATAGAGAGACGGTCTGTACTATAGAGAGACAGTCTGTACTATAGAGAGACGGTCTGTACTATAGAGAGACGGTCTGTAATATAGCTCTACAGCGTGTTTTGGAATAAGTAGTGCCTCAGTGGGCATGTAGCATTTCCTATCTCTCTACCAGAGGGAGTTGTGTACTATGAAGGGAGGCTGGGGGGTTCTGCTGTGTCTGGGTACAGTAACAGAGTGCCAGGATCATCTCTAAGAGTAATGGCATAGAATGAGGGAGAGAGGGAGGGGGGAAGGAGAGAGAGGGAGGGGGGAAGGAGAGAGAGATAGAAGAGGTAGAGGATGAGAGAGTCTAATCCCTCTGTACAATCCAGCAGCCTGACTGAGAGGTGATAAAAAATAATCTGACATTAAAAATGCATGTGTGAGGAGCATCTGTGCAAACAGCCTAGTTATCAGGACTGTTTCTAAAATCTAAATAAACAATGTCTGTCTATTGGTGGATAGGAAACAAGTTCGCTCCAGTCCAAAGTCTATAGAGGGACCTCAGAGTAAAGACAAAGGCCTACTGTAAAGACTGAGGTATCTTAGACATATGACAACGTAAACAGAAAGGTATCAAGTTTGATAATGCGATACTAAATACGGCTAACCTGGAGGCTCCTTAATTAATTTAATAGAGTATCATAGACTGATCTTACCATTATGTCAGCATATTATAATGGAGTTACTGTAAACTGCACTCTATGGCTTCCTTACACAAAGAGAGATTTAAAAAATAGCAAAAGTAGGGGAGACTAGACATGCAGGGAATGAAATTGATATTTTGCATGAATAAAACCAGCTGCTGGGGCCCAGACTAGGGATGAGCATGAGTGTTGTCACGATACAAGAATTTTGACTTCGATACCGATACCAGGTTTAGTATCACAATACTCAATACCAAAATGATACCACGGCAAAAAATGCAGGGAGAATGTGATTTTTCCCAGTTTGTTCAGGTTTATGCTCGCAATAAATACACTTTTTAAAAGATAGAAAAACAACTAAATTGTACAATGCTTAAACCACATCAGGGGATGACTTTTGAAGTCTAGGACAAATCTAAGAAATGTCAATTCTTTAGTGTAGATACCCTTTAATTCAAGTGCACACACTTAGCACTGTTGTTTGGTTAGCAGTGTTTCTGTAGCGCATGTGTGATGGAGTTTGCAAAACAATTGGCCACTGAATTGATGCAAATAATAATGATTCTGCCAGGTAGGCATAGGCTACTTTGAAGTTAACTTTTTATTGAGAAGGTTTTTGGGAAAAGCTTTCCATCTAGCCAAAGACTGTTATCATTAACATACATAATGGTTACACAAAGTGAGACATAAGCGCACCGCACACAGACGGGGGCATTCCTGTGTCGCTGCCTCTTCAGAAAATTGCAGGGAATACGAATCACTGATGCATTCTGTTCATGTGTTATGATATACTAATTAATAAATGTTCTAATAAGTTCAATACATTTAGTTCATTTCCAAATGTGAGACACATTTGATAGAAGAACCAAAAGTAAAAAAAAATTGAGTATCGAACCGTTTTTCATGTTGTAGTATCGAGTACAGAAGTGTCGGTGTACCGTGCACCGCGTCCCAAATCACTTGATTTCCTAAGAGCTTCTGCAAACACTTCACACCTCTGTGAGAGTCACACACCAAGCAGAGCGTACACACACACACCAAGCAGAGCGTACACACACACACTCTCTTTCATGAACCTTCAGTTGAGATCCCTCTAAACCTAGATGAAACCCCTTTGACGTTGGTCTCATTAGGCCTACCTTAGGGCCACTTAACCCAGTGAATCCTGCCTCTATCCTCTGAGGTAAAGCTCTGTTCCCTACCCTAATGCAGCAGGGTCTATTTAGGGCCACGGGGTGGGGATGTATTAAGTCACTCAGGGGCCAGGGGCTTTACACAGTGCCCAGCCATGAAACAGGGACGTCATGAGAGGGAGAGAGGGAGGTGAGAGGCCGAAGGTACACAATCCCTCCTCTGTCCTTCAATTCTCTTTCCTGTTCTCCCCCTGGCAGGACGTGAGAGTCCAGAAGAGAGAAAGGCCCTTGAAAAGGCTCTGTGTTCAAAGCACCCAGGTCTCTCCTCCTGTCAACCTCTCTCCCTCCCTCTCTCTCTCCCTCTCTCCCTCTTTCTCTCCCTCTCTCCCGAAGAGAACATGGACACCTCTGACCTCATCGCTCTGGCTCACCACTCCAATGAGAGAAAGAGAGAGAGGGAGAGACCGATAAAGAAAGGATGAGAGAGGAGGGAGATATTTATGGAGGGAGATGGAGAGTCTGACCTGTCTCCAATCAGGCCCCTCAGTACCGGGTTGGAGTGCTGTCATCCCTGCAGACTGGAATGCACTGGGGTAGTATATCACCCACCTCAAACAAACGCACTCACGTATACACACAAAGACACACACACACACACACAAAGACACACACACAGGCTCACACAGACAGACACAGAGACAGACACACACACACGCTCACACACTCACACGCAAGCAAACACACACGTGCACGCACACACACACACACACACACACACACACACACTACTCCACACTGCTCCCCAGCCAGGCCAGGGACAGTGAGCGAGAGGGAGAGTTACAGCCTCTCAGAGCCACAGCACCATCCTGTCAAATGACATTCCTGCTGATAGTTTCACATTCCCCAAGGTGACCTGGTCAGTCTAGTATCTCTCTCTGTCTATCTGACTGACTGACTGACTGACTGACTGACTGACTGGCTGGCTGACTGGCTGACTGGCTGACTGGCTGGCTGGCTGGCTGGCTGACTGGCTGACTGGCTGTCTGACTGGGAGGTCAGAGGCCAATAACTTCCTTCCAGTCTGAGCTGTGTGCTAATCGTTTCAGCAAACAGTGACCTGGCCATGGTCATCTAGGGACAGCATCAATGCAGGTGGGCCCTAGAGCTCTGTGTAGTATAGTAGTAGAGTCATAGCTGATGTCTCTCGAAATGAAATGGCTCAGAAACATGGAAACCAAGACATCACTTTTAGCTACATTTCAACGGTGAGGTCTTTTTGGATGCCTTTGGGATCTTTCCCATGTCCCTTTTAGAAGTAAATGGATTTTGTATGACAGTACAGGCCGTCTGAATGAGAACATTTACAGGGAGTTTTTACGAGCGCAGGTTCAGGCACGCTGTTTCAATCTCTTAAATATACAGTCTTTCAAACACACACACACCCATCTTCCTCCCACAGGGAGCTGTGCTGACATACACTTCTAACATGGCATGGATGTCAGCTTCTATGGTAGTTTGGAAACAGAGCAGGCTTTCTGTCCAGCTCTCAGAGGGAGAGTTAGTAGTGTATAGTCCTCTCCTGCCAGGGTTGGTTCTTTCCCTCCATTGCTTCAGATGACAGGGGTGTGTTGACGGGTCCTGGCAGTACTGCCCTCTGGACACACACAGGCCAGTCCCCCACACACTGGCACAGCCATTCAGCCCAGGCCATTCCAGCGCTGCTCTCCATGGAAACTGCACCCCAAACACAGACCAAAAGCTGGAAAAGTTAACGGAGACTCAAATACTAATTTGTCTCACAGGGATGCAGAAAAGAGACCCTTTTACATATTACAGCACCAGTGTTTGTTCAGCATGCCTTTCTCTGACACACACACACACACACACTCACAGGTCTACGATCTCTTTCTCTCATGCACAGGCAGACAGGCATTGAGGCAATCAGTTACTGTTCGATTGAACGTTAGAATGGGAAAAACGAGTAAGCTAAGCGACTTTGAGCGTGGTATGATCGTTGGTCCTAGGCGCGCCGGTTCCAGTATCTCAGAAATGGCTGGCCTCCTGGGCTTTTCACGCACGACAGTGTCTAGAATTTACAGAGAATGGTGCAACAAACAAAAAACATCCATTCAGCGGCAGTGGGCGAAAACAGCTTGTTGAGAGGTCGAAGGAGAATGGCAAGAATTGTGCAAGCCAACAGGCGGGCCACAAACAGGAAATAGCGGCGCAGTACAACAGTGGTGTGCAGAACGGCATCTCAAAACGCACAACTCGTCGGTCCTCGTCACGGATGGGCTATTGCAACAGATGACCACAGAGGGTTCCACTCCTATCAGCTAAAAACAAGAAGAAGCGGCTCCAGTGGGCACGCGATCACCAACACTGGACAATTGAGGAGTGGAAAAACATCGCCTGGTCCGACGAATCCCGGGTTCCTGTTGCGTCATGCTGATGGAAGAGTCCGGATTTAGTATAAACAGTATGAGTCCATGGCCCTGCATGCAGTGGCGGCTCCTGAAAAAATTCTCAGGAGGGGCAATTTTTCTGATGATTTAGGTGACCTACACACGTGCACGAGTCCGTGCACGCGATTCCAGATATCTTTACCTCTGAATAAACTGCCTTTATTATACCATATCCACCCTGTCCAAAGTCTCTACTTGGTCTCAGTTCTCCAGTAAACTTGTGATTATCAACAGTACACAACGGTAACAAACAATTGGGGGAACTCACGGGGCAGATAGTAACCACTTAAAAGGAAGCGATTCCCAAACCTTTCATAACAAAGCCATCACCTACAGAGAGATGAACTTGGAGAAGAGTCCCCTAAGTAAGCTTGTCCTGGGCCTCTGTTCACAAACACAAACAGACCCCACACAGCCCCAGGACAACAACAACAACAACAACAACAACACAATTAGACCCAACCAAATCATGAGAAAACAAAAAGAGAATTACTTGACACATTGGAAAGAACAAACAAAAAAACAGAGCAAACTAGAATGCTATTTGGCCCTAAACAGAGAGTACACAGTGGCAGAATACCTGACCACTGTGACTGACCCAAACTTAATGAAAGCTTTGACTATGTACAGACTCAGTGACCATAGCCTTGCTATTGAGAAAGGCCGCCGTAGGCAGACCTGGCTCTCAAGAGAAGACAGGCTATGTGCACACTGCCCACAAAATGAGGTGGAAACTGAGCTGCACTTCCTAACCTCCTGCCAAATGTATGACCATATTAGAGACACATATTTCCCTCAGATTACAGCGATCCACAAAGAATTCGAAAACAAACCCAATTTTGATAAACTCCCTTATCTACTGGGTGAAAAACCACAGTGTGCCATCACAGCTGCAAGATTTGTGACCTGTTGCCACAAGAAAAGGGCAACCAGTGAAGAACAAACACCATTGTAAATACAACCCATATTTATGTTTATTTATTTTCCCATTTGTACTTTAACTATTTGCACATTGTAACAACACTGTATATATACATAATATTACATTTGAAATGTCTTTATTCTTTTGAAACTTCTGAGTGTAATGTTTACTGTTAATATTTATTGTTTATTTCACTTTTGTTTACTATCTACTTCCCTTGCTTTGGCAATGTTAACACACGTTTCCCATGCCAATAAAGCCCTTAAATTGAATTGAATTGATAGTAAGGTCGCAATGACACAGAAAGCAGTTCAATGTCGGGGTACAGAGTCGCTCTCTTACCAGGATCGCGGTCCGCTCTGACCAGGGTGAAGGTGGCCGGCTCCACTTCTCTGTCCGGGACTCATCCAGCCAAGTCTCCCAGCTGTATTGGGATTCAGCTGCCAGCAGCGTTTTCATTATTTAGTCCGTTCGTAGCGGGTATGTACACGATCAACAAGATCAGTCCAAAACCAACCACTGGAAATCCATGGTTGGCAGAATGTTTGTAAACTAAGTCTACAAATTAAAAACATAAAATAACGCCGCACTGCAGGTCGCAACAGAGACGCTTCTAGCCGCCATTGTCTTAGTTACGTTCAACGTTACGTCACGTATGACGAAAGCGCGTAAGTGCAAGCCCACAGACACCCATAGAGAATGTATTGAAAGCTTTGAAATGTGAAAAAAATAGATTTTACATGACAGGCTATGAGAGACTTCTGGGCGATTTTCAACTTGACTGAAATCGCCCCAAAAACGGGCGGGGCCATTTGAAGCACGACTTTAGCCTGATTTGACATTTAGTGGCTGGCAGATCAGACGTGAACACTGATAACTGCTGTTGCCGTGATATAATTGATTAGAAAAAAAATCCCTTCCTTTTCCCGTTTGGCAGTGCGTCGCCCATATCGCCCTATTGAACAAGCCGTCCCTGTCTGCATGGTGTCAACGGTACAGGGTGGTGGCGGTGATGTGGAGAATGTTAGATCCCTTGATACCAATTGAACAATGTTTCTATGCCCCAAAGAATTCAGGCTGTTCTGGAGGTAAAGGGGGGTCCAACCCGGTACTAGATTTGTGAACCTAATAAACTGCCATTGGAAAGTATTCAGACCCCTTGAATTTTTCCACATTTTGGTACGTTACAGCCTTATTCTAAAATTGATTAAATAAAACAATACACACAATACCCCACAATAAGAAAGTGAAAACAGGTTTTTAGAAATGTTTGCAAATGTATTACAAATAAAAATACTAAAAATACCTTATTTACATAAGTATTCAGACCCTTTGCTATGAGACACGAAATTGAGCTCCGGTGCATCCTGTTCCCATTGATCATCCTTGAGATGTTTCTACAACTTAATTGGAGTCCACCTGTGGTAAATTCTATTGATTGGACATGATTTGGAAAGGCACACACCTGTCTATATAAGGTCCCACAGTTGACAGCGCACGTCAGAGCAAAAACCAAGCCGTAGAGCTCCGAGATAGGATTGTGTCGAGGCACAGATCTGGGGAAGGGTACCAAAACATTTCTGCAGCATTGAAGGTCCCCAAGAACACAGTGACCTCCATCAATCTTAAATGGAAGAAGTTTGAAACCACCAAGACTCTTCCTAGAGCTGGCCGCCCGGCCAAACTGAGCAATCGGGGGAGAAGGGCCTTGTCAGGGAGGTGACCAAGAACCCGATGGTCACTCTGACAGAGTTCCTCTGTGGAGATGGGAGAACCTTCCAGAAGGACAACCATCTCTGCAGCACTCCACCAATCAGGCCTTTATGGTAGAGTGGCCAGACGGACTTTGCCAAAAGGCACCTAAAGACTCTCAGACCATGAGAAACAAGATTCTCTGGTCTGATGAAACCAAGATTGAACTCTTTGGCCTGAATGCCAAGCGTCACATCTGGAGGAAACCTGGCACCATCCATACGGTGAAGTAGGGTGGTGGCAGGGACTGGGAGACTTGTCAGGTTGGAGGGAAAGATGAATGGAGCAAAGTACAGAGAGATCCTTGATGAAAACCTGCTCCAGAGCGCTCAGGACCTCAGACTGGGGCGAAGGTTCACCTTCCAACAGGAGAACGACCCTAAGCACACAGCCAAGACAACGCAGGAGTGGCTTCGGGACAAGTCTCTGAATGTCCTTGAGTGGCCCAGCCAGAGCCCGGACCCGATCAAAAATAGCTGTGCAGCAACGCTCCCCATCCAACCTGACAGAACTTGAGAGGATTTGTAGAGAAGAATGGGAGAAACTCCCCAAATACAGGTGTGCCAAGCTTGTAGCGTCATACCGAAGAAGACTCGAGGCTGTAATCACTGCCAAAGGCGCTTCAACAAAGTACTGAGTAAAGGGTCTGAATACTTATGCAAATGTTATATTTCCGTTTTTTTCTTTTAAATAAATTAGCAAATAACGTTTTTTTTAAACAGTTTTTGCTTTGTCATTGTGGGGTATTGTGCATAGACTGATAAGACATATATTTTTTAAAATAAGGCTGTAACGTAACAAAATGTGGAAAAAGTCAAGGGCTCTGAATACTTTCCGAATGCACTGTATATCAACCATGTCCACGCCTACAGTAGGGGATGAGTAAGAACCTTCATCATCCTCTCATACAGGTCTTCACATGAACAACATTCATAGTACCTCATACTAAAGAGCCCAGTGATATCCCCCCTCACTACTGCCAAAACAGACTGAAAACTTTCCATGATTGCCCAACAACAACAAAGTGTTCTAGAAAAACAAACAGCCTACGATATACATGACTGATTACCGTTGTAAACATAATTGCTGTGTGCTGTGCTTCAACATGATACCGTACGGCCTACTAATGGAGACATGGAGCGCTAGACTAAGCTATAGGATATGAGACTGAGTTGTGGTGACAAGATGAGGGATCGGATTCCTGCAGTAGTATAGTCTGTGTTTAATGCCACAGAGCAAAGCAGTGCCAACAGCACTGATGAATAATGAAATACCTTTTCCTCCACTTGAAATTCCATGTCCCCACGGGGGCCATTAGAACCGAGCAGCACACACACACACACACAGCCTGAGCCACACACAGCAAGGCACAAATTAGCACTCTTCCGACATGCTAATGTTGAGCCCCACATTCACTATACAGTATATACAAAAGTATGTGGACACCCCTTCAAATTAGTAGATTCTGCTATTTCAGCCACACCCATTGCTGACAGGTGTATAAAATCGAGCACACAGCCATGCAATCTCCATAGAAACATTGGCACTAGAATGGCCTTACTGAAGAGCTCAGTGACTTTCAACGTGGCACCGTCTGTCATCGGTTGCAACACTCACTATCAAGTTCCAAACTGCCTCTTGAAGTAACGTCAGCACAAGAACTGTTCGTCGGGCGCTTCATGAAATGGGTTTCCATGGCTGAGCAGCCGCACATAAGCCTAAGATCACCATGCGCAATGCCAAGTGTTGGCTGGAGTGGTGTAAAGCTCGCCGCATTTGAAGCAGTGGAAACGCGTTCTCTGGAGTGATGAATCACGCTTCACCATCTCACAATACGACAGACGAATCTGGGTTTGGCGGATGCCAGGAGAACGCTACCTGCCCGAATGCATAGTGCCAACTGTAAAGTTTGGTGGAGGAGGAATAATGGACTGGGGCTGTTTTTCATGGTTCGTGCTGGGCCCCTTAGTTCCAGTGAAGGGAAATATTGACACTACAGCATACAATTACATTCTAGACAATTCTGTGCTTCCAACTTAGTGGCAACAGTTTGGGGAAGGCCCTTTCCTGTTTCAGCATGACAATGCCCCCGTGCACAAAGCGAGGTCCATACAGAAAGGGTTTGTCGAGATCGGTGTGGAAGAACTTGACTGGCCTGCACAGAGTCCTGACCTCAACCCTATCGAACACCTTTGGGATGAATTGGAACGCCGACTGCGAGCCAGGCCTAATCGCCCAACATCAATGCCCGACCTCACTAATGCTCTTGTGGCTGAATGGAAGCAAGTCCCGGTAGAAATCTTCCAACATCTAGTGGAAAGCCTTCCCAGAAGAGTGGAGGCTGTTATAGCAGCAAAGGGGGGACCAACTCCATATTAATGCCCATGATTTTGGAATGAGATGTTCGACAAGCAGGTGTCCACATACTTTTGGTCATGTAGTGTATCATCATCATCATCATCAAGCCTCTAACTCTGTTTCCAGACACGTTTTTCCTCTCTGGTGCACTAGTGTATAATTCCCGGATGTGGTAGCTGTCATCACTGCATTGAGTTGTGTGGCAGCTTTTGTAAACACTCCTATCTAATCGGTCACAGTCCCGCCCTCTACGCCAAACGAACCCCACCCCTGACCCCGGCCCCGCCTCTGAACCCCCTGCCCCCCCAGGCCCCTGAGAGCTGACAAAGAGAGAGGACGGGGTTGGAGAAGATTCATAACAAGCAGTAAACCATGGCCAGAGCCTGGGGGGGTCTGGGGCCAGATATATGGTGTGCCAATGTCCTGCTCTTTGGACCATTTTACAGCCCTCTCAGGGGCACGGCTTATCTAAAGGTCTCCCACTGTTGTCTTGGCTCTTCTCTCCACTTTTGTTACTCTGTTTATTTAGGCTGAGTGAGGGGGCACCAGTCGTGTCTGTAGAGGGGGAAGGCTGTTTGGATGGATTTGGGAGACTGGGAGTATCCAGAGCTATAAGAGATAGTTAGTTATATTTGGTAATCTCAGGTGTGCTAAGCCTAATAGACTCAATCTGAACTCAGAGAGTCAGAGAGTCTAACTGTAGACTTTGCCAGAGTTTGCATGATCTACCTTTTGACTAGTTCATATTCGACAGGGGGCTGAGCAACTCTTTAAAAAAGCCATTCTGCACCAAGGGATCTCACATTTTATCAATGTGCTATTCTGTCAGCTACTGAGAGCAATTGTGAAAATTAGTATGGCTCTAGCAGCCGACAAAAATATCTGCGATGAAAACACACCACCCTGTGAGAAGGGAAAAAGAGAGGAAACAGGAAACGGAGAAAGTGAGAACTTTCATATGGGATCCAAGTCCCTCCACAAAGAGAACAATAGATGAGGAGAAACTAGACCTATGCTAATAAGTGAGAAGGGAACATTTTTACAGTCAGCATTTCCACTGGTAGACAGGGTAACTTGGGGGTTAGTAGACTGTGGTGTGTCTGCTTTTGGGCAAGAAGCAGTAGTAAAAACAACATTTAAATTAGCGTTTTCAGCAGTGACACCTCCGCTTCTCCTCCAGACACAATTACCAGTTGGTCTGTTTTGGCTGACTTAGCAGAAGGCCATGATTCAACACAAGGCAAACTAACGCAGAGTGTTTATCACAAGCCAAAACAAGACACACTGAGATTTAAAATCCCAGCACTTGTATCTAGAAGCTACACAGTGAAAATACTGTTTTACAGAAAGAGCAGCTTATTGGTAGGCCATCCTTTATTCAGAGGTTGTCAGTCTGAGTTCTTTAGGACAGTGTTATTATCATCACACACTTACCCATCTCCATCCTGGTAGTTGACATTCAGTCTCTTCGTGGAGCCCAACAACTCTGCAAAAACACAAAACAGAAAATAAATCAACATATGCTCAGGATATTTTTAGAATAAACACTGTGCTACTGGTTAACCTAGAAACGATTAACTTAAGCCTGGAGGGAAGTGCCTTGCATGGTGCATGTTCAGTTCATGGTTTCTAGTAGTATACTGGATTGGCTTGCTTTTTGGTTGTGCATAATCTGGAGGTTGAGCATTGTTTTACAATTATTAGTTCACTCATGATCATGTCTTTGCTTGCGAGCTCAAACCGTCTCCAGGTTCAACAAGATCAACTGTGGGAACCAACTCAGTCATTCTAAACGATTATAGAGCATCTGGTTCTGGAGAGGCTGAAGACCTGCAGGCCACAGGACTAAGAGATCCTGGTCCTGATACTCACCCTGATTGGAGGGCTATGGGTCAGGGTTCAGGGTTTAAGGAGAGAGCGACTGACAGTGGAGTGGAGACTCTAGCTAGCTCACCCACCAGTCCCCAAACCAGTGAGACCACTATCCCAAACAAACTGTCCCTCATAGATCTATCCCTTTCTCTCCTCTAGAGGCAGTTCATTAGCCTCTGACCCCAGGCTGACCTCTGTGGCCAGGTCAGGAGACAATACACTGTTCAGAGAACAGAGGGAGGGGAGGAGACCTTGTTGTGTCCTTTGATCTTCTCCTACAGATGCCTCTCTATCAGCCTAGTGCGGCTTTGGAAGAAACAATGTTGTCACTCGCCACCACAGGGACTCATATGGTGCTTTTCAAATCAAATCAAATCAAATGTTATTGGTCACATGCGCCGAATACAACAGTTGCAGACATTACAGTGAAATGCTTACTTACAGCTCTTAACCAACAGTGCATTTATTTTTAACAAAAAAAGTAAAAATAAAAAAAACACAAAAAAAGTGTTGAGAAAAAAAGAGCAGAAGTAAAATAAAAGAACAGTAGGGAGGCTATATATACAGGGGGGTACCGGTGCAGAGTCAATGTCCGGGGGCACCGGCTAGTTGAGGTAGTTGAAGTAATATGTACATGTGGGTAGAGTTAAAGTGACTATGCATAAATAATTAACAGAGTAGCAGCAGCGTAAAAAGGATGGGGTGGGGGGGCAGTGCAAATAGTCCGGGTAGCCATGATTAGCTGTTCAGAAGTCTTATGGCTTGGGGGTAGAAGCTGTTGAGAAGTCTTTTGGACCTAGACTTGGCACTCCGGTACCGCTTGCCGTGCGGTAGCAGAGAGAACAGTCTATGACTAGGGTGGCTGGAGTCTTTGACAATTTTGAGGGCCTTCCTCTGACACCGCCTGGTATAGAGGTCCTGGATGGCAGGAAGCTTGGCCCCAGTGATGTACTGGGCCGTACGCACTACCCTCTGTAGTGCCTTGCGGTCGGAGGCCAAGCAGTTGCCATACCAGGCGGTGATGCAACCAGTCAGGATGCTCTCGATGGTGCAACTGTATAATTTTTTGAGGATCTGAGGACCCATGCCACATCTTTTCAGTCTCCTGAGGGGGAATAGGCTTTGTCGTGCCCTCTTCACGACTGTCTTGGTGTGTTTGGACCATGATAGTTCGTTGGTGATGTGGACACCAAGGAACTTGAAGCTCTCAACCTGTTCCACTACAGCCCCGTCGATGAGAATGGGGGCGTGCTCAGTCCTCTTTTTTTTCCTGTAGTCCACAATCATCTCCTTTGTCTTGGTCACGTTGAGGGAGAGGTTGTTGTCCTGGCACCACACGGCCAGGTCTCTGACCTCCTCCCTATAGGCTGTCTCATCGTTGTCGGTGATCAGGCCTACCACTGTTGTGTCGTCGGCAAACTTAATGATGGTGTTGGAGTCGTGCCTGGCCATGCAGTCATGGGTGAACAGAGAGTACAGGAGGGGACTGAGCACGCACCCCTGAGGGGCCCCCGTGTTGAGGATCAGTGTGGCAGATGTGTTGTTACCTACCCTTACCACCTGGGGGCGCCCCGTCAGGAAGTGGTCCTCTGTAGCTCAGCTGGTAGAGCACGGCGTTTGTAACGCCGAGGTAGTGGGTTCGAACCCCGGGATCACCCATATACAAAAATGTATGCACGCATGACTGTAAGTCGCTTTGGATAAAAGCGTCTGCTAAATGGCATATTATATTATTATTATTATAAGTCCAGGATCCAGTTGCAGATGGAGGTGTTTAGTCCCAGGATCCTTAGCTTAGTGATGAGCTTAGAGGGCACTATTTCCATCTGGAGTTACCCCCACACCAGGGTGCTGCCAGTGTTTTATGTTAATGTAAGCTCTAGTTATTCTGTTTCCATCTGGAGTTTGACACTAAAGACTTGTGGCAGAATCAACAACCTATGCATCATTTAAAGAAGACTGTGGCTTTGTGAGAAGGTGTTAAAGTTCACAGTTAGCCATTGCTATGTAAATGCCAGCTGAAAAGCACCCAGGGCTTTACCATGGCTCCAAGTCAGAGCAGGTCCGCTCGAGCCATGGCCTAGTGAGACAAGGGTGCCGGCCCACGTAGATGGTAACAGAAAAGTCTGAGCCTTTTGGGCAACACACTGGGGTAAATCCTCATTGGAAATGTGCCAATAGTCACTACAGTCGCTATGGGCAACGTCCAGACCTGTCAACTAAACTGATGGAGACATCTCCTGCCCTCCCAAGACGTGATCGACCAATGGCAAGGTCGTTCCCTTGTGTATTTCACTGGCCCTGCTGACACCCCAGGTCTCTTTGACATCTTTCATACAGCAATTTCTCCTAACATAAGCACAGACTCACCAGTTGCATGTGATAAGGAGGAGAGCATTCTTATCAACTCTGTGAATTCCAAACAAGTCTGTGCTTTGTAGAGTCATGCAGCTCATGCCCTGCATTCAATCAGCATGTCATTGTGATGCCACAGTCATCGTCCATGAGCTGAAAATAGTCACTCATTTCACAGCAAGGTCATTGAGACTATGAATCATCCCAACCAGCGGCAGACACAGTAGTCATCATACAGTTTAATGTCAGACACTACGCGTTTGTCATCTGCTGTAATAGTAATAGAGGTCTGTGAGGCAGCGCTCCATCCATGTCAGCTGGTCATAAGATAGATAGAGTCTGCACTTGTGTTCTAGTCTCCCATGGCGTCTGTGAAGGTGGGTCAGCCGCTGTGAGGGTCACTGTTTGCTATGAGTTCAGCGAGGTCAAAGGGCAGGCCACAGGGGGTTAACACAGAACCGATTGGGAAAGAAGTCCCAGACACTGGATACACCCACGGTGTGGAGACATGGCGACAGCCCCAGTCTTACTACTGCTCATTATGTCTGAGCAGGAGGCGAGCAAGGCCAAGGTAGCCTCAACAGCCCCAAAACAAGTGCTTTGAAGTGAGCGTCTATTCCAGATCTCTGCTCCACAGCTAGTTTCCCTTTGGGGATCTCTGTGGCTCTTTGATTATGACCTCAATTCCATAATTAATTAGATGTATTAAACATTGCTTGTCGCAGTCAAGTCATGGGAACACAATCCCCCCTCCAAAAAGGTTTTCAGAACACTTTGCTGGCCGTGTAACAAACACACACTGACATCAAACTCCTCTCTGTGACTGACAGCACAGGCTGCCTGGCCTTCTCTTCATTACAGGAACCAGTCGCTGATGCTAACTATTGCAGCAAATTGCCCATTGAAGCTTTCACCTGCTGCACATTTGTTAAAAGTTATTTTTAAGGTAGTTTATGGAGAGGGGGGAAAGCGCTGCCTGTTCGGTTACAACGTTTTGAGGACTCTATATATTTTTTTAATTTAAGCTGAAAGTATAACGTACCATAGGTTTGGTGCCGCAAGAATGCTGGGCAAAAGGGAGATTTTGCTAAAGTCTGCACATTTGAGAATTATGTCTTGGAACAAGTTCATGAATTCAAGTCGCAGCCTGTGCCTCTGGTGCGACTGGCAGAAACAGAATCTGTTGTAAAATCTCAGACTAAAATTAGACAACCACTATGAGAATCAAAACTATGATTATATGTTATTTCATAAAAGAGCAGGCAACGCCTCAGAAATCCATTTTGTTTCTGGGGCTCAAATGACTACACTTACGTCCAGGCAATAAACATACAAAAGTTTAGGTCATAATTTTCTTTCTGCACTCATTGTGGTGTAGAACAGAGACCAGGCCACCATTATCCATCCAAAATGTGAGGCAGGACCAGCTCTGTTATAGAAGAAAGAGCTTTCAAAAGTAGGCCTTGTCGAAAACTGGTCTGTGAAAAACGCCAGCAGTCCGCCATATTCCTGCCATTTATGACTTCATTCCTGAGATTCAAGCTTTAAGTTGCAATAAAGAAACCCTGATGGCTTTAAAGGACATTTTTTTAAACGCCACGTCTACATCTTCCAGATTAATTGTGAGTAAATCCATATGGCTGTTTAGTATGGTTTTGAATGGCTGCATGGCTGGTTTTGGTCCAACACTAAAATAAAATAAAATCACTACTATGGTATCCGCCTGTCGCAATAACAGGAGTTACTGTGACTGGCATCACTCAATAAACCAGTAAATAAAGAGGACCACTGCCAAGATGATTATACATCCCTTTACCCCTCTGTTCACATATCTTTCATTGTTTTTGAGGATATATTATACTCAAATAGTAACAAATTAGATCTACTACAGTAGTGGTTTAACAGCTGGCCATCTTCCTCCTCGGTAGCTGCCCCTTAGGTGGATTCAGCTAGTCAGCGAGGAAACATCTTGTTTGGATGATTAAAGGGCAGAAGAAAGCCCTTTCCTCCCCTCGCGTTATGGAGGCCTGATTGTTTAGTATCTGAGACAGTATCAGTGTTTGATCCGACCGCACCATTTGAAGACTCAAGTGTGTCACCGGAAACCCCGGGTCCACAATCAGGCTGGTGGATTCCAGCGACTTCACAGCTCTGCTGTGCTCCTCAGGCTCTCACAGGCCTGGCACTGGAACACAGGAAGCTGCATGTAGTTTGGCTAAGGAAGGAACGGGACGGGACCTGCAGCGCCTTAGAGCCTCTTAACACCTACTACACTTTTCGTACAAATACCGTCCGCTACACATATTACTCAACTGTAAACTTGCGTACTTGCTACAACTCGACCGCTACCTCCAGAGGTAGCGCACGACACTCGCCAAACAGTTGCCCCCCTTGAAACAGGGCAGTGCAAACAGAATTGTCTCGTTAAGCCAACACTCCTACAGTATAAATGGTAATAGCAGAGCAAATTTTTTGAAACAGCTGAAATGTATAATGTTTGAGGCTCGTTTTATTGAGTTTTTACCTGGAATTGCAGTAACAGCCTGCTACATTCTAGGGATGAGTATGAGTAATTGAGTATTCGAACGGACGTCAAAACTCGATCTTTAACCAGAGATTATTTTTTTTTTTATACTGTAAAACTATTTGGTCAAAAAAAGTTATTGAAGACAATGTTCTTTTGCTTTGACACTAATGTTCAATTTGTACATGTGCATTTGCGGAACACAACAAAAAAGAAACCAAGCCAAGCGTCACACATTTCTGCTCCCTAAATTCCCTTTACGCTCCTTGTTTCACTCACTCAATTGGGTTCCGACCGCTCCCTCTACACACGTGTGCTGAGTGCACACACAAGCTCCTGTTAGGCCTACATAAATAAATGCCTATAAAAACGTACCTAACTGATGGGATACACAAGCTACATTCCCTTTCCAAATGACGTCAGTTTTATCACAAATTCTAAATAGACTGGTTGACTGAAGTAGGGAAATATGTCTTCCAACAACGAGCTGCAATTTTGGAATAATTGTGTCCTGTCTATTTTCTGCTTAGGCTACTTTGCGAACTGCTAGTTCCATTTAGAATTGGTTAGCCTAGGCTATAACCCCCCTAAACATAGACAGTGAAAATATGTTAAAACATTAGTTTGATAAAGACAAAAAGCATATTTTCATCAGAATCATTAAGCCTAGGCCTACTCACCAAACAGATGTCATGGCCGTAATTCATCCCCATGCAATGTTCAATGTGGAATTGTTATTCTATTTAGAAAATTCCAGAGAACAGGCAGAATAAACTAAATAGAACGTCTGTATATCGAAAAGAAGACAGATTTTGGTTTGTAACCCTGAATTTTTTTTATTTCAACTCGACAAATTTACACAGTTTCAAATGACCACTCTTTGAGAATAACTTTTCCAGACACTAGATGCGCATCACTTCTTCATTTGGAAAAATATTCTGTTTTATTTTATTCTGTTGTATTACAGCATGTTTTTTTAAACTATATAATTAGTTGTGTCTTGGCTGTGATAAGGGCTCTGGAAATAAGAGCATATTGTCTGATAAATTAAGAAAACAAGGCTATGCCATTGCACAGCCACATGCTTCTACAAGGAATCGCCTCAGCTGAGGTTACTGCGTTTTTGAAGATTGTGTTGCACGATATAATATAACCAGTTAATAATCCGGTTTCAATAAACTAATCTTAACTGGCATTAGTTTTTTTATTGACTGAATATACAGTGCATTCGGAAAGTATTCAGACCCCTTCCCTTTTTCCACATTTTGTTATGTTACAGCCTTATTCTAAAATGGATTAAATAAAACATTTTCCTCATCGGTCTACACACAATACCCCATAATGACAAAGCAAAAACAGTTTTTTAGACATTTTTGCAAATGTATTAAAAATAAAAAACAGAAATACCTTATTTACATAAGTATTCAGCCCCTTTGCTATGAGACTCGAAATTGAGCTCAGGTGCATCCTGTTGCCATTGATCATCCTTCAGATGTTACTACAATTTGATTGGAGTCCACCTGTGGTAAATTCTATTGATTTGATGATTTGGAAAGGTACACACCTGTCTATACAAGGTCCCACAGTTGACAGTGCATGTCAGAACAAAAACCAAGCCATGAGTTCGAAGGAATTGTCCGTAGAGCTCCGAGATAGGATTGTGTCAAGGCACAGATCTGGGGAAGGGTACCCAAAAAATTCTGCAGCATTGAAGATCCCCAAGAACACGGCGGCCTCCATCATTCTTAAATGGAAGAAGTTTGGAACCACCAAGACTCTTCCTAGAGCTGGCCGCCCAGCCAAACTGAGCAATCGGGGGAGAAGGGCCTGTGTCAGAGAAGTGACCAAGAACCCGATGGTCACTCTGACAGAGCTCCAGAGTTCCTCTGTGGCGATGGGAGAACCTTCCAGAAGGACAACCATCTCTGCAGTACTCCACCAATTAGGCCTTTATGGTAGAGTGGCCAGACGGAAGCCACGCCTCAGTAAAAGGCACATGACAGCCCGCTTGGAGTTTGCCAAAAGGCACCTAAAGGACGCAGACCATGAGAAACAAGATTATCTGGTCTGATGAAACCAAGATTGAACTCTTTGGCCTGAATGCCAAGCGTCACGTCTTGAGGAAACCTGGCACCATCCCTACGGTGAAACATAGTGGTGGCAGCATCATGCTGTGGGGATGTTTTTCAACGGCAGGGACTGGGAGACTAGTCAGGATCAAGGGAAAGATGAACGGAGCAAAGTATAGAGAGATCCTTGATGAAAACCTGCTCCAGACTGGGGGGACGGTTCACCTTCCAACAGGACAACGACCCTAAGCACACAGCCAAGACAATAATAATAATAATAATAATAATATGCCATTTAGCAGACGCTTTTATCCAAAGCGACTTACAGTCATGCGTGCATACTTTTTTGTGTATGGGTGGTCCCGGGGATCGAACCCACTACCTTGGCGTTACAAGCGCCGTGCTCTACCAGTTGAGCTACAGAGGACCCCGACAACACAGGAGTGGCTTCAGGACAAGTCTGTGAATGTCCTTGAGTGGCCCAGCCAGAGCCCGGACCTGAAAATAGCAGTGCAGCGATGCTCCCCATTCAACCTAACAGAGCTTGAAAGGATCTGCAGAGAAGAATGGGAGAAACTCCCCAAATACAGGTGTGCCAAGCTTATAGCGTCATGCCCAAGAAGACTCGATGCTGTAATCGCTGCCAAAGGTGCTTCAACAAAGTTCTGAGTAAAAGGGTCTGAATACTTATGCAAATGTGATATTTCAGTTTTTTATACATTTGTTAAAATGTCTAAAAACGTTTTTGTT
Source organism: Coregonus lavaretus (assembly GCF_964263955.1). Taxonomy (NCBI): domain Eukaryota; kingdom Metazoa; phylum Chordata; class Actinopteri; order Salmoniformes; family Salmonidae; genus Coregonus; species Coregonus lavaretus. The sequence continues at coordinate 48,666,195 of NC_139989.1, forward strand.
TTGTCATTATGGGGTATTGTGTGTAGACTGATGAGGGAAAAAAAACGATTTAATCCATTTTAGAATAAGGCTGTAACGTAACAAAATGTGGAAAAAATCAAGGGGTTTGAATACTTTCTGAAGGCAATTAGAATTTGTTATCTGTAATGGTTATGATAAATGCGCACATATTTTTTTCCAGTGCGGGACTTCTGTTCTAAAAAATTTGGGGGAGAACTCCAAAGAAAATCAAGTGAGTACTCGAAGAGTCAAAAAATGACAAATGCCCATCCTGGCTGCACTGAGCCACGTAAAACTATGGAAGCCCATCTCCACAGATGAGAAAATAAACCCTTTAAAGGGTAGGTAGCATAAACGGAACCACATGTAACATATGGATTTGCATTAGTATACGCATTGAAAGTCCCAATGTAAAGATACACTTCACTTTTCTATTTTTAGAGTTATTACATCAGAATTCCGAAGAATGCCGAAGTCATGTCGGAAAATGTTTTTCTAAGGGTGGGATGTAATATGGATTACCCAGCAAGTCCAACAGTAATAACATCAAATGAAACCAAATATTTTGCACTCATGACTACTGGTTTCAATTACATTTTCAGGGAACTTACAAGCAAATACTTTATGAATTTGTTGTTACAAATCAACTTGCAAGGTTGCTAGCCAACTATCCCGCTAACCTTAGCCCTACCAGCTAACGTTACATTAGCACAGCTTGAATCAGATATTTGCTATCAACAGCTAAATTAAAGTAAACCAACGTTTTGGAAATGCATAATGCCATCTAACCAGTTATCAAAGAATATTATCAAAGAATGTTAGCTATATGCAGTTATTTTTGCCAGCAAGCTAGCCAGCCAGCTAACTATTTAGCCAACTAGCTATTAGCCTAGCCAGCCTAGCCAACCACCAAGCCAGAGCCCAACAACTGGAGACCAGGTAGAACACAACAAAAACATAACCGCAGACCAAAAGCAAAGAGACAGTAGAGACTTACAGATTGATGGCTGAGGCCCATCCGATGGTAAAACTTTTAATAGAGTGCAGGTTGAGTTAGATACAAAAGCGAGGGGGAGGCGGGCACTTCACCGGGCTGAGGGAGAGTCAGTGAGGGAATTACAATAGCTAGATTCCAGATGTCAGCTAGCGTGCTAGCACTAAGCCAAGATGGAACAAGTTACAAAACTCCTGTAGGTTACTTCATAGAGAACATGCCGAAAAGTTGACAAAACAAAAAGGAGAACAGACGAGGCACTACAGATCAAGCAGGTATCATTTTCTCTTTCGTTTTGAACCCACGGCAAGAAAGCACCAGAGCATGCCGTGCTAACGGGTTCCCACTAGATAACACAGCCAAAGTCTGAAGAGCATGAGGATGCTAACATTAGCCAGCTTGAACTAGCTACCGAGCTAGCATACGAACTCGGTAGAACAGGGTAGATTCTCCATATGATGTTGAGAAATAGTGCATTGTGGGTAGTTTAGAAGATATCTGGAAATAAGTTCATAAGTAATAACACAAAAACATAACAATATTTGTAGTTATAGGTAACCAGATCATGACTACAACTAAGTTTCTAAGTCTTTGACAACACTGTGTTGTTACTTTGGTGAGTAAAAACTCATCCTTCCTACCCTTTAATTGTCTGCCCATACATGCTGTGAATTGTTGCATTATTCAAGAGTAAAATATGTTTTGGTTGCATTATTCAATAGTGTAATATGTTTAAGAATAAAAGTTTGTCACTGTTGAATAGTTTTTGCTTACTGGCTTGTGGCTACTGTGATATTTACGGTAAATTTGAGCTGCGGACCAAAAATGTCGCATTGCCAGCCACAACGAAAGGTACAGTAAAGCAAGTATGTAATGTGAATTGAAAAGCAGAATTATCTTTTCGCCACCCCGCTCCTCACTCTCCTTCATATCTCGTAGTGGGAATAGGGCCTTATCTGCTGAGTAAATGGGGACAGGAACAGTCACAGCGGAGTGCTGGGGTGTTTTTTTTTTGCCTTATCTGAGCTCTGGAACAATGACAGGGTCGCACACAAAGGAGGCCGTTCCCTTGGCCAGTTCCCAGATCCCTGACGTTTTTAAACGGCACTGTGAGGCGTCAGAGTGGCTATTCCCCACGTCTAGAGGCAGCGCTGCCAGAGTGGACCACAGCCACAAATTTCAACAAAGATCGGTTTTATTTGTTTACTTAGCTTTCCTCAAATCAACAGTTACATGTGGAGAAAAGTCATCGCACACTGCTAAGTCCGCTGGATAAAGTTAGGTCCTCAGTTTGCCTGGTGGCTAGCCCTCTCTGGAGCTAGATATTGACCTTTATAGCATTTTGGCAGCAGGAGGCCCACACATTTATCAACACCTACCTGTTCCTGGTGCTAAGAACACCTGCAAAGCTGCACCTGCCTGGTTACATCATAGGAAGCAGTACTCTCACTGCTGTGTCTTGAGGCCCCTTGTGCTGCTGCTCACTCTTCACATCCACTTCCTGTCTGAACACCTGCCTCCATGCCAAAGAGCGGGAAAATCCCTCAGCAATCAGAGCCACAGTTTCAGGAACTCTCGCACTCAAACTATAAGGGGAAGTGCTGTCAGAGAGAGAGAGTAGGGAGGGGAAAGTGAAGGCTGGGTGCTTCCTTCTAAGGTAAGCAAGCATTTTTTTGAAATATGGTCATCACCCCTCCTCAGAAGTCTCCATGCCAGACTACCCCATTTTACTTCAGTATACGCAGCTACACATAGGAGTCCAAACTATCTGGCCTTTAAGAACACAAGGTTAAGAACACTTCAGGGGTAAGATAGGTGTGGCTGATTTTCCTCTCTCTCCATCTCGTGTCCATGACTGTTCTTTCTGCATGGTATTTTCCCACCGTGCACACTGTCCTGGCACATGATAGGACCCCATTGCTGAAGACCACAGTGAAACGGCACACACTCACACTCGGCCGGGCAGAGACAAGCCCATCTCAGTTCACCTCCCGGGCCTCTGGTGGTCCACTTTGTTTATGTGTTGTTTTTCTCAGGGGAGGAATGTACCTCGTATTGTGAGGCAGTTTTCCGGTTCGCGCCATCACCTCCACCTCCTGGGGGTGGTGTATGGGGGTGATCAGAGGGGGCCAGAGTTTTACTGGAGGCACCGTGAGGAAGCACTAGCTGTGTGACCAGGAACCGGAGGTGTAGGAGTGTGTGAGTGACCTTAGGGGCGTTTCGTTGCAATCTGGCTGTGACACGGGGGGGGGCTCTCAGAAACAAAGCAGGGACTTGAGCTGGGCCCCTTCTACACTTCCTTTCCCAAGACCATTGTTCCAAAGAGCGGGAGGCTTAGGCCATTGTGTGAGCTCCCTCCCAGGGGAGGGAGAAAGGGAGACAGAGGGATAGAGAGAGAGGTCCCTAAGCTCGCAAACCTTCTCTCTCCCTAAACTCTGTGTTCCTCCATCTCACCGACACTCCTCCTCCCTCTCTCTTTCATTCTCTCTCTTCCTCCACCTCTCCCTTTTTTTCTGCACTCTATTTTCCCCTCGTTCCCCCGGCTCTCTTTAGAGTAATGCCTGAGAAGCAGGGAGTTCCTCCTGCTCCATTCACAATTCATTATGCAGCCTACACGCAAACCAGGACCACCTCTAGTACACAACAGAGGAACCAGACACAGACAACCAGCTTCTCACACAATCAAGTAACCAAAAAACAACCCCCCTATTAAAAGAGTACAAATGCACTTTCATAAAAAGGGGAAAAACATTATTTAAGCAACTGAGCAATTACTTAGTCCCCTGTAGCTCAGTTGGTAGAGCATGGCGCTTGCAACGCCAGGGTTGTGGGTTCGTATGAAAAATGTCTGCACTCACTAACTGTAAGTCGCTCTGGATAAGAGCGTCTGCTAAATGACTAAAATGTAAAATGTAAACATGTAGCCTCATTTGTGTCAATCCCTTCAAAAATGAATTCTGATCAGAGCAAGGGGACAAGGGGAAAAGGGCCCCCTCCTGCCCTAAGCAGTGCCCTACTGATCCAGACCTTTCACACACTTCAGCCTCTCCACAGAGGAATGTGTACGCTGCTGTACTGTAGCGTCTAACTGCCTGCCCACACCTGCTGCCCCACGCCTCCGAAGCTTTACTCACGCCACACTCTTATCAGGACACAAGAAAAGGCAGATAACACCAACATCAGACACGTAGCAGCGCAGATAAGAGCAAGATTGTTCTCTCCCCATCATATCTGGGCCTGTCCTCCTCTCCTGGCCCTCTAGGCTCCAACAAGCTATGTCCTAATGGCTGACAAGAATGTCAACATGCATGGTCTAATGCATGAGGCTGAATAGAGTTGAGGCTCCCAAGGTTTCATTTGAGATGAAGTGGAGTGAAACCTGAGGCCCATGTGTTGTCTTCCCAGTCCGGCTCTGGCTCAGCCAGTGGGGAGTCTGGGGTTCGGAGCCTGGGCCAGCTTGGCACGGGGAGTAGCACCACGGTATGTAAATAAAAGAGCGCTGCAGATGGGCCTGGAGGAGTGTGTGGTCACACACGGACACGGCACGCCAGAGGGCCAACACTAACACCAGCAGAAGAGATGAGCTTTGAAACGCACATGTACACACACACACAAACAACACCCCGGGTCAAGGGGGTGTTTATGGGAAATTGTGATTTGCCCTGTCAGTAGTTGAAACTGCTGGTGTCCCAAATTGCCTGTAATGACTTCACACAGCCATTTTGTTGTCATCTGGAACTTTTTGGGGTCAGTGACAACAGTCAGTAACTCCTTTCTGTCACTCTGTAGAAGTACTACTGATCCCATTACAGTCAGCAAAGATTGAATTAATTCACTCATACTGGGGAGGGACTAAGAAGAAAACAATTCCCTGAATCCACCTATCTCATGAGGAGTTGAAAAGGTTGTGAAGGACAACACTAGAACCGCTAAAGCAGTCATCTGGACTGCTCATAAAAATAAATACAAATTAAGTCATGCCCCCCTCAGTCCTTTACTTTTCCTAAATAACCCTATACATCCCGCTGTTGCAATTAGAATCTTTAATATCACAAACATAACTGGGGTTTAAGAGGGCATGTCATTTTTTGTATGGTTTTCATTTACATTACATTTACATTTACGTCATTTAGCAGAGCAAGATTGTTTTCCCCCTCTGCCCCTCCTTTTACTGACAGTAGGGCCTACTCCACTCCTTCTCCCAACAGTAAGGCCTGCTCCACTACTTCTACTGACAGTAGGGCATGCTCCACTCCTACTGACAGTAGGGCCTGCTCCACTCCTACTGACAGTAGGGCCTGCTCCACTCCTTCTCCCGACAGTAGGGCCTGCTCCACTCCTTCTACTGACAGTAGGGCCTGCTCCACTCCTTCTTCCGACAGTAGGGCCTGCTCCACTCCTTCTCCCGACAGTAGGGCCTGCTCCACTCCTTCTACTAACAGTAGGGCCTGCTCCACTCCTTCTCCCGACAGTAGGGCCTGCTCCACTCCTACTGACAGTAGGGCCTGCTCCACTCCTTCTCCCGACAGTAAGGCCTGCTCCACTCCTTCTCCCGACAGTAGGGCATGCTCCACTCCTTCTACTGACAGTAGGGCCTGCTCCACTCCTTCTCCCGACAGTAGGGCCTGCTCCACTCCTTCTACCGACAGTAGGGCCTGCTCCACTCCTTCTACTGACAGTAGGGCCTGCTCCACTCCTACTGACAGTAGGGCCTGCTCCACTCCTTCTCCCGACAGTAGGGCCTGCTCCACTCCTTCTACTGACAGTAGGGCCTGCTCCACTCCTTCTTCCGACAGTAGGGCCTGCTCCACTCCTTCTCCCGACAGTAGGGACTGCTCCACTCCTTCTACTAACAGTAGGGCCTGCTCCACTCCTTCTCCCGACAGTAGGGCCTGCTCCACTCCTACTGACAGTAGGGCCTGCTCCACTCCTTCTCCCGACAGTAGGGCATGCTCCACTCCTTCTACTGACAGTAGGGCCTGCTCCACTCCTTCTCCCGACAGTAGGGCCTGCTCCACTCCTTCTCCCGACAGTAGGGAATGCTCCACTCCTTCTACTGACAGTAGGGCCTGCTCCACTCCTTCTCCCGACAGTAAGGCCTGCTCCACTCCTTCTCCCGACAGTAGGGCCTGCTCCACTCCTTCTACTGACAGTAGGGCCTGCTCCACTCCTTCTCCTGACAGTAGGGCCTGCTCCACTCCTTCTACTGACAGTAGGGCCTGCTCCACTCCTTCTCCCGAAGAGTAGGGCCTGCTCCACTCCTTCTACTGACAGTAGGGCCTGCTCCACTCCTTCTCCTGACAGTAGGGCCTGCTCCACTCCTTCTACTGACAGTAGGGCCTGCTTCACTCCTTCTCCCGACAGTAGGGCCTGCTCCACTCCTTCTACTGACATTAGGGCCTGCTCCACTCCTTCTACTGACAGTTGATGGCGCTGTGCCCAGTTGATAATCACCTCGATAATTGCCTCGAAACTGAACCTAAACTATACCGAAACTAATTTCACACATATAACAACAGATTAAATAAATGAAAATATGATGGGGAGAAAGGGGGAAGGGAAGCGAATGTTGCATAATTATGTAATCACCAATTGTGAATGAAGAACAGGGCGGGCCATTTTATTGTATTGATCCATTCTAATTATAATCTCAAAATGGTATGTACCCTATTAGCCTATTCTCCAGAATAAAATAAAAGTAAATCGCCTTTGAGTATGGACTGTATTATTATGCATACTGGATGGACTGGTTACCTTATGCTACGCTCCAAACTTTCTATCCATGAGTCTGGGAGAAAACATCTAGGCCTAGGCGATGCTGTTGGCTCATGGATTTTGAATAGCCTAGAAATAGGGATTTTTTTAAATATTTTCCTAATTAATAGGCTGAGACATTACCTTTAGCTACAGAATATCTCACCACCGTGCATTTCCATCTCCTCCATGACAATAACCGTCTGACAAAATGTAATGACCACCACAGCCCTAGCTAGACCAATTATGCACCATTATGCACATTTTTTAAATGTTTTTCTGCCGTGCGTAATATGCGGTAGGCTATGTATTTTATAACAGCCCAATCATTATTTAAAATCCGATTATTATTTTATTTTTTTGCGGGCTTTGGCTCATATATAGGCCTATGCATAAGCTCTAATATGCGTATGGGTCTTTTGAATTAATCATCACCTTAGAAAGCACTGTCCATTTCGTTGTGTTAGGCTTTGAAACAACATCCACAATGACCATGTTTTCCACTCAGTTTCAACCTGCTGTTGAACTTCTTTATTCAAATTGATCAATCACAGTGAGGTGAGTTTTAAAAGGACGATAATGTTTTGATGATAAGTGTTTGGTGTGATTTCCGACTGCATTTGCATTGATGTCAGAGTGGTTAGAGGGACAATAGAGCCCTGAGTACCAGGCCATTAGCGACCTTGTGGTCGTTAGCGATTTGGGTACTACCAACACATGTCCAGAGTGCATAAGAGGAGAATACTGCGGTCATGACTCATGACTGCTGTTGTAGCATAATACTGTCACTGCAATAGCCCTAACCCTGTATCAGTCCAACCAATCCAAGCAGTCTTATCAGTCTACTCTGGCCTACTTGGAGTACACAGTGAGAGCGTGCGTAATTTACAATGGCAAGAAGACCAACACGAATGGATGCACATGCTAAGTTAGCTTTGCTACAAAATCTGAATGAAAACGACTCAGATGGTGGGGAAGAAATTAATCATGACATCTCTGATTATTCTTCAGATTCTGAGCCTCAGCCTGAACATAAGCCTAGGCACTAAAAAGACAGAACGGGACGCACTGAACAGGTTCCCGCACTACCACCAAATGAAACAGTGATTAGAACAAGCCAGTGACAATGCTACGGGCCGATTATCAGCACAAAATGTCATCACTGAGAGAGCAGGCCCTACATCTCAAGCAAAAAACATCATCATCAATGCACTCACCAGCTTTCATTGTTTATGTGACATGGACATGCTCCAACTGATGCCACTGTGTGAAGATGCACACAATGTAAACAAGAGCTGACAATAATTAACTATATTTGACTGCTGTCATTGACACATATTCATTATAATGCCATTATTGCTTTAGTGCTGATTTACACTATTTATCAAGCACACTTGGTGCTTATAATGACGTTTAGGCTACTGATGTTTTCATCATTTCACCGTGCGTCTTGGTGGTTGGGGATTATTATAATTTTTTGTCCTAAAAATAAATTGTTACCGCGTTCCAAAACATATACAGTGGGGGAAAAAAGTATTTAGTCAGCCACCAATTGTGCAAGTTCTCCCACTTAAAAAGATGAGAGAGGCCTGTAATTTTCATCATAGGTACATGTCAACTATGACAGACAAATTGAGAAAAAAAATCCAGAAAATCACATTGTAGGATTTTTAATGAATTTATTTGCAAATTATGGTGGAAAATAAGTATTTGGTCACCTACAAACAAGCAAGATTTCTGGCTCTCACAGACCTGTAACTTCTTCTTTAAGAGGCTCCTCTGTCCTCCACTCGTTACCTGTATTAATGGCACCTGTTTGAACTTGTTATCAGTATAAAAGACACCTGTCCACAACCTCAAACAGTCACACTCCAAACTCCACTATGGCCAAGACCAAAGAGCTGTCAAAGGACACCAGAAACAAAATTGTAGACCTGCACCAGGCTGGGAAGACTGAATCTGCAATAGGTAAGCAGCTTGGTTTGAAGAAATCAACTGTGGGAGCAATTATTAGGAAATGGAAGACATACAAGACCACTGATAATCTCCCTCGATCTGGGGCTCCACGCAAGATCTCACCCCGTGGGGTCAAAATGATCACAAGAACGGTGAGCAAAAATCCCAGAACCACACGGGGGGACCTAGTGAATGACCTGCAGAGAGCTGGGACCAAAGTAACAAAGCCTACCATCAGTAACACACTACGCCGCCAGGGACTCAAATCCTGCAGTGCCAGACGTGTCCCCCTGCTTAAGCCAGTACATGTCCAGGCCCGTCTGAAGTTTGCTAGAGTGCATTTGGATGATCCAGAAGAGGATTGGGATAATGTCATATGGTCAGATGAAACCAAAATATAACTTTTTGGTAAAAACTCAACTCGTCGTGTTTGGAGGACAAAGAATGCTGAGTTGCATCCAAAGAACACCATACCTACTGTGAAGCATAGGGGTGGAAACATCATGTTTTGGGGCTGTTTTTCTGCAAAGGGACCAGGACGACTGATCCGTATAAAGGAAAGAATGAATGGGGCCATGTATCGTAAGATTTTGAGTGAAAACCTCCTTCCATCAGCAAGGGCATTGAAGATGAAACGTGGCTGCGTCTTTCAGCATGACAATGATCCCAAACACACCGCCCGGGCAACGAAGGAGTGGCTTCGTAAGAAGCATTTCAAGGTCCTGGAGTGGCCTAGCCAGTCTCCAGATCTCAACCCCATAGAAAATCTTTGGAGGGAGTTGAAAGTCCGTGTTGCCCAGCGACAGCCCCAAAACATCACTGCTCTAGAGGAGATCTGCATGGAGGAATGGGCCAAAATACCAGCAACAGTGTGTGAAAACCTTGTGAAGACTTACAGAAAACGTTTGACCTTGTGTCATTGCCAACAAAGGGTATATAACAAAGTATTGAGAAACTTTTGTTATTGACCAAATACTTATTTTCCACCATAATTTGCAAATAAATTCATTAAAAATCCTACAATGTGATTTTCTGGATTTTCTTTCTCATTTTGTCTGTCATAGTTGACGTGTACCTATGATGAAAATTACAGGACTCTCTCATCTTTTTAAGTGGGAGAACTTGCACAATTGGTGGCTGACTAAATACTTTTTTTCCCCACTGTAGCCTATAGTAACAATAACTTGTGAAAATGCTAAAGGGTAACTCCACCACTTTTCATTACCTCACCTCATTTTCATTATCTCCAGCACAATACCAGTGTCAACATGTGAAAATGGCATATTTAGAAGTTTTGTAGAAAACAATATAAAGTTAAAAAGTTCTAACCGATGACATCATGAAAAGTTTAAACCTTTTAAAAACAGTGATTTTCAAACACTATGACATTTGCAGTGACATGGGGAGCAAGAAAGTAGCATCCCTTGGGCTTGAAACTCGTTGCAGGAAAGCACTGTATTTCTCTTTTAATCCTACCCTGTGATGTCACAGAGAAGCATTTTTTAGGACCTTCATATCTTTTTAACCACAGATCATAGAAATGCACTGTTTTCACATATGTAGACACTGATTTGGTGCTGGAGATTATGAATAGGATGTTGAAAAGTGGCGGAATTGCCCTTTAAAGTTTAAAGGGGGAGGTTGCTTCATCTCCCTTGGTCTACGGCAGGGGTGTCAAACTCATTTTAGCTCAGGGGCCACATGGAGGAAAATCTATTCCCAAGTGGGCCGGACCGGTAAAATCATGGTATATATAACTTAAAAACAACAACTTCAGATTGTTTTCTTTGTTTTAATACTATCAACATAAAACATAAAGCTGGAGCCTGAGGACAGTGTGTCCAAAATAGTACAAGCACAACATCACTATTAATCATAAAACACCTCAAGTTTATTTGAAAATTCTAAAGAAAAAACACACAAACACACAATGCCTCAGTGATTCACATAACTGTTTCACAGATCACAGAACTATATCAGGGTGTCATTACTCAGGCAGAAATGTAGATACAAATAATGAAATCCTGTTCCCCAAACAAGTGCAACAACCACAGAGTCAAGAATAGGTTAAATATACAAATAAAATAAAATCAATTAAAAACAATAGCACATCAACATAAAAACATATAAACATAAAGCTGGAGCCTGAGGACAGTGTGTCCAAAAGCACAACATCACTATTAATCATAAAACACCTCAAGTTATTTGAAATTCTGAGGACAAACAACACACAAACACACAATGCCTCAGTGATTCACAGAAGTATATCACAGATCACAGAACTATATCAGGGTGTCTCATGCAGCACTTTAAGTGGGGTTGCATAGTTTATTTGACTCCTGATACCTGGCATCTTTTAGCTTTCACCAGCGCATCAATATCAGGCGTCACATCCTGAGTGGCAGCCAACTTCAGGATGTGATTCAAGTGCTTGTGCGTGAGCCTTGAGCGCAGCTTTGTTTTATTTATGCTCATTACAGAGAACTTGCTCACAAAGATATGTGGTTCCAAACATGCACAACCGTTTTGCAGCGAGGGCTGTCAAGTTGGGGTAACCTGGCAAGAGATTCTGATAAAATGTGTCCAAGCCAGCTGCGGCAAATTTGCCCTTCAAATCCGAGTCACACTGCAAGTCTATTATTTCAAGTTGGATGCTGACGGGCAGATTAGAGGGATTCACGGTGAATGGCGAACAAAAAACTTTGAAGTCTTTCTCCAGTTCACCAAAAATCTGAAAGCGTTGCTCAAACTCCCTTAACAGTCCCGTTATTTTATCTTTGAACCGCTTCATGTCTGCCACATGTTGGGTCGCGCACACATTTTTCAGACAGGGGAAGTGAGCTGCATCACCACCGGCGAGTAGCATCTCCCACAATGACAGCTTCAACTTGAAAGAACGTATTTTAAATTGACATTTTAGTCATTTAGCAGACGCTCTTATCCAGAGCGACTTACAGTTAAGTGAATACATATATATATATTTTTTATACTGGCCCCCCGTGGGAATCAAACCCACAACCCTGGCGTTGCAAACGCCATGCTCTACCAACTGAGCTACATCCCTGCCGGCCATTCCCTCCCCTACCCTGGACGACGCTGGACCAATTGTGCGCCGCCCATGAGTCTCCCGGTCGCGGCCGGCTGCGACAGAGCCTGGATTCGAACCAGGATCTCTAGTGGCACAGTTAGCACTGCGATGCAGTGCCTTAGACCACTGCGCCACTCAGGTGTATGCTGTCATAATGCTGTCATAATACTGTCATAATACTGCGTGGCAACTTTGTTGCGCCCTTGCAGCTGTTTGTTCAAGTTATTCAGGTGCTCTGTAACATCCACCATAAATGCAAGGTCCTGCATCCATTCTGCGGAATTAAATTTGAACACTGGTTTGCCCTTTTCTTCCATGAACTGTTCAATTTCTTCTCGTAAATCAAAGAAACGCCTCAGCACAGCACCTCGGCTTAACCATCTTACCTCAGTGTGGTATGGCAGGCCATAGATGTGGTCTTTCTCTCTGAGAAGGCTGTCAAACTGACGGTGATTCAGGCTTCTGGATCGGATGAAATTAACAGTTTGGATGACCACCTTCATGACGTTATCCATCTTTAATGACTTGCAACACAAAGCCTCCTGGTGCAAAATACAGTGAAAAGTCCAAAAATCACGTCCTCCATTTGCAGATTGCACTTTCTCTCTGAACTTTGTCACAACGCCTGCTTTTTTCCCGATAATTGAGGGCGCACCATCTGTAGCCAGGCTGACAGCGCGGGACCAGTCCACTCCGACCCTGTCCAGCGCGCCGACGAGTGCAGTGAAAATATCAGCTGCTGTCGTTGTATCTGTCATCGGCACCAACTCCACGAACTCCTCGGTGACGGTCAATGTGTCATCAACTCCGCGGATGAAAATGGCCAGTTGTGCAACATCTGTAATGTCCGTGCTTTCATCAATTGCAACCGAAAACGCAATAAATGACTTTACTTTTTGCTTCAACTTGCTGTCCAAATCCACTGAAAGATCGGAAATCCTGTCTGCAACTGTGTTTCTTGTCAGGCTGATATTTGCAAAAGCCTCAATCTCTGCTGCCTTCATCATGCATGTTTTTACAAATTCACCCTCACTAAATGGTTTTGAAGCCACTGCGATTTCATTAGCAATGAGGTAGCTAGCTTTCACTGCAGCGTCACTGATGTCTCGGCTGTGAGTAAACACAGACTGCTGCTTCTTCAGACCCACCAACAGTTCATTCACCTTCTCTCTTCTCCGCTGTCCTTGAAAGTTGTCATATTTGTCGGCATGAAGACTCACATAGTGGCGACGAAGGTTATATTCTTTCAGCACTGCAACATGCTGTGAACACACCAAACATACAGCTTTCCCATTCAATTCCGTGAATAAATAGAAGGATGACAATTTTTCTTGGAACACTCTGCACTCTGCGTCCACTTTTCTCTTTTTTGACAGAGACATATTGGGGCAATGAGGGTGCCAAAGAACATAATGTTAAAAGTAGAAGCCGTAATAAATATCGCGGGCAAAACAAAGTAGCTCATCCGGACTGGCTGCACTTGCTTGACCTATTTGCTCTGCCCCGGTATAAACAGTTTGCTTGCTTAACACAATTGCTATTTCGCCATCCAGTGGACACAATTGGAACAGCAGTTTCTTTTATTGAAAAATTGCAGCTCATTTTTATACTTTACAAAATCATCTCGCGGGCCGGATTAAACCCGTTTGCGGGCCTGATCCGGCCCGCGGGCCGGACGTTCGACACCCCTGGTCTACGGGGTCTTGAACGTGTTTGTGTTTGACTTTCTTACTGGTCACAGGTCCAGTGGTGAGAACAGACAGAGGTTAGGAGGATTAGTACTAATAACATTGTTGTCTTAGTTGAGGGAGGAAACACGGGGAAAACGACCCATTTCCACTAACACGGTGTGATAGATTGAGGTACAGTAGTCACCCGGAGGGTCCACACTGAGGAAAAAATTGCACACTAAATAGACTTAATGATAACAGAGGAAAGCCTTCATTTTCCAATCCAGATGAAAATATGGAACATCAAGATAGGGAACACTTTCAAACAGAGAACAAACAACATTGTGCTTTATGAATTGGGCCTAGAACAAAAGTCATAAAATTGGTTCTTACGGTCCCTGTAGTTTGGGAAAACTGAAAGAACCCATTTCCTTGTTTCATATGAAATTGAAATTTCCTGTCCAAGACCTACCATGAATAATCCCTTTATCTCATGCTTGAAATGTCCTCATGTAAAGCGGAATGTGATTTTAAACGGGGAGCAGTAGTTTCAATACAGATACAGTATGTCCCATTTCATTACAGAACACCAGACCTGGATTTACTGGACTTGAAAATGCCAAATTAAGAGTGGCTCAGTTAGAAGAGAGCCCTCTTTTAACCATGTTGAAGAGACAGAGTGGTAGTGGTACACAAGCAAAACCAGCACGCTATACATGTATTGATACACATCTAAACGCCCAGCAGTACAGACATTGTGGCGCGGCCTTTCTCAGTAATACTGGTTATTTGATGTGTATCACTACATTTATTGTTTACTCAATAATGCATTTATTGCCGTTTCCTGCTTATGTACCCCGTCTCACCATTGGCATTACATTCTAGCAGTAGACTTTTTGGGGATAAGAACTTCAGTTTATATAAGGCTAAAAGGCATTTCATGTTTAGTGTAGGGATTTGGACGCTCCTTTCAAGCATGAGAAGACACAGAGCAGTTTACTGACAGAGCGCTCTACTGCACTGGGCTGATGATCATGGTGCATCTCTAGCTATTTCCAGTGGAGCGCCAGAGGAAGGATGTGAACTGAACTGGGGGATGAATCAAAGCATGGTTCACAATGCATGATTAGGTTATTTGTGAGACTAGTGATCCATAAAGATGTTGTAAATTATAGACAATGCTGCTGTCCCATTTGAATTGAATGACAGTCTTTGCGGCACGATATCATTGAGGATGAGAAGAAGTTTGGGCCAGAGCCAGAACACGTGGGTAAAGCAGCGTTTTGAAAATGCGTCATTGGCTTTGATACGCTGATTGATTAGAGATGATCCAATCACCGATGACTTTTGTTTTGTACAACACACTCATTTTGATGTCACCACAAACGACTTCAACGATGGCAGACTCAGACTGAAGTATGTAGCAACCGTATGGGAGCAGAGTCATTCAGTTAGAGTCGTCAGGCATCCTAAACACTGGCCTGGCACTTCTTTTGTGATCAGGATTCAAATGCAAAGAAAAATAAGTCATTGGTGCATTTGCAAAAGTCAGTTACATGACAAGAACGCTCCAAAGACGTGTTTGGTTTAACTGACAGAGGAGGAACGAGGAGAGAAAAGCAAAGGGAAATGAAAGAGGGAGTGTTTTCCTTGGCACAGAGAGCAGAGAAAAACATCCCTGCTGTTTCATGACAAACGAACAGAAAAGTGCTTTAATTATATGCGTGCAAAGGACTACCAGTACAGCTATAATTTGATAGGTAAAGCTGAACAGTGTAAGGAGGGCAGGCAGTTAAGAAAACACATACATCATAGTTCATCTCAAGGCAAACCTAAGAAGGCTCAGTTTGAGGATTCAATCACTGGGTTTATTTTCTACCCAAATGCAGCAGTTCAAGCTTATTCCCATCTGTCAGAGACTTTCATCTGATGAAGTGTCATTTCATGAAAGGAAGGATCAATCTCAAAAGATACACAAATCAGGCTGCATTCTACTATACAAATAAATACAACAAAAACGGGACCCAACGTCCTGTGAAGAAAACCAACAAGAGATTGATCGTCCAGACCGAAATAGAAAGAGTGGTAATTTCCTTGCCACATCCTATTTTGTCTTAAAAGGATCACCAGAGGGTTAACCCAAAATGCCATGAAAAGGGAAACATCTGTCCCAACTGCATGTCTCTGCACCTTGGCCAATTCATTAGGCCAAAATAGTTAATGCACTTGAGACTATTTTGAGGGACAGCAAACATTAGAAACAGGGTAGACTTGTACATTGAAGGGATTTTCTTATCTTTAATCATAAGGACATACCAGTCATAGCTGGGAGGGACACAAGCTCTGTATTATCATATGTAATGTCAACACTGCAAAGGTGATGGGGCTCCCCAGGGTTCACAGGTGATGGGGCTCCCCAGGGTTCACAGGTGATGGGGCTCCCCAGGGTTCACAGGTGATGGGGCTCCCCAGGGTTCACAGGTGATGGGGCTCCCCAGGGTTCACAGGTGATGGGGCTCCCCAGGGTTCACAGGTGATGGGGCTCCCCAGGGTTCACAGGTGATGGGGCTCCCCAGGGTTCACAGGTGATGGAGCTCCCCAGGGTTCACTGGCAAATGGTGTCCCTTTGACTCCCTATGAGTAAACCATCATACAGCATCAGCTGAATCACATTACAGTACATTGGTGCACTGAGAGAAGAACAATGGACAAAAATCCAGCTTCTACATCCATGCCGTTCTTTTGAAGTACTAGGCCTAAAATGTACGTACAGTGTTTCAATATGTACAGTGAGGGAAAAAAGTATTTGATCCCCTGCTGATTTTGTACGTTTGCCCACTGACAAAGAAATGATCAGTCTATAATTTTAATGGTAGGTTTATTTGAACAGTGAGAGACAGAATAACAACAAATAAATCCAGAAAAACGCATGTAAAAAATGTTATAAATTGATTTGCATTTTAATGAGGGAAATAAGTATTTGACCCCCTCTCAATCAGAAAGATTTCTGGCTCCCAGGTGTCTCTTAAAGGGAGTGCTCCTAATCTCAGCTTGTTACCTGTATAAAAGACACCTGTCCACAGAAGCAATCAATCAATCAGATTCCAAACTCTCCACCATGGCCAAGACCAAAGAGCTCTCCAAGGATGTCAGGGACAAGATTGTAGACCTACACAAGGCTTGTTTACTGGTTGCTCAGGAGGTAAAGGGGATGTCGGATGTGTGGAATAAATTTGACTAGTTGTGGAAAATACTGGAGATCAAGAAAAAGAAGGTAAGGAGCAAGCACTGCGTGCATATTATGTGTACCAAGCAGGTGCTATTAGATTACAATATAATTTTACGGACCGTTTGGAACAATGTAAACAACACTAAATACATTATAACCGTACCAGAGAGTCTGTTGTAATGTTCTTTTGTAAAGCCTTTATTACAGCAAAGACTAAAAACAGTCGCATTCATTCGTGAATGCAATTTCAGAAATGGAACGGTTTATTTATTGTTTAAGCTAATTTATTTTATTTAAAAATGAAAATACTTGATTGCATTTCAAATCATGAATGACTCATGTGCTGTGTGATGACGAATGAATGAATGATTGATTGATACAGTAGCCTATATAAGTATTGAAATATAGGCCTAAGTAAGTTATGGTATTAAGACTAAACAAGATGCACTCTTTGGCCTACAGCTCAATGGTGGTTATACAAGGCTGCTATACTAAGCCTACTAATGATAATGACATTACTTATTATTATAATGATGCTAATAATAATAATAGTAATAATAACAATAAGAAGGAGATCAAGAAAAGGAGGGTTATTATTATTATTATTATTACTACTATACACGTCACGCCCTGACCTATGGAACTCTTGTTTGTTGAGTCAGGGTGTGGAATTCTATGTTATATATTCTATGTTTATGTTCTAGTTAGTCTATTTCTATGTTGCAGTTCTAGGTTGTGTTTCTATGTTTGGCCGGGTGTGATTCCCAATCAGAGACAGCTGTCGCTCGTTGTCTCTGATTGGGGATCATACTTAAGTAGCCTGTTTGCCTACCTTAGTTGTGGGATCTTGTTCCTGTTAGGCTGGTGTGTGTATAGCCCTTTGGACTTCACGTTACGTTGTTTCTTGTTTTGGTTTGTATGTTTATTGGGTGAATAAACATGTACGCTTTTCACGCTGCACCTTGGTCCGACCCGTCTCTCAACGTTTGTGACAACACATAACTTTTCGGACAATTTGAAAGCGTGTAAACAACACTAAATAAATGATAAGTAATACCAGAGAGGCTGTTCTAACGGGAAAAAAGTGTAAAGCGTTAATTACAGCATGGCAAAGATGAAATACAGCCGAATTTGTGAAATAGTTTATCTGACATGTTGTGGTTGCGTGCGGCTTGGTGCTCACGGAATCAGTAGGCTATTAAACAAACACTCAAACAGAAGCAGGATCTGTCTTATTTCTGTAGATATATATGGATGATTTATAAAGTCAGGCACATTTAACAATTAGGCTATTGATTATAGACCTAATTAAGTTGGCGTATCTGCTCTCCTCATTTTTCTTAGACAATTAAGGCAAGTGCTGTTTTCTCGTCTCCTAACTCCGCTGCTGCCTCCGCTGCATTGTTCTCAACACCAATATGCTGGTTAATTGAGCTATTATGCACATAGCAACATGGTCTAGAAAAAGGTGCCAATTCAACAGCGCACTGATGTTTCATAACCGCGGACAGCGACCGCTATCCAACGAGGAAGAAAGTGCATTTGATATAAAATAAATGTTTTTTTATTAGTGTTGCGCCATTGTTCTTACGTAATATAAACATATACAATTCCAGTAGCACGTCTTAGACTGATGGACTGTGCCATCCCCACGGCCTCCACAATGGATTAGTCCACGCAGACAGGTGCGAATCAGACAGGTGTCTTGTACACCATTAAATTATTATTATTTTCTACTGCTTGACTAAAATAAATCTCGGTCGACCAACAGCCTATCGACCAAACAATCGACCAGTCGACTAAATGGGGTCAGCCCTAATGTACACCAACAGGACTAGCAGCTACAACACATCTGGTGTAGCAGGGTGAAACCGCTGCATCACCTTGGGAGATAATCCCATGGCTTCACTCTGGACCTGCTGCACTGTGCTGTGGCATTATCCGCACCGGACGCAGAGCGGAGATTGCATCTCCGGGTCCCAAACTGTAGGCCTAAGCCCCAGTGCTGGAGCAGTGCCTGGAGAAGAGCCATGGACACAGATACTGACTCACCACTGTGATTATATCATATACCCACTGCTGCCATGCGGGGAGCTCCACCAACCCACCAAGACTGTAATATGCCCCTAACCTCACAATGACCCTGAGACTAAACGCTGAACTGAGTTCCTATTGAGCACTATCCCAAAAGAGAGGTCAAAATTCTTTGTCTAATGGGTGCAGCTATTGCTCTAACCCAAATTGTTCATCCAATTCTCTTTTCCAGAGAATTCTCTGTTTCCAAGTCATTAGTCTATTTGCTCGAGGATCGCACACAAACACTACAAAATAGTTTAAGAAAATAGCTTTTTGGAGACAAGGTACTAATTGAGCTAACAATCACGCACTCAGTCATTTGTTCCCAGGTCAGACAGAGCCTTCCTGGAAACCCAGGTGGGGGCCTGGCTGTGGGAGCGGGATGCAAAGCAAGCCTATGAGAGGAGATAAGGTTCCTGATCGGTCTCCCTGTTGAGGCCCATTAGACAGCCGACACAATGGAGCGCCATGCATGCAAATGACCTGCGTGAGTTGTATTGTGCATCCACCCAGCTGGGCACCCACAGAGAATGGGTCTCGGGGGTGTGACACATACGGCAGATTTTATTAAAGAAAGAGACACACATTCATATAAAAGAAGGACAGCAGGGTGACATAATCGTCCTGATAGGGGGTTCTTCCATACAGACCCATATGGGCTGGTGGGTGGGGCTAATGAAGAGGCAGGTGCAATGACACCAGCATCACAAGATCTGAGAGGAAATTAACAGTGATGTTTGCATATGATCCATGCAGAAGTTTACACTAACACCACTTTGTATGAAAAAAAAAAAATGTATGCACTCACTAACTGTAAGTCGCTCTGGATAAGAGCGTCTGCTAAATGACTAAAATGTAAAATGTCTTCTTTGTGTCCCTTTGAAACACCAAAAGACATGCCGTTGGCTTGAAGTGAACACGAAACAGATGAAAACATCAACATGGATCCCTTTTCTGTTATTTTCTGGATAGATGAAAACCTAATCTATAATAGGATGACACACGGTGTGACCATACCGACGAATGATGACACACGGAGTGGGCTGGAGTGTTTTTGGTTGCTGTTTGTCATGGGGCCAGAGTCAGCAGAGGCTAATGAAGAAAGAGAAAGAGAGAGAGAAAGAAAGAGAGAGAGAGAGAGAGGATAGTAGCTCTGTGTTGATCCAGCTGGAAGCTGCTGACAGGGCCTAATTCACACTGACCTGCAGGAATGCTAAACGGGACACGTCACCTCTGTGTGTCACTCTGGTCTGTGTGACAGAAACGGAAGGCCCAGAGACCAGGCCCTAATGAATATAGCTGATTGGAGGGCAGGCCCTAATGGGAGGCCTAATGGCCAGTTGACGATGTAGTGGCAGACTCTAGGGTCCTCATGGAAGAGCTTGCCATGGAGGTATGCATTTAAACCTGCACCCCTGTGGTAACTGACTGCACACACAGAGAACCAAGCCCTTAATGAGATACTTTTTCCCAGTGTGGAGAATGTTCCTTGGGTAAAAAAAGAAAACAAACATTTCATTGTTTTTGGCTTGAGGGGTGGAGGATAGCAAATATGAGTGTGTGTGTGAGTTCATGCCTCTTCCTCTTTAAGCCAAACAGACGCACCAGAACACTCCACACCTTTTGGTCACAGGATAAGAGGAAACTCCACACCCCATCCTTTGTTCATAATGGACTTCTACTCTCCAGCGGCGCCAAACTTTCATCTACTTACTTCCCCAGTACTAACTCCCCTCTCCTCCTGACAGAGTAAGCATGTGACTGACCATGTCCGTTTGTGGTCAGTGTGGGTGCGGTGCATCAGGCCTCCACTTACAGTAATGGAGATAAGGTGACAGATTAACAGCCCAGGGAGAGTTCCCAGCCAACTTTCCCTTTAGCTTCCGACAGCTCCGCTCCTCTCCCCTTCGCTATCAGCACCGTAGCAGAGACCACATTTCCTCATCTCCATGACAAAAACTAGACTTTTCTCTCCTGTTTGAAGTCGCCTCAGACTCCTGGAGGGCAGAATAGTATCAGTTCTATTGGAAAGTTCTGAGGCCTCTTACCCTTCTCTTTGTCCTCTATACCAAAACTTTCATCTCAGTTTTGGGGTTAAGTCGAACTGTAATTGCACCAAGAGGAGTCGGATTCCAGTTCCAGAAACAGATCGGCGGTATCCTTGTGGGGTACACATTCCAACAACATGACATCATTCCTCCTATTCTTTTTCTGCATTCAAATACACTGTGCTGCTATGACGTGTCTTGGACAATGGTTGGCACAGAGAGCGGGAGGGATTTGGGGAAAATAACCAAAACCTTGATAAGACCAAGCAGTCCACAGCTGGGAGTCATAAGTCATACTGTTCTGTTGCCCGTTTTGTACCTTAGCTTTCTGTCAGCGTGAAACTGCATCTTAATGTACAGTTTTTTCCAGTTCAGAGTGCCAGTGTTCACCTGGGCCTATGCTCCAGTCACATCCTGCATGAAGGCTTAGTCATTAAGGCCCTCAACAGGAAGTGCTTTGAAAGCTCCGCACTGGTGCCTTTCGGAAAACCTCTACGCTCAGAATAGCAGCTTTCCACTATTACACACGTGTCAAAATGCGAATGTGTAAAGTCAGCCTTGAGCCATAAGAGGTACAGTTATGTGCATGTAAGCCTACGTTTCTATGTTGTGGAAATACCATGACGTGACATCCAAAATCCCTTGTTTTGGGTAATTCTAATCTTGACTGTATAAAGATTAAGATGTAATACTTTTTCAAATGAGGTGAACAATCAGTCATATCTTAAAATCTTATGGTTGTTCAGTCAGGCAATGACTGGACATTGTGAAAGCTGTACGTCTGACATGATGATGTGGGAACAGAATGGCAAAGAGAGAAGCAACAAACAAGAGAGCCCAGTCTGCTGAAAGAAGATGACATAATACACAAAGACATACACTTCCAAACCCCCCCAGATTATACACATTCTTACAAGCACATGCATGCACTAACATACAAAAGAGGGCAATGTCATTCAACTTCTTTGTAAATATGGTAGTGCATTCCAACGCTTGTTGCATCATTGACATTGGTATGTGCTCTAGCGGGTGGTTTTGGAAGACCCCCACCCTTTTAATTCCAGTAAATTTGACACTCATCAACAAATATTAAAGGATGGTTAAAAAGTGACATGAAACATAAAGTTCAACAGTTCCCAAATGTCCAAGGCAAGAGATATCCTTGAGGTTGTGTTCATAGATTAATCTTGTCTTAGATGAGTAAAACTAAGAAATGCATTCATAAACGTTGGATGGCTTGTCTGTGATACAACCGAGTACAGAACACTTGACAAAGGGTCAAAGGTAGACCGCTCTGATAACAATAACCTTTGCTTTTCCCATTAACTCTGTGTTTCTTCTATTTCCACTTGCGTCAGAGACAAGACACAAAACCCCTGACAGCTAGAGGTCCCAAAGGGCCTCATTCCAACACAGACCAGTGCTTCTTCCTCTTCTGAGGCATAGGCTAACTGACCTCCTTTACAAGGTCTATGGGTCCTGTCTGTTTAGCGAGCCAATTAAACATTTAGCACACCAACGGTAGAGTTGACGGGCAAACACCACCGGCTTCAGTACAGAGACAGAATTTCACATTCTGTCTAAAAGGTTTTAACACTTTCCCATCAATATGCCCAGTCTGAAAATAAAGTGGAAATGTCCTTCTCATTATCCTGTGCTGTACTTGAGGTATTGTGGCATGGGAGAGGACGGTGCAATGGTGAAGTACAGTGGGGGAAAAAACTTATTTAGTCAGCCACCAATTGTACAAGTTCTCCCACTTAAAAAGATGAGAGAGGCCTGTAATTGTCATCATAGGTACACGTCAACTATGACAGACAAAATGAGATTTTTTTTCTCCAGAAAATCACATTGTAGGATTTTTTATGAATTTATTTGCAAATTATGGTGGAAAATAAGTATTTGGTCAATAACAAAAGTTTCTCAATACTTTGTTATATACCCTTTGTTGGCAATGACACAGGTCAAACGTTTTCTGTAAGTCTTCACAAGATTTTCACACACTGTTGCTGGTATTTTGGCCCATTCCTCCATGCAGATCTCCTCTAGAGCAGTGATGTTTTGGGGCTGTCGCTGGGCAACACGGACTTTCAACTCCCTCCAAAGATTTTCTATGGGGTTGAGATCTGGAGACTGGCTAGGCCACTCCAGGACCTTGAAATGCTTCTTACGAAGCCACTCCTTCGTTGCCCGGGCGGTGTGTTTGGGATCATTGTCATGCTGAAAGACCCAGCCACGTTTCATCTTCAATGCCCTTGCTGATGGAAGGAGGTTTTCACTCAAAATCTCACGATACATGGCCCCATTCATTCTTTCCTTTCCACGGATCAGTCGTCCTGGTCCCTTTGCAGAAAAACAGCCCCAAAGCATGATGTTTCCACCCCCATGCTTCACAGTAGGTATGGTGTTCTTTGGATGCAACTCAGCATTCTTTGTCCTCCAAACACGACAAGTTGGTTTGGTTTCATCTGACCATATGACATTCTCCCAATCCTCTTTTGGATCATCCAAATGCACTTTAGCAAACTTCAGACGGGCCTGGACATGTACTGGCTTAAGCAGGGGGACACGTCTGGCACTGCAGGATTTGAGTCCCTGGCGGCGTAGTGTGTTACTGATGGTAGGCTTTGTTACTTTGGTCCCAGCTCTCTGCAGGTCATTCACTAGGTCCCCCTGTGTGGTTCTGGGATTTTTGCTCACCGTTCTTGTGATCATTTTGACCCCACGGGTTGAGATCTTGCAGCCCCAGATCGAGGGAGATTATCAGTGGTCTTGTATGTCTTCCATTTCCTAATAATTGCTCCCACAGTTGATTTCTTCAAACCAAGCTGCTTACCTATTGCAGATTCAGTCTTCCCAGCCTGGTGCAGGTCTACAATTTTGTTTCTGGTGTCCTTTGACAGCTCTTTGGTCTTGGCCATAGTGGAGTTTGGAGTGTGACTGTTTGAGGTTGTGGACAGGTGTCTTTTATACTGATAACAACTTCAAACAGGTGCCATTAATACAGGTAACGAGTGGAGGACAGAGGAGCCTCTTAAAGAAGAAGTTACAGGTCTGTGAGAGCCAGAAATCTTGCTTGTTTGTAGGTGACCAAATCCTTATTTTCCACCATAATTTGCAAATAAATTCATTAAAAATCCTACAATGTGATTTTCTGGATTTTTTTTCTCAATTTGTCTGTCATAGTTGACGTGTACCTATGATGAAAATTACAGGCCTCTCTCATCTTTTTAAGTGGGAGAACTTGCACAATTGGTGGCTGACTAAATACTTTTTTCCCCCACTGTAAAACCCATACAATTCTTTTAAACTTCAACCAAAAACAACTAGCAGATGACTGAGCAAACAATATGCTGTGTTTGCATGAAACAAGGTCAAGTCTATATGCAAAATGTCTAGTATGTTGGGATGGAAACTAGAAAAACTTGTACAATATTCAGATAAAGTGAACTCTAGCTCATTCCTTTTTGCCAGTAGCAAGAAGTGCTATATTGGCAATGACTGTAAATGGATGGAGCTTTTCCCAGAATTATAGTTAGTTCAATAGTTCAACACTGTGATGCCTCTGTAGTGGAGGGAAGGAGGAGGTGTGCCTGTCTGTGCCATGATGGCCCAGATGTGCTAGCTAGAGGCAGGAATAAGAAGGAAGCAGGAGAAGGCCTAAGTAAGTGGAATGAAGGGACTGGATTGGGTGTTTGGGTGGGCTGGCTCTGTTTGAACACAAACTCATGAATAAACCATGGCTGCAGTATGGGCGAGCAGCCTGGCGGCCGATAGACAGTCACAGTGGCCTCTTTAGAAGCCTCTCCCTGGCCTGGGGAGCCTGACAGCTGCTCCCTCCTGGAGAATCACCACAGACACCAGCGCCGCGCTGGACGTTTTGTTTGGGCTCTCTTAACGGCTCTGCCTTTCATTGTGGCCCAACAGTTTTACGAGACTCCAATAATGGGACATTGATGGTCTTCAATAAAGAACATCGCTCCTTTTGGTCAGTAATAATGCAGTGTGTAGCACACTTATGTTTTAAAAAAGACAGACGGCGATGTTATACGCCAGGGGGGCTTCACTCCCAATTCCTGGGGGTTTGCATGGATGCAAATCTAAGATCAAACCAATTCCCCAAGCTTTATAGGTCTAATTGGGCAACAAGCTGTGAAATATTTCTGGCCATAAAAACACAAATGAAACCTTATCAGCTTGAATATGTTGGACTAAATAAGTCCTTTTAAATAGAGGCTGGAGGTAAAGATGGCTTATACAAAGCCATGATGGAACCCAACATCAGTTTTAAATATGGACCTCCTAATAGAGGACAAATTAGTAGCTCCCTGCAGTATACATACATTCGATCCTCTGTCAATCTAAGTGGTCCCAAATTCCAATATACCATCTGTCAATCTCAGACAAAGCGTTTTAAAGTTTTAATTGCGGCAGCTCTGAACAAAGTCAAATCCAGAGAAAGGGGGGTGAAACCAACGCAACTAAAAAACAAAGGGATTTGTGGTATCTGATGTCTAGGGGCTGTAATAAAACACAGATATACAGGATTACCACATGGATTTAGTCTATATTATCACACACTTAACCTCTTCAAACTAATTCCTAAAACAATCCAAGCTGGGTCTCTCCATCTGTTGTGGCCACAGTGAGAGAAAGAGGTCAGAGTCAGAACGTGTGTCTCTGAGCCAACAGACCTGGCTACATCCCACCGTTCCTGAGACTCTTTGACCGTGAGACGTTGGACTTAGTGAACTCACACCGCGCTGTTGCTGGCTCACCGGGGGCCTGTTAAGGGTTTAGTTTGGCTGACTCTGCCATGTAGGAGAGAGAAGAGGAAGCCCCGCTACGTTGGACCCCTCTTTCTCTTCCCAGCTCGACCCATAATTCCCCTTAATCTGGCTGAGCACCATATGGGAGGGAGTGGATTGGGTGAGGCAGAGACCTGAGGTACCAGATGTCAGAGAAACGGTTGTGTGATGTGTGTTTGTTTGTGGAAACCTGATGGCGGGGGTTAATGATTGTCCCCAACCCCATAAATGGTCTGGGTTGGAGCTCATAACAATAGCTGAGCCACACGTAACGTATAAGGTGATAAATTGGGATGGGCGAGAGGCAGAACAAAGGGAGGGGGTAATCCGACAGTCTCCAGGAATCCCCTAAGGGACTTGGGGGCAGACCCAAGCAGCACGGCAGGCCTGTCAGCTGGCTGAGGCAACTCCAGCCCAGCCTGATGTGTAGGGGCCACAGGGGCATCCCCTGTATTAAAGGGCAATTCCACCACTTTTCAAACTCATATTCATTGTCTCCAGCACCAAACTAGTGTCTTCGTATGTGAAAACAGTGCGTTTCTATGATCTGTGGTAAAAAGACCATTAGAAATGTCGTTAAAAAATGCTTCTCTGTCACAGGGTAGGATTAAAAGGGTGGAAAAACTGTGATTTTCAAAACCTGCAATGAGTTTCTAGCCCAAAGGAGGGTATTTTCTTGCTCCCCACGTCACCGCGAATCTCAGTGTTTGAAAATCAGTTTTTAAAATGTTTAAACTTTTGATGCCATCGGATAGAACTTTATATTTGTTTCTACAAAACTTAGAAATGCGTCATTTTCAAATAAAATCAGTCACATGCGCCGAATACAACAGTTGTAGACTTTACAGTGAAATGCTTACTTACAACCCCTTTCCCAACAATGCAGAGTTAAAAAGTAAGAAAAATTTGCTAAAAACATTCGAAGGAAATAGTAACACAATAAAATAACGAACCTATATACAAGGAGTACCGGTACAGAGTCAATGAGTGCAGTTACATGCACACAATAATGAGATTATTGTGGATAGTGAGATTAATAGTTTGATTAAAACGTTTACATGCTTTGCAAGAAGTACAATTTCCCTAATAATCCTGTTTACATGGACACATCTGAAATCAGGCTACCTGATGGCACTCTGATAAATGCAGAAAATCACCAATCAAAATAAATGTTCTACCACGGCAGACTTGCTTCAGAGTTTGGACATACAGTTTATATGTGAAAACTGCTTCTAAGACGCATACATTGTTGTTCCGAACACACTTCACTCATGCTAAAGAGGGATACTCGCTCGGCTGGTGCTAGCACATGTGCAGATCAAATACACAGCTGGAACGCCGATTCATGTGTTTACATGTCTTAATCATTCGAAAGATTGCTCAGAAAACCAGGTGTTTTAATCGGCGTATGTTTACTTAGATTTTGACCTTACTGTGTCATTAAGATAAGCAGAGTAAGGTGTTTACATGACTAATGCATAATCTGCCATAATCAGTTTAATATCGATTTATTAGTGTGCATGTAAACATACTCAATGTGCAGAGGTATGAGGTAGTTGAAGTAATTTAGGTAATATGTACATGTAGGTAGGGGTAAAAGTGACTAGGCAATCAGGATATATAATAAACAGAGTAGCAGAAGCGTATGTGAAGAGTGTGAAAGTGTGTCTATGTGTGAGTGTGTGTGTGTGTGGCATCAATATGCATGTGTGTGTGTGTGTGTGTGTGCTGTGTGTGTGAGCGTATGTAGTCTATGTGTGTGTGTGTGTGTGTGTTGGAGTCTCAGTGTAGTGTGTGTGTGTGTGTGGGTAGAGTCCAGTGAGTGTGCATAGAGCCGGGGCAAATAAAGAGAGTCAGTGCAAATAAAAAGGGGTAGCCATTTGATTAACTGTTCAGCAGTTTTATGGCTTGGGGTTAGAAGCTGTTAGAAGCTGTTCAGGAGCCTTTTGGTCCCAGACTTGGAGCTCCGGTGCAACTTGCCATGCGGTAGCAGAGAGAACAGTCTATGACTTGGATGGCTGGAGTCTTTGACAATTGTTAGGGCCTTCCTCTGAAACTGCCTGGTATAGAGGTCCTGGATGGCAGGGAGCTCGGCCCCAGTGATGTACTGGGCCGTACACACTACCCTCTGTAGCGCCTTACGGTCGGATGCCAAGCAGTTGCCATACCAAGCAGTGATGCAGCCAGTCAAGATGCTCTCAATGGTGCAGCTGTATGTTGACACTGGTATTGCGCTGGAGAAAATGAAAATGAGGTTGAAAAGGGGTGGAGTTGCCCTTTAATATGAAAGCTTGACAGGGTTTATAACCCCACGGCAGACAAAGAGACCTTTATAGTGTAATTACACCTTATGTCCACCATTCTTACAATATAATAGTCTGCTGAAGTTGATAAACACAGGAAAAACACAGGGTAGACTGACACCACTCATAACCCTGACAACCTCCTCAACCCTCATATCCCATCATCTCTCCCCTCTGGGTCAGAGCAATTCATGATGTTTGTTTAGAGCCAAAAGAGGGTCCAGAATAGCAGAGGGTGATAGGTTATTACAATGATAAAGCAGCCCAACCTTCTGGCCTGGGGCTCTCAGTTCTCTCAGTCACTGTGCTGTGTGGTGCCATGTTGAACTCAATGTCGGACACTATCTCTACAGTGAATGAGCAGAGAGACAAGCAACTAAATACAGGAGTCCTCCAGAACGTCTTGCACCTTACATCTTGTGGCATTGTGGTTGTGAAGAAACTAAACAGCCGTCCAGCACTGTAATTTTAGTAATTATATAGGCCTCTGAGTACACGACAACACTCATTGTCAGAGAAAAGGTAATCCCGGGTGTGTGAGTAAAGGTCTTTGTGTTTGTAAACTATGCCAGTGCCAGTAGGTGAATTTAGTGATTGAAAAAGTGGAAGGATAAAGGTGAGGTAATCTGCAGTTGATAGACCATTGTAGTTGGAGATAACAGCTTTTGAGAGCAGAAAGATCAGAGGACTTGATAGCTCAAGAAGAGGCACCTGAGCACCCCCCCAGTGAATTAAAACCCAGGGAGAATGTGGATAGGCTTTCAGTTTCCCGAGAGCGAGAGTTCATTAGTGAGCCATCATCAGAAGGGCTGGATAGGAGCTGGCCTGGCAAATCCGGCTCAGCATCTTCTGTAGTCAGGTTCCTGAACCTCAACCTCAGAGTAGAGAGTAGAGCGCACTCACCTCCTCTCAGCACAGCTCCCTAGAACAAACACACTCAACTGAACATAAGGATCACTCTACATTCAATAGGATTAGCTCCAATACTCCACTTTGTAAAAGGTAGGCTATCTTTCACATAATCCAATAACAGAGCTGATCACTTTTTCATGAGAAAGAAAATACACGTAACTGTGTGGGGCGGCAGGTAGCCTAGCGGTTAAGAGCGTTGGGCCAGCAAACTAAAGGCCGCTGGTTCGAATTCCCAAGCCAACTAGGTGGAAAACCTGACGAGCAAAGCACTTAACCCTATTTGCTCCTGTAAGTCTGCTAAATGACTGAAATGTTAAATTTTTTATTAATGTTGAAATATTCATTGAGTCAACCAACAGACCTAGAAAACTGGTTGATCGAGTCAGTTAGATAGCAAACACTGGCTTTTGCATCATGTCTGAACAACTGAGAACTGTCGATTTCCGCTGGCTGGACTAGCCTTCTCCTGTTAGAGAATCACTGGCGTAGACATTTAGCAGGATCTATTGATTTGGGAGACGCTTAGTAGTTATGATAGGTGTGGCATCAGCAGCAGCAGACAGAACTAAGCAAACTGCTTGTTTAAGCATGTTACCGATTGCCTTACTGCCTCCAGAGGAAGAGATTTCTGACTGTGCGCACATCTAATTTTCTTACTCATCTGCCTATAATCCCAAAGCTTGGGCAAATAAACATAACGGAGATGCATTGCACTGCACACTCCCTCAGCCTTTCTGCGTGCTAAAATAAATCTTGCTTTGAGATTTAAGATTTAAGGGTAACTTGAGGACTCACTGTTTCGGCTGGCTTTCAGCTTGGCCAGTAGTTTCTGAGTGGAGGGCAGGTCTCCGTTCTTGACGGCCTGCAGTAGGTCCTGCTCCTTCCCCATGATGGTCCAAAGTGTGTAAGCGCTTCACTGGCTTCCGTCGAGAGTCCAGGCAGCAGCTTCCTCACAGCGCCATGCTAAGGCACAGCCGCATCAACCTACCTCAGAGTTACTGTCCTCACGCTCTCACAGAAACACACAGCTGACAGGTGAGGGAATGTGAAGTAGTAGAGGGGAGGACTCACAGCCTCAAATCAGCTGCCTCAACTCCCAGTCCGGTTACGGATGCCAAGTCAAGGGAGGCCTGAGAGATGGAAAATCTATTTTGCTGCTTAAATTTCCTGTTCAACTTTCTCTCTGTCTTTATTTGCGAAATATTTTATTATACAGAGTGTATAAGGGGTTGGAGTCATGTGGAGCTACCATTTATGTGCTGGAGGGCCCCGACGGGTGCTGTGGTCAGAGCACTGAGAAGGCTGGAATGTAGCAGCTTGAACCAGCAGTCCAGAACCTGAGAACAGAGAAAAGGAGAATAACAGTTAGGTTAATAGGCTATATCATAGTGCAGACTCAATACTGGACAAACCACACAGACATGCCCATATGGCTATAGAACACATGGAGGAGAAACCAAAGCAGGGCCGTCAGAAAGCGTGTAACCACAAGGAAGCTCCAACCCAAAGAACAGCAACAGGGTTTTTACCACGCTTCAACAAAATTTCACCCCAATGCTATGGGTCTATTAATTTGGAAATGAATCAAAATATTAAACTGGGAAGAAAAAACAATTTGGCACAAAGCCCAGCATGCCTAGCATCAGTTTTTCATTCATTTCCCTGCCCTTTACCTCTCAGGAAACTAAAACAGTGAGGGAGGGAGTAATATCCTGAAAACTCGAAAGAATCTCCCCACAAAATTAACATCTCACTCACATACATAAATACGCATCGTTGTCACTATAATTCATGGTGAGCAGCAAATATCTGAGATTAAATGTAGCCTACTCTATTCATCCTCCTCAACAACAACACAAGTCTGATAAACAGTGCAATTTATGAGAAAACATTTGGTTTAATGACTGCAGTGCATACCAGGACTTTATGGACAAATGGTTCATGAGAGAGCAACTTGCCCATAGAGGATGATGGACATTTTTTCAGAGCCTTTTCAACACGTGAGCTGGTGTTATTTACAGTTTTCCCTGAGGCTCTGTGATAAGATTTTCAATGCTTGACCATGTATCAAATGCAATTGAATTGGAGGCTACTTAAACTCTTCCAGCCCAATGACCAGAACAGTTGAGGGAAATGAGAGCAAGAAGTAGCCTAGTTTAGGAGTGTTTATGTTGCTTTTAAACAATTCACCAATATTTGTTGCACTTAGACGGTAGCAGAATTAGATAGAACTCGTGCATGAAAGTACAATAACGCAAATTGTGATGTGTTCACGATCACCCTGAACCAGTAACTGGGCAGAGGAAGAGACGATGAATATGATGAGTTCCCTCTTCAGCCCAGTTAGCAACCATTAATTTCCCCATTAAACAGCTCAACAAGCGTTATGTCAAAATAAGTTCGTTACTCACAAAATATGGAGTTTCGCTGAGCAATTATTGTCATTTATTGCCGTCACGCCCAGTATGTACTTCCAAAAAAGGTCTAAATAAAAATGTACAAGCAACCGAAAAAACGTGTCTTGTCTGGAAAGAATGTATTGTTTTTGACCAAGTGCGCATGCACCAAATCCAACTCTTCAGCACCGCCAATAAAATCACTCATTACCAATAGTGTGCACCTGCAGCCCGCAATTTGGGGCGTTTCTGCATGTGGGCATTCCTGCTAGCACACGGTGTTGCCCCCGCCTCCTGCCTGCTGTGTACCGGAGTCCTCCTTGCTAGCTAGCGGGAGCGACACTAGTAAACAGTGTCCTTTGCTCCCACCTACCAGGGTGTTTACAAACACTACAGGAACAAGATCATCCACATGTATTGATCACATTTTTACTAATACTGTTGAACTTTGTTCAAAAGCTTTATCTGTACCCATTGGATGTAGTAATCACAATATAGAGGCTATATCCAGGAAAGCAAAAGTTCCAAAAGCTGGGCTTAAAATAGTGTATAAGAGATCATACATTTTTTACATTTACATTTTAGTCATTTAGCAGACGCTCTTATCCAGAGCGACTTACAGTTAGTGAATGCATACATTATTATTTTTTCCTACCCCCTGTGGGAATCGAACCCACAACCCTGGTGTTGCAAACACCATGCTCTATCAACTGTGCTACATCCCTGCCGGCCATTCCCTCCCCTACCCTGGACGACGCTGGGCCAATTGCGCGCCGCCCCATGCTGTGATTTTGCTGTGACTCTTATGTGGATGATGTTAGAAAAAAATATTTGTTGGTCTGTACACAGTGTACTTCGCTCCCGCCTGCCAAACACCTGCCCTCGCTGTCGTTAACAGAACTGCGGGAAAACAGTGCCCGAAAGGCGGAGGCGAAGGACACTGTCTACCCGTGTATGGCTAGCTAGCTACTGTTGTCGCCCCCACCCCTTCTCTGTGGGGTTTATCGGCGGCTGGCATCCAAAGTTATTGTGCATTAAAGCCACCTACTGTACTGGAGCGCCCCCACCTCCTGCCTGTCCTAACTTAAAAACGAACAACTAGAAGTATAAAGAGGTATTCCTGTAGATGCAGGAATGGCCACATGCAGGAACGCCCCGAATTGCACCCTTCTCCTCATTACTGCCACGCACAGGTCGGCTAATACAGCAGCAGTACAGTATCACAAAAGATACTTGATAAAACGTTTATTTACACCTTTTTTGAAGTACGTGAAGGCAGTAAATGACCATAGTTGCGCAGCAAAACTCCATATTTGGTGAGTATAACGAACATATTTTGATTTAACGCTTGCAGAGCTGTCTAATAGTCAAATGAATGGTATTTAGCTGGGCTAGAGAGAAGACTCGTCATATTCCTCGTCTCCTCCTCTGGCCAGTTCAGATCACCCTGGCCCGCAAATTCATGTACAGCAAAATGTTGCTATATAAACATACACCGTTTTGAGAAAGTTCACAGTGTGCACAGCAAGATCACACTAATGAACTGGTGTCTGCACAGCACAGCTCTGCAGTCTGCACTGTTTTTTTGTGCGAACATAACCTGCTACATTACATAACCTGGCAGTCTGAGTACACCACACACCCAAAGAGGTGCACAGGGCGTAAGTAAAGCTGTCATTCCCAATAACAGTGATCATGTCCCCTTTCTCTTCCCTCCCCCCCAGGCCATTAGCCAGTCTTTTCATGCTTGCTGCATTGTTGGCAAGGGGTCCCACAATATGAATGTGTCTTTGAGAGGTTGGAGTGTGTAGCTGGTGATGGGGTGCAACTTTATTCACTGGTCCCAATGGAGAACTATACCATGATGCATGATTCAGATTATGGATCATTTATTGCCAATAATGTGTTTTTAGAAGTAGACCTAGTCATTTTTGTTCATGCAACTGTAAGAACTTTATAATTGAGTGATAACTATAACCATAAATAAGACACACACATTACAAAGCATGGTGCAAACGTGCAATGCAACTTCAACTGGGTTATGAAAAGATACCATTAGCTAGTAGTTCTTGCTCCATATGTAGCAAGCCTATCATTTCAGCTAGTATCTACTTTTCAGTCTCGCGATTGCTTCGTTCGCTAAAATAACATGGCTAGCTAGCTAGCAAAGCTAACTTGCTTGCTAGCGACCTTCGGACTGAACTTCTTAACTAGCTTTCCGAGCCCGTCGGTAGGGGCCATTCCTGTCTTTATCTATGATGATGAAGTTTAAATTCACATTTGTCTTACCTTATACAGTGTTGTTGCATGTTAGAAAACGGGAATACATGTCAAGGTGGCAGTTTTTTTCAGAGTCCTCCAAGGTACAAGCAAAAGTAATCGTAGCCTTCCAATAACTCAAGGAAAGTAATTGAGTCCGTCTCCCACATAAAGCGAATCTTATTTCCCTTAAACAAGTAGCCTACGTATCACCAATATATGTCAAATATAAAAATACATAAAACAGTTTGTATAATTTGATGCAATATTTTCCAATTCCGACGCGAAAGCCAGACTCCGCTATATTGTCACTTGCTCCGCCAGATCCAATCTAGAATGTGTTCGTCCCTCCTACAGTCCTCTGTCCCCGCTTCCCCTCCTCCGCTTCCAAAAAGAGCGAGCAGTGCGTCCCAACTCGCGCCAGTGCGACTTCACATTTGAAGTAGGGATATTTTTCCATCAAAGATGTCATAACCTCGACATTGTCTATCACGAACCAACTATTTATATATTTTTTTATCCATAACATGCACTACATTAAAGTTTAACGCTAGAATCCCTAGTTGTACATACATTTTTGGACATAAATATATACGAATTGATTATTGAAAAATATAACGTAAATGCTTATAAGCTTAGTTCAACTGTTGTACCCCATCAGAACCAAAAATATGTTTGTGAACAATGTAAATGTATGTAAACAAACTGTATAGCCTCAAAACATGGTTACAACTATAATGTTGATATCATGGCTGGTCAATCCTTGCATCCATAGCTCTATGAATTTGAGAGTGGTTACATTTCTCCTGGCCCATCCCTCAGCTTTTTACCAAAAAGAGGCCGGGTGACTGCTTTGCTATTATTTCACTTAAAAACTCTAGCTTTAATTAGGTTTGTCAAATTAAAGATTTGCTAATGGAATAAGAAAACAATTATTGCACATGGGATGCCATCCCATAACATTTTGCACAGGTGTCAGTGGCAGAAAATGGCAATAACACAGCTTTCCCAAAACATTTCTACAATTTGTTACAAGTGGTCATCATCTTGCTTTTACAGTTAATGACAGACTAGCCAATACTGCTAGATTATCAGGATTTGTTGTAACAGACACTTGAGGACACTCAGCCATGGAGATCCATTTATGTAACAATAGTTCAGCAGATCAAAGCTTGAGTCTTCCAAGAATGGGTCACATTGTCTTTATTGTGGCTTGGAGTAACCCATCCTTGGATAGGCACTGCACAAAGAGGCTGAAAGTCAAAGCTCACCTACAAAACGGTTGGCATGAATGGACTGCTTGCTTCATAATGTCGAATGCTTTCAATGTGAGTCCCAGTCAAACCGACAGTTTCAAATGAGAATAGGCATTGCAGGAAAATGAGAAAGCTGAATGACCGAGAGACTATAGTCTCGGCTCCCTGTACCTGCCTTCAGAGAAGATAAGGGTTGTTAAAATTATCAAAGGCCCGATCCCACAAACAGACACCTGAGATTGTCTTTACACCGTCAAAGGCCTTTAATGTTGCTGTGTGACTAATGACAAAGGACGCCACACAACTCCAGCGGCCACTCCTTCAGAGGGACTACCGCCATGGCAAACATAGGAGTTTTAACAGCATGTCAAGGAAGGCTTTTCACATGAAAATACAATTGAGTGTCCATCATTTCTCTTTTGTCCTCTTGTACAGTGACATTACTTTTTGTGCATGCAGTACCTCCCACAGCCAGCTCTCCATCTGCATGTCGTGGTTGGCATAAAAGCGCAAGGGCTGCTTCACAGCATCATAGTAGTGGTCAGAGAAGTCTGCAAAGTTTTTTGTGATGAAACCATAGGCAGACACCTGCAGGAGGGTAGGAGATTTGTTCACTTATGCATGAATGGCATTCTCAGTCAGCTGTGTAAATATTTGCATGCATAGTTCAGGCTATAATACAGTTTCAGTATAGCATCTAGCCTTCAATACAGATGTAGGATCTTAATTTGATCACCCTGTTGCAGGAGAACTTTCCTGCAAAGCAGGACATTTAAACTTGTGTATTTGACATTTAAAAAGGCTTCTGAAGTGTCATTTCCACTTTCACATTTCAGACTTCATTTTCCCTTACAAAAATATGTATCAACCCCTACAAAAATGTCCATTAAATTATAATCCACATTTACAGTTGCTGCAGGATTATGTTAATTAAATCTGACACAATCAATATGGAATAACTGTATATGAGGTCTATACCAGGACTATAAAAACAGGATGTCATGGTTTCCCAATAAATCACTTCCATACTTGCCATATGTCATTAGACACTTGGTTGGTTAAAACAGTGACCAATGGCAAAGTGTGTGGTGATGTGACCTGACCTGGTCACACATGTGCAGGGCGGTCAGAAGCATCAGAGCACCAGTGCTGGGCATGTAGAGCTGACTGTACTTCAGCAGGGGAGACTTCAGAAACCTGTGCAGCATTGACAGTCAATAGTCATCAATGTTAAAAGCAGCCAATAATTATCTAAAAGTCTCAATTTGACTTGGCAATACGAGTCCCCTTACCTTTGCGTTACATATGTAATAAAATCTGGATGAAGCATTTTAAAGTGCTGAACTGGTGGCTTAAATCCAAAGTATTGAGAGGGCCTGTTTGAGGGGACAAATGTAGTATTAGGTGAAAAAACATTTTCCATTAAGAACGTTACCTGAAAAAAAGTCAATAATCAATAGCAAGGGAGCTTACAAAGACGAGTATCATCAAGAGAATTGTATGCCTACAGCCATACCACCACTCACAAGATTCTATCCATTGCGCACAGCACTACATTCATAGAAATACAACGGCACCATCTTGTGGTGAATTACAGCGGAGATAAACCCATTCACCAGCATAAGTGCAAGATCGTTATACTTTCCTTGACCACAGTACTGTAACACACCATTGTATCATGCTGTTCAAATGTACTACTCTTCTTAATGTGAGCTTCATATATGTGACCCTCTCAACTCACCAGTCCCCCTTGTCATGACCGGAGGTGACAGTGAGACCCTGGATAGCAGCTGACATCACATAGTCACGTTCGTTGGATGGAATGAAGATATATCTGCCTCTCTGCAGATAGGAAATAGTCAAAGCTTTAAGGAATAGTTGCATAAACAACCACTCAGTGTGACAAATTCCTAACACTTTAGAATGGACCGGGTTCAACACTGTAGCCCAGGGTTTCCCAAACTTGGTCCTCGTGACCCCAAGGGGTGCATGTTTTGGTTTTTGCCCTAGCACTTCACAGCTGATTCAAATAATCAACAAGCTTTGATAATTTGAATCAGCTGTGTAGCGTTAGGGCAAAAACATGCACTCCTTGGGGCCCCGAGGACAGAGTTTGGGAAACGCTGCATGTAGCCTGTCCCACAAGTTCTTACCCGCCCCTGTGGGACCTTGGTGAAGCCATCTTTTCTGTAACATTTGAGGGAATTCTTCATAGTATTTGTGGTGAACCCATAGAAAGATGTCTTTGTGCCCACGTCCTCCTCAAAGTGCTTGGTGATTGCCCCATTGACCCTGGAATAAATAATTTACCATCAGTCTATTACTTTTGCATTTGCTTATAAATTAAGTGGATCAATATAAGGAAATATTTACAATTGAAACAAATGTGATCTTAGTTATGTCAAAGAGCAATAAGAGAAGTCTAATAGGTTTTTGAAGCTGGTCAAAGGGGAGCTGCAGCAGCACTACTGACCTGAAGACAAAGTGGTGACTGTCGATGGCCCTGCCTTGTTTGGAGCCTCCAAGGATGCCGCCATTTCCTACCACAGCACAGCGGACACACTGATCAGGCCACCTGCGCTCAAACAGGCGGCTGCTGGATGAGTCGTTGAGCAGGGCCAAAGTGGATCTCACAACTAATCAAAAACAAAGAAGCAAAAAGGAGTGAGGACAATGTGTTTAAATACAATATACCCGTAGTTTTGTTGAGATTATTAAATAGGGTCCTGGAGGGAATGTTCATACCGTCCTGGGGCAGGTCCTTCCAGCCATAGGGGGGCATATACTTCTCCAATCGCCCCCACTCTGAATGGCTGAAGCTCCCAGCCCACTGCAGCACAGGCACTTTAAAGTTAAAGCGTAGTCTGAAGAAGTCATCCTTCTTCACTGCTTTTCTCAGAGGACACAAACCCTCCAGCTGAGTAGAGAGACAGACGTCACTTGACATTGTACTGTACGAGACATATACATGTGCCTTTGTTCTATTAGAGGCGAGGCAACTACATCATCTCTGTGCGATTACCTTCTCTTCACCAGTTGCTGTTGTCCCAAAGCTCCTCATCGCGAGTCCAAATGTTATCAAACTCTGTGTCTTGACTGGAAGGAGAAGACAACACATGTTTTTTTAATTTTTTATTTATTTCACCTTTATTTAACCAGGTAAGCCAGTTGAGAACAAGTTCTCATTTACAACTGCGACCTGGCCAAGATAAAGCAAAGCAGTGCGATAAAAACAACACAGAGTTACATATGGGGTAAAAAACATAAAGTCAAAAATACAACAGAAAATATATATACAGTGTGTGCAAATGTAGCAAGTTATGGAGGTAAGGCAATAAATAGGCTATAGTGCAAAATAATTACAATAGTATTAACACTGGAATGCTAGATGTGCAAGAGATTATGTGCAAATAGAGATACTGGGGTGCAAAAGAGCAAAATAAAATAAATAACAATATAGGGATGAGGTAGTTGGGTGGGCTAATTTCAGATGGGCTGTGTACAGGTGCAGTGATCGGTAAGGTACTCTGACAACTGATGCTTAAAGTTAGTGAGGGAGATAAGAGTCTCCAGCTTCAGAGATTTTTGCAATTCGTTCCAGTCATTGGCAGCAGAGAACTGGAAGGAATGGCGGCCAAAGGAGGTGTTGGCTTTGGGAATGACCAGTGAGATATACCTGCTGGAGCGCAGACTACGGGTGGGTGCTGCTATGGTGACCAATGAGCTAAGATAAGGCGGGGATTTGCCTAGCAGTGATTTATAGATGGCCGGGAGCCAGTGGGTTTGACGACGAACATGTAGTGAGGACCAGCCAACAAGAGCGTACAGGTCACAGTGGTGGGAAGCGTATGGGGCTTTGGAGACAAAACGGATGGCACTGTGATAGACTACATCCAATTTGCTGAGTAGAGTGTTGGAGGCTATTTTGTAAATGACATCGCCGAAGTCAAGGATCGGTAAGATAGTCAGTTTTACGAGGGCATGTTTGGCAGCATGAGTGAAGGAGGCTTTCTTGCGAAATAGGAAGCCGATTCTAGATTTAACTTTGGATTGGAGATTCTTTATGTGAGTCTGGAAGGAGAGTTTACAGTCTAACCAGACACCTAGGTATTTGTAGTTGTCCACATACTCTAGGTCAGACCCGTCAAGAGTGGTGATTCTAGTCGGGTGGGCGGGTGCCAGCAGCGTTCGATTGAAAAGCATGCATTTAGTTTTACTAGTGTTTAAGAGCAGTTGGAGGCTACTGAAGGAGTGTTGTATGGCATTGAAGCTCATTTGGAGGTTTGTTAACACAGTGTCCAATGAAGGGCCAGATGTATACAAAATGGTGTCGTCTGCGTAGAGGTGGATCTGAGAGTCACCAGCAGCAAGAGCGACATCATTGATATACACAGAGAAAAGTGTCGGCCCAAGAATTGAACCCTGTGGCACCCCCATAGAGACTGCCATAGGTCCAGACAACAGGCCCTCCGATTTGACACACTGAACTCTATCTGAGAAGTAGTTGGTGAACCAGGCGAGGCAGTCATTTGAGAAACCAAGGCTATTTAGTCTGCCAATAAGAATGCGGTGGTTGACAGAGTCGAAAGCCTTGGCCAGGTCGATGAAGACGGCTGCACAGTACTGTCTATTATCAATCGCGGTTATAATATCGTTTAGGACCTTGAGCGTGGCTGAAGTGCACCCATGACCAGCTCGGAAACCGGATTGCATAGCGGAGAAGGTACGGTGGTATTCGAAATGGTCGGTGATCTGTTTGTTAACTTGGCTTTCAAATACTTTCGAAAGGCAGGGCAGGATGGATATAGGTCTGTAGCAGTTTGGATCTAGAGTGTCACCCCCTTTGAAGAGGGGGATGACCGCGGCAGCTTTCCAATCTCTGGGGATCTCAGACGTTATGAAAGAGAGGTTGAACAGACTAGTAATAGGGGTTGCGACAATTTCGGCGGCTAGTTTTAGAAAGAAAGGGTCCAGATTGTCTAGCCCAGCTGATTTGTAGGGGTCCAGATTTTGCAGCTCTTTCAAAACGTCAGCTGTCTGAATTTGTGTGAAGGAGAAGCGGGGGGGGGGCATGGGCAAGTTTCAGCGGAGGATGCAGAGTTGGTGGCCGGGGTAGTGGTAGCCAGATGGAAAGCATGGCCAGCTGTAGCAAAATGCTTGTTGAAATTCTCGATTATTGTAGATTTATCGGTGGTGATAGTGTTTCCTAGCCTCAGTGCAGTGGGCAACTGGGAGGAAGTGCTCTTATTCTCCATGGACTTTACAGTGTCCCAAAACTTTTTGGAGTTAGTGCTACAGGATGCAAATTTCTGTTTGAAAAAGTTTGCCTTTGCTTTCCTGACTGCTTGTGTATATTGGTTCCTAACTTCCCTGAAAAGTTGCATATCGCGGGGGCTATTTGATGCTAATGCAGTACGCCACAGGATGTTTTTGTGCTGGTCAAGGGCAGTCAAGTCTGAGGAGAACCATGTATTGAAAATGCACAACAAAGAGTTAAATCCACACAAAACCTTGTTAAGTTGACAGAAGCACATCAGTCCAATCCAGCGGATTTGTTTAAATCAGGGATGGGCAACTTTGATGGGGGTGGGGCCCACAAAATCTGACCTCATGGCTCGTGGGTCTACGTACCCACACAAGCAGTTATATATATATATATATATATATATATATATATATATATATATTATATTTAGCCTTTTGGGGACCCTAAGCAAAATTTGAAGTGTAATTTCTGTACATTTCTACTCATTTTGACATGTGGCAGAGAGAAAAGGGCGGTTTTTAATATGACATCTGACAGAGTGACTAACAAAATCAATGGGGGCCCAGTGGTAGGTAATTCAACTAAGTTTAGATAGCTGGCTGCAAAACTAACTTAAAATAAAATGTAAAAAATAGCTGACATGGGCTAATTGAGTGACTGTCAGTGACATAAGAGGAAAACTGCTGATGCAGAACCAAATTTCAGAATTCCACTTGATGTATTCTACCATTTTAACTCTCAACAGTAAGTTGAGACCCTGACAAATTCAACCCATCAAAACAATTCCAAACATGCATTTAAAAAAAGGGACCTTTCCTTGGAACAGAGGAAAACAAGTGACAAGACACCTGACTTCAATTCAGATTAGAGTTCAAATGACTGCCATAAAAGTGTTGTTGTAGTTGTGATAATTACTGCTGTCTGAGTTGCGTAATCAAAATATTACATCTACATCCACAATTTAAAAACCGGAGCACATGTAATGTAGACATTATTTTGTTCTTTCAGGACAGGTCTGAACATCAATAAAAACGAGGTCAGTTGTGGGATATAATAGAGCACAAATCCGTTAGACACATTAGCCTAGTCAGTGGCCTTACCACAAATTCAGAGCTTGACAAGCATAACTTTAAAGACACCAGCAACAGTGGAAC
The DNA here is from genome assembly GCF_964263955.1 of Coregonus lavaretus. Lineage (NCBI taxonomy): Eukaryota > Metazoa > Chordata > Actinopteri > Salmoniformes > Salmonidae > Coregonus > Coregonus lavaretus. The sequence goes on from NC_139989.1 coordinate 48,707,364, forward strand.
CTCAAACGTCCTCTCATTTAGTAAAACATTTGAGTTTCAACTTTCAGCTGCAAAAATGAAGGTGGAGTTTTATGAATGGGAAACGGATTATTACAAACTCCCCCCCAAAAATGCATCAATGTAATCTCATCTGCCAAAATCGAACCATTCCACAATAAGACACCAGAAAACTACAGTAGCAGTCGGTTGAGTGTCAATGTCCCAGTTGAATGCAACAGGTCGTAGAATACCGAGGTAAAGACAGATGCAGGTAGTCGATTTGCATGCGATTGGATTTTTTTGGACAATGGTTTCCAATTAAATAAGTAAGTAGCCTAGATTACATTCTACAAACGTTTTAGAACTTACAAATATTTGAGCGGGAAAACAATTTCAGAAGTCGCAGAATATTTACCTGTTCGCAAGTCTGTCGTGGAAGAAGTTCAGGTCATAGTATTGTCCATACATAATCGTAGTTATAGTCAAACTTACACATAAAGCCCCTACTAGGAAGACACACTTCCTCAAAGAAATCGTCATATTTCTCAAAACTTGAGAACATAATATCTGGTGCTGTTTCAGTAAAAAAATAAAAAAAGTTTGAGTTTAACTTTCCAGTTACAAGTCATTTCCTGCTCTAAATCCCAGGTGAGTCAGTTGGGCGAACAAGGTCCATATCCTTAATGACCCACGTGTTGTGCACAACAGGAGCAATACCATGTTTTCCCTCTGCGTCTTTTTTCGGTCAGAATTTGATCTGTCCCTCAGAGTATGATTGTGTTGTCTCCTTCCTGTTTTCTTATTTTTAACTGTCAGTGCACCTTCCTCGTGTGTGGGGTTTCTTTATATGGAAACGTCGCAATTCACATTAATTGGCAGTTTAAAGAGGTGTGGCCATAATTAGGGAAATTCGGGCTGGCTTGCGTTTCAATGATTCTTTATAACCACTACCTTTTTACCTTTTCAACTTGCTTAAATTTGATACATGATTAGACTACAATTTGAGGAGAGCGTAGTCTACATGCATGCACTACATGTTTATTACAGGTGCCATTGTAGCTAGGATTTTAAGGCCTTGTCTTTGGAGTTATGAGACCGTGCCATATAAGAATTCTCATAAATTCAGATGCATTACGTTACTTAGACTGCGTTTAGACAGGCAGCAGAATTTTGATCTTTTTAAAACGAATTGGTATTTTGACCAATCAGATCAGCTCTGAAAAATACCTGATGTGAAAAGATCTGATGTGATTGGTCAAAATACAATTTAGTGGACAAAAGTTCAGTATTGGGCTGCCTGTGTAAACACATCCTTTGTGATCTAGAAATGACAGAGTGGGATGGATAGAGGGGAGTAAGTAATTACATAGATTTGCAGATGGACTGAGAAATCATTTTCCAGCATGACAGAATAGGATTGGGTTTTAAGTGGTCTCCAGCTGATGACAGGAACCTTCAACCAGTAGAGCCCCTTTTCCCTTCCGTGACTAGATAAATAACCAAGGGCCAGGGGGAGCACCGAGAGACCAACAGCTGATGTCAAGGTGATTCCTGTCCAGACCAGAAGAATGCAGCACAGATCAGAATGGGAACTCTGCTGCATACCAGAATTTATTTAATGCAGAGATGGGAATGAGTGGTGTTCCCATAGAAATGTAATTTAAAGACGCACTCCAGCTATTTTTTAACTTTTCCAATTCTAAAACAAAATCCCACGTTTAAATACAATAATGTACACAGACTTAAAATTGGAATCCGTAGCGGTGAAACTGTCACGTTCATTTGCGATATTACAACAGCAAAGACCTTACTTCAGACAATGAACACAGTTTTTTTCCGGCAGACATCATTGCACACGCAATGGAACAGCAGAGTATGTACTCAGATTTTTTTTGTTGTTGCTGGAGCTCCTCTGCCGTTTAAAGGTCCAATGCAGTCGTTTTTATCTCAATATCAAATCATTTCTGGGTAACAATTAAATCCATTACTGTGGTTTTCAATTAAAATGGTCAACAAAAAAAGAACTAGCTTCTTAGCAAAGGGCAATTTCTCAAGCAATAATTTTGCTAGGACTGTCTGGGAGTGGTGTGAGTGGGGAGGGGAAAACTGAAAATTAGCTGTTATTGGCAGAGAGGTTTGGAACTCTTTTTCTTATTGGTCTATTAAATCATTTACTGCATGGTGATGTCACCATGGAAGGCCAAAACTCCCTCCCACCAAAACAGGCTGAAATTTCAGGCAGTCTTTTCAAACAGCTCTTACACTAAAAGTGCATTATCATAATTTTCACAATTTCACAGTATTATTCCAACCTCATAGTGTGGAAATATACCCTCACCAGCCAGTTTATTAGGTATACCACTCCATTTACGAAAATGGATCGCTCCTACAGACAGTGAGTCATGTGGCCATGGCTTGTTATATAAAGCAGGCAGACAGGCTTTGAGGCATTCAATTACTGTTCGATTGAACTTTAGAATGGGCAAAGCGAGTGACCTAAGCGACTTTGAGCGTAGTATGCCAGGCGCGCTGGATCCAGTATCTTAGAAACGGCCGTCCTCCTGGGCTTTTCACGCACAACAGTGTCTAGGGTTTACCAAGAATGGTGCGACAAACAAAAAACATCCAGTCAGCGGCAATCCTGTGGGCGAAAACAGCTCGTTGATGAGAGAGGTCGAAGGAGAATGGCAAGAATCATGCAAGCTAACAAGCGGGCCACAAATGGACAAATAACGCCGCAGTACAACAGTGGTGTGCAGAACTGCATCTCAGAACGCACAACTTGTCGATCCTTGTCACGGATGGGCTATTGCCGCAAACGACCACAACGGGTTCCACTTCTATCAGCTAAAAACAAGAAGAAGCGGCTCCAGTGGGCACATGATCACCAACAGGTCCGAACTGGTACTAGATGGGTGTACCTAATAAACGGGCCGGTAAACGGCCTGTATATAAAACACAGGAAAATCACGTTTTTGACTTAACTGTGGCTTTAATAAACAAAACAAAAACAATAATACATGTGCCTGGGGCTGTTTCTCCAAGTGCAGAGCTTGGCTTTAAGGGTAAAAAAAGCAACAACAACAAAAAATATGTTGCCCTCTGATGTCATCGGCCTCCCACCTTGATTGAGGAACATTTACATTTTAGTCATTTAGCAGACGCTCTAATCCAGAGCGATTTACAGTTAGTGCATACATTATTATTATATATTTTTTTCATACCCCCCGTGGGAATCGAACCCACAACCCTGGTGTTGCAAACGCCATGCTCTACCAACTGAGCTACATCCCCACAATAGTGTCAGAGGATACCTGGACCACCTATTGAGATATGCCTTTTATTAAGTAAATCAGGTGATAAATGAGCGGAAAAGGAGACTGGATGTCACGGTTTCGGCCGAGGCTGCTCCTTCTCCTTGTTCGGGCAGGCTTCGGCGGTCGTCGTCCCCGGAGTACTAGCTGCCACCGTTCGTTGTTTCTGTGTTTGTTTGGTTTGGTCTGTTTTGGTACACCTGTTTCTCATTTTGTCTTGATTATGTGTCCTTTAAGTTGTCGTTGTTTCTGTCTTGTGGTCGTGTGTAGTTGTTCCTTGTCAGCAGGTGCTTCCTGTCAGTTTGTGCTCTATTCTGTTTTAGATAGAGAGTCCGCACTTGTTGTGCGTGTTTTGCATTTATACGCTGTGTGCGTTAATTTTTCTCGTGCCTCCGGCTCTGTTTGTAGCCGTTCATTCTGTGGACTTTACTAAAGTATTTTTGGACTAGCATCTGTGTCCTGCATCTGATTCCTTCACCACACCTACGCCCGCTTTGACACTGGAGTAGGACTTTCATTTGAATTCTGTGGGTATTCCACTAAAACCCCTACTTCTTCTCTGATCCAAACTGGGTGTCCTTAATCTTCTCCATTGTCTCTGTCTTCTAACTAATACTCACCTGTGGTGCTATGTAGAATGATGCCAACACAGCTTACAAAAGTTATGGCATGAGGATGAAGCCAATTTATACTAGGAAGTGATTATAATTATGCCTTGAAATTTATTATGACATAAACACAAACATTGCATGACTTTGATAACGATCTGAGCAACTATATTTTTTTATAAGGTGTTTTTCAAACATGTACTGTGTAACTTTTTCAAACATGTTAGTGGTACCACCCCACAGAGGAATGATAAGAGTGTGACAAACAGTAGATGGGAAGACTACTCATCTAGTTGTGGTGTGGTCAAAACAGCTAGACCATATCAGTGTAGCCTACCTCATTTGTCCTTGCCTGGTTTCACATGTACAACACATAATCAGAGAAACATTGGACAAGGCATAAACAACTTGTATGTGTTCATGTGACACAATCATAAAAGTTGTTTAAACATTTTTACATTTCATAGCTTGCTATTTCTTATAGAAGTTTAGCAAAATAATGTTGGTGTTAGACTTACTGAAAAAATATCTAAAACTAGCCCAATTTGAAATCATGATACAGTGTAGAAACAGAGAGTTGAAATGAAAGTGTTATCACTCAAACAAACATAAAAAAAATCATGATCACACAACCTGTTTTGAGTGTCATATTATTTAATAAAATAAATGGTAAAAAGATACACCAGAGTACTAACCACAGGAGGCTGCTGAGGGGAGGACGGCTCATAATAATGGCTGGATTGGAGTGAATGGAATGGTATCAAACACAAGGAAACCATGTGTTTGATGTGTTCGATACCATTGCATTTATTCTGTTCAAGCCATTAGTATGAGCCCGTCCTCCCCAATTAAGGTGCCACCAGCCACCTGTGGTACTAACTATTAAAACCTCATAGCTTGAGACTCTAAACAAACTACTAAAATATCTCCACACAGTATGTAAAGGGTAGATCTCACACTCAGACCTCCCTGATCAACCGTTAAAAACATTTGATTCAAAATATGGAGTGTTTAGAATATCTGAAAAACATATACACTGAGTGTACAAAACATTAGGAACACCTACCTAATATTGTGTTTTACATTCAAGTATTGTACAATTTGTTTTGGTCTTATAGGTAATGCCATTTAACCTATCACTCTACAGTATCTCACAATATTAAACATATTGTCTTTGTCTGTTTTGGATCATTCTGACCTGACACGATAAGTCAAACATACATACTGTATTATACATTGACAGTTGCTCTGCTTGACACCTGCACTCTAAAAAGGGGGAACAGGCTATTCAGCCCTATACAAGGTTGAGAGGTTGACAATAACAGCACCGCCCCATTCTGCTCATGTGGGTCAACTCTCCATTCTCCCAGACTACAGGGAGTAGAGTTTGAGCTGCTCCTCCATGTCTCCCTCAGTCACCTCCCCTAGTGCTTCCTGGTTCTGCATCAGCAGGAGAAAGATGGCCGCCAACTGATCGTTTTGCACCCTAGAACAAATACACACAGACATAATGGCACGGCTTCCAATGCCTGGGTCTACATGACACACTGACACACTCACACTCATCAACACACACAATAGATACATATAACAGAAACTAACTGTACACAAACAACACGTGACATCCAAAAAAAGCACACTGTTATCAGTGTTTGTGTGTGTGAGTGTGTGTGTGTGTGTGTGCGCACAGGACATACACATACGTGTACATAGTTGGATACGATGTGTCTTCTAATGTTATAATAAACACAGCTATAAAACATATCCTGGGGTAGACAGGTGCTTCACAGTTTATTATTGCCATCATTCACATACAGGACATGTACATGCTGCCTTATAAAAACACTTTATAACACTTCAGGGGACCTTCTTCTAGAGGGCTTCTTTCTCAAGTTCCACTGAAGTTAACTGCACATCCATTGGTGTGAACACCTACCTGACAGAGGAACGTCAACTAAGGCACGTCTTCAGCATACAAAGCCCTACTAGTTACCAGAAATCATATGATGGGTGGTGCAATGAGAACGGCTATTATTGCGTACGTACATAGATAGATTTTAAGTTATGATATCATCATCAATCCATGTATGACCTGATCTGGCTTACATAGAAAGATGCAATACATGACATACTGATTAGCATTGTGTTGTATGTAAATGTACTACAAAATGTGCTACAAAGTAGGTGAGCAAAATTCAATGATGAGATTAATTTACTGCTTTTAATTATTAATGTGCTGATCTGCATAAAATGGAAAGATGTGTGGATTAATGGATGGAAATGAGTAAGAAGCTTAAACAAGCATTGGTTTTAGACAAACTGGCTTTTAATAATCAATAGTTTACAAAAGCCCCAAAACTTCATGTTTAAACAAAACATTTCAATCTCTCTACAAAAACCACTATGGGTTGTCATACACATATTCCACTTTAGCCATTCTAACAACCGAGCTCCAGTCCCATATGAAAAGAAGCCCATTCATTGTCAGTGTGCATTGGTTACATACTTCTGAAGTGACAAAAGCCCCAACGATCGTCAGAGTCAGGACAGGAGTGCGATATATAGTTTTCTCAGCATTCAGAATGCAATCATTAGGCTAGTCGGATGTTACTGATTGGCATTTGTTAAGTTTCTTAAAGTGTCTGGGACTGGCTCACAATGGACAGTGGCCACACAGACCAAGACTTGGGTGGAGGGGGTCTTTGCATGTCTTGGCTTTAAATCACAGTTTCATATTTTAAAACAATGAAAAACAACACAACTCGTCTCTACCCTTCACCCATAATAGCTATTTAAACACTTCCTTACTGTATTGGTATTGCAATGGTCATCGTTCTCTTTGAAAGCAGGGGTTCCCGACCTTTCATTTTTCAGAAACGTTTTTTGCACACCCCACACCTCATACTCTGTAATAAGCAGACTCAGAATCCAGATTGAAGAATTCCCGCTCGAATCAAAGGATAGACGCCACCAGTAAGACAGCAGATAGAAAGCGAGGGGGGAGGGGAGTACAGATTCACATAGGCACTTGTGTGTTTGGTGTAATGCAGCATGCTATTCACAGGCAGAGTTGAGCAGTAGCCTTTAACTCACATCCTTCAAAAGTAATAAAGAAGGAAAGAAAAGAGGAGAGGACAAAAAGCAACAGATATTTTCCAGATCAACAGCAGAGTCGCCGGACAATCAACAGAAGAGATCACTCTTTTCAGCAGAGGTTTCAAAGGTTCTTCTTCAGTGATCACTTTTCAGGAAACAAAGTAAAGAATAGAAAGGTGTGGGTGTAGAGTCCTTCCTTTTCTTCATCGCCTACTCAGCTGCACTGAAAAACAGAGAGAACTAATATATCACTACAATGTGGTACAGTTTTATATATTGATAAATATAAGTATTTCATTGATATTATACGCCGGTTATTGTTATTAGCTGAAGAGCCAGAAATGTTAAGTAGCTGTAGTATTGGAATTTGACTGATATCAGACTCAAGATTTGGAAGAGAGGGAGTGAGATCACTCACCATTGCCATGGTTGTTATGTCAGCATGCAGCAGGGTTTAGTAGGTTTCAGGAGACCTAGAGCAGACAGTGCTCTGACCAAAGGTTGAGCAAAACACACCCGGAAATAGCATACCACCATAGAATACCCACCACCCCCACAGATCCCCCTCCCCACCCTAACCATAACCCTTTAACCTAACTCCTAACCTTAACCCTAACCTTAACCCTTAGTCTAGCTAACGTTAGCCACAAAAAATTGGAATTCGTAACATATCATATGTTCAGCAATCTCGTAACATATCATACGAATTGTATTTCGTAACATATCATACAAAATGGATTGTGGACATCTACAAATTAATATATACCATACGAAACTTAGCATATTATACTAATTAGAGTATCCCGGATTTACATTTACTATGTAACGTCTACCCCTGAGTCTAGGTTGCCCCTAGATGTAACAATGTTGTAATTGGAGACAGGACAGGCATACAGTAATACACATTCTAGATAGACCTACAGACACTGGTAGGCTGAACATGAACAGTTTATGAGCAAAAAATTGGTTGGGAAGATACTCATATTCCAGTGAGTCAGCCTTATTGGAATAATAAAGTTGATCTTTGTTTGTCAAGTAGAGCCAATAAATGCAGCTTGCAAATAGTGGCCTGATTTGCATTTTCAGGCTACACTGATCAAATGCTGTCACCATCTGGCTATTAGCTGACAGTTCATTAGGTATACACTATACAATCTTGTATCACTGTCTGTCACTCTGACTTGGCAACATATCATGACAAAACATATCATGGTAAAATAAGTCCCAGCCCTGTTCCTCAAACATTTTATCAACAGAGTGTAATAAAAATGCAATTATGGTGAAAGCATTTCAGCTCACACAGACACAGTAAAGAAATCCCCCCAATTTAAGTGTCTCACTACCTCAAAATCGCCTGCAGAGGGCACAATGGTATAGCAGCAAAGGTCTAAGATTCAGGGGCTCAGCAAAAATTAAACTTCAAAACTGTAACTCCCTCTTAAGGCATGGCTCAGGCCTCATGTAGTTACCACATGACATGTCTGTGACATGGGACCTGCATACAGGAACAGGACTTTGTGTTCCAACTCTGTTTACAGAGTGCTTAGCAGCTGTCTATATGTTCACCTCAAAAGAAACAGAGCAATGTATATAGTTACCATATGACTGTTTCATGTACATATCGATTGAAAATAATACATAATATTCTGTACTTACTACTACTTTTACTACTACTATTACTACTACTATTACTACTACTCATTATTTACGTTGTAGGCCATCATCGGAGCACTTTTAGCACACAGCTTTTGAAGAAGCTCAAATGTATTCAATCCACATCATAGCTCTCTGCAAGGCCCCCTGAGTGTGTGCAAGCGCAGCTGTTGGCACAAGATTAGTTCTAATTTTGCAGGTGGCTCCTAAAATCAGAGTGGCCCTGATAAAACCCCCACCCAACCACTAAATTAAGAAACTCTTTAATACTATCATGGCAGCCATTTTGGGTGTGCAGTATTTGCAAGTGAGGAACTGATTCTCTCTCAAGCATTTGTTTAGCAGGTGTCACGCGCAACCAACCAATTCCAAATGCATTCACCTCTGGCACCAGCATTAAGAGGTAAAGAATGTGCCTTGGTGAATGATTCCTCACAGATGTCATCTCAATAGAAGGTGGGGGGGAAGGTCTACATAGGGACAGACCTTTGTATGTTTTATATGAAGTCTCCCCTGCAGCACTGATGATGACCCACATTGGTGCCCCAGTGCAGTATTTCCCATGATCGCAGGTCCCTTTGTTTTCAATGGCCGTGAGGCAGCAGCATATGATGACTATTAACTGTATCCTTATAGAACCTTAAGCTCCAGGATATTAGACTGTCTGAAGACACAGGGGGACATAGAGGGAGAGATGGCGGAGGGATTGGAGAGGGGTGTTGGGGAAGGGATGTACAGTGCATTCGGAAAGTATTCAGACCCCTTGCCTTTTTCCACATTTTGTTACGTTACAGCCTTATTCTAAAATGGATTAAATTGTAGATAAGGTATTTCTGTTTTTTATTTTTAATAAATTAGCTAAAAGGTCTAAAAACCTGTTTTTGCTTTGTCATTATGGGGTACTGTGTGTAGATTGATAAGGAAAAAAATTAATTGTATCCATTTTAGAATAAGGCTGTAACGTAACAAAATGTGGAAAAAGGGAAGGGGTCTGAATACTTTCCGAATGCACTGTAGGTCTGGTGGTCGTTGGCGGGGATCAAACAGAAAGTGTATAATAGAACGAATAAAGCAAGCTCTGCCAGTATGTGCCCTATCTGACGCAGTTGTGTTCTCTACCACATCAGTGGAAGCCTATTAGTGGCTAACAAGTCCCTTCAAAAACAGAAAAACAATAGCCTACTGCAGCCCATTCGCCTGGTGGCAAGGTACACTGTTGGTGATGTCATAGTGTAATCAGTAAATGGGTGAATGCATAGATACACACTGCTTTCACCAGAGCCATATATATATATATATATATATATATATATATATATATATACAGTGGGGAAAAAAAGTATTTAGTCAGCCACCAATTGTGCAAGTTCTCCCACTTAAAAAGATGAGAGAGGCCTGTAATTTTCATCATCGGTACACGTCAACTATGACAGACAAAATGAGAAAAAAAAATCCAGAAAATCACATTGTAAGATTTTTAATGAATTTATTTGCAAATTATGGTGGAAAATAAGTATTTGGTCAATAACAAAAGTTTCTCAATACTTTGTTATATACCCTTTGTTGGCAATGACACAGGTCAAACGTTTTCTGTAAGTCTTCACAAGGTTTTCACACACTGTTGCTGGTATTTTGGCCCATTCCTCCATGCAGATCTCCTCTAGAGCAGTGATGTTTTGGGGCTGTCGCTGGGCAACACGGACTTTCAACTCCCTCCAAAGATTTTCTATGGGGTTGAGATGTGGAGACTGGCTACTCCAGGACCTTGAAATGCTTCTTACGAAGCCACTCCTTCGTTGCACGGGCGGTGTGTTTGGGATCATTGTCATGCTGAAAGACCCAGCCACGTTTCATCTTCAATGCCCTTGCTGATGGAAGGAGGTTTTCACTCAAAATCTCACGATACATGGCCCCATTCATTCTTTCCTTTACACGGATCAGTCGTCCTGGTCCCTTTGCAGAAAAACAGCCCCAAAGCATGATGTTTCCACCCCCATGCTTCACAGTAGGTATGGTGTTCTTTGGATGCAACTCAGCATTCTTTGTCCTCCAAACACGACGAGTTGAGTTTTTACCAAAAAGTTATATTTTGGTTTCATCTGACATTCTCCCAATCCTTTTCTGCATCATCCAAATGCACTCTAGCAAACTTCAGACAGGCCTGGACATGCACTGGCTTAGGCAGGGGGACACGTCTGGCACTGCAGGATTTGAGTCCCTGGCGGCGTAGTGTGTTACTGATGGTAGGCTTTGTTACTTTGGTACAGCTCTCTGCAGGTCATTCACTAGGTCCCCCCGTGTGGTTCTGGGATTTTTGCTCACCGTTCTTGTGATCATTTTGACCCCACTGGGTGAGCTCTTGCGTGGAGCCCCAGATCGAGGGAGATTATCAGTGGTCTTGTATGTCTTCCATTTCCTAATAATTGCTCCCACAGTTGATTTCTTCAAACCAAGCTGTTTACCTATTGCAGATTCAGTCTTCCCAGCCTGGTGCAGGTCTACAATTTTGTTTCTGGTGTCCTTTGACAGCTCTTTGGTCTTGGCCATAGTGGAGTTTGGAGTGTGACTGTTTGATGTTGTGGACAGGTGTCTTTTATACTGATAACAAGTTCAAACAGGTGCCATTAATACAGGTAACGAGTGGAGGACAGAGGAGCCTCTTAAAGAAGAAGTTACAGGTCTGTGAGAGCCAGAAATCTTGCTTGTTTGTAGGTGACCAAATACTTATTTTCCACCATAATTTGCAAATAAAATCATTAAAAATCCTACAATGTGATTTTCTGGATTTTTTTTCCTCAATTTGTCTGTCGTAGTTGACGTGTACCTATGATGAAAATTACAGGCCTCTCTCATCTTTTTAAGTGGGTGAACTTGCACAATTGGTGGCTGACTAAATACTTTTTTCCCCCACTGTATATGTGTGTGTGTGTACTGTATATGGCTCTGCCCTTCACCAGTGATGGAGTGGCAGTCACACAGTGTGTCACACCCTGGGTAGTGGGTGAGGGGAGCAAGGAGAGGGAGGTGAGGGGGTCAGAGGGAGGTCGGGTGGTCAAGTGAAGGGTTTTGAGTGGTAACGTGAGGGTGGTATTTTTGAGACTTGGGAGTGGATAAGAGGCTCTGGGGTGGGGGGTTACAGTGAAATTATACCTTACCCATAATCCTTCCCTACTCACAGTGTGCTTGTCGATGTTGCTTATAGAGAGGTAAAGTCAGGTGTGAGCTCTATCCTGAAAAGATAAATGCAGGGTGAAAGCTGTTATGTACAGCAGCCCAGAACTTTACACAATTCCTCAGCTTGGATAACAGACAACTTAACCACAACTTTGGCCCCAACTTTGGCACTTATGGAAATGCAAATGGGTTTCACATGCTTACATCTTCTCCATATAAAACCTAGTGCCAAAAGTAAGAGCTGTATGATGTAAAGTTTAGGCCAAAGTTGTGGTTGAGTTTAATTCAGGCCCAACGGTTGGTGTGGTGAGCAAGTACATGCTGTGCTCTCATGTGTAAACACACAAGTGAAAGGCACAAGGTACAGGGCACAGGGATTTAGTAACATATAGCTGGGTTTGGGGCTGGAGTGGGACTATAGTTTCTCGTATAAAGATGTATTAATACATTGTTGGTCATTTAAAACCCTGAGTCACTGCTCAGGCTCCAAACAAGAGTGGAAGCATACTCCCCTAAAAAGACAAAGAAAAACATTCCTGAAACTCAGGCCCACATGCCTTTCCTCTCACCCCTCCTTCTTCTTCCGCAGCTCGCATCTCCATGGTAACATAATAAACCAACAGAGCCAAGCCAGGCAGATATTTCAAGACCTTGATTCAATTCCTGTGTTGGTGACACAAGCCACCAATCACAAGGCATTTAAGACATCCACTCCCCTCGCTATAGAATCTGGGGAGAACCCCGCCCCCCCCAAAAAAAATAATCACACCCCTAAACAGAGTCCCCATCCGCCCCCTGCATGCTCACTCACTAAGCCATTCCAACCCCCAGCAAGTATTGGGCCCCAGGCTCACTGCACTGCTCCACTAGCAGAGAACAGGACTGGCTAAACCAAAAGTTACATCACATAAAGCCTCCCTCCCTCTGCTTATGCAAGTTCAAGCCCTATGATATGATATGATATGAGAGAGAGAGAGAGAGAGAGAGAGAGAGAGAGAGAGAGAGAGAGAGAGAGAGAGAGAGAGAGAGAGAGAGAGAGAGAGAGAGAGAGAGAGAGAGAGAGAGAGAGAGAGAGAGAGAGAGAGAGAGAGAGAGAGAGAGAGAGAGAGAGAGAGAGAGAGAGAGAGAGAGAGAGAGAGAGAGAGAGAGAGAGGCTATGCCGGCCCCCCACCACAAGCCCACCACAGTCTATAGGATGATGTTTGGCATTACAAACTAAGAGTAACCTCTAGGCTTCAAAACAAGCAGTCTTTGTTGTTGTTTTTGTCTCCTTCTTTAAGTGCCCCTCAGTTCACTAATCTTATTTTACAATCTGGTGACCTATAAAGATACAGAACATCCCACTGGGCACACACTGGTTGAATCAACATTGTTTCCACGTCATTTCAATGAAATTACGTCTGTACCCAGTGGGATGTCTCAAGTCTACATTTCTTTTGAGGGAGTTAGTAGCTACAGGTACAGAGTCTGGAAAGTCCCTCACTGCTTTGGTGGGTTATTGGTTTAACTGTCCACTCTGTGACCAACCTCCTCCTCCTATCTGCAGGGGAGATGTTGTCATAGATGGCACCTAAATGCCAGGTCAACACACAAGGACAGGATAGAGGAGGGAGGAAGAGAGGGAGAAGGTGGTTGCATTGGCGTGAAGTAGGAGGATAGGTTAGACTAGAGTCATGCCACAGTGCCAGGAGAAGGGTGGCAGTAGGGAGAGAGAGGGGGGCACTCACCTCTGCTCCTCCTCCATCTCCTCCTTGGTCATCAGCTTCTCCAACTTGCTCATCTTCATTCCTGGGGTAAAGTGCACCTCCTCAGCTGTTACCACGTCAGAGAAAACAGGAGGGACCATGGTCAACACACACATACACATCATTCATACATACAGTACAAGGACCCCTAATGTTTGCAAGCTCTTTTTCTCTCTGATAGTGAAAGAGACACTGATCAGAGTAAGCAAACCATTTTTAAAGGAGTCCATTCTACCAAGAAGATACAAGCTCAATAATTAGATGTAATGTGGTGTTAAATGTAACACCTGTTACATTTACATAGAGATCTTAAACATGATCATAGGATGACAAGAGTTAAGACATCACATAGTTGTAGCTCCATGGAACTGCATTACGGTGAACTAGTGTTCATTTTCTGTCAACTTCAAATGACTCAATGAATACACTGAGTATACAAAACATTAAGAACATCTGCTCTTTTCATGGCATAAACTGACCAGGTGAATCCAGATGCAAGCTATGATCCCTTATTGATGTCACTTGTTAAATCCACTTCAATGAGTGTAGGTGAAGGGAAGGAGACAGGTTAAAGAATGATTTTTAAGCCTTGAGACAATTGAGACATGGATTGTGTATGTGCCATTCAGAGGGTGAATGGGAAAGACAAAATATTGAGGCTGTTCTGAGGGCAAAAGGGCTGGGGTGCAACTCAATATTAGGAAGGTGTTCCTAATGTTTGGTATACTCAATGTACATTCCTTGCTAACCAGTTTGTTCTAAAAACCACAGCGATCATCAGTCCATGTCACTTATTGAAACTCATGTTTCACTGTCAATCAACAGTTAACTGTTGGTGAGGTGGAGACATGAGATCACATTTGGTCTCAAAGTCCACATTTCTCCCCTTTACCATCTCAACATGCAAAATGGCAGCTTTACTATTAGTTTTTTCCTGGAATCGAGTTATCTCCCCTGCACACACACCCAGTGATGATTGCCTGCTAGCAGCAGCAGTGGCCAGTATGCTATTCAGTGAGGATATACTGTAAGGCAGGGTTCCCCAACTGGTGGCCCTCTGGATGAATTTGGCCCGCGGGTGATTTTATTTGGCCACCCAAGCTTTTTGAGCAAAATAATTAAAACATATATATATATATATATATATATATATATATATATATATATATATATATATATATGTTTTATTTTTTATTGTTGGACTTACAAGACTGTAAAAACACCAGCAAATCAGCTCCAAGTGGTTTTAATTTTGAAAATCTGTTCCAAAGTATTCCCACACATAATGGAGAGATATACAGGTATGTGATCGTATACTATGTTATTATGTTTTAGTGAAATATGATACAGTATGAACCGTATTTGTTTGGGCTTTTTGCGGTCAATTTGCAGTCTACAAATTATTTGTAGACTGTAATTATATTCCATTCCCTTGAACATCCGCTCAAGAAAAAAATCGGCCCCCGGCTGAATCGAGTTGATGATCCCTGCTGAACGGGAAATAAAAGAAGGCGTCCAACCGAAACCTAGTCAGATATCTAAGCGACAGTATAAAAGCTCATAGGCACAAAGCTCTTGTGTTTGTGTGGCTCTGTGTAGTTGTATTGTACAGTATTCCAGGGAGGCCTGACTGACTTCAACCTCTCACCTGGAAACACTTACTGTAATCTGGCACAATGAGACAGGCCTCAATAGAGACCTGAATGGAAGACAAAATGGTGGCTGGTTTGAACGCACGACTCAGTTCCAGTGAAAGGAGGGCAAGTCTCAAGACTGTAAGGGGATGTGTCAGTGGAGGATATACCACACAGCGTATATACACGCAAGTGTCTCCGCTAGCCTCCCCAGATCCAGTTTAAATGAGGATTTGCTGGGTATGCAGTGTTTTGATGTGCATCACGTTAATGCTGGCTAATGCATTAGGGCCCTTTGAGGTTGGTATGATGCAGCATTATATGTTAGTCATTACTAAAGTCAATCCATTCAGGGAGTCAAACTTGATCTGCTTTCGGACTTGGGACGACTGACTGTACCCACAGCTGACAGTTAGCTGACACCCAAAAACGATTAAAACGTACTACCGTTGCTCTCAAGGTCCTCTGGCTCTGGCATGAAGACGGGCTCAGGGGTGGGTTCCCTTGCTGGCTCTGGGGTGGGTTCCCTTGCTGGCTCTGGGGTGGGTTCCCTTGCTGGCTCTGGGGTGGGTTCCCTCGCTGGCTCTGGGGTGGGTTCCCTCGCTGGCTCTGGGGTGGGTTCCCTCGCTGGCTCTGGGGTGGGTTCCCTCGCTGGCTCTGGGGTGGGTTCCCTCGCTGGCTCTGGGGTGGGTTCCCTCGCTGGCTCTGGGGTGGGCTCTCTGACGGGGACCTCCTTCACCACGGGTACAGGTTCAGGTTCGGCGATGAGCTCAAGGATGGGCTCTGGCTCTTGGATGGGCTCAGGCACGGGTTCTGGCTCAACCACGGGTTCTGGCACGGGCTCTGGCACAGCCTGCAGTGACAAAGTGTATAACAGATTTAATCTACTGTACACCTGAAATGCTGTTTAACACAATGGAATTGTGATTCATATTGAGCAAAACATCAGACAGTGAATATGACTTTGTTTTCCAATGGTCTTCAATGGTCTGTGTAGTGGCTAATCGAGGTTAATAGCGAATTGTGTTGTATTCCCAACCTAGCAGTCCTAGGTTCTAAATATAGCAGAGCTTTAGGCTAGACTTGTTTCTATAGTACCTGAGACAATTACATTAGTGGAACCAACTCCTCACGGGAATAACAATAAAAACTGATGAGTGTTGTTTGTCATGCATAGCCTCCTGGGGCATATAAGACAGAGATGACTGAGCCCAGTAATTGTATATGAGAAATCAGCTCAAACACTGCTGACTTTGGGAAACTGCCAAGAATAGAGACACTGAAAAGAACTTGTGCAAAAATACAAAGGGAGTGTCTGTCAAACTGCCACTACACCCCCATAGTATCCAAATTGCCACATTATATAAGGAGTAGGCCTATGGTGGGGAAATATAGCCATATACTTAAATGGCATCGCTTCCCACATTCTATAAACATTTTTCTCCTCCGAAATTGGTGCTGGAAGGACATAACCCATAACATCATCCTTCACATTCTGAAATGTAAAACCTGCATATTTTGTGCCTTTGTATCAGAGCAAACCTCTACAAACTGCTAACTCAACTGCTGACCCACGTGAATGTGATAACCTCTTGACACATTGTAATGGTTCTTCTATGAGTGACAGCTGTCATTTGCAGCTCACTCTCAGGTTCTTGTTTAGTGGCTGTGTCCTCTCTGTATGCCGTCTGCCAATGACACAGGCACAAATAAACCCCACTTCAATCCATCTCCACCCCTCCCTCTCCAGAACTTTCCCTGGCCCTGACAGAACTGGACTCGCAGGAACTCACACACACCCACACACACACACACACGCACATGCACGAACAAGTTATTTTAATGCTTTTGGTGTCTGATACTTGGGAGAACTAATCTCACAGTGAGGACACCGAGAGACAGTGAGGACACCGAGAGACAGTGAGGACACCGAGAGACAGTGAGGACACCGAGAGACAGTGAGGACACCGAGAGACAGTGAGGACACAGAGAGACAGTGAGGACACAGAGAGACAGTGAGGACACAGAGAGACAGTTAGGACACATATGGGGACACAGTGGACTCAGGGCTTGATGCGCTGCCAGAGACCTCCTGTCATCTCTGATCAGAGTAACAATGACTAAAGCCTAGAACTAAGAGTATAAGTAGGGTGCTCATTTACAATGTAGTCCAACTCTAAAGTAGTTCTAAAGTCTCCAAATTTAGAAGACCAAAGTGACAAATTAAGGAAAGAAGCTGAAGGCGATTTTATCAAAATATTCAATGTTTTGTTGACATTTCTGCCTGTGGCTGTTCATATTTGTGTCTATATAAATTGGCCACATGACTTTAAAGTGTATAAATGTATCTTGGTACAGAAAGGAAAATTATTTTAGCAGAGGAAGCTCATGGCCCCCTGTGTCACGACCCTACCCCTCCTCTTGGAGCAGACTTTATGGCGATGGACATGTTGACTAACCCACCACAGTAACAAATGGTAGCAGACAGAGCAGGCCAGGGGCATGGATTCCACCAGGCCCAACAGTGTCTCATAGCCTAATCCCTGAGCAGCCCTCTCTAGGCTACTCACACCCAGCCACTGGAATGGAATCCATTTAGCAGACCTACCCACCAACAGCCTCTTCCCTCTGCCACTGAATTCCTCAACTATTAAACACCAAAACACTCCATGCATAGGACCCAACTCACACATTCATAAACGCTATCTTATTCAGGGTCATACTAGTGCTAAATGTACAGTACCAGTCAAAAGTTTGGACACACCTACTCATTCCAGGGTTTTTCTTTATTTGTACTATTTTCTACATTGTAGAATAATAGTGAAGACATCAAAACTATGAAATAGCACATATGGAATCATGTAGTAACCAAAAAAGTATTAAACAAATCAAAATATATTTTATATTTGAGATTCTTTGAAGAATCTCAAATATAAAATACATTTTGATTTGTTTTACACTTTTTTGGTTATTACATGATTCCATATGTGTTCAAGGCACACTTTGCCTTGATGACAGCTTTGCACACTCTTGGCATTCTCTCAACCAGCTTCATGAGATAGTCACCTGGAATACATTTCAATTAACAGGTGTGCCTTGTTAAAAGTTAATTTGTGGAATTTCTTTCCTTCTTAATGCGTTTTAGCCAATCAGTTGTGACAAGGTAGGGGTGGTATACAGAAGATAGCCTTATTTGGTAAAAGACCAAGTCCATATTATGGCAAGAACAGCTCAAATAAGCAAAGAGAAACGACAGTCCATCATTACTTTAAGACATGAAGGTCAGTCAATATGGAAATGGTCAAGAACTTTGAAAGTTTCAAGTGCAGTCGCAAAAGCCATCAAGCGCTATGATGAAACTGGCTCTCATGAGGACCGCCACAGGAAAGGAAGACCCAGAGTTACCTCTGCTGCAGAGGATAAGTTAATTAGAGTTACTAGCTTCAGAGATTGCAGCCCAAATAAATGCTTCAGAGTTCAAGTAACAGACACATCTCAACATCAACTATTCAGAGGAGACTGCGTGAATCAGGCCTTCATGGTCGAATTGTTGCAAAGAAACCACTACTAAAGGACACCAATAAGAAGAAGAGACTCGCTTGGGCCAAGAAACACGAGCAAAGGACATTAGACTGGTGGAAATCTGTCCTTTGGTCTAATGAGTCCATATTTGAGATTTTTGGTTCCAACCGCTATGTCTTTGTGAGACGCAGAGTAGGTGAACGGATGATCTCCGCATGTGTGGTTCCCACCATGAAGCATGGAGGAGGTGTGTGATGGTGTGGGGGTGCTTTGCTGGTGACACTGTCTGTGATTTATTTAAAATTCAAGGCACACTTAACCAGCACGGCTACCACAGCATTCTGCAGCGATACGCCATCCCATCTGGTTTGCGCTTAGTGGGACTATCATTTGTTTTACAACAGGACAATGACCCAACACACCTCCAGGCTGTGTAAGGGCTATTTGACCAAGAAGGAAAGTGATGGTGCTGCATCAGATGACCTGGCCTCCACAATCCCCCGACCTCAAACAAATTGAGATGGTTTGAGATGAGTTGGACGGCAGAGTGAAGGAAAAGCAGCCAACAAGTGCTCAGCATATGTGGGAACTCTTTCAAGACTGTTGGAAAAGAATTCCAGGTGAAGCTGGTTGACAGAATGCCAAGAGTGTGCAAAGCTGTCATCAAGGCAAAGGGTGGCTACTTTGAAGAATCTAAAATATAAAATATGTTTTGATTTGTTTAACACTTTTTTGGTTACTACCTGATTCCATGTGTTATTTCATAGTTTTGATGTCTTCACTATTATTCTACAATGTAGAAAATAGTAAAAATAAAGAAAAACCCTTGAATGAGTAGGTGTGTCCAAACTTTGACTGGTACAGTAGGTCTATAGAATCCCTTTAGAGCAATGGTATTCAAACCTTTTCAGCGGGGACCCCATTTTTTGCCAGAATTTCTCGCGACCCCACCCTACCCCAAATCTAATGACACAATCTTAAAATTGGTAAATGTCGATTTTTATGTCAACCTTCAATTCATTGCATTTTGATTTCTTATCAAAATGAAAAGAAACCAATAAATACATTTACTCAAAAAAAGTATATATCTTTTTTTTGGCTACCCCACTGCAGTTCCCCTGACTTTGAATACCACTGCTTTAGAATGAGATTATTCATTGCTCACATTTTGTAAGTTACACTATCATCACAAATACTCCATTTTTACATCTCTCTCCTAATTTGGTCAGAGAGCTCTCTCTAGTAGAAGTGTATGAGGTCATTATTCCATTGTGCATCAGTCATCATCTCTCAGGCTCCTCATGTACCACCCAGACACCAAACTTAGGCCAAGAGCTTTAGGATGGCTTGTAGAGGATTTAGGGCCCTGTTAACAACTGCCTGACCAATTAACCCCTCACTCAGCTCATACAGTGACAGTGACCTCTGACCTCATGCTGTAGATGTGGCATCCACTGACATGCCCTCAGCCATTTTGGGTAAGTACACTCTTAGAAAAAAGGGTTCCAAAAGGGTTCTTCGGCTGTCCCCATAGGAGAACTCTTTTTGGTTCCAGGTAGAACCCTTTTTGGTTCCAGGTAGAACCCTTTTCGGTTCCATGTAGAACCCTGTGTAGAAAGGGTTCTACATGGAACCGAAAAGAGTTCTACCTGGAACCAAAAAGGGTTCTTCAAAGGGTTCTCCTTTGTATGTGGTAAGTGTGAAAGTGTGTGTATGGGTGTGTGTGTGTGTGTGTGTGTGTGTGTGTGTGTGTGTGTGTGTGTGTGGCGTCAGTATGCATGTGTGCACGTGTTATGTGTCTGTGGGCGTATGTAATGTGTATGTGTGTGTGTGTGGGTAAAGTCCAGTGTGTGCACAGAGTCAGTGCATTTGATTAGCTATTCAGCAGTCTTGTTTAGCAGTCTTATGGCTTAGGGGTATAATCTCTTCAGGGTCCCTTTTCTTCCAGACTTGGTGCACTGGTACTGCTTGCTGTGCGGTAGCAGTGAGAACAGTCTATGGCTTGGGTGACTGGAGTCTTTGACAATTTTATAGGCCTGACACCGCCTGGTATAGAGGTCCTGGATGGCGGGGAGCTAGGCCCCAGTGATGTACTGGGCCATACTCACCACCTTGCAGTTATCATACAAGCGGTGATGCAGCCAGGCAAGATGCTCTCAATGGTGCAGCTGTATAACTTTTTGAGGATCTGAGGGCCCATGCCAAATCTTTTCAGCCTCCTGTGGCGCATGCTCTGAGTACTCGTCCTGGTATTCCGTCTGGCTCAGCGGCCTTGCGAATGTTATCCTGTTTAATGATTTTACATAATCTACGGAGAGCAAGATCACACAGTTGTCCAGAACAGCTGGTGCTCTCATGCATGGTTCAGTGTTGCTTGCCTCGAAGCGAGAATAGAGAATAGAAGGCATTTAGCTCGTCTGGTAGGCTTGCGTCGCTGGGCAGCTCATGGCTGAGTTTCCCTTTGTAATCCGTAATAGTTGGCAAGCCCTGCCACATCCATTGAGTGTCAGAGCCTGCGTAGTAGTATTCGATCTTAGTCCTGTATTGACGCTTTGCCTGTTTGATGGCTCATCGGATGTCGTAGCGGAATTTCTTAGAAGTGTCCAGATTAGTGTTCTGCTCCTTGAAAGCGGCAGATCTAGCCTTTAGCTCAGTGCGGATGTTGCCTGTAATCCATGGCTTCTGGTTGGGGTATGTACATACGGTCACTGTGGGGACGACGTCGTCGATGCACTTATTATGAAGCCGGTGACTGATGTGTTAAACTCCTCAATGCCATCGGATGAATCCTGGAACATATTCCAGTATGTGCTAGTGAAACAGTCCTGTAGCTTAGCATCCGCTTCATCGGACCACCTTCGTATTGAGCGCATCACTGGTACTTCCTATTTTAGTTTTTGCTTGTAAGCAGGAAGCAGAAGGATAGTGTCATGGTCTGATTTGCCAAAGGGAGGGTGAGGGAGGGCCTTGTATGCGTTTCTGTGTGTGGAGTAAAAGTGATCAAGAGTTTTGACGCCTATAGTTGCACAGGTGACATGCAAAAAATATATATATAAAACGGATTTCAGTTTCCCTGCATTAAAATCACCAGCCACGAGAAACGCCGAACTCTGGGTGTGCATTTTCTTGTTTGCTTTTGGCCCTATACAGCTCGTTGAGTGCAGTCTTAGTGCCAGCATCGGTTTGTGGTGGTAAATAGACAGCTGCATAGCTGTGTACACCTGATACCTGGCATGATACTCTGCTTCTAGCTCCTAATCATCTGCAACATTGATAGTGGTCCGTGCATAGAAGGAGGCAGAAGAGAATGATATTTCTTTGCAAGTGGATACTGAATAAATGTGGCTACCTATATAGCAACAATAAACAGAATGGTAATAAACTGCATTGGTCTCACTGGAGATCCTCTTAAGAGCTGTTGGGGTGGGCCCTTGGCCTGCCATGTGAAATTCTAGCTGCCTCAGGGAATTTATAGTGCTACCGCGCCCCTTGAGTGGGTGGTGGGCAAGGGTGGTGTTGAAACCACACCTCTGATGTAGCGGGATGAACTTTGTGTATTTACTGTCCACGTCAAGATTGCATCAGCTGAGAATTCAGCTGAAGCCCCTTGGGTGTACTGTACCCTCTCCTTTAGATTGTCCTGAAGTTCTCTTCTCTTCCTCCATTAAAATGTCCATTGAGATGCGTTCATACCAGGCGGTACCAGGCTGTTTGTGTCATGTTGTTGCAGTCCATCAGACAATCCCCTGAAAAGGGCTCAGGGCAGTGGGCCAAGGTATCTGGGGTGGAATAGTGTCCCGTTGTCTCAGCAACCTCCCACCCCTGCTCTGTGTCTCTGCGTACACACAGACACATTGTTCCCCCAAAGCCACTGCCTTATCGGTGGATGATATTACCAATGAATGAAACAACAACAGACATACCTCGATAGTGTGTGGAGCTATAGAGCGAGGAACATCCGGTGGGGTAGCATGAAGCCAATTAGTGTTCAGAGCTTTCAGGTGCAGAGCTAGCCATAGGGTGTTGCTAATAGAGGTGTTGCTAATGTGTATACATTTACATTTACATAATTTAGCAGACGCTCTTATCCAGAGCGATTTACAAATTGGTGCATTCAACTTATGATAGCCAGTGGGACAACCACCTTTTTTTCTTTTTTTTTTTCTGGGGGGTGGGGGAAGAAGGATTACTTTATACTATTCCAGGTATTCCTTAAAGAGGTAGGGTTTCAAGTGTCTCCCGGAAGGTGGTCAGTGACTCCGCTGTCCTATACAAACACACACAGACTCATAAACAGACACAAACACACACAGCTTTGTGTCCTGGCAGTCAATGGTCACAGTGTGCTGTGGCGGCCTGCAGGAATGAGATCCTACTCCATTGTGCCATCGATGACATCACCACTGGACTGGAGACTGTGGGTGAGGTTTCATTTCAACATGTCATTGGCTCTGAATTGAGTCCAAATGTTGATTCTCACAAGTAATGATTGACTTGGAATATATCAGATTATTACTAAAATTATACAATAGTTTTGCCCTTGTTCTGTTATCCGAAACAGCTGACTTTTATTAAGTAAGAACATCCTCAATGATTCAGGCCAGATTACGCAATTGATGATATCAAAAGAGTGAATCACATGATACAGTTTATCTGTTGTTTTGACAGAACAATACACACAGCCTAGAGCAGCAACACCTCTATAGGAAACAGCTCAACCCACCATGACTTCCTCCATACATACCAACACTGTATAGAAAGCATGTACTGTACTGTTTAGACATACAGTATTCAGCACTGCAGTTGACGGTAGCTTTTAACAGGAACTACCTGCCAAGAGGCCTGTGCAGGCCTGGCCAATGAACTTACAAAGAGCTGCTGTTTCTTAGCTTTTCACTGGGGGATTGGCTAACCTTTAAGAGTGGAAATCCCTCCCTCATGCTTCCTCTCTCCTCCTCTCACTCTGGCACTGGGCAGACCTCCTCCATTCCTCTGTGTTGACTCGTCTAGTGCACAGCGCAGGGCCCAACATGGCCAGAAAAGACCAAAACACCAGGGTTTCAGCTCTATGATGAGTCAAGCTGGGAGAAAGGGAGTCAGTGCCCACCACACTGTGTCAGTGCCAACTGCCAACTTCTTGTCATGAGCTAATGCCTGTGTTACAGAGGGGAATTAGCGGTTGCGTTGTGTGAAGCCATGGCATTGTGTTCTCATGGGGATGGGTGCCTGGGTCTGGGTCTGGGTCCAGACAAAGCTCTCGAGCGCTGGGAAAGGGAAGGACAACAGGGTCCAGAGCAGACTGTAGCTCCAGCCTGCATGCAGAGGTAGGTAGGCAGAGAGACCAGGGGAAATACCAAGAGAGGTAGGTCAGCGGAGAGCTTGACCAATGAGTAAGCAGCCCTGCAGATTCCATCACAGGCTACTGTTAGGAGTCTGACGAACACACAAGAGAGCTGAGGAATGTTCTGAGAAAAACTCCCTAGTCTCTTCTTGTAGTCTGTGTACTATACACATAACACCCACTGTGTCCTGCCGTAAGATAACTCAGCTTTACTTATGAACTACCCACATGGGACAACTGACAAACATTGGATTTAACCAATGAGCAGTCAAAGGGTACCATACATTGGCCACTATACACTACGAATGTTTTGCCTGAATAAAAAAAAATTGACGGCCTTCGACAGGCAGCAAACTACTTCCGGATGACAGTAGACTGTCCTCCATGTTGCATCTGAAAAAATAACAGCTTGCTCCAGCTGTTGCCTGTGTATCTCTGCCTTCTCAGCGTGAACAGTGAGTTAGCTAGCAGGCCTAGACACATTCCCATTTATGGTGTGTTTCAACACGATGAAAGATCCAAGAGGTTAGAATAGAAGGTTCAGAGAGAGAAGAACATCTGCAACTAATTTTGGGTTTAGTAAACAATTTCTTGAGGGTTTTACATGTTCATATAAATAAAGCAAAAAAGTCACACTTGTGAAAAGACACAATCAACATTTCATGGAAGATGTATCGCTAAAAGAGGTGAGCAAATACAACACTTGATTAACATGATCACATTCAAGCCTGAGGCATAGAACGCTAGCTTAACTCTTTCTGACTGTACAACAAGAAAGGATGGGTATGGGGGCAGGGTGTGGAGTGTTGCAGCCATTGGAACATGTAAAATGAGAATGCTGTTCAGGCAAACATGCCAAGCACACATGTCCACTCCAAAGGTCGAGGAGACAGATTGGGCTCTCCCATATGAGGGAGGTGAAGGGGTTTACATAGTGATAGATCTGTAGGCTGACAGGTGAGGTACTGCTGAGACTATTTTACTGCTCATCAATCTCAGCCAGAAGCATACTACAGTGTCTTTGCTACCTTAAGGCCAACCTTCTAACACATATACACATCTATAGAGTGCATATACCTCCACATAGTGAAGAGAGCAGCATGGAGGAGAGAAGGGGCCCCTCTTAATCTCAGAACACAGTGTAGACATTGATTTGGCAAAGCCTGGCTACTGGGAGTTAATAAGTAATGGCCCCTGATTGGTCACTATAGGTTGACGTGTCTGTGTACATGTATGTATGTTATACTGTGTGCTCCTCCACGACACGTGTGCACACACACACACACACACACACACAATGTTCCAACACTGCTACAGCTCAAGTATGGAATAATGGGCTTTAGTGGAAATTGTTTCCTTTCTGGTTTTAGGGGGGCCACGATAACATGTGGCATATTCACAGACTACTATAGGTGTAGGGTATAGTTAAAAAGGTTTGCAGACCCTGACCCATAACAAGCAAAACTAGACTGCTGAATATTCAATACTCTTTTCTAGTTTGCTACCCTCTGTCTTGACAATGTGGTCATGGAACATTTGAGGGAGAAAGTACTGTTCAATACTGTTACACAATCCTCTAATGGAGTATAGTGAGGATATGGAAGAACAACTCTGGGTTGGCTTCTGATCTTAATGCTTCTCTTTACATGTGTCAGTGGCTGCTCTATAGTGGCTGCTCTATAGGGGCTGCTCTATAGGGGCTGCTCTATAGGGGCTGCTCTATAGTGGCTGCTCTATAGTGGCTGCTCTATAGGGGCTGCTCTATAGTGGCTGCTCTATAGGGGCTGCTCTATAGGGGCTGCTCTATAGTGGCTGCTCTATAGTGGCTGCTCTATAGTGGCTGCTCTATAGGGGCTGCTCTATAGTGGCTGCTCTATAGTGGCTGCTCTATAGGGGCTGCTCTATAGGGGCTGCTCTATAGGGGCTGCTCTATAGGGGCTGCTCTATAGGGGCTGCTCTATAGTGGCTGCTCTATAGTGGCTGCTCTATAGGGGCTGCTCTATAGTGGCTGCTCTATAGTGGCTGCTCTATAGGGGCTGCTCTATAGGGGCTGCTCTATAGGGGCTGCTCTATAGTGGCTGCTCTATAGTGGCTGCTCTATAGTGGCTGCTCTATAGTGGCTGCTCTATAGTGGCTGCTCTATAGGGTTTGAGAAGGGGGTGTGTCCAGGACAGTAACACACATTTATGAGCACCTTACACTGACCCCCACACCCAAAACAACACAGGAGAGTGATAGTGAGAGAAGATTAAGGAACAGAAATGTGAAGTTCAAACAGAAGGGAAGACTATGGACGTGACATAGAGCATGCCTCCGCTGCTAAGCACACACAGACATACAGGCGAAACATGAGGAGACGGAGGGAATGAAGGAGAGGAGAGGGGACTAGTAAGGGAACACTTTCAGCAAAGCAAGCAGCACAGGAAGGAGCCCCAAATTCCACAGCTCCCAGATGTAGCCTCGTCGCATTGCAAGGGTTTAGTGATTTCAGAACTCTATACCTTTGGTTACAATGTAAATGTGCAGTTAGCATACTTTGCATACTATGCAGTTACAGTACAGAATTGTATTGCATACCACCTATGAATCTATCAAGATGTTATTCCACTTCAATGGTATTATATTTGTGCAGAGAGTAGTGCAGGTTAGTTTTCCAACATGGTAAATGAGAGGCCAGATCAATGATGTGAAAGCGGTTAAACATACGCACATGTTATTGTAGATAATATTAGGCTTCAAAGTTGTGCAGAGCGGAGCAGTGCATGTTGGTTGTCTAATGTGATAAATGAGAGCCCAGCCCCAGATCATTGATGTGAAAGCTGATGGTGATAAAAGTGGAGCGCTAAAACAGACACCATGTTATTCTAATCTAGCCCCTCAGATAGCCAGCCACACGAAGTGCCATGCCATTCGCACTGTATGTTGACTCGCCAATGAGCTCCACCAGCCCCAGGGCTGCAGCAGCCCAACTTGGCTGAGTCCCATATAGCAGGCAATGGAGAGAAGTTATGTCTCTCATAACAAAGGAGGCTAAATGGGCTGTGTTTCTGTATAAGCACTTTGTGACATCTGCTGATGTGAAAAGGGCTTTATAAATAAATTGGATTGATTGATTGTTTCAGCTTGAGGGAGGAGAGAGAGAGAGAGCACTCTTAAATGTGCACTTTAAATGCAACTGTAAAAAATAAACATAATAGTCAAGCTCAGGCAGTAATGCCGCGTTCACGTGCTAGCCCTAACTTGGAAACTCAGAAATGTCCGACTTGCTAACTGGTTGTAGTTATCCACGTGCCACGTTCAACCAGATAGGAAGTCCGACCTTTCTGAGTTCCGACTAGCACTCGAGCGCGGCAAAATGCACGGCAGGTGGTAATGTACACACAAACCACCTCAGCTTGGTTGGCATGGTGCCACTAACATAGTGATTAAGTGAGTCTAACAAAGTGGGCCATAAAGATAAATACTATAGAAGAAGCTGTAAAATAAAAATGAATGGTAAATAATGTATTGTGTCATTTTGGAGTCACTTTTATTGTAAATAAGAATATAATATGCTTCAGAACACTTCTACATTAATGTGGATGCTACCATGACTACGGATAATCATGAACAAATCGTGAATAATGATGAGTGAGAAAGTTACAGAGGCATAAATATCATACCCCCCAAAGAAATGCTAACCTCACCTAATGGTGAGAGGCTGGCATGTCTTGGGGGCATTATATTTGTGTCTCTGTTACTTTCTCATTCATCATTATTCATGATTCATTCAGTATTATCAATAATCATGGTAGCATCCACATGAATGTAGAACTGTTCAGAAACATATTATATTCTTATTTACAATAAAAGTGACTCCAAAATGACAATACATTATTTAACATTACTTTCTACTGGGACCAAATACTAAACTTTGGACTACTTTAATGTCCAGATACTTTTGGTTCCCTAAAATGGGGGGACTGTGTACAAAACGTGCTGTAATTTCTAAACAGTTTACCCCATATGGATTAAAATACCCTCAAATTAAAACTGACAGTCTGAACTTTAACCTCATTGACATTGTATAATTTAAAATCCAAAGTGCTGGAGTACAGATAAAAAAATACAAATAAATGGTCACTGTCCAACTACTCTTGGACCTCATGGTCGTTAAATATAGAATATAATGTATGTTTGGGACCAAATATAGAGGGTGTCTCCAATGTATTCTCTGTGACCTGTGTGTCGGGTTACAGCAGCAGTGGACACATTCTGTCTTTACTCAGGGGCTTGTAAAGGGCTCATATAGGCTTGTGATGGAAAAGGTCAGTTTGCCCTTGGGAGACAAGGTACATTCAGTTCTGCTTATTGTGCGCTTTAGAGCATTGGCTCTGGCACGCACATAACACTGTAATTAGCTAAATGGGCATTATAAAGCAAGTATTGTATTAATGGCCTTGGAGACACAGATGGTTTTTCATTGTCATTTTCTCTTCTGTGAAAATACAAGCTGGGCTCATTTTAAATCCAGCTTGAAACGTAAGGATTTATTAACTGAATAAACACATTTAATGTTAGATTATCAAAAGAGACATTAGCTTTTGGTGGAATTCGTATTTGATGTGAAACAGCATGCAAGAGTATTGCATTGATCCTGCAAATGAAATGACGTGCTTAAACAGTGCGTAAATTGCACAACTTGATGCAAAATTGGATTTAAAACAATATTGATTTAGAATACATTTAATCTAAAAGTAGAGCAATTGCACAGTGTTTTCTGGCCAGGCACTAAGCAACAAAGGCTGTGGTCAGTTCACCAAATAGTCACTTCATCATCTTCAAACCAATTAGTCAAAGAATCACCTAAGCCCAGAAGTTCTATTCATAACAGGTCAATGAAGCTAAATAGAATATCTTACCTGAACCTCGGGGATAATTTCTGGCTCTTTTACTGTCTCTTCTTCTACAACATTGATCTCTTCAACTACTGGGGCAACTGTTTCTGGCTCGGGGATAACTTCAGGTTTTATCACTGGTGGTGATATCTCCACTTTTGGTACTTCCACTACTGGTACTGCTGGTGCCAATGCTCTGGAAGGAGGAATGTCGTCTCCATAGCCTACTTTAACCCTCTTCTTCTTCTCCTCTGGTTGTTTTCTGGGGATGAATTTGGCTGCCAAGACAACAGCAAGAATGGTAAAGAAGAGCGCAGGGAGAATGATAGACGCGTCAAGTTCCATGATGGTAGAATTATTTAAGGTTCACTTGTGAAATGTTATGTTTTCTGCA
This sequence comes from Coregonus lavaretus, assembly GCF_964263955.1. Lineage (NCBI taxonomy): Eukaryota > Metazoa > Chordata > Actinopteri > Salmoniformes > Salmonidae > Coregonus > Coregonus lavaretus. The sequence goes on from NC_139989.1 coordinate 48,736,701, forward strand.
GATGTATTATATGTGTACATGCAAAATTGTCCTTCTTGTTGTAGATGCCAGTTGGTGTGTTAGTCAGAGTGTAGTCCCAAGCACACTGTAGATCATCGCATCCGCGCTCCCACTGAACACAATCGTATAAACCCGCGGGTGTAAACGCTGACTTTAAAGTTTAGCGTCATCTCGGTCGCGTTCCCCTGCTCAGACATTGCATGCATCAACCAATGGTTGCATGCTACGTCATAGACTGTGCCGTCAGACACCAGATTGCTATAATGGTGCTTTCACGACAACTGGGAACCCGGATTAACAATTTTTCTCAGACGGAGCTCGTTTTTCCCCAGTAGTCTTGAACGCACTGAAGTCGGAGAGTTCCGAGTTTCCAGTTCTTTGAACATAGCAATTTTCATATGATTTGATTAGCTGGGTCATTCCTACATTGCAGTGCCTTCTTTTTCTGTCCCCAGGAAATATAACTTTTTATTTAGTGTAAAATGTGGATTCCAAAAGGCTTTAAATATAAGGTCAGGTGTCATTTACCTTAAAAACACAAAAATATGGATATTGAAAGGGAATGTTATGCATTTTGAACACTTTGTTTCAGTGGAGGTAAGCGTTTTTGCCATGACACCTGGTGTTATTCATCAAGTTCCACGAAAAATACAGTCTAAGCCATAACATATTTAAAATCTTTCTTCATTATTTTATAGTCCTAGTTAAATTCTCTCTCATCAATAAAAAATTGTTCATGATTATTGCATTTATAATTTTTTTATTTAAGATTTTCTGTGTGTCCCTGATATTACCTTCCACCCTGTTAGTTTGTTGTAATTCTCCATTTAACAAAGCAACCCCTTCCTACAATGACACCACATTCAGGAAGTGTCATCATGTCTTTGGTGGGAAAACAATGGTGCAAAGCTAAATAAATATAAACATATATTTTTCCACATTTCATGTTGTTAGTCTGTATGTCCCACTCATACATGTCCACCCTGTTAGGCTAAATTATAGAGAAAAGTAACATTTCTAAATGTAAAAATATGTTTGATAGAGAAGTTAAAATCCTGTTCAAGTGGTCACCATTATGCTAGCTCAATCTTGCTCACTCGCAGAGCTATGGTTAATTTAGGCTCCAAATTTCCACCCTTTTAGGATTATGCACCTAACAGGTTGGAAAATGCACCCAAAATAAATTAAGTGCCTGAGCTTGACCAATATGTTTTTCTAAAAGTTAAACATTTCCTTTTTCTGATAGAATACGTTTATTTTATTTTTATTCCAAAAGTTATGAGGTCCAAAAGGCACCACATGTAGGAATGACCCAGCTGATAGGTAAAATACCTAACCAGGTGTTGTAAGATCTGGCATGCGTCGTCAGCAACGCCTGGGCAGAGGTACGCGCCATTCCTAAAGAACTGCCAAGCTTGAGGAGTCTGCCTACTTTAAAGTGCCTTCAGAAAGTATTCATACCCTTTGACTTATTCCACATTTTGTTGTGTTACAGCCTCAATTCAACAGCTGTGAGTCTTTCTGGGTAAGTCTCTAAGAGCTTTCTTTTTTCTTGCTTTCTTTTTTAAGATCAGCTTAAAATAAATTACTTTCTGTTTCTTATCTCATTTATGAGATACAAACAAGTTGTTTTGCATCATATCTTATTGCTTTTTTGTTGTTTGTTTTAGTTTCAATACAGTATAATAATTAATACAATTCATAACTTGACAATATTTTTGAAATACATATTACATAATGGACGGCACACATTTGAAACATAAGAGCTTTCCACACCTGGATTGTGCAACATTTTTGCCCATTATTCTTTTCAAAAGTATTCAAGCTCTGTCAAATTGGTTGTTGATCATTGCTAGACAACCATTTTCAGGTCTTGCCATAGATTTTCAAGTAGATTTAAGTCAAAACTGTAACTCCGCCACTCAGGAACATTCACTGTCTTCTTTATAAGCAACTCCAGTGTATATTTGGCCTTATGTTTTAGGTTATTGTCCTGCTGAAAGGTGAATTCATCTCCCAGTGTCTGGTGGAAAGCAGATTGAGACAGGTTTTCCTCTAGGATCTTTACTACTTATAGCCCATAAAAACACATTGAATAACACATTCATAAATGTCAAAAAAATAAATAATAAGCAATAAGGTTTTTAACTGTCTGTCCTATATCTAAGAGACATAAGAAAGCTCAGGAAATATTTGTGTTTTTTTGGACACATATTTAACCCTTTATTTTTGTTGGCACAAAACTACCTCCATACTTCCATTCATTTGTATGGGTTACCTTTAGATGAGTCCCGTGACACTTGTGGGCAATGTTCCCTCTAAGCTGCGTGTGTGCAGGGGCGCGCAGCTCCCCCGAGACTGCCCCTCCGCGCAGAGAAACATGAGAGTTAACACTATCAACGTTTCCCTTTACTGTTAGAATTGTGATCGAATCAACACAATATTAACCACTTTCAATGCAACATACTGAAACAAAACGAACTATGCAAGAGATTTTGTTGTAGGAAGAATGCATCGTAGTAGGATTCTATTGCATTGACAGGCACGACTCAGGCACATACTCTACAAAGACCAGTGTGCCATAATCAATCAGAGGCAAAGTAGGCCTATATGCAAATCAACCATTGCCATATATGGATCTGTGCCATTCACTTTGAACTGGACTGTGTTTACAGCATGAGCAGTCATGAGTAGATGTGCTTGTTTTGAGATCAAAGCGAGAGCTACATGTAGCCACGTCTGCACATTTGTTCATATCCTTTGATAGTGAGTTATTAGCCCAGTTATAGATCATTTGTAGTAAGAAATGGGGGAGTGATTGCTTCCTACAAGAGCACAAAACGTGTGCATTTCTAGACATCTTTGAAAAGTGAGTCAAGTAAATAGCTTTTTTTTTGTCTTAAAGGGGCAGTGTTGTATTTTCAGACAGTCTTGAATAAACTAAGTAGCCAATAGGCAGAGGGTAGCATAATTTGTCTGATTCCCCGGTATGGGAATAATTTTATTTTGTAAAGTGGTTCCTTGCATCAAACAACACAACAACATTTTCAGTCACCTCCTTGTCTGAAGGACAAGTGGAGAAACAGATTAATGTCAAGCCCTGCATGTTTTTTTCCTCCAAAAGTCTAATGGAATGTAGGCCTACAATGAACACCACACATTGGCTGCTACTGTAGGCTGAACGATAGAACAGCTATTTCCATGTTAAAATGTTATGGGATGCATTTTCTCCATTGTTTCTGATGGTAGGCCACTCTGGTAGGCCTACATTATGATCAAATAGCCACAGTAGCTTACTTGACCACTGTTAAAACTGAAACTTAAAGCGGGTACAGAACGCCAGAAGTTGCACAGAACTTTCACAATGTTCAAGTTTGCACTCAGCAGACCTGACATTTTCTCAGTACCGAAAACAATTAGAGGGAACATTGGTTGTAGGCCAAACCGTTCAGATGCTACAGACGTTTTCTGGTCTGATGAACTGCGCTGTAGCTCTGACACTTTCAACCGCAGATGCAGGGCCACATAGGCAGATGCGGTGGATTGAGACGCAGCCTATGCAAAAAAACATATCTCTAGCTAAACCTGACGGAATTTGATGGGGATTTCTGTATTATGTAATTTAGATTGAAGCACCGGTGCGGCAATAGACTCTAGGGGGTTTAAAGTCACCATTGGCCTCATGGCGAAATCCCTGAGCGGTTTCCTTCCTCTCCTTCCTCTCAATTAGGAAGGACACCTGTACAGTATATTTGTATTGACTGGGTGTATTAATACACAATCCAAAGTGTAATTACTAACTAACCCTTGGTTAGGCCAAGGGTTTTGGATAGTTAGCTGAACAATTTATTGATTTAGTTGAAAACCTATGAACAATCTGTAAGGGGATTCTGATGAAACTATGGATATGTAGAATGAAACATACCAACACGTTACTGCATAAAAAAAGTATTTATTAACTCATCAACATTAATTTATTAACTTTGATCTGGTTAACGTCAAGGTATGTCTAACGTCAAGGTATGTCTGGGTGTACATCTAAATCTCTTAAAATGGCTTCCTCTCATCATTCTCCTTCATCTGCCCTGATCTGGACAGACAGGATAAGTGAAAGCAATATGGCAGAACCCTAATAGAGGGCTTCCTTTTTCCAGTCCTGTAGATTTAGATCAGTGCGGCTGAAGGGAGGAGGTCAACCAAAGGAAGCCACATTAGACCACTGAGATGTACCCATGTAGGCTCCTGGTTTTCACACCATTCCCCCATCGGATCCAAGGCACTACGTGACCGACCCCAGGGACCGTAATAGTGCTAAATGCTTGACATGAGGTGAGCACCTAATGGGTTAAAAACAGCACAAACACCAGACGCATTGACCACAAGTAGCAACACAACCTCTCATCTGCAGGCCAATGACAGTATCAATTGGTGCATATAGGCACTTTTGTCTAAAGACAGTGGAAAACACCTACTGCACAGACATACAGCAATTCACATATTTCAAAGTACTTTCAATCATTTTAGATGACAACGCCACAGTTTTAAAGCACAAAAAAACACAGAACTCCACAGAACAAAGTTATACAAGCAGAATCTGCATTCAACCCATTAACTTCTATTTGCTGAATAACAGTAATGTATTAATTAGCTAGTTGCTTTTGTTTGAATTTACACTAACGAAATACAAAGCAGTTGAATCATTGTAGAGCAGCTTAAGCCACATAATCTAGAAGCCACATGGATAGAACCATGAATTTAGTCTGTCCAAAATATCGACCTATCCCCTCACATAAAATGTATTTGCAATGTTTCAAACCCCCTTAGTTGCACTACACAGAGAAATAAGATCAAGATGTGCAACTACAAGGCCTACAATATGTTTACACTTTTCCCTGTGCCAGCCCTCATTTCTACCTTCGACACAACCGTTTCTTCTGGACTGTAAACCACACACACTGGTGCCAAGCTAGTGTGAGAGCTCTGGCATTGGTGCCCCCTTCTGTATGCGATGGAGAATTAAAAACGGTGGCTTGGAATCAGAACACAAGATCAAACACCTAGGGCTCGTTTCCCAGAAAGAGGTTAATTCTAATTCTGGACTAAAAGGCATCCGTGATAGAGACTTCTTTGAAAGTGCTTTTTAGACAAGGAATAGTCTTGATCTGGCTCTGGGAAACCAGCATCTACAACAGGGGTGTTATACTCATTTTGGCCCTTAGGGCTACATTCGGTCTTCATTTAGGTCCACTTGTATTGGTTATATTCCTCGCTGTCAAAATTGGCAAAAAATAGTTCTCTATCCATCGAATTTTCGATGCTCCCTGACTGTCTAGCTTTCGTTTCGATGACTGTTAGCAAGCTGGACAGGGTGAAGAGACTATAAAAGTATGTCCATTATCATTTCTACACAGTTTCGATTTGGTTTTAGTCATGTCAATTGAGATCGTTCTTCTCCGGAAAGATTCATGAAAGAAAAAAAAAAGGTTTGACACCCCTGATCTACAGTATAGCTGTGTAATGTCAAATAAATTGAATCGTTTTATTTCATTAATCTTAAAATGTTGATTAATATAGCAGCAAATGGCACACTTTTACACGAGAGGCACCACTATTAAATAACTCCAATTGTTTTCATAAAAATGTGAAAGTGTGTGCCAAATATGTGAGTAACCCATACGTAATTAAATTCACAGAAACATTACAGTAAAAACCAATCATAACCAGCCAATATTGCAAAAAAGGGTGTTTCTTTTTGGTGGAATTTTATTGTTGTTCATAGCCCAACATTCATTTGTGGCACCTGAGAGTGATTAATCTTACCCAAACTGTAGCTAAGGGAGTGTAGTACAGGCAATTTCACCTAAAAGGTCAAGCTTTTGAATGTCAAGCTGAACCGGCTAAATCTAAGTCAGGGGGGAACCCTTGGCCTTTATAGTTGTTGCTGGATGACTTGGGCTAAGTCTTGAAAAAGCTGTTTCACTAGACATGTGCATTAGTCTGCACTACAGATGCCAAGAGCAGCTAAATAAAAATGATATGAAAGAGAAATGTCACTATGCAATCTTTTCATTGCTTTCTAGCTCTGTTAAATGGTCTTGACTGGATTTGGGACTGTTGATTTGCTAACTATTTAATTTAATTAACTGTAACTGAATTAACTGTTTTGATTGCAGCACATACGCATACGAGTTCAACTGTTACTAGCAAAAGAAGCCCAGAGGATGAAAGCAGAAATATTATCAAATTAACCAAGAAAAAATATAATCAGTGGCTTCAAAGCAGCATCGTTCCTCTACCCTTACCCTTTCATACAGTATCGACTTACAGAACTCTCACAGTACACTTTAATATCTAAATATGGTCAAATCTGCCATGATAAAACTCAACTGGCATCCCATGTACTGCAAAGTAAAGTAAATCCAAAACACACCTATTCATCCATCCATCATCTCACTGTGAATAGAAAACATTTCCCAACTGAGCAACATAAGACCATGGCACTGTAGAGACAGGCCAGCCTGATAGGCTCCCTGCCTCAGCCCCAGTACCTGGTGTACAACAGGACAACAGCCCACCCCTCCCTCTCACTGAAATACTGCTCTTCCCACCCCCTACAAGCAACAGCAATATAGATTGACGTTTGACTAGAAGCTGAGCGGTGGCAGATAGATCTCCAGCAGGTCCACGCCTCAGGGGGAATCTCCTTTATCACAGCCTAGGGTTAGGCTGGGTCTCTGAGGCAGCCCTCTTATCTATCCAACAGACAGAGGGCCATCATAATCTCCTTTGGAGACACACAAATGAAAACAAACAAAATGGCCGCTCGGCGTGTGAGAGTCCCCCTGGGTGTGGCCTTATGGAGAAGCAGGGGCGGAGCGAGGGGGTCACCGGGAGGAGCTGCGCTCTTTGCTGACACAGTCGTCCTTGGTGCTGCTGTCTCCGTTGGACATCATGCCGCACGTCCTCCTCTTCTTCCGCCGGTGAGACATGGCGTCCCCCTCCGAGCCCGACTCAGCCTGCAGGGAGAGAGGGGCAAACCAGAAAGGCCTTGGTTACATCTCTCCATATAACATACTACACATCTATTTCATTCCATTTACATAATAGGAGGACTAGGTGTCACTGTCCCTCATACACATTGTTTACTCACAAACACCTGTTACCAATTTACATGCTATATACAGACAATCATCTGATGGCAGTAGTGTTCTTGTTCAGTGGAACACCTAAGTCAGCAGAACAGAATATTCTATCCAGGGGAAGGCAGGGCCTACCAACCACTACACAAGAGTAACCCCCAACCTACACCCAACAGCCCAACCCAACCTGATATGCATGTATATGTAACTGGAGGGACATGCTGTCCACCAAGCAGGCCTCTGCTCAAAAGACCGGGAGATATTCAACACCAGTTCCGCCAGCTCCAGAAACCCAAGACTGACCCGTGGCCATCTGCCCGCATGTGAACAGGTGACTGCTGCTATCCATCTTATAGTTCTACCTTACACCCAGCTCAGGGGTCCCTAGAGTAGAGGGCTACTGTATATTCATGTGTGAATACCACACTGTGTGTGTTTCGAGGAAATAGGATGTACCTCTGAGTCTGAATCAGAGGAGCTGGAGGAAGAGGAGGAGGAGGAAGAGTCACTGGAGCTGTCCGAGGCGATGCCAGTCGATTCCTGGAGGTCCACTTTGTCTGCTAGGGCAGCCATGTCTGGCCTCTCCTGCTTCAGGATACTGAGAGAGATTTTATGTATGAAAATAAACACCCTCCTAGTGGAAGTTAGTGGATCTGGGGTTAGGCTGGGGGGGGTCTAAATCAGTCCCTGAAAAACGAGTTTGGGGGCACTAGACGTTCACACCCCCTCCTCTGTAATTATCTCGGCCGTCTATGGGCCAAACGAACCCCCCCCCCTCCAAAATTCTAAAGATGCCAGGTGACAGTTCACCTCTGCTAAATCATAATTGGTCCAAATAAACAGTGACGCAAAACCCAGTGTACAGAATTGTTCCTCATATTCCACAGCCTCCCGACAGACAAAATATTTTAATGTTTCTTCTTTGACGAAATACTTATGTTCCTATAGCTGTGGGGGTTCTGTTCGGAGTGCTTACCGATACCACTTTCTGGATAGTTTGGGCCGGCCCCGCACAGTTTTATGCCACACGATGGGGAAGTTGGTGGTGCTGGCAAAGTTCTGAGTGATAGCGATGGTGGTGTCCATGTTGAGAACCACATGCCACCAGCCTCCTAGAGAACAAGCAACAGAGATACCCAGGATTAGGTTTAGGATCACCAAACCACAGAAAAGAAAACACAGAATGGCCAAGTACAAAAGTACACCATCTGACCTTCTCACATTGCAGAAAACATACTCTGTCCGAGGACATTTTGATGCAAATCTTGGTTATTCGTTTACAAGACCTTTATGGTATAAATTGCGCAACTAATGTTTCCGACACCTTGTAGAATCCACGCTCCGAAGAATTCAGGCTTTTCTGGAATCAAAGGGGGGTCCGACGCAGTACTAGATGGGTGTACTTAATAAACTGGCCAGTGAGTGTGTGTCATACACACATATACAGTGGGGGAAAAAAGTATTTAGTCAGCCACCAATTGTGCAAGTTCTCCCACTTAAAAAGATGAGAGAGGCCTGTAATTTTCATCATAGGTACACGTCAACTATGACAGACAAAATGAGAAAATAAATTCCAGAAAATCACATTGTAGGATTTTTAATGAATTTATTTGCAAATTATGGTGGAAAGTAAGTATTTGGTCAATAACAAAAGTTTCTCAATACGTTGTTATATACCCTTTGTTGGCAATGACACAGGTCAAACGTTTTCTGTAAATCTTCACAAGGTTTTCACACACTGTTGCTGGTATTTTGGCCCATTCCTCCATGCAGATCTCCTCTAGAGCAGTGATGTTTTGGGGCTGTCGCTGGGCAACACAGACTTTCAACTCCCTCCAAAGATTTTCTATGGGGTTGAGATCTGGAGACTGGCTAGGCCACTCCAGGACCTTGAAATGCTTCTTACGAAGCCACTCCTTCGTTGCCCGGGCGGTGTGTTTGGGATCATTGTCATGCTGAAAGACCCAGCCACGTTTCATCTTCAATGCCCTTGCTGATGGAAGGAGGTTTTCACTCAAAATCTCACGATACATGGCCCCATTCATTCTTTCCTTTACACGGATCAGTCGTCCTGGTCCCTTTGCAGAAAAACAGCCCCAAAGAATGATGTTTCCACCCCCATGCTTCACAGTAGGTATGGTGTTCTTTGGATGCAACTCAGCATTCTTTGTCCTCCAAACACGACGAGTTGGGTTTTTACCAAAAAGTTCTATTTTGGTTTCATCTGACCATATGACATTCTCCCAATCCTCTTCTGGATCATCTAAATGCACTCTAGCAAACTTCAGACGGGCCTGGACATGTACTGGCTTAAGCAGGGGGACACGTCTGGCACTGCAGGATTTGAGTCCCTGGCGGCGTAGTGTGTTACTGATGGTAGGCTTTGTTACTTTGGTCCCAGCTCTCTGCAGGTCATTCACTAGGTCCCCCCGTGTGGTTCTGGGATTTTTGCTCACCGTTCTTGTGATCATTTTGACCCCACGGGGTGAGATCTTGCGTGGAGCCCCAGATCGAGGGAGATTATCAGTGGTCTTGTATGTCTTCCATTTCCTAATAATTGCTCCCACAGTTGATTTCTTCAAACCAAGCTGCTTACCTATTGCAGATTCAGTCTTCCCAGCCTGGTGCAGGTCTACAATTTTGTTTCTGGTGTCCTTTGACAGCTCTTTGGTCTTGGCCATAGTGGAGTTTGGAGTTTGACTGTTTGAGGTTGTGGACAGGTGTCTTTTATACTGATAACAAGTTCAAACAGGTGCCATTAATACAGGTTACAAGTGGAGGACAGAGGAGCCTCTTAAAGAAGAAGTTACAGGTCTGTGAGAGCCAGAAATCTTGCTTGTTTGTAGGTGACCAAATACTTATTTTCCACCATAATTTGCAAATAAATTCATTAAAAATCCTACAATGTGATTTTCTGGATTTTTTCCCCTCAATTCGTCTGTCATAGTTGACGTGTACCTATGATGAAAATTACAGGCCTCTCATCTTTTTAAGTGGGAGAACTTGCACAATTGGTGGCTGACTAAATACTTTTTCCCCCCCACTGTATATACACATACATACACACACACACACACACACACACACAATACCAGTCAAATGTTTGGACACACCTACTCATTCAAGGGTTTTCCTTTATTTTTACTATTTTCTACATTGTAGAATAATAGTGAAGACATCAAAGCTATGAAATAACACATATGGAATCATGTAGTAACCAAAAAAGTGTTAAACAAATCAAAATATATTTTATATTTGAGATTCTTCAAAGTAGCCACCCTTTGCCTTGATGACAGCTTTGCACACTGTTGACATTCTCTCAACCACCTGGGATGCATTTCAATTAACAGGTGTGCCTTCTTAAAAGTTAATTTGTGGAATTTCTTTCCTTCTTAAAGCGTTTGAGCCAATCAGTTGTGTTGTGACAAGGTAGGAGTGGTATACAGAAGATAGCCCTATTTGGTATTATGGCAAGAACAGCTCAAATAAGCAAAGAGAAACGACAGTCCATCATTACTTTAAGACATGAAGGTCAGTCAATCTGGAAAATGTCAAGAACTTTGAACGTTTTTTAAAGTGCAGTCGCAAAAACCATCAAGCGCCATGATGAAACTGGCTCTCATGAGGACCGCCACAGGAAAGGAAGACCCAGAGTTCCCTCAACTGCAGAGGATAAGTTCATTAGAGTTACCAGCCTCAGAAATTGCAGCCCAAATAAATGCTTCACAGAGTTCAAGTAACAGACACATCTCAACACCAACTGTTCAGAGGAGACTGTGTGAATCAGGCCATCATGGTCGAATTGCTGCAAAGAAACCACTACTAAAGGACACCAATAAGAAGTAGAGACTTTCTTGGGCCAAGAAACACGAGCAATGGACATTAGACTGGTGGAAATCTGTCCTTTGGTCTGATGAGTCCAAATGTGAGATTTTTGGTTCCAACCGCTGTGTCTTTGTGAGATGCAGAGTAGGTGAACGGATGATCTCCGCATGTGTGGTTCCCACCATGAAGCATGGAGGAGGTGTGTGATGGTGTGGGGGTGCTTTGCTGGTGACATTGTCTGTGATTTATTTAGAATTCAAGGCACACTTAACCAGCATGGCTACCACAGCATTCTGCAGCGATACGCCATCCCATCTGGTTTGCGCTTAGTGGGACTATCATTTGTTTTTCAACAGGACAATGACCCAACACACCTCCAGGCTGTGTAAGGGCTACTTTACCAAGGAGGAGAGTAATGGAGTGCTGCATCAGATGACCTGGCCTCCACAATCACCCGACCTCAACCCAAATGAGATGGTTTGGGATGAGTTGGACCGCAGAGTGAAGGAAAAGCAGCCAACAAGTACTCAGCATATGTGGGAACTCCTTCAAGACTGTTGAAAAAGCATTCCAGGTGAAACTGGTTGAGAGAATGCCAAGAGTGTGCAAAGCTATCATCAAGGCAAAGGGTGGCTACTTTGAAGAAACTCAAATATAATTTATATTTTGATTTGTTTAACACTTTTTTGGTTGCTACATGATTCCATGTGTGTTATTTCATAGTTTTGATGTCTTCACTATTATTCTACAATGTAGAAAATAGTAAAAATAAAGAAAAACTCTTGAATGAGTAGGTGTGTCCAAACTTTTAACTCGTACTGTGTATGTATGTGTATATATATATATATATATAGAGAGAGAGAGAGAGAGAACAAAAATACACTGCTCAAAAAAATAAAGGGAACACTTAAACAACACAATGTAACTCCAAGTCAATCACACTTCTGTGAAATCAAACTGTCCACTTAGGAAGCAACACTGATTGACAATAAATTTCACATGCTGTTGTGCAAATGGGATAGACAACAGGTGGAAATTATAGGCAATTAGAAAGACACCCCCAATAAAGGACTGGTTTTGCAGGTGGTGACCACAGACCACTTCTCAGTTCCTATGCTTCCTGGCTGATGTTTTGGTCACTTTTGAATGCTGGCGGTGCTTTCACTCTAGTGGTAGCATGAGACGGAGTCTACAACCCACACAAGTGGCTCAGGTAGTGCAGCTCATCCAGGATGGCACATTAATGCGAGCTGTGGCAAGAAGGTTTGCTGTGTCTGTCAGCGTAGTGTCCAGAGCATGGAGGCGCTACCAGGAGACAGGCCAGTACATCAGGAGACGTGGAGGAGGCCATAGGAGGGCAACAACCCAACAGCAGGACTGCTACCTCCGCCTTTGTGCAAGGAAGAGCAGGAGGAGCACTGCCAGAGCCCTGCAAAATGGCCACAAATGTGCATGTGTCTGCTCAAACGGTCAGAAACAGACTCCATGAGGGTGGTATGAGGGCCCGACGTCCACAGGTGGGGGTTGTGCTTACAGCCCAACACCGTGCAGGACGTTTGGCATTTGCCAGACAACACCAAGATTGGCAAATTCGCCACTGGCGCCCTGTGCTATTCACAGATGAAAGCAGGTTCACACTGAGCACGTGACAGACGTGACAGAGTCTGGAGACACCGTGGAGAACGTTCTGCTGCCTGCAACATCCTCCAGCATGACAGGTTTGGCAGTGGGTCAGTCATGGTGTGGGGTGGCATTTCTTTGGGGGGCCGCACAGCCCTCCATGTGCTCGCCAGAGGTAGCCTGACTGCCATTAGGTACCAAGATGAGATCCTCAGACCCCTTGTGAGACCATATGCTGGTGCGGTTGGCCCTGGGTTCCTCCTAATGCAAGACAATGATAGACCTCATGTGGCTGGAGTGTGTCAGCAGTTCCTGCAAGAGGAAGGCATTGATGCTATGGACTGGCCCGCCCGTTCCCCAGACCTGAATCCAATTGAGCACATCATGTCTCGCTCCATCCACCAACGCCACGTTGCACCACAGACTGTCCAGGAGTTGGCGGATGCTTTAGTCCAGGTCTGGGAGGAGATCCCTCAGGAGACCATCCGCCACCTCATCAGGAGCATGCCCAGGCGTTGTAGGGAGGTCATACAGGCACCTGGAGGCCACACACACTACTGAGCCTCATTTTGACTTGTTTTAAGGACATTACATCAAAGTTGGATCAGCCTGTAGTGTGGTTTTCCACTTTAATTTTGAGGGTGACTCCAAATCCAGACCTCCATGGGTTGATACATTTGATTTCCATTGATAATTTTTGTGTGATTTTGTTGTCAGCACATTCAACTATGTAAAGAAAAAAGTATTTAATAAGATTATTTCATTCATTCAGATCTAGGATGTGTTATTTTAGTGTTCCCTTTATTTTTTTGAGCAGTGTATAAGCGCAACATGTAGTGTTGGTCCCATGTTTCATGAGCTGAAATAAAAGATCCCAGAAAGGTTCCTTAAGCACAAAAAGCTTATTTCCCTCAAATGTTGCACACACACATTTGTTTACATCCCTGTTAGTGAGCATTTCTCCTTTGCCAAGATAATCCATCCACCTGACAGGTGTGGCATATCAAGAAGCTGATTAAACCGCATGATCATTACACAGGTGCACCTTGTGCTGGGGACAATAAAAGGCCACTCTAAAATGTGCAGTTTGACTGCAGAATGTTCATTTCTCTACCAGAAGCCGCCTCCGTCATTTTAGAGAATTTGGCAGTACGTCCAACCGGCCTCACAACTGCAGACTACGTGTATGGCGTCGTGTGGGCGAGCTATTTGCTGATGTCAACATTGTGTACAGAGTGCCCCATTGTGGCGGTGGTGTTATGGTATGGGCAGGCATAAGCTATGGACAACCAACACAATTAGATTTTATCAATGGCTCTGATCAGTCCCTACACCCAAACGAGGGCATTGCAAATGAGGGCATTGCGTTCATCCACCTCTGGCCTGCTGGCTCCCCTACCTCTGCAGAAGCATAGTTCCCGCTCAGCCCAGTCAAAACTGTTCGCTGCTCTGGCACCCCAATGGTGGAACAAGCTCCCTCACGACGCCAGGACAGCGGAGTCACTCACCACCTTCCGGAGACATTTGAAACCCCACCTCTTTAAGGAATACCTGGGATAGGATAAAGTAATCCTTCTACCCCCCCCTTACCCCAACCCCCCCCCCAAAAAAAATCAACAACAAAAAAAAATACATTGTGAAGTGGTGATCCCACTGGCTATAAGGTGAATGCACCTATTTGTAAGTCGCGCTGGATAAGAGCATCTGCTAAATGACGTAAATGTAAATGCAATTAGAATACACAGAGATAACACAACGAGCTCCTGAGGCCCACTGTTGTGCCATTCATCCGCCACCATCACCTCATGTTTCAGCATGTTAATGCACGACCCCATGTCGCAAGGATCTGTACACAATTCCTGGAAGCTGAAAATGTCCCAGTTCTTCCATGGCCTGCATATTCACCAAACATGTCACCCATTGAGCATGTTTGGGATGCTCTGGATCGACGTGTACAACAGCGCGTTCCAGTTCCCGCCAATATCCAGCAACTTCGCACAGCTATTGAAGAGGAGTGGGACATTCCACAGGCCACAATCAACAGCCTGATCAACTCTATGCGAAGGAGATGTGTCGCGCTGCATGAGGCAAATGGTGGTCACACCAGATACTGACTGGTTTTCTGATCCCCACCCCTACTTTTTTTTTTTTAAGGTATCTGTGACCATCAGATGCATATCTGTATTCCCAGTCATGTGAAATCCATAGATTAGGGCCTAATCAATTTATTTAAATTGACTGATTTCCTTATATGAACTCTATCTGAGTAAAATCTTTGAAATTGTTGCATGTTGCGTTTATATTTTTGTTCAATATATACACACAGCTATAATATATGTATTCACAGCACGTAACATAGGTATATCACGTCTCACCAAAGACATTTACATTTTAGTCATTTAGCAGACGCTCTTATCCAGAGCGACAGAGCGACTTACATTATTCTTTTATTTATTTATTTTTTATTCATACTGGCCCCCCGTGGGAATCGAACCCACAACCCTGCCGTTGCAAACGCCATGCACTACCAACTGAGCTACATCCCTGCCGGCCATTCCCTCCCATACCCTGGACGACGCTGGGCCAATTGTGCGCCGCCCCATGGGTCTCCCGGTCGCGGCCGGCTACAACAGAGCCTGGAGACCTTTCATACTTACAGTCTGTTCTGCCCTACTTTTACATAATATATTTCCTAACAAACTGAGGACCCCTGTCCTTTTCAGATCTTGACAAATTATTCAAAATCGCTGAAGAAAGACAAAAACGACTTCTCTCTCTCCAGTCAAAGAGTATTCAAAGTGAAAGATAGACCAGACATGTCTATAAAATGGCAGCAGTAGCCCACTGACCAGGGACAAACACAGTCTCCCCTGGTCCCTGCAGGATCTCCAGGGGTCTGAACTCAGCGGGCCAGGTTGGCTGCTGGGTGCGTGGGTACACCACGCTGAACCAGGTGATGGCCTCATCCTGCTGGTTGCCCCCGTCCTCCCGGGTCACCTTGATCAGCTCCCGGGGCGTGTGGGTGGGGAACAAGCACCAGCGCTTGTGCCCCTGCACCAGGGCATTCCAGGCACTCGTACCCAGCGGGTCAATGTGGATGCCAGTGCCAGAGCGGGCAGGACCCATTACAAACCATCTGTGAAAAAATACATAAAAATAAAGGGACAGGTGTTACTAGAGTTAGTTAAACTACACAGAACATACAATAACATTGCAGCTATTTTAGTTAACGTTACTGAGGATCGCTCTTACCTGTAAGGAGGCCTGCGCTTCTCGCCGGCGAACTGGAAGAGGTCGTCCCTAAAGTAGACTGGCACCTGGTAGTCCTCCAGCAGCTTACGGCGCTTGGCGTGCTCGCCGTAGCTGCTGTCGAAGATGTAGAGTGGGCTGTCGTCCTGTGTGGACTCCAGGTACTCCACGTAGTACTTCATCTTCATCTTCACAGAGTAACCGTCGTTGTCCTCACCACACTTGAACTTCTGGTTGCGGTACTTACGTTTGAGGCGCTCCATGGTCCACTTCTCGCGGGCTGGCCAGGTGTCCTGACAGTTGAGCAGCACCACAGGTTTGTAGGGCCTCTCGAAACGCTGGATGAACTCCTCTGCGCTGAGACGCAGGGTGTCCACACGCTCAACATTGTCCTGTGAGACGCATACGGCAGACATGTCAGTGCCAGGAGGTAGAAGGGATTATATACGCAAATGGTATATTATATTATTATAAAAAGGTCTGTTTGTGTGAAAGAGAGAGTTGAGGGCTACATTTCATGAATGTACGCCTACTTTAATCAACACTTTCTCAATAACCATTCTACCAATACAAATTACTTTGTACTGAATTCAAGGGGAACACTAGTCATTTCTGACTTAATGCTTGCCAGTCATTGGGCCTAGTATTGGTCTCGCAGATTGAGGTTGAGTGTTTTACAAAACTGCATCGCAATAAAATATCAACTGTTGTTTAGGTAGAGAGCCAGGCTGTTTTTGAATGCAATGACACCAACTGGAACATTAAGGAGTAGACTCGGAGGAAGACAATTTGACAGTCTGATCTGGGGCAAAGGGAATACAAAAGGTGATGGGCATTTTTGTTCCCCTTTTACATGGAATAATGGGGTCCGACATTTTTTAAAGGCTAAATTCAGAAGCACACCCCCAAAAGAGAGGGAATGAAACAAAAATGCTGTTGAGATGTTGACCTATATGACATCTCTTAAAACTACCTAAGCCAGGGTTCTTCAATTCCGGTCCTGGAGGGGCTAATTCAGACCTGGGACACCAGGTGAGTGCAATTAACTACCAGGTAGAAATAAAAAACATTAGTGTTTCGGCCCTCCAGGACCGGAATTGAAGAACCCTGACCTAAGCTTTGAGTGTCATGGGTATTCTTAGCCAGCCTGAGCAGCCCTTCTTAACTCTCTTGTGATTAAAACAAAATGCCATCATCAGCTGTCTATTGGGTCTGAGCACATGGGTCAGTAGGCTGGCTACCTGTTGGTGGTGACTGGCTAATCTTCACATGTAGGCCTCAATGAAATACAAATGTAACAATATTGTCACGATTTCACAACAAAGTAACTAGACACCGTCAAACTAATAAGGTCAAGTATTAATGGAATGGGCTGTGGCACACAGAGTTTGAGTCCAGAGTGACAGATTTGACAGTTGCGCCAATGAAGACCGCTGTGCGCTGAAAGCGCAGCAGTAGCCTACGTGACCATCCGCACTGGTTTTGTAATGTGAAACGTGTTGACAGAACTAACATGGCTAACTAGCCTAGCATGGATAGCGTTCTACCGACAGTTTACCTTCACTGAGCGGTGTGACACATCGAAACTCTTGCAATAGTCATGTTTCGTCCAGTCTGAAGAGTCCTTCAGCTCAGGTCTGGCGCTCCGCTTCGCCTCTTTGATCCTCTTCTTACTTTTATGGTTCATTCCTCCAAATTTAGGGAGTTGTCTTGAGTTAGCTAGCTCGCTAGACTGGGGTGTGTAGACAAACACATTTGCTAGCTTGACTTGCTAGCTAGTGGTGAAGCTAACGTTAGTTGAGTGGCTAGCGTAGCGGCTGGTCTGGAGTTAAATTTAAACGGTAAGCAACTTCATACGAGTACTTTGTTGGTGTTACTGAAACACGACACGTTGGCCTTAAAATTAAGATGTTGTTCTAAGCATACTTTTAATAGCGAGGAAGCTGCTCGGATGAAATTAGCTAAGCAGCTAACTACAACAATGCTCTTGCAACCAAACGCGGGGGTATCTACAATTTGAAACCCGCCCACCCAGAGAGCCGTAAGAAGTTCGTTGGCCACGTACAAGAGCGGGTCATACATCCGAGAAAACCGATTGGATAAAATGTGGAATACGCCTTCCCACCAGAGTCATTAGCACATGTCATTGGCTGTATACCGTCTACGTTTTCACCGTCCATCAGCAGACAGACGCAAGCATGTCTGTTTTTTGGGAAATACGGATTTAATGACAGTAAACGTATTGTTTTAGCACTGAATTTATTTACTAACTCTCACAATTGGGATGGTAAAATGGAAAACAGAGCAACTGAGATGTCCAACATATTGCATAAGTCCTTCACGTTCGAAGAATACGAGGACCCAAAGCAATCACTGAATGTTTCCATCCCTGAGGTTTTTGCGCACTTTCTAATCTACACTTTTTCCATGTGTAACCAGTGATGTTGCTGTAAATAACAATATTGCTCGCCTACAACTGCACTGTAGTAATTGACCCTGAAGCCTGCCGAGTTCCTTGGAGAGGTGTACAGAAGTTATCCTGCCAGCCAGACTTTTCTGAATCAATGGAAGTTGTTTTGACATTCATGTGAACTGTAATCATGTCGTTTCTCCACTCTGTACTAGGTCCTTGATCCACAATATGGGATGTATGTCTGGCCTTGTGCAGTGGTATTAGCACAATATGTGTGGACACATAGGGAAGAGCTGATCCACAAAACGGTGCTAGAGGTAATTTACTGAACCAAACCTTTATTCAGTGTACTCTCCAATTAACTTATATTTACCGTCTGAATGTGTAACTTGTTTCTGAAACAAACTATTGAATCAGAATGCACTGCTGTTTGTTCACAGCTTGGGGCTGGCGTGAGTTTACCTGGTGTGGTGGCAGCAAAGTGTGGGGCACAAGTGATCTTGTCAGACAGTGCAGAACTTCCACTGTGTCTGGAGAACTGTAGGCGCACGTGTGAAGTGAATGAACTGCCCAATGTGCTTGTGGTGGGTATTACCTGGGGAGAAGTCTCCCCAGACCTTCTGCTCCTCCCTCCATTAGACATCATCTTGGGATCAGATGTTTTCTATGAGCCTGAAGGTGAGTTCAGACTGACCAGTTCATTTGGGAAATGTGAGCAGATAGTTCTGAAACTCAACTATGAATTTACAACTTTCAGATTTTGAAAATGCCCTGGTGACCATCTCCTTCCTCTTGAGGAAAAACCCTGTGGCCCAATTTTGGACAACTTACCAAGAGAGAAGGTATGCCTTTCAGGACCGTATGTGGCTGTCAGTCAATGTCAAGTAAACATTACTCAAATTGATTATTTGTCTTAATGTTTCAGTGCTGACTGGTCCATAGAGGCATTGCTGCACAAATGGAACTTGAAGTGTGTCAACATTCCACTGGAGAAATTCCACGCCAACAAAGACCAACTAGCTGGGTCAACACTTCCTGGAAGCCATGCTGTACAAATGATTATAACTGAGGACAAGGAAAGCTGAATGACAATAAAGACATAAAATGGTGTCAATGTATCCTTCAGTTACTGCCAGCAAGGCATATTCAAATTCGCCAAATAGTCATCAAGACCCAATACAAGATCAATGGTTCAAAACACAATGCATTATAAAATAGTCTAAGTTGTATAGTAGTGTTGTCAAAGTAAGTTTTAGAATGAAATTGATTACACGAAAGCCAAACATTTTAGAAGATAATTTTTATTAGCTTTCACATTGGACACTTATACTCTTGCAAGGGGGAAAAGGAATGCACAAAAGGGCAAGACAGAATGCATCTGTTCTGTTTGACAATGAAACAAACAAAAATTAGCATACCATACTTGGTGCTCCGAATTAGAGAACATTTAAACTTGTGTTGAAAGCAAGACAGGCATTCTACCGATGGTGAATTTGTAGCAGCCATTTAAGTTGGCCACCATCACAGCATTGTAGCCACAGGGGCATTCCCGGAGAACACTGGAAACAGCCAAGCACTGCAACACGCCACCTTAACAGCTAACCAGCAATACTCAACTGCTACACAACTGCGCCTAGTGCACAAAAAATACAGGAGAGAAGATTAGAGTCACAATTAAATTAAAGATAAACCTACATCGCAAAGTTCACTTGCAAGTAAATCTGTGCTTGGTTCTTTCCGTACTTATCCTAAAAGCTTTTGGAAGCCCTATCCATTTAAACTTCTGTAATGGCCTTTCACTAACCCCATATCTTCCTGAACAGTTCTCATGAAACCCAAAATAACAGTTGTAAAAGCTAGGCCAGCAAATCTTCACTATGACAGTTTTAGATACTGAAAATAGCCATGCAGTCCAACTAATTCAAATCCCAGCAGTATTGCCCACCTACCTCAAAAGCACAGTAAGTATTTATTTAAAACATTGCACACTGAAAGACAAGTCTGGGCAAACAAAAAACAAATACAAAAACAAAAAAAAAAAACACCTTCCGGTCAAGATACAATAATAACCTTTTACACCAGAAATCATTGTATGGACAGGGTCCGCAGTCTGACGTCCTCATTGGCGTCTCATCTGAAAAAGGTTTGAAAGACAAGCTGTAAGAAACAGGTGTTGGAAAACAAATCGCTACATTTTGTCTTAAACCTCTAGTAATGAAGTGGCGACGACTTGTTAACTTGACCACCCCTCCCTCCAGATAGACGTGGAGACACCTCCAGGCCATTTGCATGGCATAATCAGCTGCCAATGTAATGCCAACTTCATGTGAATAGCACATTTCCCCCATATTAGTAGGTAACTAGTCTACATTTGAAAAAAATTAGCCAAATCAAAAGCTATGCCAATACCCATTTCTGATGGTTGAAATTGTTTGGTTCAAGGAAGGAACCAACGTCAAGAGACGCCCAGGCTTCACAAAATGAGAAATCTTGTCATGAGAAACCAGAGTCAGACAAACCTTGGTTCCCTCCTGAGCACAAGTATTTGCCCCCAAAAGGCCGAGAGCATGACCTGGAGGACAATGCAAGGCTTCTGTCCATTGTCCTGCAGACGTACCTCAACACCACCCCAACACTGACTGCAACCTGCAACCGGCCTGCAACCTGCAACCGGCCTGCTCCATAGCAACCCCCACAGCAGCAGGTGCCCGGACAGCTCACACACCCAGCTCACTAACTGCTCATACTGCCTCAAACTCCTCTTTTGCAAACAGGATTCCGCAGCTTGGAGGAAAGAATTCCAGATTTTTTTTGAACATTTTATTTTGATGGTAAAAAATTATTTTCAAATACCACAGATGTACATGTCAAGAACGGACCTCTACACTGATAACGAACTGGAACATTGGGCAGGACAGAGTAAAATTGTGACAAAGGAATAGTCCCAAAAATCCATCAAATGTGAGTTTAAGGCAACGACCATATGGGACAGTTTTCCATTCTGCTTTGCCATGCCCAGTGTTACAGTAATATGCATAACCATTTTGAGGTGGAAAAAGACAGTGTTAAAGCAGCTCACATTTGGTCAAGACATCCCACAACCAACCCCCTTCTATTCAACCACAGATAACCATTGAAAAGGGAGAGATAGTGCAAATCCATCCCACACATGACCCTCCCCATGCTATTCATACACTAAATTGTAACGCTAGACTTCACCTCAAACAATTTACAAAAAGGTAGTGTTACGGTGTTCCCATCTCCTTGCCCAACACTTACCATTTTGTCACTCATCTATGGGGTTTCAGCGCCATTCGCCCCAGGTGACTTGGGCTGGCTCTTGGATCTTGACCGTGAGCCTCTTTCTGCAGGGGTGTGGCTCCTGGAACGGGACTTTGACTTAGGGGTCTTGGATTTGGATCTGGAGCGGGACCTGGATGGGGACTTGGCCTTGTCTCTCTTAGGGGAGCGGGACTTGGAGCGAGAGTAGGAACGGGACCTTGATCGGCTGTTGCGGGAACGGCTGCGGGAACGAGATCGGCTTCTGCTCCGGGATCTGCTGCGTCTCCGACGCCTGGGACTGGGGGGAAAACTAGAGTAAGTTCGGTGTGTTGAGTTATCGCCCATCTAAAACAGTGGTAAACGTAAGGCCACAGCACCCTCAAAACGCTGCTAAATTATCAGGTCAATGAACCATGCATGTAATGGTGGCTGTTTGACGCTACATAATCGATACAAGGGCCATAAGGTAGCGTTACAACATTCAAGTTCCTACACAAACATTATGCGTCATAGCTAACGTTAGCCAAGTAAACGTAAATTTCACTGTAAATAATTACTACATATCTAACAATGAAAAACGACCCAATCGAAGGAGAGCTAGAGCAACTACTTAACCATGTGCTCAGCTCTTACCTCCTACTTCGTCGGCCATCACCCCCGTACCTCCGGGGAGCACCTCCACGCCGACGGTCACCACGCTCTCCACGGTCACCACCACCTCCATGGTGAGAATCTGGGGGACGACCATAGCGGGCCATCTGGACTCTCAGCTCGCGCCCATCGAGCACCGCACCATCCATTGCGTCCATCGCATCCTCTGCGTCCCGCTTGTCATGGAATCGCACAAAGGAGAACCCTCTGCTCTCTTTCGTATAACGATCTCGGGGGATGTAAACATCTCCTACCCTACCATACTTTTCGAAGACACGGCGAAGGGTCTCAGGTGAAGTTCGGTACGTCAGATTATCCACTTTAAGAGAAGTCATGCCCTCAACATCGGGCGGGGGCCTACCATAACTCATGTTGCAGATAGCTTAGCTAGCCTAGCTAACAAACACGCAACGGTACTATCAGAAAATGAGGGTGAAAGGTCAACACCCGCGTAAAGTTTTTGATTAAAAGTATCGTACTTAAACACCCTGCTCGCTATATGTCGAGTTTTTCTTAAAAAACTGAAATATAGCTTTCCAAATTTATGACGATTTCCTTAGCACATACCATTTGTTCGCACGAGCTGTTGTCCCTTGCTCCTCCTCGTTGAATGAGGTTGATGAGGAACGCTGCTGCGTATTTATTTGGAGGGAAAAGCAACACAAATCTTCAAATTACACATTTTCAATCACAATTCAATACCCCAAAACATATGATATTATATACAAATAACTTGGATGGGACACAAATGGAAAATAATTTCAATTCAGTAATGTTTTCAAATGTTTGACCCGGAAACGAGAGTGACGTCAGACTAGCAAATAAACTCAGTTTCCCAGTGGGCTTTGGCTTATACGGCGGTGCAGTGTCAGCTGATTTATCTCACATGACGAACAGTTTCGGTCACTCACTGAGAATTATTCAAAGACCGTTTTAAACTAGACGGGGGGAAAGTATTGTAGTCTAGTACATTATTGTTGGATTCTTTCTAGGATTTGAGTCCATCTGCTAACTCCACAAGTCGTTATTGGTTTGCTAACTATGTAGCTTGCACAAACAAGGACTATACAGTGCAGCACCCGAGTCGGTAAGTTGTTTTCTTCTTAAATGGCTAAACAGACAAAAGCAAGGAAGTACTGTAGTGATTATTTGGTAGCAGATCTAGCTAGATATGTATTGTTTGGACAATAGTTCATATTCATAGCATTGTTTGTATTTCCCAACCTTTCTACAAATTTCTCAACAAGGTTGTTTTGATTCTGTTCTTTTTCAGATGAGCTGTGGGCCCCTTCAGAGGTTTTTTAACTAACCCATTTCGTCAAGTAATATTACAGTGACACCCTGCAGCAAGCATGGGTCCAGAGGGAAAGACACTCTTGAACATCATAATCCTGGGTTTTGGATTTATGTTCATGTTCACTGCTTTCCAAACATGCGGCAATATAGAGGTATGGTTGAACTGACAAATGATACATAGAAATTCAAGCCACACAACTGTAGGAAACCTACAGGGGAAATTGATATTGATGGTGTCATTTGTTTATGTCTCGTGCTTTTTCAGCAAACTGTGATCAAGAGTTTCAACAGCACTGAATTCCATGGGAGTGGATACACAAGGTAATTCATTGTGATGCTGAAATACTGTGACTTTGTCCTATGATAAACATTAGAACTGTTGGAAGATCGTAATCCTGTCTCTCTCTCAAATAGGTCTCCAAAGGTAAGTAATTGAATCTGCCCAGTTTAGACAACAAAGTTGACTTTCAGTTCTCTACAATATCCCAGTTTGCCGAGGTATTACGTAAATAACATGCATATGACTGTGCTGTTGTAGGGCCTCGTTTGTGATTTCATTGCTGCTGTTGGCCTTTATGGACATCTTAATGACACCACCCATGGCAGGCAAACACCTGGCTTTTAAAAAAAATAAAACATATCCCTAGTGACTTAGAATAAAACGCCTGCAGTTGTAGCCATGTTGCTAAATTTTTTTATGAATAGCGGTATTACATTGGTGCAATAATAATCTAATTCGTTTTTACACATGTCTTTACATGTAGCATGGCCATCATCTATGGAGTTTTCTCTGCATCCAACCTGATTGCTCCCTCAGTAGTGGCTGTTATAGGACCCCAATTGTCCATGTTCTTTAGTGGATTAGTATACAGGTGAGCACACTCTTTTGACCTTTCTTTAAATCAACCCACTGTAGCCTATACCTGTTTACAGAACTGTTTATTTACCTATTCTCTGAGTGTGCATAAAGTACTTGTTTTCATTAGCTTATTTGTGATGTTAAAGCTGTTCAATGTTTTGTTTCCATCAGTGGATACATTGCCATGTTCATCCACCCCTTCACTTGGAGCTTCTACACAGCCTCTGTAGTAGTTGGAATAGCAGCTGCAAGTAAGAAGACTATGTGCTATTCTTACTTGAGAATTAGACTCGTATCTCTATCACCACATAACCCTCTTTCTTTTCTCTTTCCATCTGTGGCCTAGTATTGTGGACAGCTCAGGGGAACCTACTCACCATCAACTCTACAGATGCCACCATTGGCAGGAACAGTGGTATTTTCTGGGCCTTGCTACAGTTCAGGTACTTCTTCTTACATTTACATCATTTAGCAGACGCTCTTATCCAGAGCGACTTACAAATTATTATCAGCATAACTGTATTGATTGCAGCACTGTTTAGCATAGCTTTTTCACCCTAGTACTAAATCCATGGTGTTGCACTGCCTAACATGTATCTATCTCATTTTGCAGCTTATTCTTTGGAAACATGTATATTTATTTTGCCTGGCATGGCCATGTTCACATATCAGGTATGTCATCAGTTTTGGTTAACTTTTTAGTATAACAATGTAAATATATTTTGAACGTATTCTACCTAGATTCATGAGTCTTTTCCCCTTTCCTTTTTATAGTATCTAGCATTCCCTAAGTTCCCTTGACACAATGAGGAAATCTCATTTTGGCCATAAGTTACTGACACATGCTGCTGGTGGTGTGTGTGTGTGTGTGTCTAGACAAGGATCGCCAGACGGTGTTCATCTCTCTCACGGTCATCAGCCTGGTGGGCAGCTTCCTGTTCTTCTTGATCCAGAAGCCAGAGCCTGAGGCCACACCCTCCGAGGCATCTGAGTCCACAGAGAGCGCCTCTATCATTGTGTGAGTGCAGTCTGCAGACAGGCTGGGCTGGAAAACATGGTCTAGGTCTAATGTTAGAGTAAACTAGCACAAGAAAGATTGTCCTTATCTACCCTTTTATTGACCAGAATCACGCATGTTGTCATGCATACATACACACATCAAATATTGATATACTAATAGATATGCCATACAAATGGTGTTTGTGCATTCTGTACCTGCCGTTGTATGTAAGGTACAGTGTATTCCTCCATAGGCCTGTGTTGAATCTGGATAATTCTGTATTTCTCTATGTTTGGATAGGCTGTACTTAAGTTTATTTATGGATTTCTCTTCCTTGCAGAGCGACTCCAGGTCTCGGTTCCCAGGCTCTGGACGCTTTGAGTGAGTCAGAGTTCATTGGTTGCAACTTACTTCAATCTGTCTTATCAGCAATATCCACAAAGGCCCAGAGCTCAGCTGACTGATATGTGCCCTCTTCTTACAGAGAAAGCGTTGCAGTTGTCTGTCACTAAAGAGATGCTACTGCTAAGTATCTCCATAGCATACACAGGTGGGCAAATTAATTCCAATTCCTTCAGGAAAAAGCTGGTTTGGGCTATTTCCATATGAGGAAACTTCTTTCAGTGGATGCTAGTATAGAATTATAGAAATATAAACGGATGCATATTCAATTAACATTGAGTATGTTTGAATGCGTAACCATAGATTCTATGTGTGTAACTCTTGCTCCGTCTCCACCTTCAGGCCTAGAGCTGACATTTTACAGCGGGGTATACGGGACATGTATAGGAGCCATGACACGATTTGGGGACGATGCGAAGAGTCTGATCGGGCTCTCTGGCATTTTCATTGGCCTGGGAGAGATCATAGGTGAGTCTGTTACCACTGTTGATTCTAAGTAGTTTTTTATCTTCAGTGATGTTTCGCATCACATGATACACGTGAGGTTAGGAAAGCAGATAAATTGGGTTGCCAGGAAGGGACTGATGATTCGAGGAAGTAAACGCCTCTGTTTTTGCTGTGCCTCTGTGTGTCCAGGAGGGGGGGTGTTTGGGATGCTGAACAAGTGCAACCGGTTTGGGAGGAACCCGGTGGTGCTGCTGGGGCTGATCACTCACTTCGTGGCCTTTTACCTGATCTTCCTGAACATCGCCAGTGATGCCCCTATTGCCCCAGAGGAGGGCACACACCTGCAGGCATACATCACCCCCAGGTACACAGCAGGGCTTACTCAGATGGCCCATTTAACAATCACCATAGATTACTATTACAACAATTCTACTGTACTTTGCATATGAATACAGTAGGTCAGGACATGAGCATTATGTTAAGTGTAGCAGTAGTGCATAATTGCATTTTAACTCTGATATCAGGTTACTGCAGATTGTGTAAGGTTCCATGTCTGTATTAACCTGGGATGTTGTCTGTTCAGTGTTGAGGTGGCGTTGCCTTATTTGCTTAACCTGTTGTGTTCTGATGTGTGTCCACAGTGTTGAGGTGGCTCTGCTGTATTTTTGACTGTATTGTGTGTTCAGTGTTGAGGTGGCTCTGCTGTGCAGCTTCCTGCTGGGCCTGGGGGACAGCTGCTTCAACACCCAGCTGCTGAGCATTGTGGGATTCATGTTCCGGGAGGACAGCGCTCCTGCCTTCGCTGTTTTCAAGTTTGTCCAGGTACATTGATATCTGTTAGGCCTACACACACGGTATGGTTTGCTATCTATGGTGGTGATGTATTACTCGGAATGATTTGAAGAAATATAACATTGAGTTATTTGCATGATATATCCCTCGATTCCCCATACTTTCTATCCACTGTTGTTGTATTACAGTGGTGTAACTTGGTGCTCTTGTCCTCCACAGTCCATCGCAGCAGCCCTGGCCTTCTTCTACAGTAACTATCTCCTGCTGCACTGGCAGCTGCTCATCATGGTTGTGGTGGGCTTCCTGGGCACGCTATCCTTCTTCGTGGCTGAGTGGATGGTGGTCTCCAGCAGACGGGACACTGACTATGACAGCATATGACAACCTATGGGAGGAGGGGGCCACGGTGAGAGGAACTATTCACACCTGGATAGGTCATCCGGGGAAGAGTCAGTGTAACACCTTTCTATCAACCCAGCTATCCTTTGGAATCCTTCAACTGATATTTTGACTGGCCCACCTCAGCCCCAATAAGCAGAGACTGTTTTAGCATAGTCATTCACAGCTCTATTGATTTTTGCCTTTCAAGTGTAAGAGACAATTTAATACTGTATGTTTTACTCTGCTTGGAGTAAATCAGTTGTGCACAGAGGAGCCTTTATTTTCACGTTCAATGTCATTCACTGTGCTTGTGTCTTTATGTAGATGTTCAGCTGGTTGGTTTCAATGTGCAGTAGTCATTGACATTTTATATAACTAAGGTTTAGCTAGAGACTGCTATTCCTACCAAAGGTTCCAGTCTCAACATGTATCTTACTATTGTACTTAAATTTGATAGAAGAAAACGTAGTACAGTCGAGTCTTGATAAGCGCACATCAGATATGTACAAACTCTGTTTACATGCAGTACAGTTTACCAGTTCCAATTCAAATATACACTTTTCACTTCTGCATGCTCAGGTTTAGTATACACATTTAGAACACTCCCAAGCCATTGCATTTATCAGGACTCCACTGCATCTAGATTTCTTGTAAGATGGCATTTGTCATAAAGGGAGAAATTATCAAGACACATATACACTAGCTTATTGCAATTTTAATTATTTTATTATAGTGAAATCCATACCAAATGGTTGAACAATGCTGTAAATGTTATTTATTTATCAATATTTGCATCACACTTTCAGAGTATCTGTAGTATTCCATAGGTTTAGTCAAAAGTGGGATCCAAAAGGCCATACATAGTGTCTTGAGGATGATTGCATAGCCATGGTAAATATGGCTGTTGGATGAATGTTGAATCATAAAATGTAGACCAGAATTTTTATGTCTAAACTGCACAAGGTTATATTGCGCTGTTAAATGTCACATTGAAGAACTCTGAGCTTATGAGGCTATGGTTTTATTTAGAACTCACATTGAAACATCAAGCATTTTTTTCTTCTACATTTTCATCATGCAATTTCGATTGAGGTCACAAACTGTTTACAATGTTTGTGGTCCTCTTTGCCCAAAATGTATAGTCTAATTCATTAATCATGTCATTCATTGTGTGGATTGCTGAATGTAGAGTTCAGTTGTTCGGCGGAGCATGAAAACTGAGTTTGAAGATTGTTCAGCGCCAGAGCTATTGGATGTGAGGCAATCAATAGGATTTTGAGGGAATGAACTACAACGTGTTATGCATTATGAACCAGATTTTATACTTGAATGTAGTTGCATTTAGAAAGGCACCAGGATATGCACGCTTATTTTATGTATTTATTATTATTATTAAATTGTTATTTTGAGTCTTTTTTTTGTGTCTGTATGCTCCTTTTTGCATACCTGGGGTGAGAACAGGTGATGCTTTGCATATATTCTCAACAACGCAACCCTTGTCCTACCTGCCGCTGCCTTATTGCTCAGCAACCAGAGACGCTGTGAGTCACAATATGGGATGCGATTATTGTGTAATGGAAGGAGGCTACATCCAATCACAAAAGAGAACTGTACTCACTGTCAGTGTTACGTCCAATACGGTTCTAGGGTAGGCGTGAGAGATTAGAACCAAACTAAAATAATTTTTAAAGCAAGGTTACAAATGGCATTGGAATAAGAAACAACTGAGATTGAGTAGCCACGAGAAGGTGTTGAAAAGTAGCTATGTAGGGAAGATTTAATTGTAATTTACAGACTCTTTTTTTTATTTGGTGCAGACGAAACAAAGTTTTTTTTTCCTATAATTTTTTACATCTATATTGTTTGTGTTCGATCCTGTCGTTTTTTGATCTTATTTTATTTAATTGAATCATTCTGGCGTTTCATTTTTACAAAATAAGATGGCAATATTGGAAGAAACTATATCTTTAATATCCCTCGTAAATATTTTTTTAAAACATTGAAACTCAAAAGTAGTGTGAGCCAAAATGTCAGCTGACATTAGTTTGTTCGATTTGGTGAACCTGTCGATCGGGACACCTGAAGTTGGAGCTGTCAACTTCAATGCGTTGCATACCCTCCTCCACGCTATCCTGGGACACCTGAAAATTCAAAATGTGACTACCGGCTGGAGAGAGGAGGATGCTCCGCCACAGCAGCCCCATGGGCCGCCTCTGACCAAGTCCTCTAGCCCGTACCATCACATGGAGGACAAACTGCGGCAGATAGAGAGACAAATGGCCGCGTTGGAGAAGCTTCCTAGCGGTACAGATCTGCTGAGCCGCACTGCCTCAACCACAACACCGGTCAACGACATGTGGCAGTTGATGCAGCTCCGCCGCAAGGCTCAGGCGAGTGAGGACGGCGTGTCCAAGGTGAGACAGGCTCTTCCTCAAAATGTATTTATTAATATCACACTGTCATCGCTGAGTTATAATTTTATTATAAATTGAAATAATGTCATGCGAGGACAGGTGAAAGTTGAACACTGCTGCTGTGGCAGTGCTGCCTCCCTTGATCAACTGTCAAACTGTGTTGAAACTTTGACTTGCCTGTGATGCACAATTTTGCTTGTCATAAGATAGGCCCCAAATCATTTAGGGGAATCTGTCCCAAAACATCATTTTGTGGTCATAGAAAAATGGCCATAACAGTCAAGAAATAGGATCACATTACAGTTCCACTAGACTAGACATCCATCCCACCGGGGGCCAGTATGAACAAATAAAAAAATAATGTATGCACTCACTAACTGTAAGTCGCTCTGGTAAGAGCGTCTGCTAAATGACTAAAATGTAAATGTCAATCTTGTGACAGATGTTAGAGTCTGGACTGAGGTTTATTTATTGACCCTTATTTTACCAGATAAATTGACTGAGAACATATTATCTTACAGCAACGACCTGGGAAAGAGTTACAGTGGGGAGGAGAGGGGACGAATTAGCCAATTGAAAGCTAGGGATGATTAGGTGGCCATGATGGTATGAGGGCCAGATTGGGAATTT
This sequence comes from Coregonus lavaretus, assembly GCF_964263955.1. NCBI lineage: Eukaryota > Metazoa > Chordata > Actinopteri > Salmoniformes > Salmonidae > Coregonus > Coregonus lavaretus. The sequence continues at coordinate 48,767,101 of NC_139989.1, forward strand.
AGCCACAACACCGGGTTTAACACCCCTACTCATACGATAAGTGCCATGGGATCTTTAGTGACCACAGAGTCAAGACACTGTAAGACAGCATCCTATGCAGGGCAATGTCCCCTTCACTGCCCTGGGGCATTTTGATCTCCTTAGACCAGCAGGAAGAGTACCCCCTACTGGCCTTCCAGCTGCATTCTGTCTCCCATCCAGTTACCGACCAGGACCAACTACTTAGTTTCAGAGGCAAGCCAGCAGTGGAATGCAGGGTGGTATGCTGCTGGCAAGTGATTTCAGCCCCTCTCATCTGTATTAAGTCCTTGAGTGCTTGCTCATCAGAGCCCTGTCCCGCAGCTGGGGGCCTGTCTGTGTGGTGAATGGTGAGCATTTCAGAGCACTCAGCACTGGATAAGGATATTGATGACAGAGCACAGCACAATAGGTGATGGGCACCGCACTGTCTTCTCAAATGACCTCGCTGTGTCTCTGTTCCCGTTTCCAAAGGAAAGGCCACTCCCCAAAGATAAGCACCACTCTTGTGTTCCCTGTGTATGCTGTGGAACAAAATGGAATAGCTGAGTAGTGCAGATCACTCTGAGCATGTGTACACCAGCGGAGGCTGCTGAGAGGAGCTATAGGAGGACGGCTCATTGTAATGGCTGGAATGGAATAAATGGAACGGAGTCAAACGTGCTTTCCATGTGTTTGAAACCATTCCACCTATTCAGCTCCAGCCATTACCACAAGCCCGTCCTCCCCAATTAAGGTGCCACCAACCTCCTGTGGTGTACACAATTTAGAATCAGTGTCGGTCCAGTACTTCATACCACACTCTGAACTGTGTCTCAGCTGTTATCTGAAATGTCTGAGTTTGAAATATGGACACTGATAGAGACATGACAGTCTGAGTAGGTAAAGCAAGTAGGAAGATCGAAAGATTGCACAGGACTTAGCTATCTTCACTGATGTTGCCCAGACCTGCCCAGTTACCCCCCCCCCCCCCCCCCCCCCCCTCTCTCTCAGGTAGATAAGGTGTAATTGGTCTCCTGCAGAGAAATGACTGTAGTTGTCAGAGGAAGAATAACACTCAGGTGATATGAGGGAGAGACAGCCAGTGGGTCCAGGCGAAGGTGCCTCTTTGAAAATCCTCGGAATCATTCATGTCTGCTGTGGGTCAATAACAGTATCCACTGACCCTGTCTGGCCCTCGCTGGCCCTCGCTGACCCTGATTGGTCTTCTCTGGCCCTGTCTGCCATATCCCTGAAGACCCCCACTAAGACACAATGTCCGTCAGTTTCTGTCTCACAACTCATAGCAGCATATTGTATTTGCCGCATACCTTAGCCAGGGTCACTCACTTCTTAACCCATGACAGAGATTGTCAGGGGATTGTTGTGGTTGATAAAGGTGTGCTCCGCTGTGACCCCACAGGGTACATGTCCTGGCTCTGAGAGGGCAGCGAAAAGTCTGCCTGAGTGGCGCTCTGTGTTCACAGTGGCGTGGAAGGATTCCAGGCCACCGGCCATCTTAGTCAGAGCCAGTTAATGGCTGACTAAAGAGTAACAGGGAGGTAGAGCGGATGGCTTTCTTCCCAATCGCAAATAACTTCCTTATTGTTGGGACAGTAAAAGTTTATTATGTTAGTTACTATCCTAACCCTACCCCTAGAGTGTTGCTTGTTGTCAGAAGGGGCTTGTATTTATGTTGTCCTGTCTGTTACCATTGGCAACAGACTTGTGGGTGATGCTGACCCAGATGTTGTGGCAGAAACAGAAAGGAGGTTGGGCACTCTGTCCAAACAACATCCACACAGACAAACAGACAGAGGACTAGGGACATTGTGTCTGAGGAAGATAAGGTTGGGGATGTCCCCTGGTTAGGGAGCCCAGCTCCTTTGAGGGAATAGGACCATGCATACATTTAGCCTACTGTTGCTGATGTAGGCTATTATCATAACTTCCTGTATACTCAATATGTCCAATCAGCCACACTGAGCTTTTTAACTGTCATTGGAATCTCATAGGAAATTAACCATACCCTGGACCCACTCATCAAAATGTGACGAATACAGTTGATTGCCTCTCTGTTTGTCATTAGGGGTTGGGTTGGTTGCCGGGTTAGAATATTCTAGTGTATGTCCTGCTACAAGATTTGATCATGTTTAGCCTAATCTCATGTCTCTGAGATACTTGAGGCGATCATTGAAAAGGTGGTCTCCTCCAGAAATTCCATACAAGCAGGTCATAAATCATTTCCACGTTTACAGCTCACTTAACAACCTGTTAGTTATTCAGCCAATTGGTTGACGACCTGTGCAGCTCAGTGGGGCTATGCATCATTTCATGTCTGGGTGCATTTGACAAAACCCACAGGAACTCTGGTCAATACGTTCAAAGCCACCTGTTTCAACTTTGCTTAGTAAACACAACTTATTTCTAATTTGCAACACCCAGAGTAAATGTGTGGGTTTACTCTGTCAACAAGGCTTCAGCTGTGTTAAAGAGAAGTGGTAGTTCCATATGAGCAGGGGTTATGTACTCTGAAAAACATGGATTATCTGGAGACAGACAGGTCCTACTGCTGCTATGTAACAGCTTGTGTGTCTCGTCTAATGCATATGGACGATGGTGTCCTAGGAACCTCCATTGGGGTGAAAGGTCAACTGGATGGAGCCATGGAGAGGGGTTTTGGGATCCCTCCTAAATGAAGGGGTTTAGGATCTTCCTACTGATCTTCAAAGGAAGTAGCCAGTATGAAAATGTATGCACTCACTAACTGTAAGTTGCTCTGGATAAGAGCGTCTGCTAAATGACTAAAATGTAAAAAAAAAGACCAGAGAATCTTGTTTCTCATGGTCTGAGAGTCCTTTAGGTGCCTTTTGGCAAACTCCAAGTGGGCTTTTACTGAGGAGTGGCTTCCATCTGGCCACTGCACCTTTAAGGCCTGATTGATGGAGTGCTGCATAGATGGTTGTCCTTCTGGAAGGTTCTCCCATCTCCACAGAGGAACTCTGGAGCTCTGTCAGAGTGACCATCAGGTTCTTGGTCACCTCCCTGATCAAGGCCCTTCTCCCCCGATTGCTCAGTTTGGCCGGGCGGCCAGCTCTAGGAAGAGTCTTGGTGGTTCCAAACTTCTTCCATTTAAGAATGATGGAGGCCACTGTGTTCTTGGGGACCTTCAATGCTGCAGATATTTTTTGGTACCCTTCCCCAGATCTGTGCCTCGACACAATCCTGTCTCGGAGCTCTACGGTCAATTCCTTTGACCTCATGACTTGGTTTTTGCTCTGACATGCACTGTCAACTGTGGGACCTTATATAGACAGGTGTGTGAATTTACCACAGGTGGACTCCAATCAAGTTGTAGAAACATCTCAAGAAACATCTCAAGGATGATCAATTTTTTTGTTTGTCATTATGGGGTATTGTGTGTAGATTGATGAGGAAACATGTTATTTCATACATTTTAGAATAAGGCTGTAACGCAACAAAATGTGGAAAAAGTCAAGGGGTCTGAATACTTTCCGAATGAACTGTATATAGAGTGTGCGACTCTCTTTATTTTTATAGCCTACGATTCAGTCATCATAACAGAAACTGACAAAATATAATGATTGTGTTAAATGATCTGACCAGTAATGTGAGGTTCTTTGAGCTTTGAGTCTTTCAAACATACTCTGTTGTGTTTCCAGTCTATGTCGCTGATCCAGGATCTGCTGAAGGAGATCCAGGACCTGAAGGAGTCCAGAGACGACCTAAAGAAAGCGGTCAAGAGCCTCCAGAACCAACTCGACCAGGTCAGACACACATCCACACTGGCAAACCCTCATAGCGAGGAGGGATTGCAGGTAGACAACATCTGGCAACCTTGCTTATCTCCCTCATTAACCTACAGTAGGGGATACACCCAGTGCTCATCACTAAGGAATCCTTCTCCATCTCACCACCCCACACATTGGTGAAATATAGCGTCATGTAGAGCCCGATCCACCCTGGCCCTGGTCCCCTCCCTCCCTCCATCACTCTCTGTAGGGGACATGGAGTCATACAGAGGGCAACAGCATCAAAGAGCCACAGCTTATCTCTGGCAACCTGGCCTGTCACTCACCCCAACAATAGAGCGAGGATGATAGGGATCATCCTACATATCTGTTTCCATCTGGTAGCATGACGTTGCTCTGGGTGTTCTTTGTGTTCCAGCTGAACATGAGTGAGCTGGTTGACAGAATCAACAAAGTGGAGCAGTACTGCCACCGACTGGACAACCTGGACTCTGCCACCGTGAGTTGGAACTGAGTAGACTACTTTCCGAGCTCAGAAATGATATACTACATTGCTAAGAGGAGCCAAACAATAGTATAGTACTGTTGCAGCTAACTCTAGTAAATAGAGGTTAATCATGACTTCCCCTCTTTCTTGTCTTCTCTCTATCACAGAAAGAGCTGCAGGACAGAGTTGGACTTTACCCAGACCCAGACGAGCTCATCCAGTGTGTGACCTGGGACATCTTGCAGACCACCTTGGTTAGCGAGCAACAGAATCTGCAAAAGGCATGTCTTATGTCTTGCTCAAAAGAGCGAGAGTCCTTTATCAAGCAATCATATACAAGACCGAGGAATAGACATGAGCTTTGTGTTGATGGTAGCTATTTCTCCAATAGGAAATCAGGGACTCAGTCCCTGTCGCTGGCCCCACTTCAGTGGTCATGACCACCATCACTCCTTTCAGCGCCTCTGCTAATGCCAACACTGGAGCTGCTACCTTCACTCCTGGCACTGTCACTGCCAGCCAGCATGGAGGGGCACTGCCCCAGCAGTCTCTCTCTGATGGAGCTGCTGCCTTCACTCCTGGCACTGGCACTGGCACTGTCACTGGCATCCAGCATGGGGGGGTGCTTCCCCAGCAGTCCCTCTCTGATGGAGCTCTGATGGTGCGCAGTAAACCCCTGTCTCGTGTGGCCAGCGGGGCAGAGCGTTACCCAGAAACAGTGGAGGCCCTGAGGGACGTGGGCAGGCTCAGGGAGAGACACAACACCCTGGAGACCAGAGTAGGGCTGCTGGAAGCAGGCAAGGCCGACCAGGCCCAGCTCCAGCACCTCCGGGAGCTCCTCACTGACATGGGTAAGATAGCAATGTGGGGACTGGATAGTGTATGGCTATTCTATGTTTTCTTTTACTGAATTATGTCTTTTGTGTGGGATGACCATTTTTTCCCCTGAATGTGTAGGTGACAGGGATGTGCCCGACAACCTGATGGATCAACTGAATCATCTGAGAGTTCTGGTAGACAGCCTGGTGGGTGACAGAGCCAAGGTGAGGGAGGAAGATGTACACACACACACACACACACACACACACACACATTGTTGATGGCCCCATGTCCCTGTTGTAGCTGGGAGAACTGGAGCAGCTGATTCTGAACATAGGGACAGTTCAGGACTCAGAGGGAGGCTCAGGAATGGCCAAAGGGTCAGACAGTGAGGACTCCTCTAACTCTGCTCAGCAAGGACAGCTCAGACTGCAGATATTATACCTCAGGTAAACAAGGACACAGGAGCACACAGGAAGGCTAAATATAAATTATAGATAGTTTTTTATGGATACTACATTTGATATAGTTTGGTAGTCTAAGTAATTTGTAAGTAGTTAGAAGTTTTATGGGAAGTTGAGATGTGATAGTTTTCCATTGTAAGAGAGGTGGTGGCCTGCTCCTCATGGCCTGGTGCTCCTCTCTGTGTTCAGGAACGCAGTGCAGAAAGTGGAGGAGGAGGTGCTACTGCTGAAAACTGAGAACACCTCAGCCAAGGCTGAGCAGAAGACCAAGAAAGACAGACAGCTACAGAATCAGGTTAGACAGACAGACAGACAGACATATTTCAGAGCATATAGACATTTGAATACACTGTCAGGTCTAAACACCAGGGTACTCTGTGAAACATTCAACTGTAGAATATAGCTGAAACAGCACCATCCATAATGTAGTAGCTAGCGACCGCTTGTGGCCCCAACATGGCCCTCACACAGCCCTCTCACCCCAGATGGACAACCTGCGAGGCATGCTTGAGGACATGATGGCGTCCTCCTCCTCGCTGCTCTCCCAGAGCCTCCAGCAGGGGCCAGAGCAGGGCCAGGGCAGCAGTCAGGCAGGCGGGCAGCAGGGCTCCACATGCCCCTCCTGCTCTGTAGACATGAGCAGGAAGGTCAGCCAGCTGTTCCAGCGCTATGAGAATCTGCAGGGCCTGGTTAGCAGCTTTATGAATCAGCAGGGAGGAGGCGGACCTAGAGCAGAGGTACTGTAGGCAGGGACAGAGGAGGAAACAGAATAGGAAAGGGTTAAATAATGGGTCTGTTATGTTGAACCCTGAGGGAGGGATACGTTTTGAGATATGTAAGCGATGCTCTATCAGGGCAGCAGTGTGTTCAGAGAGGTGTTAAGGGAAAGGAGTGTGTCAGTGTCAGTGCGCTCCATGGTACTGGGGCCATGGCTGTGTATTACAGATGTAGAACCCTGTCTCTCTGTGTTGTTTCTGCCAGAGCTCGGAGCTGATGAATGACGTTCAGGGAGCCATCCTGCAGCTGCAGGCTGAGTGTGAGAAGCTCCACAGCACAGCCAACCACCTGATTGAGGAGCAGAGCCAGAAACAGGTCCACATCGACGTGAGTCTGGGAGGGAGGGCCGCAGCACAGGGAGGCCCATAGGGGAATAGGAGCGGCTCCATGCTGTTCTTCTGTTCCAATCCACAGAAAGATGATTCTCAATAATGTCTTTCTTTCACAGCATCTGTACAAGTCCATGGAAGAACTGGACGAGAAGAAAGCTGACAAAGATCTTGTGGAGATGGAGATTGAAATCGTGAGTGTCTTACCACAACATAGTTTAGCTTTCCTTCAGTGTCTTTTACTCAACTCAGGTGAACTCTCGCAAGTCTTCACATGTTTATGTTAGTCTAGACAAGCTTCCACAAGTCCATTCAAGACCATAGGGGTACCTACAAATCCCAACATGCTCAAGTTCACCTGTACAAGCCCATGCTAAACCCTACCGAGGCCATACAAGTCACCACAAGCACATATGTGTCCATACACCTACAAGCTCATACAGGTTTCACCTAACCCTTACAGGCCCATGCAGATTTCACCTAACCCTTACAAGCCCATGCAGGTTTCACCTAACCCTTACAAGCCCATGCAGATTTCACCTAACCCTTACAAGCCCATACAGATTTCACCTAACCCTTAAAAGCCCACACTAGTACTGCCATTGCCCTGACTGCATCTCCTCTCTCCCTGTAGAAAGCAGACAAGCGTGCCCTGGAGACCAAGGTGAGCCGCATGCAGTTTGACTCCATGACAGAGGAGCTCAACACCATGTTCCAGGAGCTGCTCAGCAAGATCACCGGCCAGGAGCAGGACTGGCACAAAATCATCGACAAAATCTCCACCGAGATGGAGTGCAAGGTGGGACTGAGCTGGAAGTTACCCTGCTATGGATGTTTATATAATAAGCCTACATGTCCATTGATACACGCCATGCTCTGCTGTTATTACTATGCTATCACCATGTCATATATCTCACAAGTCTGTATGTCACAAGGTTTTAAGTGTTTTACGAACGTGTTTATAGTGACATAGCATTGTTTGATAAAGTCTTATGGAATGTCTGTCTGGAGTGTCTGGTGGTAGTGTATGTCTCTGGGATCCCTGTAGTAAATCTGTTATCTCTCTGTGTAGCTGGACCGGATTGAGCTGGATCCTGTGAAGAAGCAGCTAGAGGACCGCTGGAAGAGCATCCGTAAGCAGCTGCAGGCCCAGCCTGCCCCGAAGGAGGATGACGCTGCAGGCATCAGGAGGTAAGTCACTGGTCACAGCCAGGCCCAGGAGGGATGATGGCTGGATAGGTCCAGGTTCCTCTATGGAGTTATACATGATCATGCCTTCATTGTCTTCCTGTGTTTAACGTTCATTTTATCTCTGTCTATATTCTATATTTTATCTCTGTCTATATTCTATATTTTATCTCTGTCTATATTCTATATTTTATCTCTGTCTATATTCTATATTTTATCTCTGTCTATATTCTATATTTTATCTCTGTCTATATTCTATATTTTATCTCTGTCTATATTCTATATTCTATTTTTAATACTGTTGTTTACTCACTGTGTATGTATATACTGTATTCTGGACATATCTCATCCTAATATACCTACTATTGTACATACCATTTTCCTTCCAAATGATTTACTGTCAATACACACCACGTATTTATATTCTGGATTCTGACACGTGCTCACTCTCATATATCTACTCTGGATTGTTTATTGGACTCCTTCTGTCATTTCTTGATTTCTTGATTATTTGTGTATTTGTATTGTATTTGCAAGATATTCTACTGCACTATTGGAGCTAGAAACGTAAGCATTTCGCTGCACCTGCTATAACAGCTGTGTATGCGAACAATAAACTTTGGTTTTGATTTTTCTTTGTTATGTCCCTTTCATAGACAACTTGTGGCAAGGTTCCACTGCATCTCCTGCGACCGCCCGGTCGATATGCTTACCCCAGGACCGTAAGGCAATGATAATAATGTCCTATTTTTATACAGTACAAATAGACATTGTGGAAATTGAAATAATATGATTGTGGTGCTGCTCTTTCACCTATCTTTCTTTTCTCTCTCTCTCTCTACTTGTCAACAGGCACTTGGTCACCATGCCCTCCACTCCTGGCCTACCCTCCCACAAGTCCAACCGACCGTACACCATCTATGAGCTTGAGCAGGTTCGCCAGCACTGCAGAAGGTGAGAGCAGACAGTCATACTACTATACATCTCAGTCAAACATCACAACTGAAACTCTTACTTGGTCCCATCTTAACCAGCAGGGGGTGCCAGAGTCCCAATATAACTTTATCTTACCTCCAAAGACCGAACACCCACACTAGATCTGTCAGGAGTGTTCCATAGTTACAAGTGTCTGACATTAGCCAGCTCTCCCTCCATCTCAGCCTGAGGCCAGGGACCAACCACGGCCACTTTGAGATGGCCAGCTCCGAAAGGGCCATGATGCAGGTGCAGCGGATCCACACCATGATGTGTAGGCAGATAGAGAGAGTGCAGAGCCACCTAGCTGGCCCAGAGCGAACCTACAGCCAGGGAGCCCTAAGGGAGATCGGGCCCTCCCGCTATCCACACATCCTGAGCCCGCTGCAGAGGACCAGCCAGAGTCGGCCCAAGCAGTGAGTCAGTCTGTCAGGTCAGGGGTAGGCAGGGAAGCAGGGAGCACATGCATTGAAACAGGGGAAGGGCCAAAAAGTTGTTCATATTGCTTTGTTATGGTTTAGAGAAGGGTCAGGGAGGCAAGGTGCCCCAAAGTAACTACAAACTATAAATACTGTACTGTCAGTTCTGTTACAAACCTCTAGAAGTGTTTATCTTCTGACCTTCAACCTTCACTCCTGTGTCCATCCTAGCGAGCGCATCCCAGAAATGGCGGACTACAGTTACCTGGCCATGTCCCGGAGCTGTGGAGGCAGCCACACCGTGACCTACCCCAACCGCCGCTACACCCGCCTGCAGCACATCAGCCACTTCATCCAGGCTGAGGAGGAGACACCGCCCATCTCCAGATCCACACTGCGTATTCAGGTGAGTGAGACCAACCTCACTTACTGTGGGTTACTGTACTGACAGACAACTAAACCACTGCCAGCCCATAGGAATACACCTGGTCAATCACATGTTTGTTTAGCCATTTATAATGTTGATGTACAGAGTATATTTGAGGTGTATTTGACAGTTGTTAGGTGTGCAAATATTTGACCTTGTCCTTGTGCCTATTGGTCAGCCGGAGGAGGTGGACATCTTGGGATTGGACGGACACATCTACAAGGGCCGCCTGAAAACCAGATCGGTCAAGACTGTGGATGCCAGACTACCCACCATCTTTCCTAAAGACGGTACAGGGTTCCCTGGACTGGGATTATATTAAGCTCTACTCTACAGTACTGTGTATTTTTAGAGTGGAATTACATGTATAGAAAAGGAAATGGAATCTGGACAATTGTGAACAAAAGCTAGAGTAATTAATTCATGTTACTCAATTCAAGCAAACTTTTTTAATGCCATCGCTCCAAAAAGTGACCTAATGTTGAGTCTGACATGTCTGCATGCTGTGGGTAGCTGTCCGGGGCTGGGAGAGGGGTGATGTCCAGACTCCAGTTCTGACAGCCCATATGGACTCCTCATGGACAGTGAAGTACACTTCCCCTGGGCCCAGTTACACAATGCATCTTAAGATGATGATCACACTGCGCCATCTGTCCAGGCCCCAACTACCCTTGGCCTATTTCCTCTCTCTCGGTCCCTGGACAATGTGTCCAGAGTTGGGCTCTCAGTGCAGGGATAAAGAGTAAAGTGTGGGGAGGAAGAGTGAGGGGTGACATCATGGGGAAGTGGGAGGTGGAGGGTCAGGAGAGAAGGGGGAGGAGGAGGCTGAAAAGTGGGGGTGGGTTGAGAAAGAAAGTGGGCTTTTGTTTGGGAATGAGAATTTGAGGAGGGATACAGTATGGTGTTAGAGTGGTGTGATGAAGGATTAGGAACGAAGGTGTGGAGGAGGACGAGGTGAGGAGATTTAGGGAAGGAGAGAGGAGCTTAGTTTATGGGAGGGAGTATTTTAGGAGGGTTTAAATAGTAGTGTGGTGTTCCTCCCGGGGTTAAGGAAGTGAGTTAGCAATAAGAATGGGCTGCACTGGGGTTGGGGGAGGGGCTCTGGTTGGCATAGTGGTCCACACTGGAAAGAACCCAATGTTACTATGTTATAGAAGAGCAGGCCTGGTGTCTGTAACGGACTGTAAATATAACTGGACCTGGGGTAACGCTGCTTGCATTACATTGTTACTATCTTAATATCCTTTTCATCTGTTCATACAAATCAAGCCCTGGAGGAAGAAATAGGGAATTGTGCTGTCCTGTTTTATGCCTGGGATTTGGTATTGTGATTCCCAGTAATTTATGAGACCATTGAATGAGTCGAAATAGTATTGAAATAGTATTTTGGTCAAGACTTGGAAGAAGGGCTTATGTGGTGTATGTCTGGTATGGGTGTCTATGTACAGTACGGCTATGGGTGTGGTGGGGTCCTGTCATTCCCATGTCAAGGCCGTGATGTGACATTGTTGTTTTGATGACTGCAGGCATGTGCAAGAGCAAAGACAAGGTCATGCGCTCCCAGTTCCAGAAGTCTGGTTGCACAGAGCCGGCCTGTGTGACCCCTGTGCGTCCCCAGAGTGCCAAGACCCAGCGCAGCCGCTCAGGTAGCTCACACCAGCGTCATTACCCATTTACAACATAAAAACCAATTTCACTAACTGGAAAAGTGAATACTATGGAATGGGACTGAAATAACACTCACATGGAAATAGCATTCTTCTTTGCTATTGCTGCTGTGCAGCTGTTAAGGTTGATTGTAGCAGACACCTGACCCCTGACCTTTCCCCCTTGCCTCCCTTCCTCCCTTTCTCTCCCCCAGCCTCAGGCAGCTCTGTGCGGGACCGGCCCATGTCCTCTTTGGGCTGCCTGTCCCAGGCTACCCTTCCCCAGAGCTCGTCCCATGCTGACACCACCAGCGAGCTGCAGCAGGAGCAGCAAGGTCTGGAGCTTCACGTAGACCTGAGCCAGTCGGAGGAAGAGCCCGTCACCACCCTGTAGGGGGCGATGGAGAGCCCCTTACATCCTTTTTCTACCTTATTTTAATAAACCGTTTACAGCAGCAGCAGGAGGGTATCCTGGTCTCCATTTTGTAGTGGAGCATACAGACCTTGTGAAAATCCAGTCTGATATTAGTCAGTTAGGTTATTTATGGATTGGAAGAACACAATTCTGGGACAAATGAACACTGTTTCCATGCAACAAAATAGCTATGAGTCTTCTGCAAGAATAAAAACATTTCTAAAGTGTAGCTTTACAGGTCAGATACCTTAGGTGTGGCTACATTACGATTTTGGTTTATGATGCCTGATTTTCAATGACATTCATAGAGAAACTTTCAGACCGGTGACCTCAAATACCAGACTTTGTTTGGATGCAGAAGAATACCGCCATGGAGCAATTCATTTGACATATAGGGTCTAATAGAGCGTATCATTAACGGCTTGAAATGTCTTCCCTCTGACAAACCCTATTTCTGTAACATCTGATTCATTGTATTAGTGTCTCAAGTTGTTCCATCACATGTTAAGAGGAAAGACATTAATGCGTGCTGTCATTACCACAAAAATGTAATCCTGTCGTGGAGTTATAACAATGGTATCCAGCCACCTGCATCTATTGGGGAAGCAAAGCAGCCAGGGTCGTAAAACCGGCCCAGATGGCGTTCCCTTCAAATGTCACCATGCCTATGTCCAGTTACAGGAGTCTCCTGGTGTCTGTGTGTTTTAAACAAGGGGGTTAGCTATGTGTGCCTCACTCTGTGGCATAGCGTAGTATTTTTAACCATGGCACAGCATTGGTATCATAGCATACTTTTAGCGTAGCGCCATTTCAGCACTCTACTGCAGTTGTCTGGGCCGGGGTGTTGCATGGGGGGAGGACACAGTTCAAAAAGCCTGTGTGAATGTAGGGCAGGATATGAATTAATAAACTTGAAAGGACAAACTGTACTGTCAAGAAGCAGGGGCTTTGCTTACACTAATGAGACAATTTAGTGTCAATGAGAAATATGATGTATATTTATCTCTATCCATGCAATATACACTCAGTGGCCAGTTTATCTAGTACCGGGTCAGACCTCCTTTTGGCTCCAGAACAGCCGGAATTCTTCGGGGCATGGAAACATTGCTCAATTGGTATCAAGGGACCTAACTTTGCCAGGAACACACCATTACATCCCAGCCACCAGCCTGTACCGTTGACAGCAGGCAGGATGGGGCCATGGACTCATGCTGCTTACGCCAAATCCTGACTCTGCCATCAGCATGATGCAACAGGAACCGGGATTCGTCGGACCAGGCAATGTTTTTCCACTCCTCAATTGTCCAGTCTTGGTGATCGCTTTCCCACTGGAGCCGCTTCTTCTTGTTTTTCGCTGATAGGAGTGAACCTGGTGTGGTCGTCTGCTGCAATAGCCCATCCGTGACAAGGACCGACGAGTTGTGCGTTCTGAGATGCCGTTCTGCACACAACTGTTGTACTGCGCCATTATTTGCCTGTTTGTGGCCCGCTTGCACGATTCTTGCATTCTTCTTCGACCTCTCATCAACGAGCTGTTTCCGCCCCCAGGACTGCCGCTGACTGGATGTTTTTTGTTTGTCCCACCATTCTCTGTAAATTCTAGACACTGTCGTGCGTGAAAAGCCCAGGAGGCCAGCCGTTTCTGAGATACTGGAACCGGCGCTCCTAGGACCGACGATCATACCACGCTCAGTCGCTTAGGTCACTCATTTTGCCCATTCTAACGTTAATTTGAACAGTAACTGAATGCCTCGATGCCTGTCTGCCTGCTTTATATAGCAAGCCACGGCCACCTGACTCGTGAATGAGTACCTAATAAACTGGCCACTGAGGCTAAGTGATCCCTTTTATAGCATTTGGATGTATTCAGGAGTCAAGTGTAGCTCAGTTGGTAGAGCATGGCGTTTGCAAAGCCAGGGTTGTGGGTTCGATTCCCACGGGGGGCCAGTATGCAAATGTATGCACTCACTAACTGTAAGTCGCTCTGGATAAGAGCGTCTGCTAAATGACTAAAATGTAAAATGTAAATGTAAAGATGCTACTGAAAAGTATTTCAGGAGAGTATTTAAGACAGGCAGTTAATCTGAATGTAAGATTTCCATTGGTAGATGTATCTTTGTTTTCAAGGATAAATGGGCCTTCATGGAATATGTGATGTCATATATGATGTCCACATAACTGTTATGTGAACATATTTTGACTCCTCATTGACTGTCTGCAATGAATGTTACTTGTGGTACCTAAATATATCTGTACTGTTTTACACGACTCCACCATCACATGCATGTAATTCGACTGAAGGCACATTTTGTGAGCCACGCTGTTATGACACACGTCAGTTTCACACACTTAACACATTAACTGGGCTGGAATGCACAGTTCTAACCACATCCTTCCTCAATGAACTGCAACACTGTGTGTTTATTGTCTCTCTTATATAGGCCTACTTGTTCCTTTGTGCTATAGAGACACTACTTATAGGGATATATAGATTACTATAGTATTATGCAATGTCATCATTACTGAGGGGGTTCCCTTACAGAAAATATCTCAACGAGCAAAGTTACTACTGTGATGTGTTCTAATTTGTCTGTTGCCTTAGCAACCATATTTCATAAAAACGCAAAAATAATTATTAGCAAAAAAAAGACCCCAGAACAACTCCAACAGTTAGCAGATCATACCTTATTTTATTAAACATATAAATATACATTTCAACAGGGGAAAGAAACACAAAGTACAGGAGAGAAATATCTTTATAAAAGAGCCGGATTAGAGAGCTGTAAATGAGGGTCCATGAGAAGTTATGTGTTACTGAAGTGCGCTGCCAATTGGTTGGTGTTTGACTTGTTTTAGGATTTCCATCACGCATTCTGCACATCTTGTATGGGTGAACATGAGGTTAGAACATTTCATAACACCCAGTTTGTACAGATATCATGGGGGACCAATCTGTCGTTGGCCGAGACTTATGAGAGCCTTATAAAAAGATGTTGATAAATTCCAAAGCTGTAGCAGGAGAATGGAGTCCGGGTCACATCACCACAAGAACCATACTCACCCAAGACTACTGGGTCTGGGTGTGTTAGTTACCACAACAGTACTGAGGAGGAGGAGCCAGTAATCCACACAGCAGGAAACACTCATTATGGGGCCAACCACTCCCACCTTGTTAAAACACAGAACTGGAAAATCATCAACCAAAATTCATGCAGTTGACAACAAAATGTACCCCCAAACTAGAACACATGAGTTAATGAATGAGGTGGTGTTATGAACACCCCAAGAGGAACCACAGTTGAGTTTCTAATATCCATCTGAAAAGATCCATGGATTTAGAACCAGAACAGACTACATGGCAGCACAGTGGAGCAGTGTCCCTTCTGTCTGGTAACATTGACAAGGGTCCATATTGGCCAGGTGGCATCTGTCCAATGTTACATGACTGTCCATGTTGTACATTATACAATCATCCCCACAAGGTAACAGCTTGACAAATGTGACTTTACATATATTCAACCAGAGGGGAAAAATAACATGTGAATATGATTGTGATTGTCTGAGTGAAGACGTGGCAGGCATAATATAAAACATCATTTAGTGAGGGCATGAATGAATGTGACATTATTTCAGATAAAGTACCCTCTGTATACAACTGCAACCTGCTCAGACCTCCCTTTTACATTTACATTTACGTCTTTATTGTGATAATTATAATATGAGAACGATTGTGAAAATGGCTACCTTTCCATCTGTCATCATTGATAGATTTGCAAATGTTCTGACATGGGCTATTGTATGAAGAGCTCACCTATAAGTAATACTCTGGGTTATGAGGCATCAAGGTCATTGTTCATCATTACACTGACTCTCATAATATGTAAACATTGCCTGAACAATCATTTAGTAAATATTTGCAACCCGTACTAAATTCATAATTCTATAGTTGACACTCATTTCATCATCAGTCAATCAAGTAATTGCACTATTCTAACAGAGGGAATTTCACACGTTTTGAGCACTAGGAGAAATTCTGCTAATCTGACCCATTGAACACGACTGTTTCTGTAGGGAATACATAAGGCCTCTCCTCTCCCATTAAACCAGAGGTAGGAGAAGTTGATCTTCTGCTAGAGGTTGTGTAGAAAAATCACTGTGGGCCTCTACCCCCCCCCCATAGAAACCTGAAGAAATAGCCTACTGGTGGCTCACACACATCTATGTTTGTCAAAACATTTGCAAACCAGATTAACTTGAGTGTTGACAGCATAACTGAGATCTCAATCTCGTCCCCAGCCAGGTTATGGAGTTTGACGTTTTTGCACTTTGTTTCTGCTGAGCCTTTATTTACAATGGAGTTCAGAAGATGTTTCCATAATTGCCACTGAAAACCAGTTTGCATGATCAAACAAAATAAAGTTGATTCACGCCTCCTTGTTAAAATGGGGTGGATGTGGAAAGTTGCAACACCAAAAAAAAAGATTCTTGCAGAGCCTCCAAGCAATACCTTTTAGACATCAAACCTGACATTATTTATCCCTGGAAACAACGTCAATTTCCTTTGACATCCACAGGTAGAAAATGTTCCCAAAAACAACGATATAAATGCATCAGCCTTTTAACTGGCTTCAATCTTCCTCAAATTATTGCAGACTTTGCTGTATCTCAACACAAACTGAATTACAGTATTAACGTGTCTTTACATGTCTCCTTAAAACACCTCTGACATGAAGGTCAGTCTTCAGACACACTTTAACCCCCAAACCTTAGAGTCCACACATACTGAAGAGCCCACTTCTCAGACACAAGAGCAAGTAGTGGAGCCACTGAGTCAAGTTTCACTAAGCTACATAGTACTTACAAAATAGACATTTTAAAAAGGGATACATGGCTACATGAAACTTGACAAAATGGCTACAGTGTTTGTCCATGATCTGTACTATACAGATCCCCATACCATAAACAATATTGAAAAAAAAAAAAATTCAGGACCATGAGGTCAGCCAAGAACAAAAAACCGTAAACCATCATATGTGTTGCAGTCCCATTTTGTTTTTGTCTGCTGATTATTGCGAAATCTGGTCACATCGCTGGAGCGTTATTGAACCCCAAGGGAGAGAAGAGTTTCTAAAAACAGCCAATGACCAAGCACTTTAGCAGATCACATGGCTCCTATCCTAAGTAAGTGCTCTGCTGGGTCCAGGGCTTGACTTGCACTGATGAAGAAAACTGTATTTCCCAGAGTCGTTTTGGGGGGGGGTTCAGAGTCCACCCCCTTCGTTATTCCACTTCCTCATATTGTTATTAGTGGTTCTCCCCCGGTTCTTCCCAGGCTTTGATGAGTTACGATGAAGAGAGAGAGAGAGCAAATGGACGTCCTCCAAAGGAGACATTGTTCATCGTCATTTTAGAAAAACAGAAAGGAAGGAAAAACAACAGTACCGTGTCTTTTCCCCTTGGCCCTCAAGACCCTTTAATCCTGACACACCACCTCTTTACCTACCCAAACCCCCTAGTAGATTCATTAGGCTACACATAGCCCCACCCTATCCTCCCTCCCCAGCCCCGCTCCCTCCCTCCCAAACCCTGGGTAGAGTCTCATCTCTGGCCATGCAGGGCCGATACAACAGGGGTCTGCTGGGCACTGCCGGGCTGGGACACAGGGGGCCACATGGGGGTCTGGTGCATGTGGTGGTGGTGGTGCTGGTAGTGGTGCATGTGGTGGCCTGTGGGCGAGGAGGGGGGCAGCCAGACGGGCTGGTGGTTGGGGGGTGATGAGGCCCAGAAGGATCCGAAGCCAGCTGTGGAGGAGGGGGGGGAGCAGGCCATGGACACCTGGGTGGGACCTCCGCCTCCGGAGCTCCCCGAGCAGTCTGACGCCCTCAGCTTGGAGAACATGGTAATGGTGTCGGGGAAGTTAGGTGGTGTGGCTGGGGTGTTCCTTGGAGTGCACATCTGGAAAACAGAAGACGATGACTGACTTACATTGAGTTGAATGCAAACACTTCATTAAACACATTCAGTCCCAATTATGAATTTGGTCCCTATGGGGTGCTTCCATTGCTGCTGCCTGCTGTGAACTGTATGTACCAATAGAAGGCATGATTGGTGAGTTCATAAACCACATAGCCTAGACTAGTTAGTTACTGTTGTGGGAGGCAGTTCACTTGTAGCCTTGGGCATTGTCTGCAGTACAACTGCTGATAATTACAGTACAGCAGCCACCTACATCCATTCACTGTGTTAAACATGGCAGCTACACACACAGTGCAGTTACACAAAATGTCAGATGTCCCCACGGAGGCCATCAATTACTTTATAATATGTAATTTAGACTGAGTGTGGTGTGGTGCCTCCGGATAGAAACACCCCCACCACCAACAGGGATCAGGTAGCAGGCTAGCAGCCATAAAAGGAGAGAGGACCTCTTAGCATTGCAGCAAGTCAGGGTGAGGGCTGTTTTATTTATAACACACAGCCATGGCCCCGCTGACATGAGGGTCACACACACACACTAAATGTGCCTTTAATAGTATGAAAGAGGTGTCTAAAGTTGAAAAGGTAAATTGATTAGGTCATCAAACCAGATTAGACCCAGGGGCAGGCATGTTCATAGCTAGCTAAGATACTACACACTTTGAAAGTGGAGGGAGCAGACAGTACTGTAGTATACAGTATAGTATTGAGTGTATTGTGAGGGAGTGAGGCACAGTCTCAGTGTTGATGTGAGGTGACAGGTCTGTCAGAGTGAGCAGCAGCTGCTCCAGTTAGGAGAACTGCAAGACCCATGATGGTGGTCCCTACAGGGGGTTTCCTGTTTTTCTTTGGAGAGACGTGACTGAGTACTGCTTTAAGCTGTGAATTATTCAACTTGTTTGTTATGGAAATCCATAGTAAAGGAGATATTCAAATATGACTTATCTAGTCAAGTAATAAAATGTAGCTATAAAGCAATAAAGTCGACTGAGAAGCACTGGTCTACAGTTGCTTAGACTGTCCAGGTGCAGCTGGCTTGCTAACTATAAGGCTTGGTCCCAGTGAAGCAGTGAGTAGGTAGACAGAACAAAAAAATGGCGACCGTATGCTGGGCTGTGTTTAGCTACAGTGCTGTGCTGTGCTGGGAGGGTGGGGCAAGGGCCTAGTCTAGCAGGTTTCGGCTGAGAGGGAGGGCAGGTCTGGACTGGACCCCATCTGCCGCCCATATGACCCCCACTGTTACACAATACACATACACACATTCACAAGGGAGTTTGAACACTACATACTATCAAGTTACAACTGTTGCGATATCATCCTTAATGTTTACAATAGTGGTACAGCTACAGGAGTAGTAGTAGTGGTAGTGGTAGTAGTAGCGGTAGTAGTGGTGATAATAGTAGTAGTAGTAGTAGTAGTAGTAGTAGTAATAATAGTAGTAGTAGTAGTAGTAGTAATAATAGTAGTGGTAGTAGTAGTAGTGATGGTGATAATTGTAGTGGTAGTAGTAGTAGTAGTGATAGTAGTAGTAGTAGTAGTGGTGATAATAGTAGTAGTAGTAGTAGTAGTAGTAGTAATAGTAGTGGTAGTAGTAGTAGTAGTGATGGTGATAATAGTAGTGGTAGTAGTGGTGGTGATAATAATAGTAGTGGTAGAAGTGGTGGTGGTGCTAGTAGTAGTAGTGGTAATAATAGTAGTGGTGGTGGTAGTGGTAGTAGTGGTGGTTGTGGTAGTAGTAGTAGTAGTAGTAGTAGTAGTAGTAGTAGTGACAATAGTAGTGGTAGTGGTGGTGGTAGTAGTTTGACTAGTTTACAGGAAGGTCCTCGTAAAGGAGTAATTCATTATATTTGGTCAGGCTCTGGGCTCAAACCAGAACTTCTCCTACAGTATTTATAGTCTTGTTTTGTCATCAGAAGGCACAGGGTAGAGCTTGTACAGCCACACAGCAACACACTCCATGTACCTCACAAACAGTCACATCCCTCATGGGCTCACACACCAGAGAGGAAACAGGTGAGATGACATACAATGTATTCGGAAAGTATTCAGACCCGATCCCATTTTGCACGTTGTTACGTTACAGCCTTATTCTAAAATGGATTAAATAAATAAAAATCCTCATCAATCTACACACAATACCCCATAATGACAAAGTAAAAACAGGTTTTTATTTAATAAACTGAAAAACCACATTTACATAAGTATTCAGACCTTTTACTCAGTAAGTGAGTGTGGAAGAGGTGAACAAATTATTGTTGTCTATTAACAATGACAAGCCACCGGGGTCTGACAACTTGGATGGAAAATTGTTGAGGATAATAGCGGACGATATTGCCACTCCTATTTGCCATATTTTCAATTTAAGCCTACTAGAATGTGTGTGCCCCCAGGCTTGGAGGGAAGCAAAAGTCATTCCGCTACCTAAGAATAGTAAAGCCCCCTTTACTGGCTCAAACAGCCGACCAATTAGCCTGTTACCAACCCTTAGTAAACGATTGGAAAAAATGGTATTGACCAGATACAATGCTATTTTACTGTAAGCAAATTGACAACAAACTTTCAGCATGCTTAAAGAGAAGGACATTCAACAAGCACAGCACTTACACAAATGACTGATGACTGGCTGAGAGAAATTGATGATAAAAAGATTGTGGGGGCTGTTTTGTTAGACTTCAGTGCGGCTTTTGACATTATCGATCATAGTCTGCTGCTGGAAAAACGTATGTGTTATGGCTTTACACCCCCTGCTATAATGTGGATAAAGAGTTACTTGTCTAACAGAACACAGAGGGTGTTCTTTAATGGAAGCCTCTCAAACATAATCCTGGTAGAATTAGGAATTCCCCAGGGCAGCTGTCTAGGCCGCTTGCTTTTTTCCATTTTTACTAACGACATGCCACTGGCTTTGAGTAAAGCCAGTGTGTCTATGTATGCGGATGACTCAACACTATACACGTCAGCTACTACAGCAACTGAAATTACTGCAACACTTAACAAAGAGTTGCAGTTAGTTTCAGAATGGGTGGCAAGGAATAAGTTAGTCCCGAATATTTCCAAAACTAAAAGCATTGTATTTGGGTTAAATCATTCACTAAACCCTAAACCTCAACTACATCTCGTAATGAATAATGTGGAAATTGAGCAAGTTGAGGTGACTAAATTGCTTGGAGTAACCCTGGATTGTAGACTGTCATGGTCAAAGCATATTGATACAACAGTAGCTAAGATGGGGAGAAGTACGTCCATAATTAAGCGCTGCTCTGCCTTCTTAACAACACTATGAACAAGGCAGGTCCTACAGGCCCTAGTTTTGTTGCACCTAGACTACTGTTCAGTAGTGTGGTCAGGTGCCACAAAGAGGGACTTGGGAAAATTGCAGTTGGCTCAGAACAGGGCAGCACGGCTGGCACTTAAATGTACACGGAGAGCTAACATTAATGACATGCATGTCAGTCTCTCCTGGCTCAGAGTGGAAGAGAGATTGACTTCATCACTGCTTGTTTTTGTAAGAGGTGTCTGTTTGGAATACTGGCACACAGCTCGGACACCCATGCATACCCCACAAGACATGCCACCAGAGGTCTCTTCACAGTCCCCAAGTCCAGAACAGACTATGGGAGGCACATAGTACTACATAGAGCCATGGCTACATGGAACTCTATTCCACATCAGGTAACTGATGCAAGCAGTAGAATCAGATTTTTTAAAACAGGTAAAAATACACCTTATAGAACAGCGGGGACTGTGAAGCAACACAAACATAAACACATGGATGCAAACACAAGATAACATACGCACTATACACACATGTACACATGGATTTTGTGTTATAGATATGTGGTAGTAGAGTAGAGGCCTGAGGAAATACACTTAATATGTTGTGAAATCTGTTTTTAATGTATTGTAATGTTTTTCAAATGTATAACTGCCTTAATTTTACTGGACCCCAGGAAGATGGGGATCAATAATAATAAAATACAAATACTTTGTTGAAGCACCTTTGGCAGCGATTACAGCCTCGAGTCTTCTTGGGTATGACGCTACAAGCTTGGCACACCTGTATTTGGGGAGTTTCTCCTATTCTTCTCTGCAGATCCTCTCAAGCTCTGTCAGGTAGTATGGGTTGCGTCGCTGCACAGCCATTTTCAGATCTCTCCAGAGATGTTCGATCGGGTTCAAGTTCGGGCTCTGGCTGGGCCACTCAAGGACATTCAGAGACTTGTCCCCAAGCCACTCCTGCATTGTCTTGGCTGTGTGCTTAGGGTCGTTGTCCTGTTGGAAGGTGAACCGTCCCCCCAGTCTGGAGCAGGTTTTCATCAAGGATCTCTCTGTACTTTGCTCCGTTCATCTTTTCTTCGATCCTGACTAGTCTCCCAGTCCCAACCACTGAAAAACATCCCCACAGCAGGATGCTGCCACCACCATACTTCACCATAGGGATGGTGCCAGGTTTCCTCCAGACGTGATGCTTGGCATTCAGGCCAAAGAGTTCAATCTTGGTTTCATCAGACCAGAGAATCTTGTTTCTCATGGTCTGAGAGTCTTTAGGTGTCTTTTGGCGAACTCCAAGCGGGCTGTCATGTGCCTTTTACTGAGGAGTGGCTTCCATCTGGCCACTCTACCATAAAGACCTGATTGGTGGAGTGCTGCAGAGATGGTTGTCCTTCTGGAAGGTTCTCCCATCTCCACAGAGGAACACTAGAGCTCTGTCAGAGTGACTATCGGGTTCTTGGTCACCTCCCTGACAAGGCCCTTCTCCCCCGATTGCTCAGTTTGGCCGGGCGGCCAGCTCTAGGAAGAGTCTTGGTGGTTCTACATTTTTTGGTACCCTTCCCCAGATCTGTGCCTCGACACAATCCTGTCTCGGAGCTCTACGGACAATTCCTTCAACCTTATGGCTTGGTTTTTGCTCTGACATGCACTTTCCAAATCATGTCCAATCAATTGAATTTACAAAAGCTGGACTCCAATCAACTTGTAGAAAGATCAATGGAAACAGGATGCACCTAAACTCAATTTCGAGATTCATAGCAAAGGGTCTGAATACTTATGTAAATAAGGTATTTCTAAAAACCTGTTTTCGCGTTGTCATTATGGAGTATTGTGTGAGGAAAATGTTTAATTGAATCAATTTTAGAACAAGGCTGTAACGTAACAAAATGTGGAAAACGTCAAGGGGTCTGAATACTTTCCACATGCACTGTATGCATGACACGTGTCATGCACTACTACTACCACTACCACCACCACTACAGAGTGCATTACCCTCTTTCCATACATTACTGATGTACAGAGTACACATCAGTCAGAAAAGAAACAGTCATTCAACTGGTTGTGGCTTCTCTACACCAGATTGAGTACAGATTAAATTGATATAGGAATGTCATCCTCTAGGACACCAAACTTATTATGACTTGTTTTCTCAGGTCAAGTACTAGGCCTAATTTAAAGAACCCCAGCCCCATGTTTACAACAAGCAATCCAACCCTTGATGTCAAGTGGTTGTGGAAATTTGACGTCTGTGTAGGTTTAAGGCTACGAGAGTCCTTTATATACCTTTGTTCTCAGTATATAGTCAATAGTGTTTGATTGAGGGCAGTGTTGTGTCCATTATTGTTGCTACACTGAGCGCTTTCTTCCCCACGCCCACTGTTCCCCTGTGGCTCCCCCAGGCCCCAAGGAGACTGCAGGGCAGCCTAGAGAGAGAGGGACTAACCAATACATGGAGATGGCTTGCAGCTGCTGTTAACTGCCTCTCCACAATCACTCTCTCTTTCTCTCTACCCTTTAACAGCCCTTCCTCCTCCTCTCTAGCAGATAGCTCGCTTACATCACTCCTCCTCCCAACATGCACATGCTCGCCTCACACACAAACACACTTGTACACACTCGCGCACACACATACAAACACCCTCCAGCGGTATGATGTAATGGCTGAACCGAAAATAATAACAAACCCTGGCCACACACTCTCTCTCTCTCTCTCTCTCTCGCTCTCAAGCTAGAACATGCTCCTCCCACCCGAGAGGAAGGGAAAGAATGGAGAGATAACAAAAACATTGTTCCAGCAGCAGCAGAGCAGAAGCAGACAGACAGATGTTAAGGGGATGGCTGGGTTCAGTCTGCATGCCAACACTGCATGCTCACTGCACAGCCTCCATGTGGGAAACATTGTTACATTTCCAACTCACTGCTCCGGGGCTTTAACTGGTCAGTTGAAGCAGAAATGGTGTCATGCACGGACCACATGATCACGATAGCCGTTAGGGAATAGCATTGCGTAAATTGGCTTGGGCCAAGGACAGGGGCTAGCCTTGTGCCATTGCTTTCATCGCAATGAAATTAGCTATTGGGAACTAGCTACTTTGCTGTGCCTGACATAGGGAATTGGCACAACAATGCGTATTTTCATGCAATACATGTTGAAGGAAAAGGTTTCAAAATATTGTGTAAGGTTTAAGAATTCATGATATGAAACGTGTGTTGCACTAAAAAGCATGGTGCCAGTCCATGTGGCAGTATCTCTTAAATAAGCTTACCCTAAAAGGCTTGGGCTGTGTGGAAAACCACTAAGCACCATTGAGTAGTACAGAAGGATGTAGACTATACTACTCAGAAGAGATAACTCCATTGATGCCACTCTGCCAGACGGGGCTGTACTACTATGTCCATGGCTCTAGTCCTGTCCTGTCTGCATCTGTCCCTCTGTCTGTCTGACTGAAGAGGAGGAGCAGACTGGCCTGGCCACTGACACTGCAGCCATGCTGTAAATTATCTCCCTGAACACACTGACATAATGTAATACATGCCTTAAGCCCTTTTTTCATTTTTTAGGGGGAACAAAATGCACTTACCATCTGGTGGTGGTGACTAGGGATGTTGGCCTCCTGGAAAAAGGAGCTTAAGGCGGTCTGTAGAGGGAGAGAGAGAGACAGAAAGAGGGGGAGAGAGGAAATTGTGTGTGAGAACATTGTGAGCACTTGAACTGTCGTTTGTGGTAGGGATGGGAATTTGACCTTTGACTGTTCAAGTATTGGCATGAATTTTTTCTGAATACTCGGGGAATAAAGGAAAGAAAAGCTACTTTTAGAACACAAGGCCCGCACTGGAAAATTTTTTGCACATTTATCTATGCCAACATTGCGCAACAATGCCTAATTTATCATAACCATTAAAGATAACGAATTCTAATTGCTAACTTGCCTTATATATCCACTGAGTGTACAAAACATTAAGAACACCTTTCTAATATTGAGTTGCCCCCCAAAAAGGTAGTAACCTCAGCAGTGTGGCACTTTCTTGTAGAAGCCTATAGCTGTGCAATGGCACAGCCTTGTTTTGTTAATTTAGCAGACAAGACTCTCTTATTTCCCGAGACCTTATCACAGTCAAGACACATCTATGTTGTAGTATCAATTAAGAGCTTTGGGCCAGTAACCGAAAGGTTGCTGCTTAAAATCCCAGAGCCGACTAGGTGAAAAAAATATGTCGATGTGCCCATGAGCAAGGCACTTAACCCTAATTGCTCCTGTAAATCGCTCTGGATAATAGCATCTGCTAAATGACTAAAATGTACAAATGTAATAACAGAATAAAATAGAACAGAATAGTGCGAAGTGACGCACATCTGATCATTTGAAAAGGGTTACAAACCAAAATCTTATATATATATATATATATACTGCCTGTTCTTTGGAATTTTCAAAATAGAATAACAATTCCACATTGAACATTCCACGGGGATGAATTACGGCCATGACATCTGTTTGGTGAGTAGGCCTAGGCTTAATGATTCTGATGAAAATACTCTTATTCAAATAATGTTTTTGCATATTTTCAGAGTACAACCTGTCTATGTTTACGGGGGTTATATATAGCCTAGGCTAACCAATTCTAAATGGCACTAGAAGTTCGCAAAGTGGGGGTCGTCACTAGTTACCACAGCCACAAGGCCATAAACCCTGCCTGTTTCTACAATGTATCTTCTTAAAATCTCATTTTAAACCTAACCTTTAACCCTAATAACGCAACTAACCTTAAATTAAGACCAAAAAGCACATTTTTGTTTTCATGAATTGTTACGTATAGCCAGGGACGGCCTGTTCAATAGGGCGATATGGGCGACGCACTGCCAAACGGGAAAAGGAAGGGATTTTTTTTCTAATCAATTATATCACGGCAACAGTAGTTATCAGTGTTGTAATCTGATCTGACTGCCACTAAATGTCAAATCAGGCTAAAGTCGTGCTTCAAATGGCCCCGCCCGTTTTTGGGCGATTTCAGTCAGGTTGAAAATCGCCCAGAAGTCTCTCATAGCCTGTCATGTAAAATCTATTTTTTTCAAATTTCAAAGCTTTCAATACATTCTCTATGGGTGTCTGTGGGCTTGCACTTACGCGCTTTCGTCATACGTGACGTAACCATGAACGTAACTAAGCAAATAGCGGCTAGCAGCGTCTCTTTGCGACCTGCAGTGTGGCGTTATTTTATGTTTTTAATTTGTACACTTAGTGGCGTTATTTTATGTTTTTAATTTGTACACTTAGTTTACAAACATTCTGCCAACCATGGATTTCGAGTGGTGGGTTTTGGACTGATCTTGTTGATCGTGTACATACCCGCTACGAACGGACTAAATAATGAAAACGTTGCTGGCAGCGGAATCCAATACAGCTGGGAGACTTGGCTGGATGACAGAGTCCCGGACAGAGAAGTGGAGCCGGCCGGCTTCACCCTGGTCGGAGCGGACCTAGATCTGACAGTCACAGGGAAAATCGATCCTGGTAAGAGAGCGACTCTGTACCCCCGAGCCCCGACATTGAACTGCTTTCTGTGTCACTGTGACCTTACTATCTGCCCCGTGAGTTCCCCCAATTGTTTGTTACCGTTGTGTACTGTTGATAATCACAAGTTTACTGGAGAACTGAGACCAAGTAGAGACTTTGGACAGGGTGGATATGGTATAATAAAGGCAGTTTATTCAGAGGTAAAGATATCTGGAATCGCGTGCACGGACTCGTTCGTCAAACTCTTAGGGAGCTATCTGAAGAGAGCCCCGAAAACATTGTGTGCTGACATTTTATACAATAAATGATGTAGGTTGAATCTAGTAGTTCTGATCTTCTGATTGGTCCTGATGAGTTGGGCGAGGTCCCCTCCACTGTTGCATTGGCTCTGAGTCGGGTTCTCTGTCTTCAAATGTTCAGCCTAAAGAGAGGGGATTTTTGTGTGTGTGTGTGTGTGTGTTTAACAGTGATGATGTGTGTGTGTGTGTGTGTGTTTAACAGTGATGATGTGTGTGTGTGTGTGTGTTATCAGTGATGATGTGTGTGTGTGTGTGTGTGTGTGTCCTCAGAGCAAGAACTCGTGAGTTGGAAGAACTGAGAGACCTATGGCGTGGGTGTTGTCCTTGGCCACCTGCTGACAAGGCTGACAAGATAGGACTCTTTTGTCCATTGTTATAGGATAGGAACAGCATTGATTGAAAACAAACGCCCAACACAAAATGGGTCATGCACAAGATTTTAGTCAGACCAAGCTATAACATTATATATTTACTACGACAGTACATTCAACCAAAAGCTAATATAACAAAGGCATCAGAGATTATTTATAATCTGTCACAGAAACTGGAATCCATCTCCCCAGATCAGTCAATAAATGCTTCTGGTATTGACTTATATGCTGCCCCTGTCTTCATGTTGTTGCTGGACATATCTTTTTTAAAATGTGTGTAGGTCACCTAAATCATCAGAAAAATTGCCCCTCCTGAGAATTTTTTCAGGAGCCGCCACTGCGTATAGCCAATTTAGACTTTGTGGTAACTAGTGACAACCGCAAAGTAGCATAAACGGAAAATGACGCAATTATTCCAAAATTGCAACTAATTGTTGGAAGACATATTTCCCTAATTCAGTCAACCAGTCCATTTAGAATTTGTGATAAAACTGACGTCATTTGGAAAGGGAATGTAGCTTGTGTATCCCATCAGTTAGGTCCGTTTTTATAGGCATTTATTTATGTAGGCCTAACAGGAGCTTGTGTGTGCACTCAGCACACGTGTGTAGAGGGAGCGGTCGGAACCCAATTGAGTGAGTGAAACAAGGAGGGTAAAGGGAATTTAGGGAGCAGAAATGTATGATGCTTGGCTTGGTTTCTTTTTTGTTGTGTTCCGCAAATGCACATGTACAAATTGAACATTAGTCAAAGCAAAATAACATTGTCTCCAATAAAAATGTTTGACCAAATAGTTTTACAGCATAAAACAACAAATCATGTCTGGTTAAAGATCGAGTTGACGTCCGTTCGAGTACTCACGTCCATACCTAGTTTGCGGACCACAAAACAGTAGTAACACATTTCACCTTCCTATCCGCTCACACTGGAGAGCATGAACCCCCATCCCCCTCTGCTAGCATCAGCCTGTAGGTCAGTTGGTACGAGTAGATCACATGACTCTGGGGTTAAAACTATTATCCTCCACTGTCTAAAACAGGGTTTGTAAACCACGCGGAGAGAGAGGCAGCGGCAGACAGGCTAACTGATCAGTGAGAATGTACACGCTACACAGGCTTGTTTAAAACCATAATTTGCATGGAAAAGAAGATAACTAGTAGCCTAGTACTTTACTTAAAACGAGTGTTTACAACTCAGTGACATGTAAACCGTTTAGGCTATATAAACTACTGTGAATAGGGTATGTGCTATATTCTCAGGGACAATTCACATAGGCCACAACAAAGCCTTCCTTGTGACAGCCTTGCTCTGACGGGCTATGAGGAAACACTCAATGTAAACAAGTAGGCCTACTTTCAGTTGCTGCCCTTGAACACAAACAAGGAAGTCCATAGGCAACTTCCATTGTATTCACAACAGAATGAAACAAAGGCCAGCCTGGTAAGGACACCATGGTCCGGAAACAAAAATACAAAACTGATACCAAAACATATCCTTAGTAGTTTATCAGATTTTATTGCAAGATACCTGTTTTATGATTCAAGTAGTCTGACTGGCCCATGATTCATGTTCTTTTTAAGAGGTGGAAAATTGACAAATGCTGTGTCCTTCCTTGGTATACAAATCGCCTCTAATATGAATGTGTCTTAGTAACCGGATTAAAAGAACTGCCTGCAGCCTACTACTAGAATGACAGCATGTCTAGCTAAACCTTAGTCCCTTGCCTAGCCTCCATTTCCCTTCACTAGAGTCTCTCTTTGCGAACACTTCAATGAATGTGTGGTTTCCCCTCCCGGCTAAAGCCGTCCCCTCCCCCCACACACCAAGCTCTGTGGTTGTTTGACAACAGCAGCAGCAGTGCAGGAATGTCTGCTGCTCAACGTGACACACATATCAACATGAATGTGCTGCACTGCCATTGTCTACCAGGCTACTGGGATCACACTGTTCTTTGTCTATTTATGTTTTTTTAAAGTGTGTTTCTGTGTACATCCAAGACCATCAACAACGGTGCCGTTTCAGACACAGATAATGTAGGTTACAAACACACAGTGCAACACCATATCTAAGAGCATCGGCATAAAGGTTTCAGTACTACTCATGGGCTTTAAGTGAGAGCATCCATTACCTTACGTAGCAGTGAACCTACCAATGGAGCAGAGAAGAGACATGACAGTGTTGCTTATGTAACGTGACTGATAGAAAAACACTGCAATGAAGCCCAGCACTAGGCCTATATAAAAGCAGAAGAATTGAACAGGCTTCTAAATGAGGGCGCAGCAAACAATAACAAAAACATACCTAAAAAAACAGCCTGAAATAGAAATAGGCTAAATAAAAATAGGTGAACACTGCTGTGAGACGGACATTATACTGACATCATAGAAAGATGCCTAGCCACAAAGGCATTCAATTTACTAATACATTTTGAGATTGTATATACTGTATGTGTATGTGTATATAGTGTCTCTATATACAATATGTATGTATAATACAATATGTATACACAATATATACACTGAGTGCACAAAACATTAGGAACGCCTTCCTAATATTGAGTTGCACCCCCTTTGCCCTCAGAACAGCTTCAATTTGTCGGGGCATGGACTCTACAAGGTGTCGAAAGCATTCCACAAGGATGCTGGCCCATGTTGACTCCAATGCTTCCCACAGTTGTGTCAAGTTGGCTGGATGTCCTTTGGGTGGTGGACCAATCTTGATACACACAGGAAACTGTTGAGTGTGAAAACCCCAGCAGCGTTGCAGTTCTTCACACTCAAACTGGTGCGCCTGGTACCTACTACCATAACCCGTTCAAAGGCACTTACATATTTTGTCTTGCCCATTCACCCTCTGAAAGGCACACATACACAATCAATGTCTCAAGGCTTAAAAATCATTATTTAACCTGTCTCCTCCCCTTCATCTACACCGATTGAAGTGGATTTAACAAGTTACATTAATAAGGGATCATAGCTTTCACCAGGTCAGTCTGTCATGGAAAGAGCAGGTGTTCCTAATGTTTTGTACACTCAGTGTATACAATACAATATACATACATATTTTGTGAGATGCATTATTACACGTGCCACATTCCTAACCATTCCTATTCCTCTAATCGTCAACAACTGTTTTCACCTCTGCTCCTGTTCAGATGACAATAATGAGAAGCCTTGAGTCTGACAGTCTCTGACCCTCCACTCCTTAGCCAACAGCACCTGGGGGAGCTCAGCCCAGCCATAGACAACTAGCCTTTTGACCTTGAGCCGGACAGGTTGCCCAGAGGAGGCTAGGTGGTCTCTGCAATGATCAACAATCAAGCTGCAGGCTGACTCTCGGGAGGAGCTGAGCAGCCTCCTCAGCCACTTCAAACCACCTGGCCCAGCCACTTCTGCTGGCCCGTACGCACTAACAAAAGCTTGGTCATTAGACAGAGAGGAGGTGTGTTTGGGAAACCAGCTGGAAGCAGAGGCCTGATGCCTCAGATCTTCTCAGCATCTCTCTGTTGTCCATACTTAGGGCCCTGTTGAATATTTCAAACCAGTGGCCAGCTGAGCTCTTCAAACAGGAGTGGATATAGCCTACACGGCTTTGCATACTTTTCATTATACATTACTCTAGGGTGTGCTTCAACATAGACTGGATTTTTCTTTCATATCATGTAGTGAATTATTGATTTTTTAAAAAGTATGTTACTATTATATGTTCATTCAAATGACAATTCCACCTTGCTGCTCTGGGTGAAGCCATGATTGAAAAGGGTCAAGCTGTGTGTCAGCTTAGAATAAATGCCTGTTCAAACAGTGTGCATCTCTGAGCCAGGATTAGGAGTTCTGGATATGAACAACGAAGGATAATGCACCGCAATCTGCCTAAAGATAGATATCCCCTATGAACACTCCTGGACAAGAGTACAGTCAATCCAGGAGGTCCGCTGTGTCCCTTTTCCCTAACCTTGTAATTATAAACACAATGTTCTTTAAAATGTGTGTTTGTGAGTGTGTTTCTTGGTGCACTACTCTTATGCAGCCAGATATGGAAAGTTATAACTAGTAGAAGCTTGTTCCAAAATTGTGAGTGTGTATTGACTGGTCATAAATCTTACCAGTTGTGACTGAGGAATGAATTGCTGTGTGTGCTAGCTATGTAACATACATGTTATTACACTAAATAGCCTACACATTTTCAGTGCAGTGAGAATCTTCAAAAAACAAAGGCAACGTTTGAGACATCTTTTACTTACTACAACAATGGGGTCTGGACCGGAAGTGCCTCTGCCTTCGCGTGTTTGGTCGTGTCAAGTCAAAAATGTAAACAAAGTTAACGTTATGGTTTCAAAAACTTCAACCAGGTATTTTATTTCTGGACACTCAACTATTCAGAGATAATTGAGGGAACTGTTGATGATCACAAGTTTACTACGACAGAACTCGCTCTAACGTTACATTATCTAGCAAATTCGCTCTCTGGATAGCTAGTTAGCTACCAAAAGCCGGTTGCACTATTATTGTAGCGAGCTAAATTAGACGTTCGAAATTGCTGATGTTCATATGGCATTGAAAGAAATCGGATCACACTACTATCAACTGCAACCATGGCTAGTTAGATAATAAAAAGTAATATTGAATAGAATCAAAATGAAAAACCTAACATAAAATAACCAATGTAACCAATACAGCTGTCAAAACAATAACGTTAGCAGCAACAATTTCCCAGCTAGTTAACGTTAACTAGTGGTGAAACAGTCAAAACGAAAAATCAATGACAATGGATTACTCAACAGAAATTCGATGGCAAACACCGCATTTCCTAACGTTAGACCAGGTCTTCCGGATTATCCAGGGTAAAAGCATGGTCGTATGACTGGGTTTAGTTACATGGTTTTAAAGAAAAATCGCCATTCACTAATTTTGGAGAACTTCTCTTTCTTTGCCTTTGTTAGCTAGCTAAAGTAGCTGGTTAGCTGCATCGTCATGAAACCAACACACAAACGAGAGCGCACACAAATAAACATAACACATCGCATACCTCGAATTGCCAGTGAGCCGCTTGAAGAAGCTGCTTCGCTTGATCAGCAGCACAACCAGCAGTCAAAACAAACTGGTTGATCATCACTTGATGCCTGAGTTCGTCCATATTCACCTACTTCACCGCTTTTCACCCCACCTCAGTTATTTTATTGTTGAAACCTGGGAAAACAAAGCCTCGTATTTTCTTTCAAAATTTCGAAATCAATCGCTCAAACCGGACCCTCCTTCCCACACTCTACCCTCGCCTTCCAGTAACAACAAATAAGTCCATGTCATCACCAACAACAAAGCCAAGCACAACAGCTGATTGGATAACTAAATCAGCAAGATTGTACGGGCTGGTACCCAATTGGCTATCACGCGAGCCAGCAAGCCGTTGGAGTGACGTAATTGCAGGGTACACATCTTCATGGATTGGATACCAGTGGATGAGTAAATCACACCTATTGGCTTATTTCTATAAGAAGGTATATGAGGTTCGTTCAACAATTGGTCAATTTAGGGATAACGTATTGAAAAGGTCCAGGATTGGTATTTCTATTGTAAATATTTACAGCAACGTTATGATGATTGTATTTGTGCCAGACCAAACAGTCAGAGACATATTGTACTGGTTACAATATAGGCATGTTTCAAATTCTGTACATTTGATCACAATAACAGTAGTCGATAATATAATAGCTTATGAACGGTGAGCATAGCCTACTATTAATACTTTCTTTTTCCAAACAAAATAAATCGATAATGATAAATGTGCTGTGCTGCCGGTGAGTCTCTGAATAGCTGATACTAAACAAAAGATGGCTTTTATGAGACAGCATATACAGAAGAAACGTGTATTAATCTCTGACTGCGTTGGTGCCCAAACACGTTCTGTGTGTTATTTTCTGTGATTATCTCTGAGTACTATGCACCTGGCAGTGGGATGTCAAGCTCCCTCGCTGCAAGACTGAATAATTCAGCTGAGGTGTAGGTATACAGTATATTATAGGTGAAAGCGTGACAGAGAAGGCTATCTATTATGTATTATAGGTGGGTGTTACCTGGATAATGTGAATGTGATGGTGTCTATTAAGAATGGATTGAAGACTACACCCACAACTCTTCAAACAGTCAATTATGACAATATGTTCATTTATAGTGTTCAAAATCTATCATCTGAAATCGGTTGTAAATAGGGGTCCCCAAAGGTTCCCAGTGGATCTCAAACCCCACCTTTCCTCTATTATTTCTGTCTTTTTTTCCTGCATAGTAACATAGTACTCCATAGTTTGCTTTAATCGGTTGTCTGTATATTTTGAATAGGCTCACAAATGACATGCATTTTGGCCCATTTATTTTGAGACTGATGAGTAGATTCACTCTACTAATTCTTGGAGATGTTTTCATTCCAAATAATAACATTTGGAATGAGGCTTCGGAAACGTGGATAGATAGCTCTGGGAATAGTGACCTCATGTTCCAGAATCGTCTATGATTTAGTTTCAGCACTATTGAACTATTCAAGGAAATAATTTATGAGATTTTTGTTGATCAGTTATGAGCATCTGTTGGGTGTTTCTCATGAGGAATTTCAACAAATGACTTATTCTGTTCATTCTGCACCACACTGAGAGGGGGTTATTTTAATAGGCAATTTACTTCAGCAAATAAATCATTACACTAGAAGGTCATGGGACTTTTTTTGTTAAAACTTGAAACAAACATACAGAAGATAAGGACATAAGGACAATGCTGCCATTTTGACATTACACAACCAGAAAGTGACAGTCACTTTGTTGTTTCATTTTCATTGAAACAATGTCATACACTGTTTTTTTTATTTATTTTTATTTCACCTTTATTTAACCAGGTAAACCAGTTGAGAACAAGTTCTCATTTACAACTGCGACCTGGCCAAGATAAAGCAAAGCAGTGCGATAAAAACAACAACACAGAGTTACATATGGGGTAAAACAAAACAAAGTAAAAAATACAACAGAAATACATATAATATACAGTGTGTGCAAATTTAGCAAGTTATGGAGGTAAGGCAATAAAATAGGCTATAGTGCAAAATAATTACAATTAGTATTAACACTGGAATGATAGATGTGCAAGATATGATGTGCAAATAGAGATACTGGGGTACAAATGAGCAAAATAAATAACAATATAGGGATGAGGTAGTTGGGCGGGCTAATTTCAGATGGGCTGTGTACAGGTGCAGTGATCGGTAAGGTGCTCTGACAACTGATGCTTAAAGTTAGTGAGGGAGATAAGTGTCTCCAGCTTCAGAGATTTTTGCAATTTGTTCCAGTCATTGGCAGCAGAGAACTGGAAGGAATTGCGGCCAAAGGAGGTGTTGGCTTTGGGGATGACCAGTGAGATATACCCGCTGGAGCGCAGACTACGGGTGGGTGTTGCTATGGTGACCAATGAGCTAAGATAAGGCGGGGATTTGCCTAGCAGTGATTTATAGATGGCCTGGAGCCAGTGGGTTTGGCGACGAATATGTAGTGAGGACCAGCCAACAAGAGCGTACAGGTCACAGTGGTGGGTATTATATGGGGCTTTGGAGACAAAACGGATGGCACTGTGATAGACTACATCCAATTTGCTGAGTAGAGTGTTGGAGGCTATTTTGTAAATGACATCGCCGAAGTCAAGGATCGGTAGGATAGTCAGTTTTACGAGGGCATGTTTGGCAGCATGAGTGAAGGAGGCTTTGTTGCGAAATAGGAAACCGATTCTAGATTTAACTTTGGATTGGAGATTCTTAATGTGAGTCTGGAAGGAGAGTTTACAGTCTAACCAGACACCTAGATATTTGTAGTTGTCCACATACTCTAGGTCAGACCCGTCGAGAGTAGTGATTCTAGTCGGGTGGGCGGGTGCAAGCAGCGTTCGGTTGAAGAGCATGCATTTAGTTTTACTAGTGTTTAAGAGCAGTTGGAGGCTACTGAAGGAGTGTTGTATGGAATTGAAACTCGTTTGGAGGTTTGTTAACACAGTGTCCAATGAAGGGCCAGATGTATACAAAATGGTGTCGTCTGCGTAGAGGTGGATCTGAGAGTCACCAGCAGCAAGAGCGACGTCATTGATATACACAGAGAAAAGAGTCGGCCCAAGAATTGAACCCTGTGGCACCCCCATAGAGACTGCCATAGGTTCAGACAACAGGCCCTCCGATTTGACACATTGAACTCTATCTGAGAAGTAGTTGGTGAACCAGGCGAGGCAGTCATTTGAGAAACCAAGGCTATTTAGTCTGCCAATAAGAATGCGGTGGTTGACAGAGTCGAAAGCCTTGGCCAGGTCAATGAAAACGGCTGCACAGTACTGTCTATTATCGATCGCGGTTATAATATCGTTTAGGACCTTGAGCGTGGCTGAAGTGCACCCATCACCAGCTTGGAAACCGGATTGCATAGCGGAGAAGGTACGGTGGGATTCGAAATGGTCGGTGATCTGTTTGTTGACTTGGCTTTCAAAAACTTTTGAAAGGCAGGGCAGGATGGATATGGGTCTGTAACAGTTTGGATCTAGAGTGTCACCCCCTTTGAAGAGGGGGATGACCGCGGCAGCTTTCCAATCTCTGGGGATCTCAGACGTTACGAAAGAGAGGTTGAACAGGCTAGTAATAGGGGTTGCGACAATTTCGGCGGCTAGTTTTAGAAAGAAAGGGTCCAGATTGTCTAGCCCAGATGATTTGTAGGGGTCCAGATTTTGCAGCTCTTTTAGAACATCAGCTGTCTGGATTTGTGTGAAGGAGAAGCGGGGGGGGCATGGGCAAGTTGCAGCGGAGGGTGCAGAGCTGGTGGCCGGGGTAGTGGTAGCCAGGTGGAAAGCATGGCCAGCCGTAGCAAAATGCTTGTTGAAATTCTCGATTATTGTAGATTTATCGGTGGTGATAGTGTTTCCTAGCCTCAGTGCAGTGGGCAGCTGGGAGGAAGTGCTCTTATTTTCCATGGACTTTACAGTGTCCCAAAACTTTTTGGAGTTAGTGCTACAGGATGCAAATTTCTGTTTGAAAAAGTTAGCCTTTGCTTTCCTAACTGCTTGTGTATATTGGTTCCTAACTTCCCTGAAAAGTTGCATATCGCGGGGGCTATTTGATGCTAATGCAGTACGCCACAGGATGTTTTTGTGCTGGTCAAGGGCAGTCAAGTCTGAGGAGAACCAGGGGCTATATCTTTTCTTAGTTCTATATTTTTTGAATAGGGCATGTCTATTTAAGATTGAGAGGAAATTACTTTTAAAGAACAACCAGGCATCCTCTACTGACGGAATGAGATCTATATCCATCCAGGATACCTGGGCCAGGTCAATTAGGAAGGCCTGCTCGCTGAAGTGTTTTTGGGAGCGTTTGACACTGTGACCATCAAGCCCACAAGGTTGCCCATGTTTTATATTTTTTGGGATAATAATTTGAACAAAAAACAACACATTTCCTCTCTAAATGGCCAGGAAATAACATTTATCCACACAAAATAGCTCAATACTTGACCCTTTGCTTTAAAGGGTCAGACCAAAGAATCTGAAGCTCATGTGAGAGGTCAGTCAGTTCAAACTACTGAAAAGTAGGCTACTGCTGAATGGCCACCGTATCTGTTCTTATACTGTGTTATTTTGTCCCCTTAAAGCTTATCTGGACAAATGCCCTTGCTTTAATGGGTGATGTATTCTGTATGACTGTATTACTCACACTGCAGGGAGACATAACCTAACCTGTTATTGTCTCATGCAGATCACCATCTGCCTTCAGATACCAGGACCCTAGGCTCTCCCAAAACACAGAGTAAAGAGGGTGGAGACATATGTTCATTGGTCAATGATTAACATGATCTTCACAGAGTGGACTTTGTTTTCAGAGATACTCAGGATGTCTTGCTTGTTTTCTTGTCCACGTGTTGAACTCCATCTTGGTTCCCCCCCCACCACACTGAGTCTGTGACTCACGAGTCAGTCACCATCTTCCTTTTGTGTCTCTGTCAGAGCTGTGAATGCTGGTTCAGTGTGTAAGTAGCACACAGCTATGGTTTCCTGGAAAAGCCCCTTCACTATAGCTTTGGGGCCCACTGGAAACACTGAATAAACTCTGTGTATAACAGGCAGGGGCTTTGATGAATATATACAGTGAGGGAAAAAAGTATTTGATCCCCTGCTGATTTTGTACGTTTGCACACTGACAAAGACATGATCAGTCTATAATTTTAATGGTAGGTTTATTTGAACAGTGAGAGACAGAATAACAACAAAAAAAATCTAGAAAAATGCATGTCAAAATGTTATAAATTGATTTGTATTTTAATGAGGGAAATACGTATTTGACCCCTCTGCAAAACATGACTTAGTACTTGTTGGCAAAACCCTTGTTGGCAATCACAGAGGTCAGACGTTTCTTGTAGTTGGCCACCAGGTTTGCACACATCTCAGGAGGGATTTTGTCCCACTCCTCTTTGCAGATCTTCTCCAAGTCATTAAGGTTTCGAGGCTGACGTTTGGCAACTCGAACCTTCAGCTCCCTCCACAGATTTTCTACGGGATTAAGGTCTGGAGACTGGCTAGGCCACTCCAGGACCTTAATGTGCTTCTTGTTGAGCCACTCCTTTGTTGCCTTGGCCGTGTGTTTTGGGTCATTGTCATGCTGGAATACCCATCCACGACCCATTTTCAATGCCCTGGCTGAGGGAAGGAGGTTCTCACCCAAGATTTGACGGTACATGGCCCTGTCCATCGTCCCTTTGATGCAGTGAAGTTGTCCTGTCCCCTTAGCAGAAAAACACCCCCAAAGCATAATGTTTCCACCTCCATGTTTGACAGTGGGGATGGTGTTCTTGGTGTCATAGGCAGCATTCCTCCTCCTCCAAACACGGCGAGTTGAGTTGATGCCAAATAACTCAATTTTGGTCTCATCTGACCACAACACTTTCACCCAGTTCTCCTCTGAATCATTCACATGTTCATTGGCAAACTTCAGACGGGCCTGTATATGTGCTTTCTTGAGCAGGGGGACCTTGCGGGCGCTGCAGGATTTCAGTCCTTCACGGCGTAGTGTGTTACCAATTGTTTTCTTGGTGACTATGGTCCCAGCTGCCTTGAGATCATTGACAAGATCCTCCTGTGTAGTTCTGGGCTGATTCCTCACCATTCTCATGATCTTGCATGGAGCCCCAGGCCGAGGGAGATTGACCATTATTTTGTGTTTCTTCCATTTGCGAATAATCGCACCAACTGTTGTCACCTTCTCACCAAGCTGCTTGGCGATGGTCTTGTAGCCCATTCCAGCCTTGTGTAGGTCTACAATATTGTCACTGACATCCTTGGAGAGCTCTTTGGACTTGGCCATGGTGGAGAGTTTGGAATCTGATTGCTTGATTACTTCTGTGGACAGGTGTCTTTTATACAGGTAACAAACTGAGATTAGGAGCACTCCCTTTAAGAGTGTGCTCCTAATCTCAGCTCGTTACCTGTATAAAAGACACCTGGGAGCCAGAAATCATTCTGATTGAGAGGGGGTCAAATACTTATTTCCCTCATTAAAATGCAAATCAATTTATAACATTTTTGACATGCATTTATCTGGATTTTTTTGTTGTTATTCTGTCTCTCACTGTTCAAATAAACCTACCATTAAAATTATAGACTGATCATGTCTTTGTCAGTGGGCAAACGTACAAAATCAGCAGGGGATCAAATACTTTTTTCCCTCACTGTATATACTGTGCGTTCGGAAAGAATTCAGACCCCTTGACTTTTTCCACATTGTGTTATGTTACAGCCTTATTCTAAAATTGATTAAATTGTTTTTTCCCCTCATCAATCTAATTTATAATTTATAAAAAATGAAAATATGACATTTACATAAGTATTCAGACCCTTTACTCAGTACTTTGTTGAAGCACCTTTGGCAGCGATTACAGCACTGTCTTCTTGGGTATGACGCTACAAGCTTGGCACATCTGTATTTGGGGAGTTTCTCCCATTCTTCTCTGATGATCCTCTCAAGCTCTGTCAGGTTGGATGGGGAGCGTTGCTGCACAGCTATTTTCAGGTCTCTCCAGAGATGTTCGGTCGGGTTCAAGTCCGGGCTCTGGCTGGGCCACTCAAGGACATTCAGAGACTTGTCCCCAAGCCACTCCTGCGTTGTCTTGGCTGTATACTTAGGGTCATTGTCCTGTTGGAAGGTGAACCTTCGCCCCAGTCTGAGGTGCTGTGCGCTCTGGAGCAGGTTTTCATCAAGGATCTCTCTGTACTTTGCTCCGTTCATCTTTGATCCTGACTAGTCTCCCAGTCCCTGTCACTGAAAAACATCCCCACAGCATGATGCTGCCACCACCATGCTTCATCGGGTTCTTGGTCACCTCCCTGACCAAGGCCCTTCTCCCCCGATTGCTCAGTTTGGCCAGGCGGCCAGCTCTAGGAAGAGTCTTGGTGGTTCCAAACTTCTTCCATTTAAGAATGATGGAGGCCACTGTGTTCTTGGGGACCTTCAATGCTGCAGACATTATTTGGTACCCTTCCCCAGATCTGTGCCTCGACACAATCCTGTCTCGGAACTCTACGGACAATTCCTTCGACCTTATGGCTTGGTTTCTGCTCTGACATGCACTGTCAACTGTGGGACCTTATATAGACAGGTGTGTACCTTTCCAAATCATGTCCAATCAATTGAATTGACCTAAGGTGGACTCCAATCAAGATGTAGAAACATCTCAAGGATGACCAATGGAAACAGGATGCACCTGAGCTCAATTTCGAGTCTCATAGCAAAGGGTCTGAATACTTATGTAAATAAGGTATTTCTGTTTTTCATTTTTAATACATTAGCAAGAAATTCTAAAGACCTGTTTTCGCTTTGTCATTATGGGGTATTGTGTATAGATTGCTGAGGATTTTTAGGTATTTAATCCATTTTAGAATAAAGCTGTAACATAACAAAATGTGGAAAAGGTCAAGGGGTCTGAATACTTTCTGAAGGCACTGTGTTTTATGTATATATATATATATATATATATATATTTTGTTTGTTTGTTTTGGTTTAGAATACTTTTTTTTCAGAACACAAATTATTACACTACACAAATAAATATTTTGAGTATTTAAACTATTTAATAAATATTATATTTTATATTTGATCGAAAATGTTACATTCTAGACATCTCTATTGGGCTGTTGTTCTCCTTGGAGAACAGAGCTACACTGTCATTTTCTATGATGTAGCGCCCTCTCCTGTCAATTGAAACTCATTGTCACAAACCCTAATGTTTGCCTGAGTAAAGTTTGAGGAGAGAAGTTTATTTTGTGATGTGATGCAAGTCATTCTTATACAGGGGGATTAAACATTCAATATCCCAGATGTTGATCATGTTTGAGTAATGAAAATGTCAAACACTGATATCATGAAGTCTAAAACCTGTATACATTTAAAAAATCTGTGGCCTATGCATATTTATTTGTGTCTATGTCCTTAGGTGGCTGTTTACTACATTTACATTTAAGTCATTTAGCAGACGCTCTTATCCAGAGCGACTTACAGTTAGTGCATACATTATTTTATATTTTTCATACTGGCCCCCCGTGGGAAACGAACCCACAACCCTGGCGTTGCAAACACCATGCTCTACCAACTGAGCTACATCCCTGCCGGCCATTCCCTCCCCTACCCTGGACGACGCTGGGCCAATTGTGCGCCGCCCCATGGGTCTCCCGGTCGCTAAACTCATATGCATCAGGTTTAGTTTCCCAATAATTCACTTTTTGTTACAGTTTATCTTCTTTGAGTTGATGATTGATGATAGCAATAAAGACTGAAGTTGTGCTGATGTTTGTTGGGTATTCCCCAGCTGTGTCCAGCTGTGACTCTGCCAAGTCCATTGGTGTCTAATCTCTGTCCCTTCCCTATTTCCCAGACAGACCACATCTCATCTTCCTGTCAGCATTATTGTGCTTGGCTGCTCTCTGTCTGACCTCTGACTTCGCCTCAAGGTGGGCAGAGGAGGAGGGCCGGGGCCTGGTTCAAAGTCTGACATGAACAATCAGGTCTGGTCAGAACACCAGCCCTACAGGGCCCAACAATGAGCTGTGGATTTCGCGGTTGAGCGGCAAAAAGGGCCGACTTGTACTAAGGGGAAAGTACTCAGGGAACTGGCCCTGTTCCTATCCTCCATTACTCTCTCTCTCTCTCTCTCTCTCTCTCTCTTACTCTCTCACTCTCTCTCTTTCTCTCTCTTTGTCAGACTGGAGTGATCTCGCTGATTGGTCTGTTGTTATTTCCTTGTCTGCCCTCGCCAAACTTGGTAGAGAGTGCTAGGTACACAAGAGAGCTTTGCCCTTGGTGTAGGCTACATGTATGGTACAATTTCTAATCTGTGATTGATTCATTTTTGTTGTAATTTTTACCATATGCTGGCAACAAGTTATGATGATGGAGGATTATACAATAGTAACTGGTTATGATTGAAGGAATCAGCGCCACAACAATAGGGTCTAGGAACTTGGATGTACCCTTTGGACATCCAGGAGGGTGTCTGTGAAGGAATGTACTTTTGTTAATAAAAATATAAACAAAAAGGTTTGTCCCCATGGACGCTCTATTAGTGTGGCTGAGTGGTTTCCTGAGACTCTTGACAAAAGCAACTCTAAAGCAATAAAAAGGCTTCCTCATCTCTTGAGTTCTGTCCCCACTCCAGAGCTGGATGTCTGCTCCAAAATGTATTATTTTCAATGCCAATGCCACTCAGTTTACTCTCTGCTCCTCATTGCCCTTCTCTGCAAAGTTTAGGATGAACAATTAATGTACAATTGTTTTGGACCAAAAAAATGATTTTCTATTTCCAGAGGTCACTTCCAAAAGTTGTCGCAAAGCCCCATTGTCTGCAAGGTATTGGGTTAAATACCCTACTCAAATGAATATAAATATATTGTATTATAATACCAACTCGATCTGCTTGAACTTTTAGATAATAAATGCAATTGTCTATTTATGCTGCATGTCAAAACAGTTCCATTCAACACATTTAGTCATTTTCCATTTCAACTCATCTGATGGGATAAAGATCAAGCTGATGTGTAAAATAAATAACACTATCAGTCCTTCCAACTCCCTTCTGGGACACTAGACTCGATTTACTTGCGTGACGAACAAACCTGAGTGAGAGTGATTAAAAATGAAGCACTATAGCAACAACCAAGCCAATAGAAGAACGGGAAGCTGTTTACAAGGGGTGTACCGTTTCTATGGTTGCCGGACAAACCTCCTGCACCAGGTATTAAACTGCCCCCGGAGAGATCCTTTAGCCGCTGCCACCATTATAAAGACCTGCGTTTGAGACGTTGAATTGAACAAGCGCGCATCAGAGCGCCAAAGACATCTTGAGGAATTTTTTCATACATTTTCAACAGGTGCAAACCCTCAAGGTTTGCGATTAATAATTTTTCATTTGGCAAATTGGATTGCAAGGTATTTTCTCAGCATTATATCAGATCAAGGTAAGTTTGTCATGTTTTTTAACATATTTTTATATGGTGGTGACACTTGAAACTTAAAACATTAGAATGAAGTAGGCTATCATTAAATTGTAGCAAATTATTATTGCTATCTTGTTATAAAAATAAAAAGTTTTTCATTGTAACTATTGCAAGGTATTGTTGTAAAGTTAAATTAATAGGTAGCTATAAGCATCTTCATATTTAAAAAATAATTGAAACACTTAAATAATCTACATTTTAAACTCAACTCAAAGGTTATCTGATTTGGCACAATTCATTAATTTGTCTAGTGTCAATAGCCTACTATATTTGATCACGTTTTGATTAGTTTATCATAAATTCACTCGACATATATGAGTTTATAACAGGACTTAGTCTCAGCCTTTTTGTGAAGAGTCCCGCTGTATGGCTATAGGCTATTATGTGTAGCTAGGTAGGCGAGACTGCGCTCCTATCACTTTTCACAAAAGTTCTATGACCTCCAGACAGTCAACATCGGAATGAGTGAGAATAAACATTGCAGGTCTTTCAATTTCATTAATGACAGTCGTTATTTTGGGATTACATTCAATGCACTCCTTTTGTTAAACAGTTTCTAATCAAATATCAACATTTGAAAGATCTCAACTACATGCAGCTATTGTTCCTACAATTTGTTTCCCTACAAGTCACTGAATAGAACATGCCATTACCACAGAGAGAAACTATTTCAATTTACACCCTGACATGCATCAAAGGGCTCTGTTTTCAAATAGGGCTATCATTGTCCTTTTCAGCTTTGTTCAAGTCGGGTGTATATTTTCTCCTTGTCAGGCTGTTGTCTGGTGGTGTAGGGGGGACAGTGAGGCATCTGAGCGGAGGACCATGCTGTCTCTAAGCTGTGCAGACCCCTGGCCTGAGGGCTCGGTGGGGCTGGAGGAGGAAGTGGTGACTGCCGCTGCTCATTCTGAGGAGTTGGACCTGGACGACAGCTCAGCCTCAGCGGGCTGCAGCAGCACTGGGGGCTCTGTCAACCTGGATGACAGCCTGACAAGCCTGCAGTGGCTGCAGGAGTTCTCTATCCTCAATGCCAATGGGACCCAACAGGCTCCCC
Source organism: Coregonus lavaretus (assembly GCF_964263955.1). Lineage (NCBI taxonomy): Eukaryota > Metazoa > Chordata > Actinopteri > Salmoniformes > Salmonidae > Coregonus > Coregonus lavaretus. Next base: position 48,810,845 of record NC_139989.1, read on the forward strand.
TCTCCACCCACCACCAGCCTCACTTCTTTGGCCATCAGCAGCTGGGCTCCGAGGCCCCCGCTTCCCCTCTGGCTGGTGACCCTGCATCCATAGGGATGCCCCACACCCCAGGCAAGCCCACAGCAGCAGCCTATTGTAGGATGCAGTCCCTGTCAGCCCTCCCTGGCCTGGTGGCCCATGGTCACTGCCCCGATGAGGTGGACTACAAGACAAACCCTCATATCAAACCACCTTACTCCTACGCCACACTCATCTGTATGGCCATGCAGGCCAGCAAGAAGACCAAGATCACCCTCTCCTGCATCTACAAGTGGATCACTGACAACTTCTGCTATTTCCGCCATGCTGACCCCACCTGGCAGGTAAATGTTGCTAACACACACCACACACACACACACGTGAAAATGGCTCTAATAGGATGCTTCAGACTAGGCCCTGTGAGAGGCTCTCAGTCACGTTCGTATACCTGACTGTGTCTCGAGCAGCCAGATAGAGGGCTCTGTGTGTTTTGGAGTGGGGCCAAGCTACAGCTTGTTTTTCTTTAACAGGAACGAGTAAGAGCACTTCTTTTCCCAAAGTCTATATATTGAGAGCTCAGGGCCATCTGCCACACTCTGAATAAGCATTAGTAGCTATGGTTTATGGGAATTAAGAGCTCTCATGGTACAAAGATGGCAGCAAATACTCCCGTAACGTACAAAGATTGTAGTAAATACTGCCTTGCTAGCAGGCATCTTGCTTTAGAAGACTTCATCCCCCCACAACACACATTTTAGTGTTTGTGTTTTTAAACTCATTACATTATTTTTCAGAAATAGCTCCCAGGTTTTCTGCTTGAGCAATGAGAGGCAATGGGGGAGTATGGGGAGGGGCAGCATAGCATCAAAAGTGCAGATTCCCCATCAAAGGGAAGGAATTTTCTGGAAAAAGTTTAATTTGCTGGATAGATGATTAATTAAGTCGTTAGCCGTACTCCCCAGTTCCAGAAGTTATACTCATTTCCTGAGCATTCTGTTATTGTAAGCCAGTGCATGGGGCAGATAATATTTAACAAAGGTCAGCAGGTCACTGAATGTGTACTGCCATATCAACCCTGTCCCCCTCATGCGCTATTTCAGAACTCCATCCGGCACAACCTGTCTCTGAACAAGTGTTTCATCAAGGTTCCACGGCAGAAGGATGAGCCGGGGAAGGGGGGCTTCTGGAAGATCGATCCCCAGTACGCAGAGCGCCTCCTCAATGGGGCCTACAAGAAGAGGCGGATGCCCCCTGTCCAGATCAACCCTGCCCTGCAGAACAGGCTTAGGGCCAACCCCCAGCCCCTGCCCAGGGGCCTCTGTAACCCCACAGGCAGCCAGAGTGGGCTATGTGTCAATCCAGAGGCTCAGCAGCTCCTCAGAGAGTTTGAAGAGGCCACTGGGGCTGACCAGAACTGGGACCCCTGTCTGGCCGAAGGCACCATGCTGGGGGCCTGGCCCATGGGAAAGGGAGGCCCTGGACACAAGAGGAAACACCTGCTGGGCTCCAGGACTGCCATGGTCAAAGTCCCCCGGCGCTCCAGCTCTCCTTTGCTGTCTGTGGAGGAGCATAGGGAACTGGGCTCCCTGAAGGGGAACTTTGACTGGGACGCCCTCCTGGATTCTGCACTGAGCGGGGAGCTGAGTCTGGACGGAGGGGGTCCACTGAGCCCCATCCCCCAGGAGGAGGACCTGATGGTGCAGGGGACCCACATCTGCCCCCTGGAGGCCCCCGCGGGGACAGCAGACAGCAGCCACGTGCTGGCTGAGACCCAGAGGAGCAGCGGAGCAGACTTTGAGGAGACGTTCCTGGCCACAGCGTTCCTGCAGAGCCCCTGGCCAGAGGAAGAGGAGCAGGGATCTACCAACTTCCTGTGCAGCTCCACAGTCAACCTGGAGCAGCTCTTTGACCTGGGAGACTCCCTCGGAGGGGACCTCAGCAGCAAGATAGAGTGTCTTCTCTAAAGACATGTTCTCCAATTCTTTGGCCTCCAAGACTCTTTGACTATACTGTGATAATGACTACTAGATTATTGTTTAAAAAGAGAGGCACCACATGAACTAAATGGACCTTTTTACACAATAATGAACCTTCAGGATCAATGGTCCACATGTTTTTAAGATTTCTAGATTATGTTTATTGACATTGGTCCAATAATGGATGACTTCATTAATGCCTACAGAGCAAAAATGCCACAATGAACTGCAGCATTCCAAATGATTACTGGACAAAAACTATATCAAACCTATTGTTGGGACCATGACATTGGATAATAGACATTATTATCCAATTATCGATAAGACTTCACTCACAAAGAGAAACGAAATACAGTGAGGGAAAAAAGTATTTGATCCCCTGCTGATTTTGTACGTTTGCCCACTGACAAAGACATGATCAGTCTATAATTTTAATTTGGTTTATTTGAACAGTGAGAGACAGAATAACAACAAAAAAATCCAGAAAAACGCATGTCAAAAATGTTATAAAATTATTTGCATTTTAATGAGGGAAATAAGTATTTGACCCCCTCTCAATCAGAAAGATTTCTGGCTCCCAGGTGTCTTTTATACAGATAACGAGCTGAGATTAGGAGCACACTCTTAAAGGGAGTGCTCCTAATCTCAGCTTGTTACCTGTATAAAAGACACCTGTCCACAGAAGCAATCAATCAATCAGATTCCAAACTCTCCACCATGGCCAAGACCAAAGAGCTCTCCAAGGATGTCAGGGACAAGATTGTAGACCTACACAAGGCTGGAATGGGCTACAAGACAATCACCAAGCAGCTTGGTGAGAAGGTGACAACAGTTGGTGCGATTATTCGCAAATGGAAGAAACACAAAATAACTGTCAATCTCCCTCGGCCTGGGGCTCCATGCAAGATCTCACCTCGTGGAGTTGCAATGATCATGAGAACGGTGAGGAATCAGCCCAGAACTACACGGGAGGATCTTGTCAATGATCTCAAGGCAGCTGGGACCATAGTCACCAAGAAAACAATTGGTAACACACTACGCCGTGAAGGACTGAAATCCTGCAGCGCCTGCAAGGTCCCCCTGCTCAAGAAAGCACATATACAGGGCCGTCTGAAGTTTGCCAATGAACATCTGAATGATTCAGAGGAGAACTGGGTGAAAGTGTTGTGGTCAGATGAGACCAAAATCGAGCTCTTTGGCATCAACTCAACTCGCCGTGTTTGGAGGAGGAGGAATGCTGCCTATGACCCCAAGAACACCATCCCCACCGTCAAACATGGAGGTGGAAACATTATGCTTTGGGGGTGTTTTTCTGCTAAGGGGACAGGACAACTTCACCGCATCAAAGGGACGATGGACGGGGCCATGTACCGTCAAATCTTGGGTGAGAACCTCCTTCCCTCAGCCAGGGCATTGAAAATGGGTTGTGGATGGGTATTCCAGCATGACAATGACCCAAAACACACGGCCAAGGCAACAAAGGAGTGGCTCAACAAGAAGCACATTAAGGTCCTGGAGTGGCCTAGCCAGTCTCCAGACCTTAATCCCATAGAAAATCTGTGGAGGGAGCTGAAGGTTCGAGTTGCCAAACGTCAGCCTCGAAACCTTAATGACTTGGAGAAGATCTGCAAAGAGGAGTGGAACAAAATTCCTCCTGAGATGTGTGCAAACCTTGTGGCCAACTACAAGAAACGTCTGACCTCTGTGATTGCCAACAAGGGTTTTGCCACCAAGTACTAAGTCATGTTTTGCAGAGGGGTCAAATACTTATTTCCCTCATTAAAATGCAAATCAATTTATAACATTTTTGACATGCGTTTTTCTGGATTTTGTTGTTGTTATTCTGTCTCTCACTGTTCAAATAAACCTACCATTAAAATTATAGACTGATCATGTCTTTGTCAGTGGGCAAACGTACAAAATCAGCAGGGGATCAAATACTTTTTTCCCTCACTGTATTCCTGTTTGAGGACAGGAAAACCACCAATATGTCTTTGTTTACATTCTGAAAATATATGTGGTATTGAATGGATTGCAGGTTGACATGGATAGAGGAATTGTCATCCATGCACAAGGCGAGCACAGAACATTGAAATCGACATTTTAGAAATGTACATTTATTTTGTATTAGATGAAATTACAAAGTAAGACTTCACAGTGGCTGTACTCTTTGAAAGTTATGGACAGTTTCGAGATGCAAGGCCAATAGCTAATGATGAGATGAGGTGTTGTATCTGACAATGATGCAACGTTTTAGCTGCTTAAGAATAGGTGGTTTAGCATGCTGAATATTTCATAAAGGTTTAGATGAATCCACCTCACAGGGAATACTCCTATTTGTTGTGAAGATCTCTTATTATTGTTTAGGAATTAAAATGATCACAATGCTGTTGCATACTAAAATCCCAGAGGTCATGGAATGTATGCATCAGACTTCAGGAATTTCGGTCCTGTACTGAATTTTCTACTGAAAAGCTGAATGATGGGACTTTCAACAATCTGTGGATGCATTTGGATGAAATTCTGAAACTAGTGTATTTAATGTCAATATACAATATCTGTAACTGAAGTGAAAGGAGTACTATGATGATCAATTAAGAGATATTTGCCAAATTACTACTAATTAGAAGAGTTTTTAGACTTAAAATAGTTTTATGTGTGGGGTTTTCTATAATGACTACTTTCTGAATGCATTCTTTGAATAATGACCTTTTCACTAGACAGTTACAGTTGGATTTTAACTAAATGTATGCAGAACAATTAAAAACAGGTTGTTTTTAGGAAGCTTAGGATTGTCATATTATCAGCAAAGCGTGTAAATGTATATTTAATAATCATTAATTCAACAAATTGCAGTGAGTTAACCAATCACAGAGAGCAGTAGAGGACAGATCTGGATGTCATAAAGACAAGTTCATTCCAATGCAGAATAGCTCAAGGCAAGCTTCTCCTTTGCAAAGGTTTCGGTGGCTTGTCAATTAATACCCGACCTTCAGGTTAGATGTGCAAAGAACAACACTTGGGACCAGAAGACTGGAAGTGTTAGAGGCTGGGTTTTCACCAAGGAAAGCTGATGGAGGCCTAATTGGTCAACGGAAGGAAACAATGCAAAAATGATGACATAAACAAGCAGGAATGACATGAACAAATGTTGAGTTATGAGATACTCTCTTGTTTTAATTCAAGTCTACCTTTACCAGGAAATTACTTTGTCTTTCCTCTGGTCTTACTAAACCAAATCACACTGTTTCAAGACAGGAGTGAGTCTTAAAGGTCGACTTATGGCACGAAAAACGGTCAAATTCCACCCCTTTCTCAATTTTCAAACAGAAATGGGGTGTGCCTTTGGTAGTTCGTCGATGTGTCATTCTGGTCATGCACGCAACAACCAAGCTAAGATAACCACTTTAGCTAGCCAGTAACTCCTCCAGTGTGTTGACGTCATTTCACAGGATTTGTTTTTGGAAAGAAGCTGTAGAGATCAGTAAGAAATGGCCCTTCTGTAGCCAAATATCTTATGCATACATTTTGGTTGTGTTTTTAAGCATTAAATGACCTAGTATGATGGTGCATTGATCAGTTATACAGATTAAAGCCGCTATTTTTGAGTTTTTGCCCAAAGTTGACCTTTAACATGTATATTTAAATGAACTAATAGTTGTAATCTTGCAGAATACCTACTCCTGGTTTATTAGTTTTGTAAATCCACCATGAAGTGTGAAAGTGCAATCAATGATACTTGGTCTATTTTACATTACATTGAAGGGTAGTAATGCAGTTTACTTAGTCAGACCCAGTTCATGGTTTATTGTGTGTTACGGTACGGATACATTCTGATGGAAGGAAACTCCTCCAGTAAAAGTGAATTAACTACTACAATATGTTGTCAGTTGTGTATTAGCTCTTCCAAAACACTTGTCATCCAAGTTGACCCTATTGGCATCATACCTCAAGATTTGTTTTCTTATGGAGATATGCATTCATGTTTGCATTCATGCTCTGTTCATTTTTCTGTTTTTCATTGGAATAAATAAACCTTCAAACTTTAATGAGTTTATATGAGTTTTTGTACATCTGGGTGCGGTGCTTTTGAAGATTTCTATCTGTCTTTCTGTCTTTCTCTCTCTCTTTCTCTGTCTCTATTTTCTTTCTGTACATTCCTGATTCCACCCCTTTAGTGTATTCTGTGTGTGTGTGTGTGTGTCGGTGTGATTTACGCTTGCCTTTTCCTGCTTATCTTTTCAGGGGGTGACTGTGCTCAGGCAGTGGATTGGGGTCTTTCTCGGGCCTTTGTCTGTGCTCAGTCAGACACTTGTCCCCCCCAGGGCTCTGCTCTGTGCTCCTCTCACTGGGTCAGTGTGGGGTCTAACAGGAACAAGTGTCCCACGCCTCCATATATCACTACCCTGTCTGTTCTGGACCACACCGTCTCTCTCTACTACCAAGGATTAGCTAGGTAACACGTTCAGGGAACTATATGAATATTTCACTGTGGCGTTTTCAAATTAAGCCCAGTGTATAGCTAGTGTGTCATGGTGTCAAAGACCAGGACTGTCTTTACGACACGAATGCCTTATGAGGTAATCATGAAAAAGTTGGAGCACACAGGTGAGAAATCCTATACCTCTGTATGGTGGACTGGACACCCAACCCTCCACGGGAATGGCACAGTTCTCCATCTCCATCCATGGTGCTCTCTGCTTGGGAAAGGAGAGCTGACAGTCTGAGTTAGCCTTCTCCCCCAGCCCAGCTCCACAGAGACCCCCTGGACAGCAGCTATTACATGGTGCAGGGTCCAGGTGGAGTGCAGTGTTCATAATTATAATGTGGCAGGCTGGTTAGATGAGAGGCTGTTGGTAACATGATGCAGCCATTCTTTCCCAGCCATGCTGATGGCTGCAGGTAAGGAGAGCTCCCTGGTGAAACGCTAACCCTCCCCACCGCTCGCTCGCTTGTCCCAACCCAGGAACGCTCCAAACTGAAAGTGCAAATAGGCAACAACAGAAAAATGTGAATACCCAGTTATACATTATTCTGTCAAGGGACAGCAAAGTCAGACTTATCTTAGAGGTGTAAAGAGATAAATGTGCAGAGCTTCCATTTGTTTTACGTGATAAGCAAAAATGTAGTGAAAAACAAGTAGGAAAGGGAGAAGTAAAAAATACAAAATAAACATTCAGCTAGGTTAACAAGAGGCCCTGACCCAGGAGGTCACAAACCGAAGAACATATCAGCCACTAGAACGAGGGCATCAGGGCGTTGCCTTCACAATGTATTTCTCCTCGTTGCCCCACAACTCCATTGGTATTCAACCAGGCTGTGTACTGCAAAGGAGGGAGCGAGCCGCCGATGGCTTGGGCAGCTCTACTCGTGAGTTCAGCTTATCCATCGGCTCCAGAAAAGAGGGAAAAAGGGAAAAGCGTTAAGAAGAGCGAGAGAGGGGGAATACATCTTTTTTATCACACGGCCAATGAAAGGCTGGTCTCCAGGGTAACTGCTGGTGCCATTGTTATGTAGACTGGAGAATGGGGACTGGAGAATGGGAGAGGGTATGTTACTGGTCCCTGCAAGGCCCAGGGAGGGGTTGATTAGGGTTGTGGACGGATGGCGTGGAAAGAGAGGGAGGTGGACAGCCCGCTCAGATTTATTATAGTGACGGTGTAAGTCTTTGTAAAAGTGCACTTACCTTACCAAAGTGAACCTCTACTCACACTCCCCTTCTGGGTGGGGAGGGGGTAGATTCACAGGGTCTGCATTAAAACACTGCACTGTCTTGTTCGTTTTCCCCCTTTTATACCCTGCCAGGGTATACTATGTATTGGAATAAGCCTCTTATGTTGTTCAGTCAAGTGAATGCCCTAGATAGTGCTCTGAATGGCCAATCATATGGGTAAAATAGATGCACTGTGCCATACACAGCCCTGACAAGATAAGTGGATCACTACAGACCACTTTATTTTGTACCGTATGTTGCTAGTTTGTCATCTCTGTTGAGTGGGTGTGTGGAGGCGGAAGTAAAAATGTGCCTTATCACATTTTCACTATAGTGCATGAAAAATCAACAAGGTTACCACACACCATAAAACACATCAGAGAAGCCCTTAAGTTTTATGGTGTGCTTTTGTGTTGATTTTACTATGCTCTGAAAAAAACTCTAGATACGTATGTTTTAGTACAGGTTCACTGCTGTGAAATGATACAAAATACTGGTAAAAGAAGAATATGTCAAAGGTCAAATAGAATCAAAGTCAATATTAGGCTGATGCCATATGTGTTTGATATGTGGAGGTCAGGTGAAAGCTGTGGACCATTGTGAGACGGATGTGTGGTGGTGGGTGTATATTTGGTGTGACTGTGTGTGTGTGTGTGTGTGTGCGTGTGTGCGTGTGTGTGTGTGTGTTCTCTGCTGCTGCAGCAGTGTGGGCCGTTGTCTCTTTGTCAGTGAGACACAGGCAGAGGGGTAATCTGACATCCATCAGCAGCTTAGTGAGCAATATACACAGTGTGTAACCACAGGGAAACAATACCCAGGGAAACAGTGGGAGGGCCCAGCATTCATTACACAAGGCTGGGGACGATCTTTTGTAGGTGTTGAAGAAGACAGAATGAGACAGCAAATGATCGCAGTGACAAAGACATTTCTGGGGTTTTGCAGTAAACTTGAACTTTTTCCCCTATGGCTGAGAGAGGATGTTCCTAAGGGAGTTGTTATCTTCCATGGAGGTTACTATTAGAGAGATGGAAAACCAGCCAGTCAGTTTAAGGGTGCCACGCTTTGCTGTTAGGAAGAGGGAACCAGACGGATGTACTAAAATGAATAGGGGGGAAATAATATGTAGGTTCAAAGTGTATTTGTATTTATTATGGATCCCCATTAGCAGTTGCCAAGGCAGCAGCTACTCTTCCTGGGGTCCAGCAAAATTAAGACAGTTACATACAATTTTCAGAACATGACATTACATTTCACAACAGATTTCACAACATATTAAGTGTGTGCCCTAAGGCCACTACTCTAATACCACATATTTACAACACAAAATCCATGTGTACGTGTGCATAGTGCATATGTTATCGTGTGTGTGTCTGTGTCTGTGTCTCTTCACAGTCCTCTCTGTTCCATAAGGTGTATTGTTTATCTGTTTTTTCAATCTGATTTGACTGCTTGCATGAGTTACTTGATGTGGAATAGAGTTCCATGTAGTCATGGCTCTATGTAGTACTGTGCGCCTCCCATAGTCTGTTCTGGACTTGGGGACTGTGAAGAGACCTCCGGTGGCATGTCTTGTGGGGTATGCATGGGTGAGTTGTGTGCCAGTTGTTTAAACAGACAGCTTGGTGCATTCAACATGTCAATACTTCTCACAAATACAAGGAGTGATGAAGTCAATCTCTCATCTACTTTGAGCCAGGAAAGATTGACATGCGCCCTCCATGTACATTTAAGGGCCAGCCGTGCTGCCCTGTTCTGGGCCAATTGTAATTTTCCTAAGTCCCTCTTTGCGGCACCTGACCACAAGACTGGACAGTCGTCCAGGTGCAACAAAACTAGGGCCTGTAGGACCTGCCTCGTTGATAGCGTTGTTAAGAAGGCAGAGCAGCACTTTATTATGGACAGACCTCTCCCCATTTTAGCTACTGTTACATCAATATGTTTGACCATGACAGTTTACAATCCAGGGTTACCCCAAGCAGTTTAGTCTCCTCAACTTGCTCAACTTCCACATTATTAATTACAATATTTAGTTGAGGTTTAGGGTTTAGTGAATGATTTGTCCCAAATACAATGCTTTTAGTTTTTGAACTATTTAGGACTAACTTATTTCTTGCCACCCATTCTGAAACTGTCTGCAGCTCTTTGTTAAGTGTTGCAGTGATTTCACTTGCTGTGGTAGCTGACATGTATAGTGTTGAGTCATCAGCATACATAGACACATAGGCTTTACTCAGAGCCAGTGGCAGGTCATTAGTAAAGATTGAATAAAGTAAGGGGCCTAGACAGCTGCCCTGGGGAATGCCTGACTCTAACAGAACACCCTTTGTGTTCTGTTAGACAGGTAACTCTCGATCCACAATATAGCAGGGGATGTAAAGCCTTAACACATACATTTTTCCAGCAGCAGATTATGATCGATAATGTCAAAAGCTGCACTGAAGTCTAACAAAACAGCTCCCACAATGTTTTTATCATCAATTTCTCTCAGCTAAGTCATTTGTGTAAGTGCCGTACATGTTGAATGCCCTTCCCTATAATTGTGCTGAAAATCTATTGTTAACTTGTTTACTGTGAAATAGCATTGTATCTGGTCAAACACAATTTTTTCCAAAAGTTTATTAAGGTTGGTAACAGGCTGATTGGTCAGCTGTTTGAGCCAGTAAAGGGTGCTTTGCTATTCTTGGGTTGCGGAATGACTTTTGCTTCCCTCCAGGCCTGAGGGCACACACTTTCCTGTAGGCTTAGATTGAAGAGATGGCAAACAGGTGTGACAATATCATCCACTATCATCCTCAGTAATTTTCCATCCAAGTTTTCAGACCCAAGTGGCTTGTCATTGTTGATAGACAACAATACTTTTTTCACCTCTTCCACACTCACTTTCCGGAATTCAAAATTACAACGCTTGTCTTTCATAATTTTGTCAGTTATGCATGGATGTGCAGGTTCAGAATTTGTTTTTGGCATATCATGCCTAAGTTTGCTAATCTTTCCAATGAAAAAATCATTAAAATAGTTGGCAATATCAGTGGGTTTTGTTATGAATGAGCCATCTGATTCAATGAATGATGGAGCCAAGTTTGCCTTTTTGCCTAAAATGTCATTTAAGGTGCTCCAAAGCTTTTAACTATCATTCTTTATATCATTTATATTTGTTTCATAGTACAGTTTCTTCTTCTTTTTGTTCAGTTTAGTCACATGATTTCTCAATTTACAGTACGTTTGCCAATCGGCTGTGCAGCCAGTCTTATTTGCCATTCCTTTTGCCTCATCCCTCTCAACCATACCATATTTCAATTCCTCATCAATCCACAGGTATTTAACAGCTTTTATAGTCATGGGTGCCTGCTTATTAGTAACTGGAATAAGCAATTTCAAAAATGTGTCAAGTGCAGTGTCTAGTTGCTCCTCATTAAACAACACAGACCAGCAAATATTATTTACATTTTCAACATAGGAATTACTACAAAACGTATTGTTTGACCTCTTATACTCTATATTAAGCCCAAACTTTGGAACTTTGGTTTTCCTAGATACTATAAAGTGTATAAATGAATAATGTAAATAAACAAATTAAACAATTGCAATTAAAGTTCAGCATTATGGTTAGCTGTACTAATCGTTTTAGAAATGTGCACCTGTCAAGAAGTGTTCCCTACTCAGATGTAAGTGTTATGTGTCATGGTTCCTGTGTTTCCTAATTAGCATGTATGTTACGCTGTCCCGGTAACAACCAGCAAGGTGAGTCACTCCAGCGAGAGAACAATAGTCCCAGAGATCTAGTCCCTCTGAAGCCGCTGAAAGCAGAATCAGTCTCAGTTTACACCTGTCTTCAACATCTCACATCATCGTTCCCCCTTAGCAAGGAAGAAATGCAGCTGATCATGACATGATGTGGCAACAATATACAGTATGATGTTGGAGGAATTCATGAATTGGTTGTAGCAGTGGAAGCTGGAGTGTGGGCACTCTATGCATTTCCCAGCAAGCCTTGCGGCAGTGATAAACTAAAGCACCCTGTTGGCCCTGAGCAGGTGACGCAGGGAGACGGCGAAGCCATTGCGCAGACAGACAATACAACAGCAGCGATGCACACCTTGGCCACATACCTCTGGAGGAAGTGACCAGGTCACCTGACACCTGATCGTGCCGTACCCTAGAGAGAGCTCCTCAGACTGTCCCTCCCTTGGGGGGTGGAGGGGAGGGACTTTTACTGAGAGGAACAAAAAACAAACATAAACAAGGACCATGGCAGCTGGGGGCAGGCTGAGCCGTATGCGTTCCTGGCAGCCGTGGCCCGACCTTGGCCGGGCAAGCCCAGACCTGCCTCTCAATGCTGGGAGGGAGAGGCACCAAGCCGCTTGCAGGACTTGGCCTGACTCAATGAGAAAATAAAATAACACTCAAACAAGAGCATAGTAAGCTCTTTCCACCTCACTCCCTTTTTTATTGATTCCTTTATTTCTTTATTTCTCAACACTCATCGGATTCCAGCAAACGGCTTGGCTGCTGCCCCCCTTTGCTTTTTACTACAGAGGATACTTTCTCTTTTCTCTTATTCCACTCTTACTCGCTCCTTTCCAGACTTTAATTTGATTTCTTTATTTCTTTGTTTTTCACAGTGGAGATGAGGCTTTGAAACGTTGCTGTTTTACATATCTTAGGGGCTCTCCTCAATAGGTGAGCTGCCGTGGCGACAAAAGCCACAAAAGCACCCCAGGCCTGGTCCAAGCGTAGGACCCCCTCACTGCTTGGCTCAGCCAGAGCTTTTTCTCAGCACCGCTCCACGGCTCTGTCTCTCCATTCATTGGTGTTGCCTCTCACCCCCAGCAAAGAGCCCGGCGGTTTGCAGCGGGTGCATCCACTAAATGACTTGATCGGAGGAGACGTGGGATGGAGTGAAACAGAGACCTCCCTGGCCATTTTCCACACCACATCACAGCCCCCAGTATGAATGTCTGGGTCTCCCTCTCCCTTTTCATCTCTCTCTCTCTCTCTCTCTCTCTCTCTCTCTCTCTCTGTCTCTCTCTCTCTCTGTCTCTCTCTCTCTCTGTCTCTCTCTCGCTTGACATTTTGTTTCAATTATTGTGATAGGCTCGGACTGTACAGCCTTACTTTCACCCGTCTCCCTCTCTCTCTTCTCTCTTGCGCTCTCTCTTTCTCTCTCCTCATCTCTGCTATCAGTCATTTGCAGTGTGGGGTGTTAATGGGACTAGGTTGATTTGTGTGTGACGATGGGAATGCTTTATTACCTTACCGGTCAGAGCCTTTACAAAAACATGTCAGGATTTCACATAATTTATTGTGCAGAATTATAGGATGTGTGTACAAAACAGGTCAGAGGATACAAAATTAAGCATAACGTAGGTCTCTCTTTACTTTTAACTGCTGCTTTAAGGTCCTTAGTCAGTTGACAAACAGTGGTTGGCTTGATGTGTCAGCTGTGTAAAGGAGTTGATCAAACATTCAAACTGTGTGTGTGTGTTTGCAAGTGTGTGTGTGTGTGTCAGAATGCAGTTGCTCCACCTGACTGGCTGCGGTAGATCGGATCAGGGCAGCCACCTCTTGCTGCTGTCTTTACAGCTTGGCCATGGGAGGGGCCAGGGTGTTTGCGTGGGTGATCTTTAGCCCCCTGTCAGGGATCAGACAAACACTTATTAACTGAGAGGAATGCAAACAAGAGAAAGCTAGAGCTGGGACACAAGACAGGACAGGGATGGAGGAGTAGGAGGGGGGGGTAGGAGGGGTGCCCCCGTCTTGTAAACTCCCCACGCAGGGATTTATCCAGAACATTCTAGAACAATGGAGCTCCACTGGGGGAGTAGGTCCTAGAACAATGTGACCTTCTATGTTACAGAATAAAACATATTACACAGCATGTTGCTCTTACATAGTTTTAGTAAGTTGCATTTGTACTTTTTTCTGTTATTCAGGTTAAAAGCATCTAATAACTGAATTCATGTTTCAAATGTTATCAAATCAAATCAATTTTATTTGCCACATGCGCCGAATACAACAGGTGTAGACCTTACAGTGAAATGCTTACATAAAAGCTCTTAACCAACAATGCAGTTTTAAGAAAAAAATAGATAAGTAAAAAAGAAAAAGAAAAAAGAATTAAAGAGCAGCAGTAAAATAAAATAACAGTAGGGAGGATATATACAGGGGGGTACCGGTACAGAGTCAATGTGCGGGGGCACAGGTTAGTCGAGGTAATTGAGGTAATATGTACATGTGGGTAGAGTTAAAGTGACTATGCATAGATAATAAACAGAGAGTAGCAGCAGTGTAAAAGATGGGGTGGGGTGGGGTGGGGTTTGGGACAATGCAAATAGTCTGGGTAGCCATGATTAGCTGTTCTTGAGTCTTATGGCTTGAAGCTGTTAAGAAGCCTTTTGGACCTAGACTTGGCGCTCTGGTACCGCTTGCCGTATGGTAGCAGAGAGAACAGTCTGTGACTAGGGTGGCTGGAGTCTTTGACAATTTTTAGGGCCTTCCTCTGACACCGCCTGGTATTGAGGTCCTGGATGGCAGGAAGCTTGGCCCCAGTGATGTACTGGGCCGTACGCACTACCCTCTGTAGTGCCTTGCGGTCGGAGGCCGAGCAGTTGCCATCCGAGGCAGTGATGCAACCAGTCAGGATACTCTCGATGGTGCAGCTGTAGAACCTTTTGAGGATCTGAGGACCCATGCCAAATCTTTTCAGTCTCCTGAGGGGGAATAGGCTTTGTCGTGCCCTCTTCACGACTGTCTTGGTGTGTTTGGACCATGATAGTTTGTTGGTGATGTGGACACCAAGGAACTTGAAGCTCTCAACCTGTTCCGCTACAGCCCCGTCGATGAGAATGGGTGCGTGCTCAGTCCTCTTTTTTTTCCTGTAGTCCTCAATCATCTCCTTTGTCTTGATCACGTTGATGGAGAGGTTGTTATCCTGGCACCACACGGCCAGGTCTCTGACCTCCTCCCTATAGGCCGTCTCATCGTTGTCGTGATCAGGCCTACCACTGTTGTGTCATCGGCAAACTTAATGATGGTGTTGGAGTCGTGCCTGGCCATGCAGTCATGGGTGAACAGGGAGTACAGGAGGGGACTGAACACGCACCCCTGAGGGGCCCCCGTGTTGAGGATCAGCGTGGCAGATGTGTTGTTACCTACCCTTACCACCTGGGGGCGGCCTGTCAGGAAGTCCAGGATCCAGTTGCAGAGGGAGGTGTTTAGTCCAAGGGCCCTTAGCTTAGTGATGAGCTTTGAGGGCACTATGGTGTTGAACGCTGAGCTGTAGTCAATGAATAGCATTCTCACGTAGGTGTTCCTCTTGTCCAGGTGGGAAAGGGCAGTGTGGAGTGCAATAGAGATTGCATCATCTGTGGATCTGTTGGGGCGGTATGCTAATTGGAGTGGGTCTAGGGTTTCAGGGATAATGGTGTTGATGTGAGCCATGACCAGCCTTTCAAAGCACTTCATGGCTACAGACGTGAGTGCTACGGGTTGGTAGTCATTTATGCAGGTTATCTTAGTGTTCTTGGGTACAGGGACTATGGTGGTCTGCTTGAAACATGTTGGTATTACAGACTCAGTCAGGGACATGTTGAAAATGTTAGTGAAGACACTTGCCAGTTGGTCAGCGCATGCTCGGAGTACGTGTCCTGGTAATCAGTCTGGCCCTGTGGCCTTGTGAATGTTGACCTGCTTAAAAGTCTTACTCACATCGGCTACGGAGAGCGTGATCACATAGTCATCCGGAACAGCTGATGCTCTCATGCATGCTTCAGTGTTGCTTGCCTCGAAGCGAGCATAGAAGTGATTTAGCTCGTCTGGTAGGCTTGTGTCACTGGGCAGCTCGCGGCTGTGCTTCCCTTTGTAGTCTGTAATAGTTTGCAAGCCCTGCCACGATTCAATCTTAGTCCTGTATTGACTCTTTGCCTGTTTGATGGTTCGTTGGAGGGCATAGCGGGATTTCTTATAAGCGTCCGGGTTAGAGTCCCGCTTGAAAGCGGCAGCTCTACCCTTTAGCTCAGTGCGGATGTTGCCTGTAATCCATGGCTTCTGGTTGGGGTATATACTGTACGTACGGTCACTGTGGGGACGACGTCATCGATGTACTTATTAATGAAGCCAGTGACTGATGTGGTGTACTCCTCAATGCCATCGGAAGAATCATATTCCAGTCACCCGACACAACTTCATTTAGGCCACAAAGGTACTGTTCTCTTGTTCCAAGGTACAATGTAGACAGGTGTGAGAGGTGTGAGGAAGAATTGCCACCTGTTTTGTCTCTACATCCCTGTAGTCACCATGTTATAACTTGTGAAAGTGGCTTGGGACAGGGAGGGAGGAAGGGCCATGGGTCATCCCCTTGTCACACTGAGAGGGTGCCAATGAAAGTGCACTGAGACTGAAGGCAAATGACAACAGATTTAACAGATTAGTGCCGGAGGACCCACAGCACTTGGATGAGACTGAGCGTGATGTTGAGGATGTGAGGTGTTAGACCCTCTCTGTGGTGTGCCTTTGTTTGCTAATGGTTTAGGGCTAGGCAGTCAGGTTTACCACTGCCCTCAAGATCTGTTTGCAAACAATCCTGATTGCTGGATATGTGTAGCCTATAAACAGACATCCTGAACCTTTTCTTTAGTTTGAATGTTAACGTATGTTTTGGTGGACGGTAGTGGGGTGGGTACATTTGGTTTAGTATTTCATTGCAGGGGGCTGGATTATTTCCTACATTCTACTCGTTACATCTCCACAATTTTATTTGACTGGTAACCCAAGTAAATTGTATTTAAAAGGCCCAATGTACCATACCATATTAAATACTGGATGTTGACTTTGTGTAAATTCCTCTGTCTGTATTCTGTCTGTACATTTGCCTATTGCTGGCAGAACCACTTCACTAAGTCAAATTCCGGGGATGTGTAAATGGACTTGGTGAATAGAAGTGATTCTGATTCTAAAGAATTGAAATCTTCAATCTAAACTTCTACTTCTCTACACTGGGTGCTATAACTGTGTGAGCAATAAGGATGACCTTTTAGTGTGAACTCTCTGGCAGTCAGCCCCTCAGTGTAACAGTTACTTGGGTCCTTAGGGTGTGTTTTGCAAGTCAACAATCCAAACAAAGCAGGAATACCCTGCTCTGGCTGATTGAGAAGGCCCAATTCAGTGCGTTAAATAGTGGATTAAAGAGTCAGGCCGACTGAAAGGCCACAGCGCAACCCCAGACCAGGGAGTTAAGGACCCATGAATAAGATTAATAAGATGTGGAGACTCACACACAAAGGTACTGTGTCACTCACACCAGAGATGGGAATGTTGACGTCACGTCTCTCGCACGGGGGGAATACGTCAAGGTGTAAAACATGCTATGCCACGGTTGACTGAAACGTTTTATTACATGTTTCAAATACTGTGCGTATGTCCACAGATATCTATACATGCAGCTCATTGTTGAGGATTTTTTATTTTACTCCAGACTACAGATGTGATAGCAGCACTATGGAGCTTTAATAATCTGATAAATATTGTTATATCAGAAGTCTTTCCGCATGGGTGGCCTAGTTAGGCAAGAAGACACAGCATTGTCAGCTCTGGTAGTGGTCACCATGGAGATGGGCTAGACTTGGGGAGCTATCCGGCTTACTGGAAACGTGGTTTATTGTTGACTTTCAGGGAAGGGGAGGGGGCCTGCTTGTGGGGTGAGGGGTGGGAGGGGAGGGGAGCATGGTCTCTTACTTCCTGGTAGTATGGACGTTTGCTCAGCGGGGCATTCTCTCATTGTCCATGCATCTAAATGCATCTCTCTCACCTCTCAGGTCAGGTGCAATGACTCGTGGCCAGGCCTGTCAAAGGGCAAGTCGTAAGGAGGTTGCACATACAGTACCAGTCAAAAGTTTGGACACACCTACTCATTCAAGGGTTTTTCTTTATTTTTTTACTATTTTCTACATTGTAGAATAATAGTGAAGACATCAAAACTATGAAATAACACATATGGAATCATGTAGTAAGCAAAAAAGTGTAAACAAATCAAAATATATTTTATATTTGAGATTCTTCAAATAGCCGACCCTTTGCCTTGATGACAGCTTTGCACACTCTTGGCATTCTCTCAACCAGCTTCACCTGGAATGCTTTTCCAACAGTCTTGAAGGAGTTCCCACATATGCTGAGCACTTGTTGGCAGCTTTTCCTTCACTCTGCGACTCATCCCAAACCAAATCAATTGGTTTGAGGTCGGGGGATTGTGGAGGCCAGGTCATCTGATGCAGCACTCCATCACTCTCCTTCTTGGTAAAATAGCCCTTACACAGCCTGGAGGTGTGTTGGGTCATTGTCCTGTTGAAAAACAAATTATAGTCCTACTAAGCCCAAACCAGATGGGATGGCGTACCGCTGCAGAATGCTGTGGTAGCCATGCTGGTTAAGTGTGCCTTGAATTCTAAATGAATCACAGACAGTGTCACCAGCAAAGCACCCCCACACCATAAAACCTCCTCTTCCATGCTTTACGGTGGGAAATACACATGCGGAGATCATCCGTTCACCCATACCACGTCTCACAATGCCACGGCGGTTGGATCCAAAAATCTCCAATTTGGACTCCAGACCAAAGGACAGATTTCCACCAGTCTAATGTCCATTGCTCGTGTTTCTTGGCCCAAGCAAGTCTCTACTTCTTATTGGTGTCCTTTAGTAGTGGTTTCTTTGCAGCAAGTCGACCATGAAGGCCTGATTCACACAGTCTCCTCTGAACAGTTGATGTTGAGATGTGTCTGTTACTTGAACTCTGTGAAGCATTTATTTGGGCTGCAATTTCTGAGGCTGGTAACTCTAATGAACTTATCCTCTGCAGCAGAGGTAACTCTGGATCTTCCATTTCTGTGGCGGTCCTCATGAGAGCCAGTTTCATCATTGCACTTGATGGTTTTTATGACTGCACTTGAAGAAACGTTCAAAGTTATTGAACTGTTCCGTATTGACTGACCTTCATGTCTTAAAGTAATGATGGACTGTTGTTTCTCTTTGCTTATTTGAGCTGTTCTTGCCATAATATGGACTTGGTCTTTTACCAAATAGGGATATCTTCTGTATACCACTCCTACCTTGTCACAACACAACAGATTGGCTCAAATTCCACAAATTAACTTTTAAGAAGGCACACCTGTTAATTGAAATGCATTCCAGGTGACTACCTCATGAAGCTGGTTAAGAGAATGCCAAGAGTGTGCAAAGCTGTCATCAAGGCAAAGGGTGGCTATTTGAAGAATCTCAAATTTAAAATATATTTTGATTTGTTTAACACTTTTTTGGTTACTATATGATTCCATATGTGTTATTTCATAGTTTTGATGTCTTCACTATTATTCTACAATGTAAAAAATAGTAAAAATAAAGAAAAACCCTTGAATGAGTAGGTGTGTCCAAAGTTTTGACTGGTAGTGTCATGCACCCTTCCAAGAGCCCTTTCATTCACAACATTGGTTAACTATTTACATTGAAAGTGAGAAAATAAAAATATGATATGATAAAAATGCAAAGAAGGCATTTATCAATATTAATAAAAAATAAGGTTATCACATATTAATGACATTCCAGTGGTACTATGGAGCAATAAGATTGTGTTTAACACTTGTCTATTTAGAGAATTGCAACACATTCTTAGCCAGGTGATATCCATTTTTTTATACTCATGCTTTGTTTAACAACTAAGCTGCAGGTCTGGGAGACTGTTTTCCTTGTGGCCTCATCACAGCAGATAAAAAGCCTTATTCATTAGCATCAGTGTTTGTGGGATTCCTGAAATAAAAATGTAAAATGTTGTGCTTTGCTGCCCTCTTATGAACTTTATGAGAACGTCTCTCAAAAATGTATGGAGAGGTGCACTAAGACCCAGTCGTCACTAGTTAACACCGCCACAAAGTCATAATTATAGCTAAACCCCCGTCTATTTCTACAATTTAGATTCTTCAAATCAGATTTGAAACCTAACCCTAACTTTAAATGAAGACCAAAAAAACAAATGTTTGTTGGAATTTTTTTTAACGATACAGACAATTTGGACTTTGTGGCTGTCTTATCTAGTTGAAACCCTCGGACCCAGGATGATTTGACTGCAGTCTACCTATCAAACATGGCTGACCAAAACAAAACATCAGCTGAAGTCGAATTCGGCAATGAATTACTAAGGTAAGTGTACAGTTTGAACGCCGTGTTTTTTAATAGTCACTGCGTGAATCGTTTTTACATAATAGTTTTTGTTAAATAAGCTAGCTAATTTCGTACAGTTTTGTTGTGAAATTCGAACTGTTTACATATGCACGTGTTAGCAGCTAGCTAGTTAACCCTCGTAGACGTTAACTGCTACGGACAACGCTAGCTATGGAACCTGAATATGTGGTCAGCGGTCGAATATTTTAATGGATGTCTAACCGAATTAACTAAATGGAAGAGCGGCATTTTCTGGGGGTGATTTCTTACCATATATAGTGAGTAAGACATGTAGCCAGTGCTGACACCAATTGTAGACAGTCAGTCCCTGCAACTTATTGTGCTTCTGATTCAATCACAGCCCATCTGAGCTGTTCGAAGCCCGCACGCGCAGCCACAAGATCCCGGTGCGCGGGCAGAAGGATTTCATTCCCACTGGGTCGGATCGCCAAAGGGATAGGCTTCAGCAGAGTTTGGACGAGCACTGGAATCTAGTATCTGAGGATCGAGTGGAGAGGCTGTGAGTAATGGATGGATGGAGGAACCAAGGACGACTAGACTAGAGTGACCGCAACTAGTAGAATTAGATACTGTATGTGCCATCAACTTTATATATTGTTGGTAGATGATTAGACATAGTCCATATGTATTTGCAGCTTAATATACATGTAAATTCATTGGTATTACTGTGCTTTACAGCTGGTGGCTTGACTCACTCCTTTGTTTTTGTGCCAAGGGGGAACCTGGTGAAGGCTGTGTGGATTCCCAGTGACAGGATAGTGGAGCTGCAGTCACCAGCGGTGAGTAATGGTCCATCAGAGAGAGAGAGGGATTTTGCCATGACAAACTCTCTGCCTCTGCTGATGTCTATTCGAACTCACCTAGAGCTCACCTCTCATTAACATTTAGTATAGGCTAATGTCTGAAGATTTCACATGAAAACTGACATTACATTACTTCTCTGTTCTGCTGTAGGGGAAGTTTTGGCAGACAATGGGGTTTTCTGCCCATGGTAAGCAATGTCTACATCCAGAAGAGGCTCTCTATCTAATGGAGTGTGTAAGTGCATGGGCTCTGCGTTGCCAATAAACATGTTAATCAGGGAGTTGTTACCAGCTCACACCATTCAGGTTATAATTATCCCTAGCCGGAATGTTGTTAACCTAATAAAGATATTTCCATTAGTTTGATATGTGGATCCAAATAAGACTAACACAGTTTATGTAATTCAGACAATCATGTATTTATCTTATAATTGTGATCCCTTGTGATCCTCATAATGAATAGGGGAACCTGCAAGTGTTCTACCAAGACCTGCCACTGTCCATCCAAGAGGGCTATGAGAGATTTCTATACTCAAAGACAATGAGTATACAGCATTACCAGGTATGAGAAAATACAATATAATAACATTTAAGCAGGTATAAACAATGTATCACAGAGCGTAAAGATCCTAAATCATAAACGTATGATTTGACCTAACGTGATGATTTTATTTCCTCTAAAGGTTTTTGGCCATTTGAAGCGACTTGGCTATGTGGTGAACAGATTTGATCCCAGGTAATTGTCTCCCGCACGGGCATGGACTAGTCTAGATTCTAAGGCCTTCCCTTTAACTGGAACCTTTTCCTTAGTTGCATGCAAGCGACTGTATTTATGATCTGAGGATTGGTGTTGTTCCCTGTAGTTCTGTGCCATCGCAGTATGAGAGGCAGTTGAACCTGCCCCAGTCCCGAGACAGATCAGGAAGACTTTCGAAGAGGAAACACAGCCACAGCCCCACCTCCAGGTGAGTGAGCAGACACAGACACACCCAATTTATATTTAGACATGGTTTAATCACTCAGTCAACCCACACACCTCAATGTGATTACTGTCCAATGTGAAACCATGCCTTTCTGACTCTTCTACTGCGCTCCAGGCACACAGGAACACAGGAGGGCCCCACTTCTAAGAGAATGGAGGAGGAGTTAGACTGCAACAGAGAGGAAGAGGACAAGAATCCTGACCCTCTTACAGCCCCAGACATTGATGAAATCCAGACAGCATCACACGTTGACCCCACCACCTCAACCGAGGGTGGCCAGGGCAGGAGCTGGTGGTCAAAGGAAGGCTCCCCAGACCCTGAGCTGCCAGGTCAGCTCCAGAGCTCTGGCTCCCCACGCTGGGACTTCAGCTCCATCCCCTTCCCAGACCTGGGCTCCAGACGCTGGCTCTCCAGCAGCCTGACCTCCCCAGACCCCTGCCTGCTGCCCGGGGCTGTGGGGTCAGTGGGGGCTTGCGATGTGGCCCCCTGGCTGCAGAGGCTCAACCTGCGGGAGGTGAGGATGTCCCGGCGGGAGAGGGAGCGGGACAGGGACCGGTACCGGCGGGACGTCAACCAGGACAGAGAGGTACGACGTTGCAGGAACTGGGCAGAGTACCGGGAGCTGCAGGAGAGAAGGATTCAACAGAGCCGCAGAGATAGGCCGGCACACCTGTGGGAGGGGCCGGTCACACCCCTACATGACCCTGCACAGGTCTCTTCAACTGGTAAGACTAATCTGGAGCTCATTGCTCAAGTTCATATAAATTCCCATATCTGTTTACTCTCTGTGATTCATCGTTACATTAACTCATTATCCCATGTGGTTTACCGAAGTTTAATTACATTGTTCATAAGCAGTATCATGAATGGTTAAAGGTCTAAATGGTTTTTACGTTTCTTCCTTCTTGGACGCAGGTGAGCTGCTGGATAAAATCAATGTGATCAAATCCACACGGCTGCTGGAGGGAGCATCCAGGTATTCCTCTCTTTAGGATCTTATCTAGAAACCATCATTTAATTTAGAAGGAATTATTTTCTAGGCTTTTCTGAGTGTTCCATCCCGGTTTTAAACATATACTAAAAATGGGGAAATCAATCAATCTGCCATCATTAACACAATGTAAAAATCTAATGATTTATTCTTGAAATATTAAAATAGCAAGGGTGACCGGAAAAACAAATTGATATAATTTCAGGCCAAGTGGCAAACAATAATACAGGCACTAGGGATGGGGGTGTGAGCATGCGGGTCTGGGCAGATGAGATGTAGTCATTGTTTGTGTGGGTCTGTAAATTGTTGTTTGTATATGGAGTGAAAAAATAAATAAGATGAGGGAAACCCTATACTGTGGGTTTGTTGAATATGATTAATATTGTCTTAGGATGACATGTACAATATGACGTAGTGGTGCCTGCCTTGTGTTTTGACATTGGGCCTTGTCCTCTCAGTTTGAAAGGTTCAGAGGAGTGGAGGATCTGTTTCAACATTTACCAACCCGACACGGTCGCTGAATTCAAGAAGAGCACTCCCGGAAAACCCTATTCTCGCATGTGTGTGTGCAGGTAAACATCCCAAAACTGGCGGGGGTGTGTTTGCATACTTTATAATCAGTAAAAAAAAAAACATTAAAAAAAAGATATAATACAATTTTCAAAAGAGATAACACAACTGCCATCGAAAGTAATCCTAAATGTATTATTATCAAATGCTACTGCACAACGAATAATGTCTGCTGTCTTCTACCAGTTTCGATGGTCCAGTGCCTGACTTGTGGACAATGAAATTGCTGGCTTTCCAGAGTGGGGACATCCCGGTCACCTATGCAGTGGTGGACCACGGGGACATCTCCTTCTACTCCTTCAAGGACTTCCAGATACCCACAGACGTGTCCTTCTGAGGGTCTGACCACAGCAAACAGTCACACAGCCCTGGTTTAACAACTGTACCCTGCCAAGACTGACTGGGGTGGATCTGAAACTCTGCAACTGGAACTAATGCCAAAGAAATGAACAAAACTGAATTGTCTGAGTGAATTGATGAACTGCAGTCCTCACACTGCTTGATGCTGTAGTATGCCTTCCTCCTGTGTTGCAGACTTCTTTTAGTGGCATATGGTAGCTTAGTGGTTAAGAGCGTTGTGCCAGTAACCGAAAAGTCGCTGGTTCTAATCCCCAAGCCGACTAGGTGAAAAATCTGTCGATGTGCCCTTGAGCAAGGCACTTAACCCTAATTGCTCCTGTAAGTCGCTCTGGATAAGAGCGTCTGCTAAAGGACTAAAATGTAAATGTAAATATGATCGTCTGCATCTGATTGAAGGTAACCTACATAGTCACCATGTCTCATACCAAGCATAGTTTTGTAAAGCCTCTGAAGATTTTGAACCGAATTGACCCGGTTTTCTTCTGCCTTTATCTCATCACCGCCATTTGGTTTCCTGGTATTCATATACTGTGTCAGGAGTGGCTTCACTAGGTATGCACTTAGTATAGATACGGTATGTGTAGATTATTCGTATAGCTCAGCCCTTTGTTTTTGTCTGCTATCTGCCCATATTTGAGATGTATCGAGTCAGCTTTACTGACTGGCCTTTTGTTGTTGTAACCTCACATTTAAGTTACCTGACTCCTGTTCTCTTGTTTTTGTTTCAAATTGCTTGTAAATGAGGGTCTGTATCTGTAGAGTTTATCTTCACTTTATGACTTTGTGGTTGAGTTATTGTGGCATCGTTCTCATTGGTTTACTGTCCTTCCTTACAAAACCAATCCCCCAAAACCCAAGTGTTGCCTACCATACACTTCTGCCCATTACATAAAGAAAATAACCTTTATTCTACTTTTATGACATTCTGTCTGCAATCTATGGGTCTAGTAAGCCTCTGTAATAATGTTTTCTTTCCATTTCCTTTGGGTGGTGTAATCTGAAAATGTAAAGCACATACTCTTCTCTCTTTATATCAGTCCACAAACTCAGTGGTGGTAAAACATTGAGTTGAGGTTACTGACCACAACCTGCTCCTCTCAGCTCTAGCTTACCAGCAAACCCTGTCCATCTGTGACGTGCAGTACAATAATAAACTGGATCTCCACCCTTCAGGATCACATTGTCTCTAAGTCAATAGGTTAGGAGGTGCATCAAACTGCAGATTTGATCCATAATAGAAGGGTCATTCCATGAAGAGTGCCTTTTGCATCCTTTTCATATTTTAAGTAGAAATTGTTCACCAATATTGCATTTTATAAGCATGTTATATTAAATGAAGTGCCCTTTATTATAGACCACATGGAGAATTCAATTAATATGAATAAAGGCTTGCTAAAGTGCCAAAATTCAGCATCAACCCTGTGCCACTTCTAGAAAGATTTTAACCCACTTAATCCCAAAATGTCTCCCAAGTTTCACCATCATTGTAAAGTCCTAGTTATTTTGTTGCTTTGATAAAGTCATTTCTGAAGATGATTATTTCATTTGATTAGTGATTTATTTATTTAAATATGTCCCTCATTTTAAGGTCAACCCTGTTATGTGAACTGAACTCTCATTTTAATATGGTGAAACTATTCCTTTTAAAATATTTTTCTAAAGAAACATTGAACATCTAATAGTCAAATCATAGAGTAAAAGCAGGTGAGCTGGTTCTACAATTTTTGTTGTTGTTGCAATATTCTGGTGTTTTGTGGTGAGAAAATGAGCGGGTCGAGCATAACACGTCAACCCTGTTACCCATACTCTCCTTCCAGACTCACATTAAGAATCTCCAATCCAAAGTTAAATCTAGAATCGGTTTCCTATTTCGCAACAAAGCCTCCTTCACTCATGCTGCCAAACATGCCCTCGTAAAACTGACTATCCTACCGATCCTTGACTTCGGCGATGTCATTTACAAAATAGCCTCCAACACTCTACTCAGCAAATTGGATGTAGTCTATCACAGTGCCATCCGTTTTGTCTCCAAAGCCCCATATAATACCCACCACTGTGACCTGTACGCTCTTGTTGGCTGGTCCTCACTAGATATTCGTCGCCAAACCCACTGGCTCCAGGCCATCTATAAATCACTGCCTTATCTTAGCTCATTGGTCACCATAGCAACACCCACCCGTAGTCTGCGCTCCAGCGGGTATATCTCACTGGTCATCCCCAAAGCCAACACCTCCTTTGGCCGCAATTCCTTCCAGTTCTCTGCTGCCAATGACTGGAACAAATTGCAAAAATCTCTGAAGCTGGAGACACTTATCTCCCTCACTAACTTTAAGCATCAGTTGTCAGAGCACCTTACCGATCACTGCACCTGTACACAGCCCATCTGAAATTAGCCCGCCCAACTACCTCATCCCTATATTGTTATTTATTTTGCTCATTTGTACCCCAGTATCTCTATTTGCACATCATCTCTTGCACATCTATCATTCCAGTGTTAATACTAATTGTAATTATTTTGCACTATAGCCTATTTTATTGCCTTACCTCCATAACTTGCTAAATTTGCACACACTGTATATTATATGTATTTCTGTTGTATTTTTGACTTTGTTTTGTTTTACCCCATATGTAACTCTGTGTTGTTGTTTTTATCGCACTGCTTTGCTTTATCTTGGCCAGGTCGCAGTTGTAAATGAGAACTTGTTCTCAACTGGTTTACCTGGTTAAATAAAGGTGAAAAAATAATAATAAAAAAATAAAAAAAACAGGCTAGACGATTTTTTACAATTTCATTTTTGTGAAGCTTGCATTTAATTGCTACTCCCACAATGGGATTTATGGCTGAATATAAGAAGACATATTAAACACTGTTACTTTATTTGGCACTTAATAGGCACTTACTATAGTAATTTATTTATTTAACCTCTTGAGATGGGAAAACATGTTATGAAGTTGAACATGTGCTCTTTATGACAGAAGGTTTTGGCTTGAACACTGTACCTTTGACAATGGCCCTGAGAAAAGTCAACTAGCCTTTTGATTGGGCCACACTCACATCATATTCTCATTCGCATATAAAACACAGCCCTCTCCCACTTGGACACCATTCTGCTGGACCTGTGAGCCTAAACATACAGCAATGAGCACTCTGTGGCTTCTGTGTTCACTCGCTCTGATGGGTGAGTTCTCATTTTTGATTTCTCTCAGCTCCTCTCTTTCTCCTTGTTTGTCGTTGGCTTCTAAGAGAATAATACATTTTTTGGCACTTTATTGAAAATTGAACTTGTGTATGAGTCCCATATTCTACCACATGTATGAATAACCCATCCACTGTGCCACTGTTTATCAGTTGTGATCCATGTCTTCTGTAATCTAAGGTGTAGGGTCTGTTCTCCTTAGCAGGTGGTGTCTCCACTATGGAGGACTGTTCATACCGGCGTCTTCAGGATCACCTGGGTCTGTCACAGAAAAATGAGATTACAACAGGTCTGCGGCCTGTGGTGCACTGGACCAATTCTACACAAGTTATGGTGGACATGATTCTGTTTGGTATTATGGATTTGGTAAGCCTTTTATAAGTCTTAACCCTTGGGCAACATTTTGTTGGGTGAGCTCTGCCCCCCTGCATATGATAAATACAATTACAACACATCACAATGACCGTGTTTCAGGCTGACTACATTACAGACACGTGCCAGGTCTCACAACACCCGGATAGGCGTTTAACATATCAGCTACACACATCATATGATAGCAATCAAAATCAAATCAAAGTTTATTGGTCGCGTACACAGATGTGCAGGTGTTTTACAGTATGTTTGTAGCTCCAACAGTGCAGTAGAATGTCTCAAATACAATGCAAATACACAAATAATCAAAAGTACAAAATAAATCAAGAAATGACAACGGATCCAATTAACAATTCAGAGTAGATACAATGCTATGAAAAAGTATTTGCCCCCTTTCTAATTTTCTCTACTTTTGCATATTTGTGATACTGAATGTTATCAGATCTTCAACCAAAACCTAATATTAGATAAAGGGAACATAAGTGGACAAATAACACAACAATTACATATTTATTTCATAAACAAAGTTATGCAACACCCAATTCCCCTGTGTGAAAAAGTAATTGCCCCCTTACACTCAATAACTGGTTGTGCCACCTTTAGCTGCAATGACTCCAACCAAATGCTTCCTATAGTTGTTGATCAGTCTCTCACGTTGCTGTGGAGGAATTTTGGCCCACTCTTCCATGCAGAACTGCTTTAACTCAGTGACGTGTGGGTTTTCAAGCATGAACTGCTCGTTTCAAGTCCTACCACAACATCTCAATTGGGATTAGGTCTCGACTTTGACTAGGCCATTCCAAAACTTCAAATTTGTTGCTTGTAGACTTGATTGTGTGTTTTGGATCATTGTCTTGCTGCATTACCCAGCTGCGCTTCAGCTTCAGCTCACAGACAGATGGTCTGACACTCTCCTGTAGAATTATCTGATACAGAGCAGAATTCATGGTTCCTTCTATTAAGGCAAGTCGTCCAGGTCCTGAGGCAGCAAAGCATCCCCAAACCATCACACCACCACCACCATGCTTGACCTTTGGTATGATGTTCTTACTGTGGAATGCAGAGTTTGGTTTTCGCCAGGCATTACTGGAACCATGTTAAGTTAATACTTGCTTTGAACAAATATTGCATACAAATATATAGCAAAAAAGCATTGTATTTTACTACCTTTAGTACTGCAATGTTGCCCTGGGGGTACAAAAGATTATGATTGGATTATCATTTGTAAGCCCCAAACCTCACAAAACAAGACATCATTTTCTGGGGGGATGAAAACAAAAAAGGCATGCAGTATAGGGTACTGTAGTGTTTATAGCTTAATGTGGTTATTTCAACTATGTCAGCAGTTTGTTATGAAGTGTGCAAGTGGATTTCTGTTAGTAAATATGCATGGTGTACACACACTTAGAAAGAAAGTGCTATCTAGAACCTAAAAGGGTTATTCGGCTGTCCCCACAGGAGAACCCTTTGAAGAACCCTTTTTGGTTCCAGGTCAAACCATTTCCACAGAGGGTTCTACCTGGAACCCAAAAGGGTTCTCCTATGGGGACAGCCGAATAACCCTTTTTTCTAAGAGTGTATGTACTACTACCGCCACATACAGGTAACTGCCAAAACAATGGAAACGCTTGAGTAAATGAGGGATACAAAGTATATTGAAAACAGGTGTGGTTCCTGAGTTAATTAAGCAATTAACATCCCATCATGCTTAGTGTCATGTATAAAACTACTGGGCAGGCCATTATTTTGGCTACCATGGCAATGCCCCCATCCACTGGGCACAAGTGGTCACTGAATGTTTTGAGATGCATGAAAATTATGTAAACCATATGCCATGCCAAGCCGTCTGTCACCAGATCAACCCAATTGAACACTTATGTGAGATTCTGGAGTGGTGCCTGAGGCAGCATTTTACACCACCATCAACAAGACACCAAATGATGTCGCATCCCTCCAATAGAGTTCCAGACACTCGTACAATCAATTCCAAGGTGCATTTAAGCTGTTCTGGCTCGTGGTGACCCAAAGCCCTGTTAAGACCCTTTGTTGGTGTTTCCTTTATTTTGGCAGTTACCTGTACATCAATTGAATTTATTCATTTCTGATTGTCTGCAGAACGAGAAGTCCTCAACTTTCACCAGCTATGTCTTAATCTCAACAGTAAGTACAGATGCTGTTGATGTTTTTTCACTCCTATGTATTTCCCTTACGGTCTGTTGTAATCATAATTGATTTTCATGTACCTTTACTTTCTTAACCCCTGTATTATGTACAGGCCTGGGTGAATTACTTCATAGCTTGGGATCCAAAGGAATTTTGTGGAATTAAAAAAATGACTGTTCCAAGAGAAAGGGTCTGGATACCAGATATAAGTATCCAAGAAGAGTGAGTACCATTCATACGTCTCAGCAATATTTTAGCAGTCAACCCATTTTCACTATGGAGTGATATTTTCCCTTTCTGTTTCATTAAAATGTAACACATGAATAGCTTTGTAATTATACTATAACATGAGATAATAATAACAAGTTATCCTTCTCTACTTCATCGTTAGCCTTTATGTACAGTCCATCACAATGAAATACCATTTATCAAAGTGTTTCCACACTTTACGTTTGTATGTTTGACAAGGGGTCAAATAACACTAAACGAAGTGCTCATACCACACAGTGTCACGCCCTGGCTCTGGGGACGCTTGTATGTTGAGCCAGGGTGTGAGTGTTCTTTATGTTGTTCTAGTTTTGTGTTTCTAGGGTATAGTTCTTGTATTGTGTTTCTATGTTGGCCAGAGTGGTTCTCAATCAGAGGCAACGAGTGTCAGCTGTTGCTGGTTGTCTCTGATTGGGAACCATATTTAAACAGTCTGTTTTTCCACAGTGTTTGTGGGATCTTGTTCCTGTTGTAGGTTTGTACCTTTGGACGTCACGTATCGTTTTTGTTATTTTGTTCGTGTATCAATAATAAAAGCATGTTCGCAAATAACGCTGCGCCTTGGTCCTCTGTATACGACGATCGTGACAGAAGATCCCACCAAAACTGGACCAAGCAGCGTGTCCAGGAGCCATCGCCAGGGGAATCTCTAGCGGATCTCCGTTGCAACCTCGACTGGGTCAAGCCAAGTGAAGAGCAGAGAGGTTGGACTTTGGAGCAGTGGAGTAAGAGTCTCGACTGGGCCAAGCCAAGTGAAGAGCAGAGAGGTTGGACTTTGAAGCAGTGGAGTGAGTGTCTGGCTAGAGACATGGAGGCCTGGTCCAAGAGGAGAGCCGCCCAGAAAATGTTTAGGGGGGGGCTCACGCCGTGGACGACGGGGCAGCAGGAGGCCGCGATAGAGCGGTCCAGCGGGTTGGCAGAGGAGGCCGCCAGGTTACGGGGGCCACTGGTATTAAAGGGGAAGGAAAGTGTAGAGGCACGGCGAGCGGTACTGGGGTGTGTTACCAGTCCGGTCCGGCCCGTTCCTGATCCCCGCGTAGGGCCAGTGGTGTGTGTCCCCAGTACGGTCCGGCTTGTTCCTGTCCCTCGCATCGAGCCTGTGGTGCGCATCGCCAGCCCGGTCCGGCCTGTTCCTGCTCCCCGCACCAAGCCAATGGTGCGCGTCGCCAGCCCGGTCTGGCCTGTTCCTGCTCCCTGCACCAAGCCAATGGTGCGCGTCGCCAGCCCGGCCCGGCCTGTTCCTGCTCCCCGCACCAAGTCAGTGGTGCGCTTCGTCAGCCCGGCTCGGTCCGTTCCTGCTCCCCACACCAAGCCAGTGGTGTGCGTCGTCAGCCTGGCCCGGCCAGTTCCTCCTCCCCGCACCAAGCCAGTGGTGCGCGTCGCCGGCCCGGCCAGTTCCTGCTCCCTGCACCAAGTCAGTGGTGCGTTTCGTCAGCCCAGCTCGGCCCGCTCCTGCTCCCCGCACCAAGGCAGTGGTGCGCTTCGTCAGCCCGGCTCGGTCCGTTCCTGCTCCCCACACCAAGCCAGTGGTGTGCGTCGTCAGTCCGGCACAGCCCGTGCCTGTTCCACCGGTGCCTGGTTCGGCACGGGTCAGCTGCTTCACGCCGGAGCTAGAGCAATCCGCTCCACCAGTGTGCAGTCCAGCTCCGGTCAGCAGGGCCAGACCGGACCAGGGGTACTGTGGGGGGTTAGAGAGGGAGTGGGGATCATGCCCAGATCCGGATCCGCCGCCAAGGCAGAGTGCCCACCCGGTCCCTCCCCTGTGGTGTTCTGTTGGCGCGGTCGGAGTCCGCGCCTTTGGGGGGGGGGGGGGTACTGTCACGCCCTGGCTCTGGGGACGCTTGTATGTTGAGCCAGGGTGTGAGTGTTCTTTATGTTGTTCTAGTTTTGTGTTTCTAGGGTATAGTTCTTGTATTGTGTTTCTATGTTGGCCAGAGGGGTTCTCAATCAGAGGCAACGAGTGTCAGCTGTTGCTGGTTGTCTCTGATTGGGAACCATATTTAAACAGTCTGTTTTTCCACAGTGTTTGTGGGATCTTGTTCCTGTTGTAGGTTTGTACCTTTGGACGTCACGTATCGTTTTTGTTATTTTGTTCGTGTATCAATAATAAAAGCATGTTCGCAAATAACGCTGCGCCTTGGTCCTCTGTATACGACGATCGTGACAGAAGATCCCACCAAAACTGGACCAAGCAGCGTGTCCAGGAGCCATCGCCAGGGGAATCTCTAGCGGATCTCCGTTGCAACCTCGACTGGGTCAAGCCAAGTGAAGAGCAGAGAGGTTGGACTTTGGAGCAGTGGAGTAAGAGTCTCGACTGGGCCAAGCCAAGTGAAGAGCAGAGAGGTTGGACTTTGAAGCAGTGGAGTGAGTGTCTGGCTAGAGACATGGAGGCCTGGTCCAAGAGGAGAGCCGCCCAGAAAATGTTTAGGGGGGGGCTCACGCCGTGGACGACGGGGCAGCAGGAGGCCGCGATAGAGCGGTCCAGCGGGTTGGCAGAGGAGGCCGCCAGGTTACGGGGGCCACTGGTATTAAAGGGGAAGGAAAGTGTAGAGGCACGGCGAGCGGTACTGGGGTGTGTTACCAGTCCGGTCCGGCCCGTTCCTGATCCCCGCGTAGGGCCAGTGGTGTGTGTCCCCAGTACGGTCCGGCTTGTTCCTGTCCCTCGCATCGAGCCTGTGGTGCGCATCGCCAGCCCAGTCCGGCCTGTTCCTGCTCCCCGCACCAAGCCAATGGTGCGCGTCGCCAGCCCGGTCTGGCCTGTTCCTGCTCCCTGCACCAAGCCAATGGTGCGCGTCGCCAGCCCGGCCCGGCCTGTTCCTGCTCCCCGCACCAAGTCAGTGGTGCGCTTCGTCAGCCCGGCTCGGTCCGTTCCTGCTCCCCACACCAAGCCAGTGGTGTGCGTCGTCAGCCTGGCCCGGCCAGTTCCTCCTCCCCGCACCAAGCCAGTGGTGCGCGTCGCCGGCCCCGCCAGTTCCTGCTCCCTGCACCAAGTCAGTGGTGCGTTTCGTCAGCCCAGCTCGGCCCGCTCCTGCTCCCCGCACCAAGGCAGTGGTGCGCTTCGTCAGCCCGGCTCGGTCCGTTCCTGCTCCCCACACCAAGCCAGTGGTGTGCGTCGTCAGTCCGGCACAGCCCGTGCCTGTTCCACCGGTGCCTGGTTCGGCACGGGTCAGCTGCTTCACGCCGGAGCTAGAGCAATCCGCTCCACCAGTGTGCAGTCCAGCTCCGGTCAGCAGGGCCAGACCGGACCAGGGGTACTGTGGGGGGTTAGAGAGGGAGTGGGGATCATGCCCAGATCCGGATCCGCCGCCAAGGCAGAGTGCCCACCCGGTCCCTCCCCTGTGGTGTTCTGTTGGCGCGGTCAGAGTCCGCGCCTTTGGGGGGGGGGGGGGTACTGTCACGCCCTGGCTCTGGGGACGCTTGTATGTTGAGCCAGGGTGTGAGTGTTCTTTATGTTGTTCTAGTTTTGTGTTTCTAGGGTATAGTTCTTGTATTGTGTTTCTATGTTGGCCAGAGGGGTTCTCAATCAGAGGCAACGAGTGTCAGCTGTTGCTGGTTGTCTCTGATTGGGAACCATATTTAAACAGTCTGTTTTTCCACAGTGTTTGTGGGATCTTGTTCCTGTTGTAGGTTTGTGGTTTGCACCTTTGGACGTCACGTATCGTTTTTGTTATTTTGTTCGTGTATCAATAATAAAAGCATGTTCGCAAATAACGCTGCGCCTTGGTCCTCTGTATACGACGATCGTGACACACAGTCAATACTACATAACGTAGCATGCCAATAAAACACCTGTCGTTGCTGTACCTTTCATTGATGTCGTCCAACAACGATGAGACAGGGAGGAGGTGAGAGCCCTGGTGGAGTGGTGCAAAGATAATAACCTCTCCCTCAACAAAATGAAGGAGCTGATTGTGGACTACAGGAGACAGCAGAGAGAGAGAGCACGCCCCCATCCACATGGACGGGGCAGCAGTGGAGAAGATCAAAAGCTTAAAGTTCTTCAGCGTGCACATCACTGAGGACCTGAAATGGTCCCTACACACCGACACCGTGGTGAAGGCGCAACAGCGCCCCTTCAACCTCAGGAGGCTGAAGAAATTCAGTTTGTCCCCTAAGACTCTCAAACTTCTACAGATGCACCATCAAGAGCATTCTGTTGGTCTGTTGGGCTGTATCACAGCCTGGTAAGGCAACTGCACCACCCACAACCGCAGGGCTCTCCAGAGGGTGGTGCGGTCAGCCCAACGCTTCACTGGGGGCACACTGCCTGCCCTCCAGGACATCTATAACACCTGGTGTTACAGGAAGGTCAAGAAGATAATCAAGGACCTCAGCCACCCGAGCCACGACCTGTTCACCCTGCTACCATCTAGCAGGTGGAGACAGTACAGGTGCATCAAAGCTGGGACCGAGAGACTAAAAAACAGCTTCTATCTCCAGGTCATCAGACTGCTGAACAGTTTTCACTAGCCGGCCTCCGCCCGGTACCCAGCCCTGCACCTTTGTCACTGTTACTAGCCGACTACGACAGGGTACTCTACCCTTCACCTTAGAGACTGCTTCCCTAAGTACACAGTCATTGAACACTGGTCACTTTAATGATGTATTGGTCTAAAATTGTTTCTGTGATTAGAAACATAAGATTAACATTCCTGCAACATTATTTTGTTGAAATATAATTTGATCTGAGAAATTAAAGTTCAACTCGTTATATGTAAGTACTGTTGTCGACATAGCTCATCCATATAAATACTGCTGTACATACCTTTTTCATGTTCATACGTCTATACACACCAGGTATTTATATTACGGACTCTGACATTGCCGTTTTCAATAATGCTCAATCTGATGTTTCTTTATTTCTTGTTTATTCTTTGTATTAGTTTTGTCCTGTTAGCTATTTACTGCATTGCTGGCAGCATCTGACATGAAAACAGAACCAATACTGCCTGGTGAGAAAAGCTACAGAGTGCTAGATATAGGGGAAGTAATCAGGGTAGTGATGAAGTCCAGGTGTGCCTAATGATGGTTGCCAGGTGTGCCAAATGATGGGTTGCCAGGACCGGTGGTTAGTAAACCGGCGACGTCGAGCCCCGGAGCGGGGGAGTGGGAGTAGATGTGTCACGTCCGCTAATCTGTGTAAGCGACAAATAAACGTTGATTGGATTATTTGTAGTTGATTGTTAACCATAGAAACCATAATGACATACTGATAAAAAGTGATCATCTTTCAGCTAGCCTTTGTAGGGAACAAACAATGGGCATTGGAGCTGAATATGAGAACCCTATGTCTCTGTGTGTTTAGTGCACTGTTTCAGGGGCAAAATACAAAGCTGCTTTTATGAAAAGTCTGTTTCCACCAATTAAAACTGGTCTGTTTGGTGTCCTTTGAAACCTGATCTCAGTCTGGGATTGGATGCACAACCTTTTTTGCCTTCGCACTGTCCCACTGAACTATACTTCTGAACTTCCTTTACCAATTGCACCATTATATATTTTATATAATGTTGTAACCTTCTAAATCTTTGAATTTTTGGTCCTTCATAGTAACAAGCTCTGATGTTATTCAGAAGTAACAAATATCATTGTCTTCCTTGGTAAAGAAAGTAAAGTCTTACAGTGGCCAAATACTGATACATCTTTGTCTGCACCTTCAGCATCTCTGATACAGGTAGCACCATATTGAGCCCATATGTCCAGGTGCATCATAATTGGTTAGCTCAAGTGATCGACCAGCGCCGGCTGACCACTTCCTGCAAGATGGATCTTTATAGGTTCCCCCTTGACACTCAGAGCTGCAGCGTCACCTTTAAGTCCATGATACACAGAGGTACCCCCCCCCCCAACACACGCACGTCTTTGTAACTTAGCCTCTTTCATCAACTCCTTTTCATCACCCTCTTTTCAGAGTGTTGCGGTAGTACTATACAAATATAGTACTATACAAATATAGTACTATACAAACTGGTACTATACAAATATAGTACTATACAAACATGGTACTATGCAAATATAGTACTATACAAACATGGTACTATACAAATATAGTACTATACAAACATGGTACTATACAAACATGGTACTATACAAATATAGTACTATACAAATATAGTACTATACAAACATGGTACTATACAAATATAGTACTATACAAATATAGTACTATACAAACATGGTACTATACAAATATAGTACTATACAAACATGGTACTATGCAAATATAGTACTATACAAACATGGTACTATACAAATATAGTACTATACAAACATGGTACTATACAAACATGGTACTATACAAATATAGTACTATACAAATATAGTACTATACAAACATGGTACTATACAAATATAGTACTATACAAACATGGTACTATACAAATATAGTACTATACAAACATGGTACTATACAAACATGGTACTATACAAACATGGTACTATACAAACATGGTACTGTACAAATATAGTACTATACAAACATGTAATGTCAACAACATCCATTCTCTTCAGCATCAGAAATCAAATTGCGATCATTCGCCGGCACCACTGCAGTGAACCTAATGACTAGGGAGAGCATGACTACACTGGATGAATGGGATTTCCTGGGCATTGCTATGACTGAGGAAGAGCTAAATTATGGTGGTGAAGAAAAATGGCACCAGCTAACATACAAGGTATTAATGGAGGCAATGAGAGCATGATCTAAAAATGGAATGACTGTTGTTATGTTAGGCCTATTTCATAATTTACAAGAGACTAATACAAACTGAAGGGATCACACCTGTCCCTTTCTTAATTATAATAAGTATTTTTAAGAAGTATTTTTTGTCTATCGTGCATTCTAATTCATATGATCCTTTTCCCCTTCCATACAGATCACCTTACGAAGGAGGCCACTATTATATATAATCAACCTTGTGGTACCAATTGCCTTTTTTCTTGTGTTGGATTTGGCCTCCTTTTTCATCAGTGAGGCCAAAGGCGAAAAGCTAGGCTTCAAAGTGACCATACTCTTGTCTATCTCTGTCCTATTGTTGATTCTCAATGACATCCTGCCCTCCACAGCAAACAGCCTGCCAGTGATAGGTGAGAGGTTACCACATTATAGGTTTACAGCATGGTAAATACAAGACCCCCCCCCCCCACACACACACATTGTATTCAGCCTTATGTCATTTCAACTACAGTGAGGGAAAAAAGTATTTGATCCCCTGCTGATTTTGTACGTTTGCCCACTCACAAAGATATGATCAGTCTATAATTTTAATGGTAGGTTTATTTGAACAGTGAGAAAAAGAATAACAACAACAAAATCCAGAAAAATGCATGTCAAAAATGTTATAAATTGATTTGCATTTTAACGAGGGAAATAAGCACTTGACCCCTCTGCAAAACATGACTTAGTACTTGGTGGCAAAACCCTTGTTGGCAATCACAGAGGTCAGACGTTTCTTGTAGTTGGCCACCAGGTTTGCACACATCTCAGGAGGGATTTTGTTCCACTCCTCTTTGCAGATCTTCTCCAAGTCATTAAGGTTTCGAGGCTGACATTTGGCAACTCGAACCTTCAGCTCCCTCCACAGATTTTCTATGGGATTAAGGTCTGGAGACTGGCTAGGCCACTCCAGGACCTTAATGTGCTTCTTCTTGAGCCACTCCTTTGTTGCCTTGGCCGTGTGTTTTGGGTCATTGTCATGCTGGAATACCCATCCACGACCCATTTTCAATGCCCTGGCTGAGGGAAGGAGGTTCTCACCCAAGATTTGACGGTACATGGCCCCGTCCATCATCCCTTTGATGCAGTGAAGTTGTCCTGTCCCCTTAGCAGAAAAACACCCCCAAAGCATAATGTTTCCACCTCCATGTTTGACACTGGGGATGGTGTTCTTGGGGTCATAGGCAGCATTCCTCCTCCTCCAAACACGGCGAGTTGAGTTGATGCCAAAGAGCTCGATTTTGGTCTCATCTGACCACAACACTTTCACCTAGTTCTCCTCTGAATCATTCAGAGGTTCATTGGCAAACTTCAGACGGCCCTGTATATGTGCTTTCTTGAGCAGGGGGACCTTGCTTTTCAGTCCTTCACGACGTAGTGTGTTACCAATTGTTTTCTTGGTGACTATGGTCCCAGCTGCCTTGAGATCATTGACAATATCCTCCGTGTAGTTCTGGGCTGATTCCTCACTGTTCTCATGATCATTGCAACTCCACGAGGTGAGATCTTGCATGGAGCCGCAGGCCGAGGGAAATTCACAGTTATTTTGTGTTTCTTCCATTTGCGAATAATCGCACCAACTGTTGTCACCTTCTCACCAAGCTGCTTGGCGATGGTATTGTAGCCCATTCCAGCCTTGTGTAGGTCTACAATCTTGTCCCTGACATCCTTGGAGAGCTCTTTGGTCTTGGCCATGGTGGAGAGTTTGGAATCTGATTGATTGATTGCTTATATGGACAGGTGTCTTTTATACAGGTAACAAGCTGAGATTAGGAGCACTCCCTTTAAGAGTGTGCTCCTAATCTCAGCTCGTTACCTGTATAAAAGACACCTGGGAGCCAGAAATCTTTCTGATTGAGAGGGGGTCATATACCTATTTCCCTCATTAAAATGCAAATCAATTTATAACATTTTTGACATGCGCTTTTCTGGATTTTTTTGTTATTATTCTTTCTCTCACTGTTCAAATAAACCTACCATTAAAATTATAGCCTGATCATTTCTTTGTCAGTGGGCAAACCTACAAAATCAGCAGGGGATCAAATATATTTTTCCCTCACTGTATCTTTATTCTGAGTATTTCCCCATAATCTTCAAAGTGTTTTCAATTTATATCATTGACATCTCCCTTTCTCCAGCTCTTTACTGCATCGTAATCTTTGCCCTTACGGGCCTCAGTCTCCTGGAGACCATGCTGGTGAGCTTCCTGATTGATATGGACAGCAGGGTTGATCAGAACATCCAGACCTCTGCTAAGACCTGTGAAGAGACTCAGGAAGAGACTGACTGCCAAAGAGGTGAAATCTCTAGTTCTTTTGTCATTCTCATACGAGATTGATTATGATCCCGGACATTACTGGGGCCATAAGAGGTAGAATATAACACCCCCAACACCATTGACTCGACTCCAGCAACTGCTAGAAAACCTTCCAATTTTCTTCTTAGAGCCTGAGAGAGATGCTGAGAGCAGCCTGGAGAAGGTGGACACCCTTAACAAGAAGGACCTTGATGGAGACTGGCTGAACAACTCCCACATGCTGCAGCTGATCCTAGAGGAGGTGCAGAATGTACGGCAGGAATGGTTCTCTGTTAATGTGAGATGTGGCAAGAAAAAGCCTGGGTTCTGGGAGAGAGTGGCCAGACGCATTGACCAGGCTTACTTCTGCCTTTATCTCATTACAACCATTTGTTTTCTGATATTCATAAGTTTTATGTGGCTTCACTAATTGTGCACAGTGCACTTACAATATATGAGTGCACTTACAATATATGAGGCTCTTTGTGTTACTTATATGCATAATATCGATACTTACCGGTAAATAATAATGGTAAATTCCATAAAAGTATTCTTTAGAAATAGCTGTTTCACTGCAAGCCCTGTAGACCAATGCCTTTAACAGTATACTTTACATAATATTCATTACCTGACTCTTGTTCACTTGGCTACTGCTTCTGTTATTAAGGCTATCGTTCATGTTTGTGATTGAGCTAACTGTAATAAATAAATTACTATTTGCAACATATTCATTAAGTTGTTTCCAGTAGCGGTGCGTGGGTAAAATCACTGGGCAAGTCTAGTAAAAAAAAAAAGAAGCCATATAACAACCTATGTGTTGTGATAATTGCTTTGTTTGCTCTATAACCTGTTAGTTCATATGCCTTGTCACCGTGATATATAGGCCTAAGGCTGAGACAATAAGACACTGGCAGAATAAATTCAACCACACCTTTGTTTCATCACAAAACCGGAGAGCAACCTCTGTCCAGTGAAGTCACAAAGTAACGGTCTATGTACACACAGTACACACTTTAATTTTTTGTTGTCCTAGGCTACCTGGCTAAAATGCTTGCTCGCTAGTCTAACTTCCTTTCATCGGCAACGTTAGCTAGTTAACATTAGCCTTTTACATCTAGCTACATATTGAACTTCCATTCTCTCAGGCCAGGGGCACAATGTATGAATTTATGGTTGGATCAGAATAGCCATCATTTTGACCAGACAGCATAAGATAGATCGCCTACACATACAGAGACAGAGGGGTGCTGTTTCGCTCGCTCGGATGCTTTCTCCGGTGAGATACATTCAGCCTCTTGCGAATTGAAGGACAATTATGAAACACAGAGAAACACGAAATACTAATTATTTTATTTATTTTAATTACATTTTTGTCAATTTTGGGGGACATCCATGAATATACACCACTGCTTGTTTCATGTCTTCCCTGGATTAACCTAGCTGGCTAGCATGTAGATTGTAGCAATAGCCTACCTAGGCTAGGTTTACTGCTCTCCCGTCTCTCAAAACAAAGTAATCGCAACAGAAAGTATGAATAAGTGAAATAACTGAGCTCATGACTGCCAGTGTTGACGTTCGAAAAACCTTTAGAAATAACACAAACTGTATCATAATAAAAAAGAACTAGCTAGGAGTAGGAGCGAGACAAACATCAGGGCAGTACATCAGATCTCCTATGTAGAGGCAATCAAGAGAATTGAGAAAGAAAGTGATGCTAATGTTGAAGATATGGTCATGGATGCACCACAGACATTAATGAACATTTGTCAATCATGAGAACCGGACACACTGTGTGATAAAAGGGGATTTTGTAGCGTTCATTGCAACTGTTATAAATTGTAAGGCTCAAGTGTTAAAGAAATCAAAGAAATTGGACATTATTGTGGCTGCGGCAGAAAAGTTTCTGGGCCTGAAAGTATTCACAGTGGAAGCCCTAAGGGGTAATGATGACGGAAAAAGTACTGCCCTTCCAGACTCCTGAGCCTGGTTAAGGGTCAGACTTGACTTTTGTATTTTCTTTTTAGTGTGAATATTTTCATCCAAAACATATTTTTTTTTGGGGGGATATTTTTATTTTCATCCCGCACAGTCGGTGGCAGTATTACACCTTGTCTTGGATGCAGTGGCAATTTTAGCATGTAAATCTTGGTGGGGCAGGTTCCGGGTGGAGACCCGGTCGCCTGGAGAGAAAACAGGCGCCTCACTGCGGTGGAGGTTGGCCTGTTCCTTGTGCCGACGCACGGCCCGCTGGAGAGGAGTGTGCGCAGCATTCCAGATTTCCTCAGCGCGCCGAAACCACTCGTCCACCGCAGGGGCCTCGGTCTGGCTCGGATGACAAGGTGCCAGGGTCGGTTGATACCCCAACACGCACTGGAAAGGAGTGAGGTTAGTGGAGGAGTGGCTGAGGGAATTCTACGCATACTCAGCCCAAGGTAGAAAATCCACCCACTCCCCCGGCCGGTCCTGACAGTAACACCTCAGGAATCCCCAGGCCTGTCTCGGGTTTAGCCTCTTCGCTGCCCTGATGTACTCCAGGTTGCGGTGGTCCGTCCACACCAGGAAAGGGTGTTTGGACCCCTCCAGCCAGTGCCTCCACGCCTTCAGAGCCTTCTTGACCGCCAAGAGTTCCCGGTCCCCTACGTTGTAGCTCCTCTAGGTGGGTCTCAGCTGCTTGGAGTAGAAGGTGCAGGGCTTCAGTTTTGGAGGGGTTCCGTTGCGCTGGGACAGCACTGCCCTGACTCCTACTTCGGAGGCATCCACGATGAAGGTGAGTGAGGGGTCGGGATATGCCAGCACGGGAGCAGTGGTGAGCGTGCCTTCAGCATCTCGAACGCCCTCTCCGTCTCCGCCGTCCAACGAAGCCGCTGGGGATCTCCTCTCAGCCGTGCTGACGTCCCGGATGAACCTCCGGAAATAGTTGGCGAACCCCAGGAATCGCTGGACTGCTTTCTCGGAGTTGGGGATGGGCCATGACCTGACTGCGCTGACGCATTGTTCCTCCATCTCCACTTCCTCCGTGGATATGAGGTAGCCCAAGAAGGACACGGACCGCTGGCAAAACAAACATTTTTCTTTTTTAACATAGAGATTATGCTTCCCAGAACAGACAGTCTTCCCAGCACAGACCTGACTAACGAGACATGCTGGGCTCAGTCAGCAGAATAGACCAAAATGTAATCTATATAAACCACTACACCCCGTCCCAGCATGTCCTGAAACACTTCGTTAATAAAGGCCTGGAAGACTGAAGGAGCATTAGACAGGCCAAAGGGCATTACGAGACATTTAACATTTTAGTCATTTAGCAGACGCTCTTTTCCCAGAGCGACTTACAGTTAGTGAGTGCATACATTTTTTCCTTCTACCCAAGCATTCATGCTATTGTTAGTCCAGTCTACTAGGGACCTGTTTTCATTGTATTACATTAGTAATCAATAACCTATGTGTGTGTGTGTGTGTGTGTTTGTATTGTGTTATTATTTAGTTAGTTAGTAAATAAATAATTTAACCAATTAGTGTATTGCTGATTCATCAATTAGGTTAGGGTTCTTGCAGGATTATGCGACGTTCAGAATGAGACTGATAAGAGGTAATTATTTGATAAGTGACTTATCGATATACAGTGGGGAGAACAAGTATTTGATACACTGCCGATTTTGCAGGTTTTCCTACTTACAAAGCATGTAGAGGTCTGTAATTTTTATCATAGGTACACTTAAATTGTGAGAGACGGAATCTAAAACAAAAATCCAGAAAGTCACATTGTATGATTTTTAAGTAATTAATTAGCATTTTGTTGCATGACATAAGTATTTGATACATCAGAAAAGCAGAACTTAATATTTGGTACAGAAACCTTTGTTTGCAATTACAGAGATCATACGTTTCCTGTAGGTCTTGACCAGGTTTGCACACACTGCAGCAGGGATTTTGGCCCACTCCTCCATACAGACCTTCTCCAGATCCTTCAGGTTTCGAGGCTGTCGCTGGGCAATACGGACTTTCAGCTCCCTCCAAAGATTTTCTATTGGGTTCAGGTCTGCAGACTGGCTAGGCCACTCCAGGACCTTGAGATGCTTCTTACGGAGCCACTCCTTAGTTGCCCTGGCTGTGTGTTTCGGGTCGTTGTCATGCTGGAAGACCCAGCCACGACCCATCTTCAATGCTCTTACTGAGGGAAGGAGGTTGTTGGTCAAGATCTCGCGATACATGGCCCCATCCATCCTCCCCTCAATACGGTGCAGTCGTCCTGTCCCCTTTGCAGAAAAGCATCCCCAAAGAATGATGTTTCCACCTCCATGCTTCACGGTTGGGATGGTGTTCTTGGGGTTGTACTCATCCTTCTTCTTCCTCCAAACACAGCGAGTGGAGTTTAGACCAAAAAGCTCTATTTTAGTCTCATCAGACCACATGACCTTCTCCCTTTCCTCCTCTGGATCATCCAGATGGTCATTGGCAAACTTCAGACGGGCCTGGACATGCGCTGGCTTGAGCAGGGGGACCTTGCGTGCGCTGCAGGATTTTAATCCATGACGGCGTAGTGTGTTACTAATGGTTTTCTTTGAGACTGTGGTCCCAGCTCTCTTCAGGTCATTGACCAGGTCCTGCCGTGTAGTTCTGGGCTGATCCCTCACCTTCCTCATGATCATTGATGCCCCACGAGGTGAGATCTTGCATGGAGCCCCAGACTGAGGGTGATTGACCGTCATCTTGAACTTCTTCCATTTTCTAATAATTGCACCAACAGTTGTTGCCTTCTCACCAAGCTGCTTGCCTATTGTCCTGTAGCCCATCCCAGCCTTGTGCAGGTCTACAATTTTATCCCTGATGTCCTTACACAGCTCTCTGGTCTTGGCCATTGTGGAGAGGTTGGAGTCTGTTTGATTGAGTGTGTGGACAGGTGTCTTTTATACAGGTAACGAGTTCAAACAGGTGCAGTTAATACAGGTAATGAGTGGAGAACAGGAGGGCTTCTTAAAGAAAAACTAACAGGTCTGTGAGAGCCGGAATTCTTACTGGTTGGTAGGTGATCAAATACTTATGTCATGTAATAAAATGCAAATTAATTACTTAAAAATCATACAATGTGATTTTCTGGATTTTTGTGTTAGATTCTGTCTCTCACAGTTGAAGTGTACCT
Organism: Coregonus lavaretus; assembly: GCF_964263955.1. NCBI lineage: Eukaryota > Metazoa > Chordata > Actinopteri > Salmoniformes > Salmonidae > Coregonus > Coregonus lavaretus. The sequence goes on from NC_139989.1 coordinate 48,854,634, forward strand.
ATGATAAAAATTACAGACCTCTACATGCTTTGTAAGTAGGAAAACCTGCAAAATCGGCAGTGTATCAAATACTTGTTCTCCCCACTGTATAACATATATATCTTCTAAGAGTTTAATTCGGGAGATGGTAACTCGTTAAACAACTTCTTCCGTGGTGCCCAAATTCCTAAAACAATTAAACATACTTAGGTGATTCGATAAATAACAGTCATACATTAAAGTAAGTCACGTCACGACAGCATTCAGGGAATGTAATGGAAAAACACACTGGTTGAGTTGACAGAAAAGGGGAGGAGGCTTTTCAACTCCTCGCTTATTAGTGAATAGAGAGCAGGTCGGGGAGAAATGACCCCTTTCTCCACCATAGGAGCAGAGGCCCAGATTCCTCCTTCTCCTACGCTCTGCCTCGGGCAAACGTGCAGAGCCCACCTCCATCGGCTCTGGCCACGGAGCAGGTGTAGCCATGGGCTCGGGATTCTGCGCAGGACTTTGTCGGGACCGCAGGAGGTTGTCCAACCAGATCGCCATGCTGATGAGCTGGTCGAGTGACAGGTTGTCATCACGGCAGGCTAACTCCATCTATACCTCCTCCTGCAGTCCGCTGCGGAAAACGGTGACCAGAGCCGACTCGTTCCATCTGGTGGAGGCCGCGATGGTCCGGAACTCCAGGGCGAACTCCGAAGCGGTCCTAGATCCCTGGCGTAGTCGGAGTAGACGCTCACCCCCCTCTTGGCCCTCCACAGGGTGATCAAACACCGAGCGGAAGAGGAGGGTGAAGCGCCTGTAGGACTCAACCTTGGGTCCGCCCGTCTCCCAGACCGCAGCACCCCAGTCCAAGGCCTGTCCGGTCAGTGCCGAGATGACTGTGGCAACCCTGTCTCTCCCAGCGACAGCCTTGGCGTAGCGAGCGAGGTACAGGTCGCATTGCAGAAGGAATCCCTTGCATCTCGCTGGCGTGCCGTCAAAGCGCTCCGGGAGGGACAGGGGTATTCCGCGGACCGGCTTGGATGGGACGGAGGCAGGTAGTGGTGGTGTGGGGGCTGGTGCCGGAACCGGTGCTGGAGACTGGAGGGACTGCACTTTCCCCTCCAACCGCAGGGTGGTTGCCAGCACGCTGTCCATGGCATTGCCGAGTCTGTAGAGACAGTCCTCGTGATGCTGGACTGTCTCTACGATGGTCGCCAGCTCGGCCTTTCCCGCTGTCTCCATTTTAATGGGTTGATTATTCTGTCACGTTGTATAATGATTAGAAGACTGGCGCAGGAATACTTATTAGGGGTTTTATTTACTCCACCCAACACAAGGTACGTCATGATAAACGACGGGAACGAAGCACAAAACAAACACGTATATATATAACAAAGGGATGTAACCCAAACAAAAGAGCGAGGTGTAAACCTCTACACAATACATGGGACGAGACCCGTAATAACAAGAGCACAATACACGGTACTCACGAGACCAACGGACATGGGACAATAATCGACCAGGACAATGGGGAACAGAGTGCACAGATATACTCTTACTAATCAGGGGGAATGGGAACCAGGTGTGCGTAATGAGACAAGACAGTCCGGGGTTGGTGGTAATGAACCAGGTCATTACCACCATCCCCTGGGTTGGGCGGCAGGTAGCTTAGTGGGTAAGAGCGTTGTGCCAGTAACCGAAAGGTCGCTGGTTCTAATCCCTGAGCCGACTAGGTGAAAAATCTGTCGATGTGCCCTTAAGCAAGGCACTTAACCCTAATAGCTCCTGTAAATCGCTCTGGATAAGAGCATTTGCTAAATGACTAAAATGTAAATGTCAGTGACGCCTAGACCTCCGGAGCTGGTTAACGGAATGATGTCCACAAACTGTTAGGGCCTACATAAAGCTGCCCCAACATCAGAGTCCCAACACTTTACCACTGCCACACCTGGCTATCAGCGGAGCCTTGTCTGGCAGCGAATCAGTTCATTCAGCCTCATTTACTGCCTTTAAAAAAAACATGGACAGCGTGCTTACTTGCTTAAACAAATGTGGTTTCTACTGATAATTGAGATGTACAAACTATGGCATAAGGGGACGACGAGCGGATAAGAGGCAATCCCTAATTTCGATTAAGACATTAATGAGTGTGCTAGGATGGACGTAGTTAATATAACTATTTGTTCAGCACTTTTGAAATGTACAGCGACAGAATTCAGAACATGGGCCGTTCTTACAGTATTCTCCATGTACACCAAGTCCGAACCGTAGGATGAATAAAGGGGGCATATAAGCAGACAATGAAAGCTCTTACAATATTCAATGATAACATTTCTCTAAAACAGGCTATAGGCTACATGTGCACCACCAAGTCAGAACAGTAGGCGAAATTAAGAGGGGAAAAGGGACCAAATTATTAGGGTGAGGCACATGGGCTACTAACAGCTTACTACACAACATACACTTAGTACTTTCTTAGCTACAGTATACAAATCACCCTGGCATATTACATCATTTATGCAGCAGCATACAATACATTTTTGGACTCACCTTGTTGTGCTGTGGAAGGTGGCACGGTGGTCCTTCGTGGGCAAATTTGGTCATCAAACTTTGTCATCAAAGTCTGGCATTCTCTGGATTTATGGTGCTTTCAAGACAACTGGGAACTCTGAAAAAAACAAGGTCGAATCATGATGACGTCAGTGATCTTCAGGTTGGAGCTCTAGAAAGAGGCCAGAGTTCCCGACTTACAATTCCGAGTTGGATGACCGTTCAAAACTTATTTTCCCAGTCGGAGCTAGTTTTTCCCGAGTTCCCAGTTGTCTTGAACTCACTGAAGTCAGATTTCCCAGTTCCGAGTTTCCAGTTGTTTTGAGCGCGGCAGAAGTCATGCTGGATTGACAGCATGGCCAATGTTGAATGTTTATCCTTTTAAGCTTGGAAAAGACACCCTTAAACCCAGACTTGGGACCACACACCTACTCCACTGAATAGCAGGCTAGTGATTGCTTTGCAATGCTTGCAGTTAGCCACTGATTCCTTCCAAACCACTCATTGTTGAATTTGCGATTTCCAAGTTGTTGTGTAATGTTTATGTTCAATGGCCGATGAGCACTGATACGTTTTATCTATAATTTCTCTTCATTAGTTCTCTTCATATGACAAGGATTAAAAAGGATTTGCCAGTAGATTGTCGACTTGAATCATGATGATGACTGCTAGCTAAGATTTTGAAAGTATGATGTTGACATGATCAGTCCAATCAAAGCTACTGTAGGTGATTTGACATCATTTTATCTGTGGCCAATGACCTTGAGCCTTCTTGGATGGGCACTTCTAATTTAACTCTATGGCAGCACCCAAGGGGCTTGAATTGTTTTGCTCTACGCTTAGATTTGGAGGTGATGTAGTGTCCCCATGAGTGACAGAACAGTGAGCCAATCACAGCGCAACTAGAGAACATTACCAACCCCTACACTCCATATTTTCCGCTGGCTGCCCCACCACCACAGGAAGCACTGAGCTAGGCTGAAACACCTGCAGTTTGGAGCTGCTTTACTCAAGAAAGCAAAAAAGAGACCAAGTTTGTATGCAGCTTTATTAACTCAATTAATTTTTTATTTTGTATTACATTGTTTGCAAACTGATATGTGACACGTATTAAAGCCAAAATAACATGCAAAACAGACAACCCAAAAAAGTATAATAATTTTTTTTTAAATGTCGCTAAAAAAGGTGGGGCTCAAAACAGGTCGCCACTGCTTGGTTGTAGTCCGCCAATAAATCCCAAAGAAGAAGAAGTATGTGCAGTCTCTGGGGCCTTTTGTCAATTAAATTTGCTCAACTCCATCCTCTCTCCTCCGTCCTCCTTTAGAAAAAGGTCAAAGGTAATCGAGGAGAGGGAAAGTGGACGAAAATGCGCTGTATGAAATGAGACTCTCCTTCTCCTATCGCGCGTCATCAGGCAAATTATGTTTATAGGGTGGAATCCGAAAATACATGTATAAAGTTATTAAAAAAACTAATTTAGCTAATTGTAAAATACATTTTATAGATAAAAACATATATAAGTAGCATATTGTTTTTAAATATTTGCATGCTTTTCTCATACGAGAAAACAATAGCTGATTCAAAGGGGGTGTGGCAGATTTAAAAACTCTTCCGCAAAGGACTCAGCTTGGATACACTTGTGCTTCTTCGCCGAAAGGAGGCTATCGAGGAGGGGAGGACCTTCTTCCGTTTGCCTACTAACGAATTGACACACTCCTCGACCACTTATCGGTTTCCGGGTCATGCAGGAAAGAGGACGGTCCGTGTCATGCAGGAAAGAGGACGGACTTTTGCCCAAACAAGAAAAGGCCTGGGACAAGTTTTGGTTCTTAATATCCGGGATCCTTGGGACGTCCAATTCTGACCTCACCCCATAGAGGTCGCCAGGTTGTAGTCCTAAAAACTGGAAATTAGTTACCTCTGGTTCCCTCGGCCATTCATTTGGGGACAATTATTGGGGGGAAAATAGGGTTTTGGGATAAACGCTTAAAATAAGGTCTGAGGTTAACACAGGCTTAGGAGATCTTATACCTTTTGTTCTATGAGATAATATGAGTCAGTTAACATGACCTTTGAATTATGAAGCCTTTATGTGCTTGTTTTGATTACATAAATACTTCAAAATTCACAAAAAATACGTTAGCTGATGATGATCTAATTGAACAAAACATATAAGATCTCCTAAGCTTGTGTTTACCACAGACCTTATTTTTGCAGTTTTCCAAAAACACTAATTTTCTTATAGCCTTTGGCCAACAAGCCATGGTGGAGTTCTATATTGTGGAGCTCCGCCCCATAGGGGAGCTCTGCTCCTAGTGGTTTACCCTCTGCCCTAAGGCAGCAGCAGCCTGAGACAAAATTATGCACACACCTACAGCCAATAGGAGTACAGGTGTCCCTATAAGAGGGGATGCCTCCCCTCAATCAGCCTCCCTTTTTCTTCAGCGACTGGATGACTAGACTGAAGAGCCAAGAAGAGACGAAGCACGAAGACTCAGGACGAAAAAACGCCGTTGATATTCCAGTCATCAACGTCGTGTAAATGAGCACACCGGGAGATTTTCCACCCCCAAAAGCTCTTTTCAGAGCTCAGTGCAGATGCACTTCCATGGCGGCCGGTGACCACCACGACCTATGTTTCGTGTGTTTGGGATCCCAGCATGCCAATGAAGGCGTCTGCAGTCCCCCGAATTGCGCCTCCTGTGCCCTCCTTTCTTTAAAGGAGAGGAAGCAGACTCGGGGGAAGATAGGGATTTTGAGGAAGGGTCTGGCATTCCAATGGAACAGTCGGACCCCGTCCCTCATACTTTCAAGCCGCCCTTTCCTTTGGAGAGCGAGAGGGCTTGTAGTCCCTATAGCGAAGGGGATATGAGCTCTGAGAGATCAGAAGCTCTCTCTTTCGCTGCAGCCTCTCTGAGAGCGGATTTTCCGGGTCTCATTGAGAGAGCTGCTCAACGGCTGGCAATAAGGCTGCCCCCTCTTCCCTCCGCACCGGAGGCTGATATGATGGAGGGCGGTCCTTATTCCAGGCCAAGGAAGGCGGCAGAGCCAGTGGCTCCTGCCATGCCTTCTTTGGCTAGGTACGTTGAGGGCTCGTGGGAGGCACCTTTAGCGGCGCGTTCGCCTGTGAAAGCGTATCTCCCATTCACGAGAGTGGAAGGAAGGTTTCAGGGTCAGGGAATCCCCAGGTTAGAGAGCGCCATGGCGGCGTATCTCGTACCGGGTTCGAGCCCTTGGCCCTCTTCCAAGAAGGCCACGTTGCCATCCCAGAAGGACCGACTCACAGCGTCGCTGTTAGAGAAGTCTTTTGGGTTGGGAGCCCAAGCTGTAGCAGCAGCTAACAACATTGCCCTCTTGGCGGCCTCTCTGTCCCGTTTAACCACGGGTAAGACAGAGATGGCACCGGAGGAGGTGTCCAGAATTTCTGGCGCCATACTCCACCTTACACAGGCGTCCGCAGTCTGCGCGGGGAGGTCCATGGCCACTTCGGTGGTCGGGGAACGACACCTCTGGTTGTCATTGACTTCCATGAAAGAGGCAGACAGGACGTCTCTCTTGAACGCCCCCCTCTCTGACGACGGCCTCTTTGGGGTCGCAGTCAAAGAGGCGACGGAGCGTTTTTCGAAGTTAGAGCAGGAGAAGAAGCAGTTGGCCAAGCACCTGCCGTTGGCAGGACGACTCGGCCCCCCTCCTCCCCAAAGGCCATCTACCTCTGCCCCTCTAAGTAGACCGGGGTCTACGACGAGGCGGCGTAATCGGCGTCATCCGGCGGCCACGAGCAGCAAGGGAGCGGGCTCGGCCCTCCCAGCAGCTACGGTAGCCCCACTACAGCCGGCGAGGGAGGTGACGAGGACGCCGACCTGGCCCTCCAAGGGAGGCAAGAGGAGGCGTACGTGACGGGACGCGGGGGAGAGGATGGAGGACGCATCGATGGTGTCGAACGTGCCCACTGTTCCCCCCCACCCTTCGGTTGAAGGGACGGGTGTTGATGTAAATGCCTTTGTTGATGTGTTTAATAAAGAGTTGGCTCCACCTGACTTTGTCAAAAAATAGCCTCTTTTCCATAATACGTCCGAGAGCGTTCAAATCTCACCCTCTCTTCCTTACCACTCTAAGAGCCGTTCAGCCCACCGAGGGTGCGTTGCTGAACAGGCACTAAGAGTAGGTATCCAGAAGACCTCAATCAGGTCGTCACATCACACTTCACGTATAAGAAGTGCTTTACATAGAAGGCAGCAGTCCCGGTCAGATTCTGACATGAGGACGCAGCCGCTATTTGGGGATGGCGCACTAGCACAGACTAAGGTCTCCACTAGTACGAGCCAGACCCATGCTGCGTTCACGGAGGGCCCGATTACCGCGGTCACCAAGGTGCCCAGAGTATCGGCGCCCCCAGGCATTGTAACACAGCAGCTATCTGGGGACGGCGCATTATCGCAGACCAAGGTCTCGGTTAATGCGATTCAGACCCATGCTACGTTCACGGAGGGCAGGATTACTAGCGTTATGGGTATAACCAAAGTATCAGCTCCCCTGACAGAACGAGCCAGTACTCACCACACTGAGCGTGAATCAACCCACCAGGGGTGCAGAGTTGAACACACACAGAAGGTGAAAGTTAAGAAGGTATCAAGGCGCCGCCTTGTTTTACCTCATAGAGACCTCATACTACAGACTTCTAGGAGTACTGTAGTGAAGGGCTCTGATAGCGAATTGCAGTCACCTAAGGTGACGCAATCGCTTGCTGGGGATGGTGCCCTGCCGCAGGCTGTGGCCTCGGTCAGCGCAATTCAGACCCGCGATGCGTTCAAGGAGGGCAGGAATACGACGGTTACGGGTTTAACCGACGTCCCTACTCCTCTTTCTTTCTCAGAACGCATTTCTGAGAAAGAGGCCCACCTTGGGCTGTTCCACCACTTCAATGTTGGGGAACAGTGGCGGTAAGGGCCATAGAGGAATACAGGTCCTTCCTACTGGATGCACCACAGCTTCGCGCCCAGCCACTTTCTCTGCATTGCTGGCAGTGGCGAAGAAGCTGCACCCTCTCACGCTGGCTAGAACAGACGTTGTAGAAGGGTTATGCTCTCCAATTCCACCGGACCCCACCCCCGTTCAGGGGAGTGGTGGAGACGGTGATGAAAACGCCAGACAAAGTGGCCGCTCTGATGACAGAGATTACGGAACTTTTGGCGAAGGAGGCGGTGACAGTAGTTCCCCGGGAGCAAAGGAACAAAGGGCTATATTCGCCTTATTTCCTAGTGCCCAAAAAGACGGGGGGAGTGAGGCCGATTTTGGATTTACGCATTCTCAACGAGAGCATAACCAAACGGCCCTTCCGAATGCTAACGACAAAACGTCTGCTGGAATGTGTCCAGAGAGAAGACTTTTGTATGAGCATAGACCTAAAGGACGCGTACTTTCATGTGCCGTTTCAGCCGCGTCACAGGAAGTTTCTGCGGTTCGCCTTTCAAGGGGTGGTGTACGAATACACGAGGATGCCATTTGGGTACGCCCTGGCACATCCTCCAAGTGTGTGGAGGCGGCATTGGAACCGTTGCGTCGTCAGGGAATACGGCTACTAGCCTACATGGACGACCTACTGGTTCTCGCCCCGTCAGCAGAGCTGGCGATCACTCACACAACACAGACAGTGATGCATCTCACAAGTCTGGGGTTTGCTGTGAATTGGAAAAAGAGCGCGCCCTGGCCCACTCATCAGATTGTCTACCTGGGGATACAGCTAGACACTGTGAGGATGAGGGCTCGAATTTCGGACCCCCGAAGGGTAGCCTTGTTGCTAGCCCTAAGGAAGTGCCGTCCGAATCACACGGTGACGGCGCTGTCGATCATGTCACTTTTGGGTCTCGTGTCGTCAGCGCACTCTGTGGTTCCGCTGGGACTCCTGCATATGCGCAGGACGCAGCGATGGTTCGCCCAACTAAGACTAGACCCATTGCGTCAACGTCATCGGTTGGTGGTGGTTCCCCTCTCGCTCAGTGCAGACCTAAACTATTGGAGAAACTTGCGCGTTCTCACGCACGGAGTCCCGATAGGAAAGGTGTCCTCTCACATCCCAGTATTCACGGATGCGTCCCTGACGGGATGGGGAGGGACATGTCAGACACAAGCGATAGGAGGTGTGTGGCCTCAATCAGGTCGTCACATCAACCTCCTGGAGTTGGAAACGGTTCAACTGGTTCTGACCCACTTCGCGTCTACCCTTCGGGGTCGCGATGTGCTGGTCTGGTCAGACAACCGGACCACAGTAGCCCACATAAATCGCCAGGGAGGAGTCAGGTCTCCTGCTCTCCATCGGGCGGCAGAGGAATTGTGGCTGTGGGCTCACGAGCACCTTCGCTCATTGAGAGCAGCACACATTCCGGGTTACTTGAACGTAGGAGCAGACCTCATGTCAAGAGGGGGTCCTCGAGACGACGAGTGGTGTCTGCATCCAGACATTGTTCTCCAGATTTGGGAACAATTCGGGAGAGCCGAGGTGGACCTATTCGCGTCACGCGTGAACGCGCAATGTCCTCTGTGGTTCTCTCTGAGGGAACAGGACGAACCGCCACTGGGAAGGGACGCCTTTGCGCACCAACCGTGGCCGAGAGTTCTCCTGTATGCATTCCCTCCGCTGTCCTGCATTCTCCCACTGCTAGCCAGGGTGAGGTCAGGGGGGCTGTCAGTGATACTGATAGCGCCCGATCGCCCGGGGGCTCCGTGGTTTGCGGAGATGAGTCAGATGTTGATTGCGCCACCTTGGCCAATTCCACATCGACGGGACGCGTTGTCTCAGGCGGCTGGCACGATAGGGAAATTGCCCATAATCGGCCAACCACTGAAGGCCTGGCTGCTGAGAGGGACAGGCTAGAGCGCCGTGGGTTATCTGATGCAGTGATCAGGACCATACAGGGTTCACGTGCCAGTTCCACTTCTAAGATGTATGCCAGTAGATGGAACGTGTTTTCACGATGGTGTGTCACACAAGGTGTAGACCCCATGAGCTGTCAGGTGGAGAGTATTCTCTCTTTTCTACAGCTCATGTTTGATAAGCAAAAAATCGCCTGCCACGATTAGAGTGTTTGCAGCAGCGATTTCAGCTTGTCATGAGGGTTTTGGCAGAGACAATGTCTTTAGCCACCCTCTAGTGAAACGCTTCCTATTAGGAAGGCGGCGACTTAGGCCAACACCTAGAGTCACGCTTCCTCAGTGGGATTTGGCTTTGGTACTCGAAGCGCTATGTAAGTCGCCGTTCGAGCCATTGAATCAAATACCCCTCAAGATGCTGTCTATAAAGACAGCACTGTTGCTCGCTTTGACTACAGCTAAGCGGGTCAGTGATTTATGTGCTCTTTCGACGAGACCTGACTGCTTGGCCATCAATGGTGACATGAGCAGAGCAGTGTTACGTCCTAACCCGGCATTTGTGCCGAAGGTTATTAAGAGTTCATATAGGTCACAGACCGTGGAGCTGTGGGCTTTTTCTCCTCCTCCTCATAGAGAGAGGAGTGAGGAAAAGCTCCATCGCCTGTGCCCGGTACGCGCTTTGGAGTGTTACGTCGAGCGCACAGCAGCGATTAGGTCATCGCCTCAGTTGTTTGTGTGTCACGGTGCGGCTGCACTAGGTAGACCACTTTCAAAACAGAGGTTGTCTCACTGGCTTTGTGAAGGCATTGAGACAGCTTATGAGGTAGCAGGGCGGCAATTGCCTCAAGGGTATCAGAGCTCACTCCACTCGTGGAGTAGCGGCTTCTACTGCCCTTTTCAGAGGAACAGGAGTAGAGGATATCTGTAGAGCAGCATCCTGGTCGACGCCGTCTCCATTTATCCGTTTCTATCTCTTAGATATGTCTTCTAATTCTCTGGCTCGATCTGTACTCAGCGTGGCTGAAGGGAGATCTTGAGCAAGAAAGAGAGGAGAAGCAGGACTGTGGACACAGGTTTCCATCAGGTCCGCTTTGGTTAGGAAGACGTGTTTTTGACAGATGTGTTTTCTAACTCTTTGGCTCGGTCTGTACTCAGCATAGCTGAAGGGAGATCTTGAGCTAGGAAGAGAGGGAAAAGCAGGACTATGGACAGGGTTTCCATCAGGTCCGCTTTGGATAAGAAAACATATTTTGTGGCATGAATCCTGACTGACAGGGTCAGTACAGTAGAGGCATGCGTTGATTACAGAATGTGAGGTCATCTATCTGCTTGTTCAGTTAGTATGACTCATGTTTTTGTTCCTGCCCACTAATCTCTGGGATTCCATTGAGTGAGTGAGGCGGTCTACCGCGTTCACAATGTAGAGTGACACTTGATGTCATTCCATTAGTGGTCGGTAGTGTTTTCACAGGATATTGAGGCACATCTATCTGCTAGTACAGGTTAGTATGGCTTCTATTCTGGTGATCTGCCCACTAGTCATTGGCATTGCCATTGGACTAGGTGGGGCGGGTCTTTTAACCGATGATGCGGTATATTGTGACGCCCGTAGGGGTTTTTAGTTGCAGTACTGCGGGACTCGGTTGCAGCCATTGCTAGGCCTGACTTTCTCGTTTCGATGGGAAGTGTTAGGCTCGGCAGGGAGTACATTTTGGAGCGCTACGCTCCGCCTTAAACCACTAGGAGCAGAGCTCCCCTATGGGGCGGAGCTCCACGATATAGAACGATTAGTTACCGGAGTGTAACTCCAGTTCTATGAGTGGAGCGGAGCCCCATAGGACTTAAGGCCCTGCCGACCCTCTCTAGTCTCGCTGAAGAAAAATATCTCGGGAGGCTGATTGAGGGGAGGCATCCCCTCTTATAGGGACACCTGTACTCCTATTGGCTGTAGGTGTGTGCATAATTTTGTCTCAGGCTGCTGCTGCCTTAGGGCAGAGGGTAAACCACTAGGAGCAGAGCTCCCCTATGGGGCTCCGCTCCACTCATAGAACTGGAGTTACACTCCGGTAACTAATCGTTAGTGGGTGCGTTCCTCTGCCCAGGTGTTGCTGACACATGCCAGATCTTATAATGTTTGGATAGGTATTTTACGTATCAGCTAACCAAATCATGGTCGCGTTCCCCTGCTCAGACGTTGCATGCATCAACCAATGGTTGCGTGCCACGTCATCGACTGTGTCATCGACTGATAGATTGCTATAACATATGATATGATGTGGTTAGTTGATATGTAAAATGCATATCCAGGCGTTGTAAGATCTGGCAGGAGTCAGCAATGCCTGGGCAGAGGAACGCACCCAATATGTTATAGCAATCTGGTGCCCAACGGCACAGTCGATGACGTATCACGTAACCATTGGTTGATGCATGCAACATCTCAGCAGGGGAACGTGTCCAGTGCCTACAAAAAGATGCCATTACTATTGCCAAAGAGAGTACAGTATGAAGATAGAAATCCCTTACCATGCTTGATCACTCTTGTAGGCGATGTCATGGCGACGTTGGCTGGCTAAGCTCATGCCCAGAAACAAGTCATTGGGTCTAACCAATAATCAATATAAATCTTAATCTATATAAAGATTGCTGATGCTATGTATTGGCCATTGAGAGGCCATATTGGCACTCCCCAATAGGAGCAGTCCTCCATAGGAATGAATGGAATTCTACAGTATTTCAATTAAATGTTTCAAGGACAAAAATGTTTTGTTGTAGTGGGGACAATAACATTAGTAATCTCAAAAAAGTATACTTTAAGGAAATGTTTTATATATATATATATATATATATATATATATATATATATATATATATATATATATATATATATATTTATGTTTAGATCACATAATATAATTTAAAAGTATGCATTAAGGTGTCTGTAATATAATAAATGTGGCAAAAACGAAAGTAGACATTAATAAATGCTTCCAAAATATTTTTTTACAATGGTGGGGGAGTGCCAAGATGGAAGTACCGGGGTTTCAACACAGCGCCCCCAATTTAGTAATCTAGTGTATATACACACCCGTCGCTATGGGCGGGCCATAGGGGGCCGGGCCCGCCCCCAAAAATGCTTGTGCCCCCCCACTTGAGGGAATTTATTATTAAATATACGTACTGTAGGCTAATAATAATTGTGCCCTGCCCTCCCATGCATTTCATATGCCCCCCTTAAGACTGAGGTCTGGCGACGGGTCTGTGTATATATAAATAGTTGGGTCCAATGATCGCCTGCCGCCAAACTGCACATGTGCAGGCCGTCAAATTAAAGGAACTCCTTTGATATAAAGTTGTTTTTCACGAAAATGAAAACGTGTCAGTTTGTCACTTTCACAAGATTGGAGTAATAACATGTTCAACTACTTAAGACATTGGCTCGAATCTAGGTTGTGCTTTTAGATTTCGAGAAAATGAACAACTAAGGAAGAATCTTTCACTTCTCTCATTGACTTCTCAAACCCCGGCCTGGTCTGCTTCGCAATCTTTCCCAGAAGTCTCGCGATGTTGCGCTCTGGGTTTAGAAACTGAAACCGAGACATCCACTGAGGTCTATTCTGGACTGTAGAGTGACATTTTTATTGCTCCAAGAGTAATCTTTTACCATAGGTTTTCTATACCTCTATATATCAATAACATTCATGCAATTACAGAATACAGATAAACCTATACCTGAATAATGTGCTCTAGGAGGATATATGTCTATAGTACTGTGTAGAACCATATTAAAGTCTCCCCCAAATATCAGCTTTGCAGAATGAAAATTATCTAGGAGTGAACTTGCATTCTCTTCTATATCTTCCAATAGTTTTAATTTGCATTTCTTGAGTTATAACCATAAACATTACAAAGTAAGAACTGTTTTCCAGCAGTTTCATTTACTAAAAAGACCCAGTGACCTCTTGTATGAGTCTTAGTTCTTAATACAACAACAAAAAAATTGCCCATGCTGAAGATGTCTATATCGGTCCGCTAATACATGACTAGTAAAAGCCCAGTGCAGTACTTTTGTGAAAACATTTTAACTAAATGTATTTTAGTGTTTACCAGCATTTGTAACTTTGAGTCTGATAATTATCTGTACAAAACAGTTAATCTGATAATACTTGTGGAATATAAAAATACTTACTTGAGATATGTTTTCCAGTTTCTTGAAATACTTTGCAAATGCAACTTATTTCTATGTGAACTGAAATGGTCTATTCATTCCTTTTCAGTTTTAGTAGGCACTCTTATCCAGAGCAACTTACAGTAGTGAGTGCATTCATTTTCCCCCCATGGGTATCGAACCCACAAACCTAGCATTGCAAGCACCATGCTCTACTAACTGAGCCACATCATCACATCACATCATCACAAACCACTTGATGTCTCAATGTACTCAATTACTGTATTCTGCATTGTTTTTCTTCATGGTGATGGAAAGTCTACAGGTACAAACCTAGATGACCAGAATATGTACAATACAGTAATGCACATTTACATTGTGGTTTGTAAGGATGGTAAATTAATACTGCACAAAAAGTGGTTGTTTTCCAGGTGACCTTATGTTTTTATTTCTAGATTTCCAGAAGGCCTTTGTTGTAAGCCATAAATTGATTTTTTTATACCCTCCACTAAATTTGGAGATTTCTTTATTACATCAATAAGAACTCTATACAATGGAAGTAATAGCTCTGTAAAACTTGCCAATGGTACATCACCTAGATTTTAAGTAAACAGAGGAGTGAGGCAAGGTTGCCAATAGTCCATTCCTCTACCTCTTGACAGCTCAGTTTTTACATCTACTAGTATGCCAGAATTCCTTTACAGGTATTAAGATATATGAGAGACAAATTAAGATATCCCAATTGGTTCCTCTAGCCCTTGATGGTATTATGACTTTTTCAAAAATCTCAGGTTTAAATCTGAATCTGAAAAAGTGTGACATTTTAGCATTGAAAGGTACTGATTTCACTGAAGCTTGCAGTATTCCAGTCAAGACATTGTAATGTATTTAGGGAGAAAAATTACAAAAGAAAAGGAGAGAATAAAGAACCTTGATATTTCCACAGTTGTCTCAGCTACAAAAAAATTAATAAGTTCAACTCATGGTTAGGCAGAGATTTGTCCATTCAAGGAAGAGTTTTACTGACTAAGGCTGAAGGCCTACTGTCTAAGTCTAGAGCCTCTTATGCATTCTCTTGTCTTGACAGTCCCGAATCTATTTGCTCCCAATTAGATAAGAAACTGTTTAACTTTATATGGAAAAATAAACCTTCTTACAAACAGTGTGTGAGGGTAGTCTTAATGTGTTGTACTTCACTACTTTTAACCAAGTCTTAAAGATTTCTTGAATAAAGTGTTACTTTAAGGACCCAAACAGCTTTTGGTTTACAATACCAAATCTTATTTTCAATACATTTGGTGGTTTAAGTTTCCTTTTGCAGTGTCCTTATGCAGTTGAAAAACATCCTGTTGAACTGGCTGATTTACACAAACAAATGCTTAATTGTTGGTTTAAGTTTCCTTTTGCAGTGTCCTTATGTAGTTGAAAAACATCCTGTAAACTGGCTGATTTACACGAACAAATTTTTAATTGTTGGTCCCTTCTATGCAAACATAATTCTTCCCCTCATAAGTATGTTATATGGAATAGTATTGTCATAAAATATAAAAACAAGTCACTGTTTTTATAACATTTGTTCAGAAAATACATTTTACTTGTGGGCCAGCTGCTCAACTCAGATGGACATCTGTATACATACAATTACTTGTAAATTCAGCTATAGTAATTAACAGTCTCAATTATTGATAAAAAAATTAAAATAAATAATTAGAGAATCTTTTTATGACAGTGATGTTCCAATAGCAAAATGTAGGTGGAACTTGCAATGTGTTGTAAATTGGGCAAAGGTATGATGGAAACACTCTTTAAAATAACTCATAGATATTACCCGTCCAATTTTCCAATGTGTGTATGTGACTATGTTCTGGGTGGATCTTCGGCTGGACTTGGGTAAAATAATTGGTCGGGACATCCATCTGCAAGTGATGTTCTTTTTGCTTTTGATAGTCCAAGATTCTCCACTAAAAGTATGTGATGAATTTGATTATAATTCTTGCTAAATATTACATCCATAAAATGTATTATTTTAAGTAAAAAACATCCTGTTCAATATTTTTTAAGGTAGATTTAAATAATTACTTTACCACATTGAATACTATGCTCTGTAAGATTAATAAGGTAATGAAATCAATTGATACTCTTAAGCTTTTTAAATGTATTTGTCTGTAAAAACCCTCTATTTGTTTCTGTTTTTGTGTTTATCTGTTTGTTTGTGATGTTTTGTGTTACCATTTTTAAGAAGGATGTATAGATTTTTGTAACACATTTGAATTTGTATCCTTCAAAATGTATGGAATTTCAATAAAATAATAATAATAATAAATAAATAAAACACTGAGGTACTGAACTGTAAGTCACTTCGGTATGGAAGTGCCATGAAAATAATGTTTCCACAGAGTTTCTAAACCCAGAAGCGCAACATCGCGAGACTTCCAGGAACGCTTGCGAAACAGACCAACCCAAGGTTTGGGGTTTGAAAAGTCAATGAGAGAAGTGAAAAATGCTTCCTTAGTTGTTCATTTTCTCGAAATATAAAGGCACAACGTAGATTCGAGCCAATGTCTTAAGTAGCTGAACTTGTTATTACTACAACCTCGTGAGAGTAACAAACTGACATGTTTTCATTTTCGTCAAAAACAACATTATATACAAGGTTATATCTGCCTTGCACATGCGCAGTTCGGCGCGAGACGACCGTTAGACCCGATTACGTGTTTCTACGCATGATCGTACTTAACCAACTTCGCCATGACATCGTCTACAAGCAGTGGCGGCTCCTGAAAAAATTCTCAGGGGGGGCAATTTTTCTGATGATTTAGGTGACCTACACACATTTAAAAAAAGATATGTCCAGCAACAACATGAAGACAGGGGCAGCATATAAGTCAATACCAGAAGCATTTATTGACTGATCTCAAAAGTGTTGGCTTACCAGGGTTGGTGGAGCCCTCAGTTTCATCTTTGCCTCGCAAAGCTAACTCAAACACTCCGCAAAACTTCACACACTGGATTAGCCGGCTGAGGATGTGGCGGTTCTTGCTAATGTCGTAGTAAATATATTTGTTATAGTGAATATGGAATATGTTATGTTGAGTAAAATGTTGTGCTAAGATCTATTTAGGTCAGGAGCTGGTTATAAGTTCTGTTCCTATCCAATAACAATGGACAAAAGGGTCCTATCTTGTCAGCCTTGTCAGTTTCAGTTCTCCAGTAAACTTGTGATTATCAACACTAACCTCATCGTTGTGGCGGCGGACAGCTAGCCTGTATCCCTCATCCAGTTGAGTGGGAATGTTCACTCTCCCCAAAGCAGACAATCTCAAACAGCTATCCATGTGGGTCTTTGACAGCTCATGTTTCTTAATCTTTCCTGAAAGATGGTGCATGTCCGTTACACACCAGTCGCTGTCCAAGCGGTGCTGTCTGCCGTGCCGCCTTCAGGGTGAAAGAGTAAGCAGGGGGTAGCAGAAGACTGCATTAGCTACATCGCAGCCTGCTAGCCAGGTTTTTCGTTCGTACCAATTTTTGGAAAATCCTCGGGTGTAGGACTTCCCCCCTTTAGTAGAAACCTGTTGAATTATTAAATTTGGTCTGGGAGGTCCTAATTGTTTCGTTGCCAATTTATCTTCATTTGTTCGCCGACAAAAAGGAACTTCTTTCAAAGACACAATCGAGTTGCACTGAAGCCTAGCCATTTTGATAGAAGTAGTGAATTGATTGACGCTGCTACCCGCTCTTTTCTTAGTTACGTTCATGGTTATTGTCGTAGTAAATATATAATGTTATAGCTTGGTCTGACTAAAATCTTGTGCATGACCCATCTTGTGTTGGGCCTTTGTATTTAATACAATGCACAAAAGACTTCTATCTTGTCAGCCTTATCAGCAGGTGGCTAAGAACAACACCCACGCCATAGGTCTCTCAGTTCTTCCAACTCACGAGTTCTTGCTCTGAGGACACACACACACACACCCCCACACACACACACACACACACACATACACACACACACACACACACATACACACACACACACACATACACACACATACACACACACACACACACACACACACACACACACACACAAATCCTCTTCTCTTAGGCTGAACATCTGAAGACAGAGAACCCGACTCAGAGCCAATGCAACAGTGATACTAACCTGGAGGGGACCTCGCCCAACTCATCAGGACCAATCAGAAGATCAGAACTACTAGAATCAACCTACTTCATTTTATTGTATAAAATGTCAGCACACAATGTTTAGGGGCTCTCTCAGATATCTCCCTACGAGATTGACGAACGGGTCCGTGCACGCGATTCCAGATATCTTTACCTCTGAATAAACTGCCTTATATTATACAATTATCCACCTTGTCCAAAAGTCTCTACTTGGTCTCCGTTCTCCAGTAAACTTGTTTTATCAACATTATATGTTACGTATGAACGAAAGCGCGTAAGTGCAAGCCCTCAGAAACCCATAGAGATTGTATTGAAAGCTCTGATATTTGAAAAAAATAGATTTTACATGGGAGTCTATGACAGACTTCTGGGCGATTTTCAACCTGACTGAAATCGCCCCAAAAGGGGGGGGGGGGGCATTTGAAGCACGACTTTAGCCTGATTGGACATTTAGTGGCACTGTGGCAGATCAGACGTCTAGATTACAACACTGATAACTACTGTTGCCGTGATATAATTGATTAGAAAAAAAATCCCTTCCTTTTCCCGTTTGGCAGTGCGTCGCCCATATCGCCCTATTGAACACACCGCCCCTGTCTACAAGTGTGATCCGGGATTTCAGTTTTAGCCTATCTTCATACTGTACTTTCTTTGGTGTTTCTACCGGTTCTGAAGCTTCCGGTATGACCAGAGAGGAAGCTTAGAGGCCCAACTCTAATTGCTAAAAATTACTAATTGTAATTATTTTGCACTATGGCCTATTTATTGCCTTACCTCCATAACTTGCTACATTTGCACACACTGTATATATATTTTCTGTTGTATTTTTGACTTTATGTTTTGTTTTACGCCAAATGTAACTGTTGTTTTTATCGCACTGCTTTGCTTTATCTTGGCCAGGTCGCAGTTGTAAATGAGAACTTGTTCTCAACTGGCTTACCTGGTTAAATAAAGGTGAAAAAAATAAAATAAAGAGGCCCAACTCGGCGGAAAATCAGTTCCCCTCCAGCAGGAGACGTTTTTTCGCCCACCAATGAGAGTGTCGAATTTGGTCAACAAAAAGATTAATCGACAAAAAGATTAATGGATAGGTGGCTACTTAAGGTTTATTTGATCGATTTGAAGTTTTGTAATGCTTAAGTTGTTACGAGTGTACTGATATAAGTAGGACACATGACATCCCGGCAACTTTGAGAAAAAACACTTTATATAGGAGTTGTCTCGAGATGGCTATGCATATTCATGGCATGACGAGTCTAGTTTATGCAGCATTCAAAACAACGGAAAAATACGAGGTCAAATCATGACGATCTTCAGGTCGGAGCTCTAGAAAGAGGTTCGAATTCAAAGTTGGATGACCGTTCAAATCGATTTTTCCCAGTCGGAGCTAATTTTTTTTCCCGAATTGCCAGTTGTTTGAACGCACTGAAGTCAGAGATTTACGAGTTCCCAGTTGTTATGAACGCGGCAATAGCATATCTCTCCATTGAATACATGCGTTTGACGTCAACTACCGTCATCGAATATTACAATTTAGATTACAATAATTAGATGTATCCACCAATCCAAAGAAAATAGGCCGCTAGACAGCCCGCCGTGCTGCTTTTTGGACAACGACTCCATTGTTAGGGCGGAGAGACATGTATCTTGTCAGTATATCCTGAATCTTTGATATGACTCACCGTGGCGGTCAGAGTTCAGAATTTTTGTCGTCTGGTGACCTACTAGATACTAGTTAAAGTCATAAACCCCTAAAATTGTTATTTTAAAAATGTTATTTTAACCTTAACCACAATGCTAACCTCATGCCTAACCTTAAATTAAGACCAAAAACACATTTTTGTTTTCATTAATTTTAACGATATATTCATTACGCAAATTCAGTTGCAAAACATGTATTTAACATGTATGTAACATATCGGAAGCAAACGGAACGAAACGGGAGGGACCTACCCTAATTTGTCCAATAGAAACTCTTGTTTTGCAACTGTTTGGCTAATGATTACACCCGTGGTGTGCACACAGTCATTGGGTGTGCATGAGAAAGAAGAATGCAAATATAAAGTTATTGGCGGAGCATATTTATTTTCTGCGTGAGTTAGCTATGAATCGCATTGAGTTGCCATTCGCTGTCCCGTTGGCTTGAAATTTAGCTAGCTAGCTTTCTGGTTTAATTACACTGAAAAGGATTCACTGAAACGCAGGTGCGTGTTGTTTACATCTTACTTTGACTTTGTAATACTGTTGCAAATGCTTGTAAACAATGTTTAGAGATAAACTTCGCTAGATAACCAGCTCAACGCTCTTACCAAATCTAGCTACAGTACACATTATCCTACTAGCTACAGTAACGTTAACGTTACACTCGAGAATTTGTCTAGACAGAGCTAGCTACTTACTGCTGTAGATCAGTTAGGGCAGGTTGTTTAGCTAGCTAACGCTAACTTGCTAGCGTAGTTAACGTTATCTAGTGAGTGCAATAAATTGATGCCACATAGCAGCAGATATAATGGCCTTAGCCAACTACTCAAGACAATGCATCACTAGTGTGATGGCATGGAAGAGTTATCAGTGCCAGCTAGCTAACTAGCTATCTGCTTTCTCACAAGGTGTTCTGCAGTCAACTAGATTTGTATAAAAGTGGTATCTATGAAAGTGAAACATTATGTGATTGGTAGGACACAGTTTTGTGAACAACTTGATTTAGGATTAGCCATTACTGTATCTTCCAGGTTGTGATCTCCAGTATTGGTGCCCATCATGGCAGGAGGCATCACAGAGACAGGGGAGCTCTACTCCCCATATGTGAGTATCTGTATCAGACTTAGCAGTGACATGCTCATTCTCCCTACTGTTTAATGTCAGGTATTTGGTGTGCTTAATTTTTTATTTTACAATATTATTTCCCTCCCAAAAAATGTCACTCCATACACGAACTTATACATACAAACAACAACTTCCAGACCCACACAAACAATGACTACTATTATCTGCCCAGACCCGCATGCTCACACCCCCATCCCTAGTGCCTGTATTATTGTTTGCCACTTGGCCTGAAATTGTATCAATTTGTTTTCCTCGGTTGCCCATGCTATTTCAATATTTCAAGAATAAATCATTAGATTTTTACATTGTGTTAATGATGGCAGATTGATTTTGATTTCCTAGTTTTTAGAGAAAGTTTTGAGTGATGAGAAGAGAATTGTCCAGCCCATTGGGTATCTCACTACACCCCCATATACCATGTCTTGAAATATGCAGACAGAAGAATTAAAAGTACGTTTACATTGTAATACTTCTGACCGTCAACTTTCTATCTCCTCCCACAACTTCCAGACTTTATATAATTCCCAGAAAGCATGGATTATTGAGTCATTATTAGTTTTACACTTAAGACATGTCTCTGCCATTGTGCTGTAGAATTTGTGAATTTAATCTCTTGTATTATACATTCGTTTATATTGGATTAAGCGTAAATGTCCGTTAACTGTAATGTCCTTAGTTATGCTCCAACCTTTTTTTGTAATTTAAAAAAAAATGTTTTAGTCATTTTAGCAATTTACAGGAGCAATTAGGATTAGGTGCCTTGCTCAAGGGCACATCGACAGATTTTTCACCTAGTTGGCTCGGGGATCGAACCAGCAACCTTTCGGTTACTGGCACAACGCTCTTAACCACTAAGCTACCTGCCGCCCCATTTACCTTCTGCAGCTACCTTCTCTCCATCTTGTACCAACATCAGTTATTTTTTACGTCTGGGTTCCAATAGTTTTTTTTCTAAGAGATTGTCAGTTAGATATGGTCTCTGCCAGGTTTTATATCTTCCCTATCATATGAACATCCTTTTCTTACTCAAATAAGATTCCCTCAAGGTTGCTCTGATGTTCAAAAGATTTCAAATCAAAATTTCGTGATGTAACTTTTAAGTGTGCTGTACATTCTGAAGAGAGGTTGACCAAGGTAGAATGGATAGCATCTGCTGCAAAATGATCTAGGCTAAATTAGTTCAAGTAACCTGCATGAGTCCAAAGTCCACACAATGTGACAAAACTATTTAAAATAGTGATGTGCACCTACTCTCGTATAGATTACATTTTATCCTGAAAATGTTCATACATTTTGCCACTTGTAAAATCGGACCCATAGCACTTTCAGATCACGCCTTTGTCCGCCTCCGCTTTGACCTCTGTAAAAACATCCCCAGGTCAAAGAGCTGTAAATTCAACACCTCCATGCTATCAAATGAAGCATTCCATACATTGGTCAATACATGGATAGACAACTACACACAAGACAACAGACTCTCCTGTTTCTCTGGCCACAATGTGAGACGGTGCCAAAGCCACCCTAAGAGGTCATCTGATTGCATATGTTTCCTCTAAGAAAAAAGCAATGGAAGCACACAGGTTAGAGCTTGAGAAGGAGCTGGAAGTACCTAAACAATCCCCAGACAGCGCCTCCTGGAGTCAACTTAAAGCAGCCAAAGCCAAACTAAACTTGGACTATACTCGAGAGAGAAGAACAAAATTAGTTTTCTTTACCTAACAGAAATATCATGAGTATAGCAATAGGCCTAGCAGTTTGCTTGCATACCAATTAAAAAAAGAGTATTCAGAGCGTACAATCATGGCCATCCGAACAGAAGGTGACGAGGTCACATATGATCCAAATAAGATAAATGTAACTTTTCATCATTTTTACTGCAAATTATATGCTTCTGAGAGAGAACATGCAGATGCAGAACTCCATTACTTCCTAGACTATCAGAGACCGACCAAGAAGCTCTTTCACACCCGAGGAGGTCTTAGAGGCAATTATCTCCATGCCACCTAACAAATCCCCAGGCCCAGACGGATTTCTCAGAGTTCTACAAAACTTTTTGGCCACAGCTTAACCCTATTTTCATGCCAATGCTGGATACTTTTTTTGAAAACTGAGCTCTCCCAGACTATGTACACAGTGTTGCTCAAAGAAGACAAGGATCTTATCTCCTGCTCGTCCTTCCGGCCCATAAGCTTGTTGGACTTCGACTACAAAATAATTACCAAATTGCTTGACGAGACTGAACACTCTTCTTCCCAAATAATAAAAGCGGACCAAACTGGATTTATTAGAGACGGGTACTCTTCTGATAACATTCGCTGTCTTTTTGATATTATAGATCAAGTAAATGCACAGAAGACCCCGTCCTGCTGGCTTCACTGGATGCTGAGAAAGCGTTCGACAGGATGGAGTGGAGCTTTCTGTTCTCAGTCTTAGAAAAGTTCAATATGGGCCTAAACTTTATTCAATGGATTAAGTCCCTATATTCTCATCCAAATGCCATGGTGTCTACTATTGGTCTGAACTCTTAAGAGATTCTCTTTGGGATGTGGTACAAGACAAGGATGCTCGCTGTCCCTTCTGCTCTACTTATTGGGGGCGGAGCCTTTGGCGGAGTTGATAAGGAGCAATCCAAGTATTATGGGTGTTTCCGCAGGCGGCCTTCAGCACAAGATTTCGCTCTACGTGGATGATGTCTTGCTCTACATATCCAACCCTGAGAAATCCCTCCCTTCCATTTTAGACACAATTGCTCAGTACGACAAGTTTTCAGGATATAAGATCAATTTGAATAAACCCATTGTTTGCCCTCTCAATCTTACACTCATGAAGACACTCTGCCCATTCCAATGGAAGACACAGGGTTTCAATACCTTGGGATCTTTGTAACACCAGATCTGAATTGCCTTTTCAAGGAAAACTATCTCCCACGCCTGTATCGAATCAAGAATGACCTCCGAACCTGGATCTTCCTCCCAATTAGCTTAGTCAGAAGAATCAATGTTATCCGTATGAACATCCTCCCTAGATTGAACTATTTATTTCTGATGGTTCCATGCTATCTCCCAGTTAATTTTTTCAAAACAACCAACCAAAGCATCACCAAATTTATATGGGGCAATAAAAAACCTAAGAATAAAGTTCTCCACTCTATCCAAACCTAAATCTAAGGGTGGTCTTGCCCTTCCCTGCCTTCAGTTGTACTACTGGTCTGCCCAAATCAGCAACATGCTAACATGGATCACAAACAGACAAGACTCAATGTGGATTCAGATAGAGGCCCAATCCTGTGGTTCATTGCCCCTAAGCACAGTTATATTCATTAATTACTTTAGTGAAGTGGGCAACATACCCAAAACCTTTGAATTATAACACCCTACTAGCATGGAAGGACTGCACGAAGTACCTTGGCATTTCCTCCCAGATATGCTCTCACTCGCCTATAGTATGCAACCCAGACTTGCCAAAGGCCCTGAGTGTTGCCAACTTTCATCTTTGGCATACTCTAGGGATCAGGACCTTTTCATACCTGTTTCATCAGAACGCAACTACACTGAAATCCTTTCAAGAGCTCTCCAGTGAATTCAATGTGCCAACCTTTTATTTAATTTAATTTTTTATCTTGAAATTAGACATGTAATTTCCTCATTCACTTCCAAGAGGAGGTTTAGAGCTCAGCTCAATGAAGTTGAGATCCTTCTTGCTACAGCACAATTCATCAAAAGCGAAATCTCCAATATCTATAGACTCCTATCTGAGAATGTGGGTTCTTCCTTTACTCCTTTGGAAATAATCTGGGAAAAGGACCTCTGATTTTCAGTGATGAGTTATGGGTGGAGATTTTCGACAGGGTATGCTGCTCCTCTACTAATATAAAAATGAAATAATCTAATTACAAATGTTTGTACAAATTGTATTACACCCCAGTGAGACTCCATAGAATCAATACAGACATTTCTCCATATTGTAAAAGATGTACCTCTGAAAGTGGAATTTATATGCATGTATTTTGGAGTTGTATAGATTACCAAAATCTGGTAATCTATACATACTGCTGCATAGAAAATATTAGATGTCCAGTTTGATATGACCCCGTGTCTCTATCTTCTTAATGTTCAGCAGGACTTTGTTCTTGATCCAGACAGAGAAAATTTGTTTAAGACTCTCACATACTTTGCTAGAGAATGTATTCTCCTATTGTGGGTTTTTAATTCCTCCCCTCCATTTAAAAATGTGGATTGACCAAATTGTTGACTTTTCCCCCCTTGAAAAGCTAAATTATGAACTCCGCAAGAGACATCCCAGGTTTGATAGACTCTGGTCTCCACTACTCAACTGTATTTCAAACTGGACAGAGTGAATGGGGTGATTTTAAGGAAGTGTGTGTGTTTATACATAATGTGTAAGGTGCTGTAAAGCTAATTCTTTGCATGTTGTCTCAGCTAAAGCTGGAAATAGCTAACACGATCACAGATAGTGCTGCTGCAAATTTGTTTGTTTTATATTTAATTTTATTCTATAATTTATGTCTGCCACATCTGTGAATGTAGAAATTGTTTTGTTTGTTGATTTGAAAAACAAGAACTTAATAAAACTTTAAATGATAAAATAGTGATGTGATGTAGAACAGACATTTTACGGGGAGCACGTACGCTGGTTACTTATCTAGTCAGGACACTGAAAAGAGGAAGTAGGAATGCTTAGGCACTCAAAAAGGCTACCGTTATGGTGAACGTTGATGACCCAACCGAAGCAATAAATTCTGCTTAGCAAAGCTTTATTGTGAGGCCTGTCTAGGAATGTCACAAGTTTCTACAGTGACTGATATCAGCATGGCTGTGTCAGCTTCTGCTGGTTTAGGCTAGTTGTCTTGTGGTTAAAGTGCCCTTTTCTAGATGAAAATATTAATGCTCTGAAGGAATGGATAGGGATAAGGGCTTTTTAGTGAGCGGACCTTCTGTTCACTGGTCTCTCTGTATGTCACGGTGTCAGCCATACGTCTTTACTGCTACATGGGCCAGGGACTATAATAGTCCACAGCTGAGGACAGTGTTTGAATAAGATAAAGATAATGTCTTCAGTTGACCAGTGCGTTGCAACTTGGCAATGTTAGGTCAGCATGTTTTTCTTTACACCCGTGCTAAACTGTCCCATGATTTCCAGGGTTCAAACTTCACTCCCTTGACCAGAGTGTGGTGTTATGTTAAGTGAAGGGGAGGGGAGGAACAGGAGCTTCCAGACGTACTGGCCTCTTGTGGACCCCCAAGACAACGACACCCTCTAATCGAGCACTCCCTTGGTCTTACTTCTTGTTCTGTGTCTTTGCAGGTGGGCTTGGTGTACATGTTTAATCTGATCGTGGGCACGGGGGCACTGACGATGCCCAAGGCCTTTGCCCAAGCAGGTTGGGCGGTCAGCCTGGTGCTCATCTCCTTCCTGGCGTTTATGAGGCGAGTTCCTCATTGGCTCACTGCCTTTCCATTCATTTCCACAACTGTTGCCTTACGTCCACTTCCCCAGCTCTCACTTTAGTTTAAGCACACCGTAGCGCAGGAGTAATTTACCATATTTCATCCTTATCGTCCACACCTAAGGTCCTCCCAGCCACCTAAGTGGAGAGTTATTGCCCTCCCTATCAAATGGAATGCCACCACTGAGGCGTGTCAGTAATCTAGCAGGGAACAATCAGAGCAGGATGCGTTGCAGATGAGTTGATGCAGTGTGTCAGGCAGCAGGAGGCAGTTTATGATGCAGGATGTGTTTCATTAGGGTAGTGTATGGTGAGAGAGGGGAGTCAGTGGACACATGGAGGGATGCAGATCAGTGGCAAGTACATGAGCTTTGTGATGCTCTGTGCCTTTTAACAGTTTCATGTTTTTTAATTGCTTTGTTTTTAGATGGTTGAGATCCTATTTTATCACCAAGGATAGTGTGCAGTTAGCCAAGGTCACAGACTACAACAAATGCAACACAGTGATATTCTAAGACAGTTGTTGAAATTGAGTATTCTATGACAGTTGTTAAAAATAAGACAATGGGTCATACACTTGTACATTTTCCCAAAAAATGTATGCTCATTATGGAATATGTTTAGACTCTACAGGGCTAGTTTCTGTCATCATATATCTGTGATCTGAATATATTTTTCTGAACCCACTTTGTCTGATTTTCATCAGTTACATGACCACTACGTTTGTGATCGAGGCCATGGCAGCGGCCAACGCTCAGCTGCGCTGGAAGAGGAGGGAGCAGGAAGAGGTGAGTTAGCAGATATAAAGAACCAACAGGAGGAAGTAATGAAGGAAGCGTGATAGTCGACACTCATACATACTGTCTTTTCCAGTGATCCCCACCCATCAAGTGAAGGCCCAGATTCTCTAGTTCACTACCCCGTCAACCTCAACACCTTTTACAGGAAGAATAACCTCAAGGCGCTCAATAGAGCATTAAATAATAATATGGGGAAAGGAGCGCTTGCCACTACCACAAATGTGTCCTCTACTAACTCACTTAGTGTCCTCTACTAACTCACTGGGGGGACAATTTAGTTTTTAATCATTGTTACTCTAGTCATTTTAAATACTAAGGGAAACGTCATCTCGTGCAGAGATTGATGGAACTGGTGGAGTTCATTTTCTTTTTAGCAGAAAAGCGGCAAGTCATTTTGCCTAATGCCCAAGGTTTCCACTGGAGGAGTTATGAGCGTAAGGACATTGAGTCTGGCTTTGACAGAGCCCCAAACCCCCATGGCCTTGATTCATAGCTCACTTAGCCTTCCTCCAACATTTCCTCCCACATAATGGGAAGAAGGGAGGCACAGAGTGGGAATGTTTACCCTTGAACATTCTTTATTTCTCTCCGCTCTAACGAAGCGCATATTCAGCCGTTTCTTTACTGGGCAATATTTTCTGAGAAAGTCCCATAAAAGTGTATTAGTTTGAAATGGGGTGGATTGTGCATCTCTCGGATGTGTCAGGGAGAAATAGGATAGATCTGCTCTTTTGACTCAGCCATGGCCACATCTGTCACTTTGATGTTAGATGCTTTGTTTCTGTTGCTGGCATATCCTCTTCCAGTGAGCCACCCACTTCTTAGTCTCCCCCACACCCTGTCCAATCAGCTGTAGCTGCACTTGTTAATTCAACTGATAATGACATCCTCAATGTCGGTTGTAATTTAGCATGAATTAATATAAATCTGTAGTGAATTTGGTAGATGAAGAGTGATGGGAGGGCGTCAGATAGGCGCTCATATCTATTGTATATGAGAGGGAAAGCTCCCTCATCCTCCCCAGCATATCCCAGCTGTTCCAGACAATTTCCAGATGCTGCTCCCCTCCACTTCGCATGTACAGCAAATAAAACACGGTGTTAATAGGTTGTAAACTGACTTGTTGGCACTGAGCAATAGGACTTGTAGATTAGGAGTGAAGTCAATGTTGGGTGGAGGCAGGCTGGTTATCCTCTTTCGATCATCTTCAGGTCCAAGACAGCGACTCCACCTCTGATTATTCGGATGATGATGTTCTCGTCCGGGGACGATCAGAGCCAGAGACGAGGCCCATTTTGTCAGTCCGTGAGTATAGTGTTCCCCTCATCCCTCCTAAAGACAGATGCACCCTGCTAAGGACGTGTTAAAAATGTGTTGAAAATAAGGTACACTACGTGGTCAAAAGTATGTGGACACCTTCTCGTCCAACATCTCATTCCAAAATCATGGGCATTAATATGGAGTTGGTCCCCCCTTTACTGCTATAACAGCCTCCACTCTTCTGGGAAGGCTTTACACTAGATGTTGGAACATTGCTGCGGGGACTTGCTTCCATTCAGCCACGAGCATTAGTGAGGTCGCGCACGGATGTCGACAAATCATTTCTGTTTGGACCTCGCTTTGTGTACGGGGGAATTGTCATGCTGAAACAGGAAAGGACCTTCCCCAAACTGTTGCCACAAAGTTGGAAGCACAGAATCCTCTAGAATTTCATTGTATGCTGTAGTGTCAATATATCCCTTCACTGGAACTAAGGGGCCTAGCCCAAACCATGAAAAACAGCCCCAGACCATTATTTATCCTCCACCAAACTTTACAGTTGGCACTATGCATTCGGGCAGGTAGCGTTCTCCTGGCATCCGCCAAACCCAGATTCGTCCGTCGGACTGCCAGATGGTGAAGCGTGATTCATCACTCCAGAGAACGCGTTTCTACTGCTCCAGAGTCCAATGTCGGCGAGCTTTACATCACTCCAGCCGACGCTTGGCATTGCGCATGGTGATGTTTGGCTTGTGTGCGGCTGCTCAACCATGGAAACCCATTTCATGAAGTTCCCGACGAATAGTTATTGTGCTGACGTTGCTTCCAGAGGTAGTTTGTAACTCGGTAGTGAGTGTTGCCACCGAGGACAGACTATTTTTACACTCTGATCTTGTGTGACCTACCACTCCGCGGCTGAGTCGTTGTTGCTCCTAGACGTTTCCACTTCACAATAACAGCACTTACAGTTGACCGGGGCAGCTCTAGAAGGGCAGAAATTTGACAAACTGACTTGTTGGAAAGGTGGCATCCTATGACAGTGCCACGTTGAGAATGGCCCGTACTGAGCTCTTCAGTACGGGCCATTCTACTGCCAATGTTTGTCAATGGCGATTGCATGGCTGTGTGCTCGATTTTATACACCTGTTAGCAACGAGTGTGGCTGAAATAGCCGAATCCACTAATTTGAAGGGGTGTCCACATACTTCTGGTAATGTCGTGTATCTGTGAAAACATTGAGTCTTATGGAGGATTCGTAATTCTACCTTTTGTCGTCCCTGCTTTTTGAAGGTCTCAATTCTTAAACATATGCTGATTATGACATGATCAGATCAATCATAAATTGTATGTATCCTCCATATGTCATTGGTTAATGGCAATGTTTTATAGAAGGAATGACATCAGAATCACTCCGATTGGAATTACTCACCACTGCGTTCTCATGTCTATGCATTATCACAGAGCGAACAGGAGGAGGACACGTTGATCACTTTGACATTGTGGAGAGGGTTGAGATGGGTCAAATGGCCTCCATGTTCTTCAACAAAGGTAAAAGCCAATCCTCATTCAGTACTTTGAGTGAGGGGATATGATGAACCCACACTCCATTATTGAATTAAGTGCTGCTGATACCACTGTGTGCAGGGCATGGTAAAACCTGTCCCCCTTGTGTAACAACTATGGAGGAGTCTTGAAGGTTGTGTGGGAGCATTTGGGGACAGTTTCTCAACCTTTAAATGGGAATCATTTTTTATTTTTTAATGTTTATTTTAAATTGTATTAACCCATTCATTGTTAGATTCCAAAAGTGAGGCTGTTCGCTCTTTAATGGGGTGTAATTGTATGCTGAGTGTACAAAACATTAGAAACACCTTCCTAATAATGAGTTGCACCCCTTTTGCCCTACAAGGTGCCGAAAGCGTTCCACAGGGATGCTGGCCCATGTTGACTCCAATGCTTCCCACAGTTGTGTCAAGTTGGCTGGTAGTAGATCTCTACTCTGAGTAGCTCATTCCATCTCATCCCACAGATGCTCAATTGGATTGAGATCTGGTGACTGGGTAGGCCACTGCAGTAAGCTGAATTCACTGTCATGTTCGTTGAACCATTCCTGGACAATCCTAGCCTTGTGCCATTGGGTATTACCCTGATGAAAAAATCAATTTGCAGATGGATACACTGCTGCCATGAAGGGATGCACCTGATTGGCAATAATGTTCAGATATCCTGTGGCATTCAAATGTTGCTCCATTTTTATCAAGGGGCCCAATGTGTGCCATGAAAACACAACCCACACCATTACACTACCACCACCAGCCTGCAATGTTGACACGCGGCATGATGGATGCATGTACTCGTGTTTTTCTCCGTTCCCTAGTCCTCCCATCAGCAAGAACCGGGGTTCTTCAGACCAGACAATGTTTTTCCAGTATCCAGTGTTTTTGTTCCTTAGCCCAATGCAACCGCAGTTTCTTGTTTTTTGCTGAAAGAAGTGGAACTCTGTAAGGTTGTCAGCTGCCATACCCCATTCGTGTCAAGGTACGACGAGTTGTGCATTCATTTATGGGTCTTTGGGCACCAATGTTGTACTGGACTGTCAGTTGACTAACTGTAGCCCATCTGTTGCTCTGCACAATTAGTGTCAGCCTCCTTTGTCCTCTTTCATCAATGACCCGTTTTTTTTTTACCACTTGCCTGTTGTTGGCTGGATGTCCTTTGGGTGGTGGACCGTGCTTGATACACACGGGCAACTGTTGAGCGTGAAAAACCCAGCAGCGTTGCAGTTCTTGATACAAACCGGTGCGCCTGGCACCTACTACCATACCCCGTTCAAAGGCACTTAAATATTTTGTCTTGCCCATTCACCCTCTGAATGGCACATATACACAATCCATGTCTCAATTGTCTCAAGGCTTAAAAATCCTTCTTTAACTTTAACATCTACACTGGTTGAAGTGGATTTAACAGGTGACATCAATAAGGGATCATAGCTTTCACCTGGTCAGTCTATGTCATGGAAACAGCAGGTGTTCCTAATATTTGGTACACTCAGTGTATATGGCTAAATTGCCTTTGGTTGAATTTCCCAGGCCATCACACTGCTGCTGTTTTAATCTCCCCAGCTGTGTGTGTGTGTGGGCCTCTAGCAATCTGCACCAGCGGCGGTGAACATGTTAAAGCCTCAGCAGCCTGAGTGATGAGCTAATTACATTTACATTTTAGTCATTTAGCAGAACAACCTTGCTGCTTTACATTTCTCACCTACGTCAGAGTAGACACTCCTCGCTGTGCTGGGCCCGCTCACTGCCCCCCCTCCACCTCCCCACCCTCACCTCCTCTGCTGGAAGGCCGGCCTGTTTCTCAAGTAGTATTAACCAGGGAGGAGGTGACTCAACAGTCTGCAGCATACGTACCTGCAGCGCCAATACTTCAACAGCATCGCTTTTGTCATCTGAGGAAAAAAAGACCAGAAAAGGGTCAAACTGTTCTGCTCCGCTCCATTGTGTGCAGATCTCTTCCTGTGTTGTGATGCGGCTCTGGCCACTAGGTGGTGCACTTGGCACACTCACACACACAAAATGATGCACTGACTCACACAAAGGCAGGCAGGCATGCAACATGCTGTTAGAGAAGCAGCGTGTTGTTCCCTTGTGGAACACTCCGGCTGCAGTCTCTTCTTCCCTGTGTCTCTCGGCTCCGTTGCTCCATTAAAGTTGATGTGTTAAAACACTCTTTGGTGATGACCTCTCCCTGTGTGTGTGGAGTGTGCTGTGTGGTGTGTTGTCCTCGACTGCAGGTGAGGGTGAGGCGCCACGAGGAAGTATTGATCGTTGGCAGAGATAAGAGTCCCCCTATCTCTCTGTGTGATGTGGGAGTGCTGCCCAGTGACTCTAATCAGAAATGAATTAGATGGGCACTGGGCCCAGCGCGCATGAGAGAGGTGTGAGAGATGCAGCTCTTTGTCTCAGCTTAATGGCGCTCCAGCATAATGGAAGTCTCGTTTGTCTCTCTTCCCAGATCAGTTGATATGAACTCTTCTTTGTGTAATTACTGCTGGGAGGTAATATAAGGTTAGTGGTGTGACTGATCAGGGAGTTTTACTGGTGAGGTAAAGCTGTCAGATATTAAAACAAAATCTCTTTTGATGTTTTTTTCTTCAGGGATTGGATAGTGGAGTCCATCAGTGATGAATGTGTTGTTGGGGTTAATGGGCCAGTGTGGTGGTGTGAGTGCAGGTCAGGGTTGA
Organism: Coregonus lavaretus; assembly: GCF_964263955.1. Classification (NCBI taxonomy): domain Eukaryota; kingdom Metazoa; phylum Chordata; class Actinopteri; order Salmoniformes; family Salmonidae; genus Coregonus; species Coregonus lavaretus. Next base: position 48,886,964 of record NC_139989.1, read on the forward strand.
GGCCAGTTTGGTTTTGTGAGTCAAGGGCTGAGGCCTGCGGTGGGGAAGGGCAGCTCACAGAGCCAATCAGCTGGTCACTTGAATCCTGACTGCCTCGGGATGGTTCTGGTTAATGATGGGACTGTTCGACCGCGCTGGGCACCACTGGCAGGAAAGGCACTTTTTCACATGCTGCACAGATGCACACAGCCTCTCCACAACACTATGGAGAGCTGTGTTCACAGTTTAAGATTCCCCTCAGACACACCAGGGCTGTAATTTTCTTTATTTTGGTGATGCCAGTTGATTTTTGAAAACGTGTTAGCTCTACTCCTACAACAAGTGGCTCAGTCCATTCGGCGTGGATGTGTGGGGAATACTTTTTTCAATGTTTTTTTTTCTTCTCCTTCCCACTTCATGTAATTAAAAAGGCGTCTCTCCTGGCGGTTCAAGAAGCACTATGAAAGGGCATTCGACTTCCTCCTGAGCTAAAATGATCATCGCAGCAGCAGCGGCAGCAGAGTAAGCTTGGAATAAGGCCATGGGAATCGGCCCTGCTGGAACTGACAGGAAGTTTGATGGGGGCTGGTTTATCAGCTCCGCAGCGAGGAGAGAGAGTGCAGTGTTACTGTAACCTTCCCCGTCCACGATTTGCAAGTTGATTAGAAGATGACTTTGGCTAATACCTCTGTTTGCATGATGTGCAAACAGAGGGAGAAGGTACAGGCTCTTTAACATGCACCACCCTATACCCTTGACTTATAGAGACCATGGAGAGGAATACTAATCCAGTCTCCTTTATTACAGACCCCAGCTTTAATGAGTACCAAACACAGATGCATACATTTTTAATACTTGAATTACTTTTCTTAAATGTCATATTTGTACGCTATACGAGGGGCACTGACAAAAGGAAAATGGGGAGCAGCGCTGCCACTAAGAAGATAAATGGACATGTTTATGTCAGCCCCCCCCCCCCCCCCATTACATAAGCCTTAACTAAAATAGTTTTCATGTCTCTTTTGTATATGAACATAAAGGATGTACTTTCCTTTTCAGAGGGCCTGCTGCTATTACTGCTCAACTCTATGATTACCCCAAGATCCAGATCAATATCAACTCTATGATTACCCCAAGATCCAGATCAATATCAACTCTATGATTACCCCAAGATCCAGATCAATATCAACTCTATGATTACCCAGATCCAGATCACTATCCCAAGTTTTAGCCCAAAGAGTACATCTCACTCAATAAAAGGCCAATTTGGGTTTCAGAATCAAACCTAAGGAAAGGAATTTCTGTTGCATCCAACAAACCGGCTTTAGCTCTCTGCTTCTAGCAGTCACGTTCCTGCCTGATGAAGCTCCATGATAGCAGAGCGGAGCCCAATACAGCTGTGGCTTCCAGCATGGTTGGCATTCAACAAAATAGCTGTGGATGTTGGAAGGAAGCAACTTCCTAACATCCCCTCCTTCCGCCAGCTAGAGAGGCTATCAGGGCATCTGTCAGTCTGCAACAGTGGGGTGATGGATAGTGACGTGTGCCCGTGCCGCTGGGGGACTGACTGGAGCTTCTAGGTGAAGAGTCATTTGCAGCAGCAGCGTGTGAGCCTGTGGCCGTGGGTAATGGGGAGGTATTAGTGACAGAGCCTGGCAGGGCAGCATCCTCTTGGTCATGCTGGGTCCTCACCCAGCTATCGCTCACTGACGGGCAGCACAGGCAGCCCTGATTCCCCCTATCTGAGGCAAATTCTCTAACAGGCTTGCTTTCCAGATGGAGACATGCAGGAATGGTAGAGAGTAGTGTACAGTGCTAACCTCTGTGAAAGTGGGGTTGCGTGGGAGAGGAGGTGGAAATGTTTGAAGTGAAAATGGAATGTGTTGAATTGATGCAGAGAGAATCAAGCCCCCTCCCCCCCACACACACACACACTCAGCCAACTTTCTGTTCAATTAGAGGCTATGATATTACTTACCAACCTGTGAGTTATACTTTCATACTGTAATCAGTGTGCAGATCAACACAGATAGGTCCAGGATAGTGTAATCACACACACACACACTGGCGTCTTCTTGAGTTATCAGTGTTTATTTTCCCCAGCCTGTGTTTTATGACCTCAGTGCATCACTACACAATGATGTGATCAGATGGCTATGATGGCCATGGAAGAGAATAAACACAACCTGGCTACCACAGTGCCCTTTGGTTCCCTCTCCCACAGTACTTTAGCACCACATTATCCTCAATGGAGATGAGATGAGTGGTGGTGCTAGCTAGGTAAACGTTTGCTGTCATCGCCCTTTCCCACAGAATTTACCTGCTGCTAGACTCCCCATCTAACTCCTACATGGCTGCAGCAACTTACTGTAGCAACTGTAATGTAGCTTCATATCATAATGTTGTCTACTGTAAGTGTCCATCCAACCCTGCCATAAAACAGGTGATAACTGTTTACAACTACGTGCTGGAGTCTGGACCTGGGCTTATCCAGCTAGTCCTCTTCAATATCCCTCTTCTAGTTTCTCTCAGCTCGGCTGTGTGATGGGCAGCAGAAGGTTGCCACTCACCCCTTTACTCTCAGATCAGATGAATCAATTTAGCCCTGTAAAACTATAAACCCCTCACTTTTTATTTATTTTTAATGGACTCCACACTCTAATTTCCCTGTCAGTATGAATTGGTAATGAATTGGTTGCCAGGGCCAGTAGGACGCAGGAGCCTCCCACATGAGAACTCCAGTGTATGATGGATGCCTGGCACAACATGGCTAACGGTCTCCCGTTGTTGAAAGCTCTCAATCTCCGCTCAGTGCGCCAGCTTGGATGGGCCAGTAGTGTGAGCCGGACGTGGGAGGAGTGGGGGGGTAACGAGGAGAATTTTCATCATGAAGTGATTAGTTTCTTAATTAGTGTGATTAATATTCTTCCGGAGGAGCGGCGAAATGTGCTGCTGCAGTTGTGGCTGCCATCCCGGAGGGAGAAGCAGGGGATGGAGGGAGGAGTGGAGGTGTAGAGACGGAGGAGATTGCCTCTGATGGATACTGCACGTTTAGCTGTTGAAGTTTGACACAAGTTGCATTGACCATATATCACAATCAGGCATCTGACGGCTGTTAAAGATGAGGAATGTGTTAGCTAAGCTATCCCTGCATGTGGGGAGGCAGATTCTCTGAGATATGAATTGATAACACAATCATATACACTAGAAATATATAATTTAAATGTATGATGTTTATGTATATAATCTTCTAATCTTACCCCTTTGGTTTTGTCTTTCAGTTGGTGTCAACATGTTCTACATCTGCATGGTAGTCTACCTGTATGGAGACCTGGCTATCTATGCTGCTGCTGTACCCATATCACTAATGGAAGTAGCCTGGTAAGACCGGCCAGCCAGCCCGCTGCTGATTCATTCCTATTCATTACATTCATGGATTTCTTATTTGGGGGTATTATTTCAAGCAACTTTATGACTACTGTGGGAGCAGCTCGCTCTCCTAAGTACTTGGAGCATTTACTTTTGGCAGGACAAAGCATATCCCTCTCAGTTCCATTTTTGTCCCTGCACTTTGGCTGTTCCCTCACCTTCTGTCTCAGTAAAACTTTCTGATAAGCGGGCCTTTTGCCTTCCTGACCTCCCACCAGTGCTCTTGGCATTTGTTTTTTGTTGACTGGCTCCCAGGCAGGTTTTTATTACAAGTCCCCTCCACTGGCCCGGTGGGCTGGGTGAACATCACATATTCCATATTGTTCCAGTCTCAGACAGTATGACTTAGCCTGCAGATCTAAGGGAGGCTCTTCTCTAGAGAAGCTATTGTCCTGGTGAGACCACCATAACCGTCAGGATCACAATTCAATTCGGTGTAGCTTTATGAAAGAAAGATTATTAACTTTCTCATGGTGTACCAAAAAGTACAATTTCAACCAAAGACCCCCACCCAAAAAACTAAAGCGCTCTCCCATTTTGTCCGAATGACTTTACAGACTTTTTAAGGGTTCAGTGAGCTCTGGGAGTGCATTATAGGGGTATCTTATTAACATAATGTGGTGAGGATTAGATCCTTAAACATTTATAGAGATACTTAGCTTTTAAAGGTGAAGGTGAGTGAATACATTTCAATGCAAGATTACAATTTAACCACTTAACACATTAGAGGAAGTTCTGTTGAAATACCACCCTAATAGCATAAAAAACATACGTTTATGTCACTCTCTGACTCAACGTGGTCGAAAAGCCTGTTGGTAACTTTCTAGCTAAAATGTGAGGAGGAACAGACACTTGAAAAGGAATGGCACTATGGCACAGACTGGAGCTCACCGCTCCACTGGCTCTGCCACTGTGGAGAGCCAGGCGATTGAGATCGCAGCGCGGTATCTCTTTGTAAAGCCTTGCTGCAGCAGACTTCTCAGTGGCAGAGGCAGATTCTAACGATTATGTCCCATAATTGATGCTCAGTCTGCCACACCTTGTCGGCAGCACTGAAAGGGTTTTGTGATTGCCTCAGAATGATAATGTGTAATTTTTCACCAGGAAGACCGGATCGTCACTTCAACTCATTAAAGTCTTGTGCAGTGATATAACTTTTACTAATGCTTTTCTTACTGATAATCTAACAGCTTCGAGATAGTAGGAACTGACCTCCTGATAATCTAACAGCTTCGAGACAGTAGGAACTGACCTCCTGATAATCTAACAGCTTCGAGACAGTAGGAATTGACCTCCTGATAATCTAACAGCTTCAAGATAGTAGGAACTGACCTTCTGATAATCTAACAGCTTCGAGACAGTAGGAACTGACCTTCTGATAATCTAACAGCTTCGAGACAGTAGGAACTGACCTCCTGATAATCTAACAGCTCCGAGGCAGTAGGAACTGACAAGTCTGCAAAGTTTGAGTAATTCTGCCCTCTCATGTTGAATCTTTTATCATTGGTTCATGTTCTTTTGCAGTATGATAAACTAGTCTTTCCTGTCATATGTCATTCTTGGACTGATTTGATCTGATCATGAAGGGATCTGTAATGATCACCAGTCTGTGTCTGTTCTCTCTGTAGTGGTAACCATTCATGCAGTGCTGGCAGTGTGAAATACAACGACACTGACTTGTGCTGGGGCCCTGTCACCAGGAAAGACGCCTACAAGGTGTTTCTGGTGAGTACATACTGCACCTCTGTTCCTCACCCCTGTCCCTCTACCCTCGTCCCAAAGGCCCCTGGAGGACACATGGTGTACCACACCTCTCTCTGTCAGCAGCCCCTGCCATCATGACTGAGCCCCATTGTGCCAACCCCTGTCTGCGTTAGTGTCAGCCTCAGCCCAGAGAGCCCCTTCCCGCTCGGTCTCCCTCTCACGCTTCCCCTGACGCCTCCCCTTGCGCAGCCCAGAGCAAGTGTGTGTGCCCTTGAAGTCTTAAGAATGCGAAACTCCTGTGATTTCCACTTTTGCTTTAACTTTGCCAGCCGACAGTGATCGATGTGCTGATCTCCTCCTGTGTTATTTCCCCCCTCCACTCTTCTCACCCCCAAACCCCCCCCCCCCCCCCCAACCTCACTCCTCCTCCCTCCACCCTCACTCATTTTCAACAGAATGAGCATACCCAAACAATTCACCAAAATGCATTGTTGTTTTGTTATCTCGTCTGGGATAAGCCTCTTACATCATGTCAACGAATTGAAATTATGCTGATTTTATCATCTCCTCCTGTATTTTTGGTGTACCTTGCAGTTTCACAAAGTTTCCTTTTATTTACAGTGTGAGAGGTTTTAAAGGGAAAGGGACATTTCACCTCTGTTCATTTATCTAACTCATTGCTTCTTATTACAGTAGATGTTGAGATGATGTCTGCTTGGTAATATGTTTTGAAAAATCGACCGTAATCTGACAGAAAGTCAACTGTTCTCTGGTGTTTCTTGAAGAAGTTGTCTCCTGTTATTAGTTTTCGTCTCTTCTGCTTACAGGCATTTGGACTTCTAGGGGCTTAGTTGTATTTTTCAAAAAATTTCTTCTCCATGAACCCTTATTAGATTTCTTCCCGTGGTGGACTCGTCCTTAAATAAAGAATTGGCCTTTGATAAAACATTCATCAGCTTCTGTTAGCAGACAGGGAGTGGAGTGTCTTCCTGCTCCTCAGCCCCCGTTTGTCTTTCACGTGCCAGGGTAAAACGCTCTGGCCCCTTAGCCACTGCCCACCACTCCCCATGGTCACTTTAAATAATTGATTGACTATTCCTTTTAAGCCCAGCCGCTCTCCATACACCGCTCTGTTCTGCCCAATGGAATAACCTCTCCTCTCCACCTACGCTATACCTGCTTGGTATGCCCTCAGACACGTCCCTGCCCCACCCCAAAGACCAAGGTGCCCTTCGTCCTTATGATGGGTCTATCTAGGCACAATGTCCACAGCATCTAGAGTCTTTGCCATCTGGAGTCATTATGCAGCCCAGTATTTTCCTTTTCTTTAGAACATCCATATCATTTCACTGGAAGGCTTCAAGCTCCAAGCTAAGTGATCTGCTTTATCACTATACTGCCAGTCTCTTTTTGAACTGAGTGAGTCAGAGGGTGCTTTAGTATTGACTCCTATTATAATATGCTTAATCAGACTTTGGAAAACATTGGAACAGTTATCAGAAAGGCTGACAATACGGCATTGGGAAATGCTTAATTATTTTGTTTTGGTTTAGCTAAAGAATTCAAATGAGCCTATTCATATATTATGCCATCCCATTCTTTGAGTGTTTGAAAAAGGCATTACAAAAAGCAAACCATAATTAGAATTCCTAATTACATTTTTGTTTCGGTTATGCAATTAGTTTGACTTAGTTTTGATCCTCTAAGAGGGTGGAGGCATTAGCAATCACATTGCATTCAATATGTTATGTTAGCATTAGTTGCTGTTCAGTTGTTGCATACCAATGGAATTGCTCAAAGCTGGTCTTTGAACTATGTTCAGGAGGTTCTCTGTGTTTCAGTGGTCATTACATTCTATCTGTTAATGGCCATTCTCTCCTGTCCTCATCATCCACATTTCTCTCCTCACGATCACGTCTTCTCAACCTCAAAATCGAGTAGTCTCTCCTGGCAACAGATTGTCAGCTAATCCTCCATTTGTACCTTGACTAGGCATTTATAGCTCCCAGCTCAATAGGTGTCATTGATAAGGGGCTCTAATCCCATGCTATGGTATGATCTGTTTCCCCTAAGGGATTTTACTGTGGTAACTGCTCTGTGTACCTTACTTAATAATCTTAAAAAATCAATAGTGTGTGGAATATGTATGTTGTGGTTTTGTGCTAAGCACTAATGTAACCTATAATTCCTCAGTTGGGTGCATATTTGGTCTGCCTAGGCCACCGTACTGTACAGGGTACCACTGGCTGCCACAGGGGGAGTGGGATTGATGTCAGACACATTAGTCCAGCCACAGCGTTTTTAGGGTTTTGAAAAGGAAGAGAGGAAAGATTAAAGGGCAGCCCGATTATGGAGTAACAGCGCACAGCTGTAATCCCTGCGTGGGTGGCTGTTTGAGAGAGAGACAGAGAGAGAGCATGATATAGAGAGCGCATGATATAGAGAACTCATGATATAGAGAACTCATGCTAATGTCACAGACAGACAGACAGAAGATGGAGTGGTCTCTCCAGGGGGCCTTCTGCTCCCTCAGGAATGGACTGGTGTCCATACAGACAGGCTTGAGAGCTTTTTTCCCTCTGCCCTGTACTGTGTTGGTCTGAAAGTCACAACCCTGGGCGTTGTGTGTTTCTGACCACCGGCCTCCTCATCAGACCAGATTTTTATAGATGCCACCCACAGATCAGTGGTCTGCCTGGCCAGACCGTTCTAATTTTCATCAACTGATCCACGAGCTAGTCTTATTCTAGATCTCATTGGTCGATTTGAATGTCCCAGTCCCTTTATCAGAACAAGATACACTACATGACCAAAGGTATGTGTACACCTGCTTGTCGAACATCTCATTCCAAAATCATGAGCTACACACTTCTGCACTCGGCGGTCCCGTTCTGTGAGCTTGTGTGGCCTACCACTTTGCGGCTGAGTCATTGTTGCTCCTAGACGTTTTCACTTCACAATAACAGCACTTACAGTTGACCGGGGAAGCTCTAGCAGGGCAGAAAGTTGACGAACTGACTTGTTGGAAAGGTGGCATCCTATGATGGTGCCACATTTGAAAGTCACTGAGCCATTTTACTGCCAATGTTTTTCCATGGAGATTGTATGGCTGTTTGCTCGATTTTATACATGTGGCTGAAATAGCCGAATTCACTAATTTGAAGGGGTGTCCACATACCTTTGTGTGTATATATAGTCTACCTCACATTATCCTTGTGGATCTCTCATTTCGTTTGCCATTTTGCCTCAGACAGTTGCCCCACAGTGGTTGCAGCAGTGTTTGTTGTGCTTGGACAACAGATCGTGGGTTATTTTTAGTAGGTTACAGAACAGCTGTCCCTGTTCAGAAAAGTAGTTCTGCTCCAGTAGCAGACCCACAAGGCTCTGGGAATCAGCACAGAGAAGGGGAGAGAGGTGAGGAAAAACACTGACGAAATCAAGGATCGTGTCTTATTTAGGAGAGACTATTTTGATAACCGCTGTCAATAGATTTCTTCAGCTTATCTGAACAATTGTGAAGAAGCTACCGTCTTCACAGCCTGTCTAACGCTGGGAATTGCCAGGGACCTCACAAAATGATCACAATACTTAGGTGCCGATATGATATGTATTGCAATTCGATAATGCTGCAGAGACGAGCGAGCATGAGAAAATGAGTTTTGATCAGTCATGGAAATAAGTGCTGAAAACATGTTGCCTCACTATTTAAAAAGAAGATAGAGAACAAGCTGTAGGATGAAAAATACCAGAGTTTTGATGCAGGTACAGCCGACTAGCTCTAGCTAACGCTACCTAGCAACAACATTTTATTTATTTATATATATATTATATATATTATTATAATATATATCAATACTTGGAGTCAAAGTATCAATATAATATTGTCCAAAATAATGTTCCGATATGTAACTATCGATTCCCCCACATCACTAAGCCTGTCAAACCACTCTCTAGGATTGAGAGGTAGTGCTTACACCTAGGATGAACCTTGCACCTCATACATACATGCAGAGGACATGAGTGAAACTCCATAACAATATTCATGGGTTGCACCAAATGGAATTCACAATTCTGGAAGTTAGCCTCACACCTTACCCTGAGGTGTGTGGACTATTTGTCAGGTTGACTTATCGTCAATGGCCAGCTTTTGTGAGTTCTTTTGAAACTAAAAGTCACACCAGTTCATTCAGTGACTTTGTGACTGAAATGAAAAAGCTATTCCAGGTGATCAAAGTTTCTATCATTCTGTAAACCTTCAATGGAGCTTTTCACACAACTCATGCTGGGCTGTACTACAGTGGGGGAAAAAAGTATTTAGTCAGCCACCAATTGTGCAAGTTCTCCCACTTAAAAAGATGAGAGAGGCCTGTAATTTTCATCATAGGTACACGTCAACTATGACAGACAAATTGAGATTTTTTTTCTCCAGAAAATCACATTGTAGGATTTTTAATGAATTTATTTGCAAATTATGGTGGAAAATAAGTATTTGGTCACCTACAAACAAGCAAGATTTCTGGCTCTCACAGACCTGTAACTTCTTCTTTAAGAGGCTCCTCTGTCCTCCACTCGTTACCTGTATTAATGGCACGTGTTTGAACTTGTTATCAGTATAAAAGACACCTGTCCACAACCTCAAACAGTCACACTCCAAACTCCACTATGGCCAAGACCAAAGAGCTGTCAAAGGACACCAGAAACAAAATTGTAGACCTGCACCAGGCTGGGAAGACTGAATCTGCAATAGGTAAGCAGCTTGGTTTGAAGAAATCAACTGTGGGAGCAATTATTAGGAAATGGAAGACATACAAGACCACTGATAATTTCCCTCGATCTGGGGCTCCCCGTGGGGTCAAAATGATCACAAGAACGGTGAGCAAAAATCCCAGAACCACACGGGGGGACCTAGTGAATGACCTGCAGAGAGCTTGGACCAAAGTAACAAAGCCTACCATCAGTAACATACTACGCCGCCAGGGACTCAAATCCTGCAGTGCAAGATGTGTCCCCCTGCTTAAGCCAGTACATGTCCAGGCCCGTCTGAAGTTTGCTAGAGTGCATTTGGATGATCCAGAAGAGGATTGGGAGAATGTCATATGGTCAGATGAAACCAAAATATAACTTTTTGGTAAAAACTCAACTCGTCGTGTTTGGAGGACAAAGAATGCTGAGTTGCATCCAAAGAACACCATACCTACTGTGAAGCATGGGGGTGGAAACATCATGCTTTGGGGCTGTTTTTCTGTAAAGGGACCAGGACGACGGATCCGTGTAAAGGAAAGAATGAATGGGGCCATGTATCGTGAGATTTTGAGTGAAAACCTCCTTCCATCAGCAAGGGCATTGAAGATGAAATGTGGCTGGGTCTTTCAGCATGACAATGATCCCAAACACACCGCCCGGGCAACGAAGGAGTGGCTTCGTAAGAAGCATTTCATGGTCCTGGAGTGGCCTAGCCAGTCTCCAGATCTCAACCCCATAGAAAATCTTTGGAGGGAGTTGAAAGTCTGTGTTGCCCAGTGTCTGTCATAGTTGACGTGTACCTATGATGAAAATTACAGGCCTCTCTCATCTTTTTAAGTTGGAGAACTTGTACAATTGGTAGCTGACTAAATACTTTTTTCGCCCACTGTATATGTCAGTTCCTTTCACATTGCTTAGTCCCTTTCAGACGGAGCTCAGACTACATTGATTGTAAACACACAGGCTTTTGTCATAGCAAGATGGACTAATAACAGCATAATGATAGTCTAAAAGCTGCACGGTGGGTGGCCTGTTTGGTTCGCTCTGGCCTTTGGTTAGATCAATGCAGGCCACACAAAACGCTATGTATCATGCTGTGGAGCATGGCAGCCATTTTCCTCATCCCGGTCTGCAAAAGCTCTTAACCCTTTACACTCTTGGGCATTGGCCTAAATGAATAGGGCTAAATTGAAATGTTTCTGACAGAAGAAATATGAAAAACATATCCATAACCATGGTAGCAATTGAAAGGGAACAGTTTGGAGATTATGGGGAAATTATTAGATCAAAGGTGAGGACACAACAGTTCACCTGACACAAGACTGAATGCAAACATTACACTGTGAATTCTATGTTCATTTTACTTTTATTGTACTTTTGTCGCATTTGTTGATAATGAAATCTGAAAATACTCTGGATACATTCAATAACATAAGAATGTTCCTGGAAAGTGTGGAGTAGGTGCAACATAAGACAAATAATTCTAAGTGTTTGAGTGAGAGGACTAACTGGTGTCTCCAAGTGGCCACACCTCTCCAAAGTGTGCACAGTTTCTAAGTAGTTTCAATGCACTTTTATTACTCAAAGAACAGTCTTCAACTATAAGGTGCTTTTTTTGCTCTCTCCTGTCTGTGTCGTTGAGGAACTAGAGCAAGCACACGTGCAGTTGTTTTGTTTGGAACACAATCCTGCATCCCCGCCATCACACAATTAATGTTGTTTTTGCAATCCAGAAACTGTCCATTTATAAATCGCAATCTGGGTCAGGTGTGCATCATTTTAAAGCTTGTTATATTGCCAACATGACTAGCTAAGTTATAAAAAACAATATTACAGTGTTAGACTTTCACAATGCAATTCAGGGAAACAGTTCATCATTTTGGTGCGTATCGAAAGGAGTCATGAGTGCATTCAGGTGCATGTGCTGTGGCCATTTTTCTTCACCAATAGACAGAAATGGGCTCATTCTGTTCAGAACACCCCACTTTATGACGCCATGTCATCTTGTAACTGTACATCAAACATATTGGTCATAAACATTGATATTGCATATGCATGAGTTTTATCTTATATAGAAATGTGAAGTGCACATTTGTACTCACTTGTATGACATCAAAGCGGTATTTATTATAATTAACAAACGTCTCATCTTCCAAAATACATAGTCCTCCAAATACATAGTCCTCTTAATTTTAATAGGGTGTTTGTGTGTGTGTGTGTGTGTAAGTAACTGCAACTGCTTGTCACGCTCAAGTTCAGAGCGGCTGTCAGTCAAACCCATACAGCGATGCGCAGAGCCAGAGCTCTGACGTCATGTATAGCATGTTACTCTTCAGCCACTGCATTCCAATTTAGGCGTTTATCAGTGCCCAAATCTGCCATTTTCAACCTGCATACGGGTACGAGTGTAAAGGGCTACGGAGATCAATGGGGTGAGATTTGATCTGCTGCTGATTGATTCTCGTGTCCAGTACCCAGGCTGTTTTCACTCTCCCTTAAAACTAAGATGCATTATCTTTAGACACTAAGAGAAATCTTACAACCCACAAACTAGATTGGGCTTTTCCTCAATCACGCATTTCCAAGCGTATGGTTGTAGGTCATTGGTGAACCTTTCCACCACGTCATTGTGTGCTTGACCAATCTTAGCCGGTGACCTGCCCTTTACATTGGACCGCAGCTTTAATTGTAAGGATTATGTTTTGCTGTGAAAGTGCAACAGTGGGGTCTTTCTGGGGACTGGCTTAACCCCAGCAGAGAGATTTCCTGAGACCTCAATTAAACCTCTGTGTCCCTTGCTGCTCCCTGGCGAGGTTTACCTTTTGATTTTCAATTGCAATTTGCAACACCATTCGGACTTTATTGCATAAAAAAAGCCCTAGCTGGCCACACATACTGTTGGATAACCCAACTGTGATTTTAAATGGCTGATTTTATGTTGATAATGTTTTTCTTGTGGTTGGGAGAGTGATTGGAAATCAATACTGTATATCAGATCAAAGTAGGTTCTGCTGACACTGCGTTCTTTCCCTGTTTGCCTTCATGCATATTTAAGGGTGTGTCTATTAGACCACTCGAAGTGAGTGGATGCCCAGTGAATTGAAATATTCTCTCAGCGGGCGCCACCCCCCATGAAAAGAGGCCACCTTTGCGTCAACCATCTGTTTAGATCCACTCCTTCGAATTAGTCAGACTCACTCACACACTCGGGGACACACAGAGATAACAGACACAGATAAGCCCAGATAATACACATAGATACCGTATTTTACCCAAGGGTTTCTTTTCATGCCTCTGTCTGTACGGTGAAAAGCCAGTGAAGCTTTCTTTTAGATGTTTGTGTGTTTAACTTTGGAGGAGAGCGAGAGGGAGAGCGAGGGTGCTGTAGTGTAGCTGCAGCTCTGTTGTGGTGCGGCCATCCCAGCGCTGCAGGGAGATGACAGTGCAGATGGTTTAATAGAGATTATCTCAGCAGGGGGAAGTGTTTGAGCTGGGAACCACACAAGGGGAGTCCTCTCCACACCACAGCGGGGAAGAACCCAATCAGAGCTGCAGATCAGGACACTCAGCCGTACTGGGAGAGGACTGGAGGGACTGTTGGCAAGGGGGACTTAGAGGTCATGCAGGAGAGAGGATAAAGGGTCTCTGAGTCAGGGAACAATAATGTAGACTGTGAGGATCCAACTGATCATCCAGTCAAAGACTTTTGAAAGACAATAGCCTATACTTACCCTGTTTAGGAAGAGTTTGTTCCATCTGTGTTTGCAAACTACAGCATACAGTGCCTTCGGAAAGTATTCAGACCCCTTGACTTTTTCCACATTTTGTGGATTAAACTAAACAAATTCCTCAGCAACCTACACACAATACCCCATAATGACAAAGCGAATTAATAAAAAATAAAAAACAGATACCTTATTTACATAAGTATTCAGACCCTTTGCTATGAGACTAGAAATTGAGATCAGGTGCATCCTGTTTCCATTGACCATCCTTGATGTTTCTATAACTTGATTCGAGTCCACCTGTGGTAATTCAATTGATTGGACATGATTTGGAAAGGCGCACACACCTGTCTATATAAGGTCCCACAGTTGACAGTGCATGTCAGAGCAAAAACCAAGCCATGAGGTCGAAGGAATTGTCCGTAGAGCACCGAGACAGGATTGTGTCGAGGCACAGAACTGGGGAAGGGTACCAAAACATTTCTGCAGCATTGAAGGTCCCCAAAAACACAGCGGCCTCCATCATTCTTAAATGGAAGAAGTTTGGAACCACCAAGAATCTTCCTAGAGCTGGCCGCCCGGCCAAACTGAGCAATCGGGGGAGAAGGGCCTTGGTCAGGGAGGTGACCAAGAACCCGATGGTCGCTCTGACAGAGCTCTAGAGTTCCTCTGTGGAGATGGGAGAACCTTCCAGAAGGACAACCATCTCTGCAGCACTCCACCAATCAGGCCTTTTATGGTATAGTGGCCAGACAGAAGCCACTCCTCACTCAGTAAAAGGCACATGACAGCCCGCTTGGAGTTTGCCAAAAGGCACCTAAAGACTCTCAGACAATGAGAAACAAGATTTTCTGGTCAGAGAAAACCAAGATTGAACTCTTTGGCCTGAATGCCAAGCGTCACGTCTGGAGGAAACTTGGCACCATCCCTACGGTGAACCATGGTGGTGGCAGCATCATGCTGTGGGGATGTTTTTCAGCGGCAGGGACTGGGAGACTAGTCAGGATCAAGGCAAAGATAAACGGAGCAAAGTACAGAGAGATCCTTGATGAAAACCTGCTCCAGAGCGCTCAGGACCTCAGACTGGGGCGAAGGTTCACCTTCCAACAGGACAATGACCCTAAGCTCACAGCCAAGACAACGCAGGAGTGGCTTGGGGACAAGTCTCTGAATGTCCTTGAGTGGCCCAGCCAGAGCCCGGACTTGAACCCGATTGAACATCTCTGGAGAGACCTGAAAATAGGTGTGCAGCAACGCTCCCCATCCAACCTGACAGAGCTTGAGAGGATCTGCAGAGAAGAATGGGAGAAACTCCCCAAATACAGGTGTGCCAAGCTTGTAGTGTCAAACCCAAGAAGACTCGAGGCTGTAATCGCTGCCAAAGGTGCTTCAACAAAGTACTGAGTAAAGGGTCTGAATACTTATGTAAATGATATGTACTTTTATTTGTAATACATTTGCAAACGTTTCTAAAAACCTGTTTTTGCTTTGTCATTATGGGGTATTGTGTGTAGATTGATGAGGGGGAAAAAAACAATTTAATACTTTTTAGAATAAGGCTGTAACGTAACAAAATGTGGGAAAAGTCAAGGGGTCTGAATACTTTGCGAATGCACTTTATTGCTTCCAATCAAGCAGATTGTGCAATTGTTAACCTTTTTTTTGTGACGTGTGCTGGTGCTACTGTGACATTACCATAAAGAGTGTCAGTTAGCTGCACGAGACAAACGGCTAACGCCATCAAATGTGCTTAAGGATCTCTTTGGCATCTGGCACCGCAGAACTCAACGTGGCTTGTGTGCCTGTGATTTGTAACCGAGGTAATATATGGTTTAATCATTGCTTTCACTCTGTCCATTTAGCTCAGTTTTTCCTCTGTCTTTTTACTTATAGACTATGTAGACAATCATCATTTGAGAAGATATTTCACTCATTGGTTTTGAGAAAACAATACAAGAAGGGAGCAGTGTAGCCCATTGCTTTCTATTACTTTTAATGGCATTGTCTGTGTCAAAAGTGTTTATTCTTTCCTTATTTTCTCAGAGGAGTAAGAGAAAATCGATTTATTTGGCCTGTCTAACACTGGCGTTGTTAGTCCCTGCCTCGTGTTTGAGGGAGAAAATCTACATGCTGAGTACAATATTGTTTTCTGTTTTGAAAAGCTGGTTATCTGGTACAAGGACATTGCAGAATGGTGTAAGGGTCTTGCTCGGTGGTGGCTGAATGCTAACGAACGTGATTCTCATGAAATTAATCCGCAGCTTAAACGGAACACAGGTTCCCATTTAAAAAGGGACACCTTTTTCAGTAGACTTTTACATTCAGACCCTGTGACCTTGGGCTGATTGCTTGTATGGTTGTGTGTTGGTGTATTTGTCTGGGCCTGCTGGTCAGGCTGACCGGACCCAGACTCCTATTGAAAGAATGACCCAGCGAGGTCATCATGCTCCATGTCAGCTTCCTGGGGACCAGCTACTGGACGTTCAACCGTTTGCGACCTGCTCCAAAGCTGGGAAATAACACAGTGACATGGAGCATATTCTTGAAAGGTCCCCTTTGTTGATGTATTATTTATTTTATTCTTCATAAGGTCCATCGTCATAATTGAGTGAGACCGTGTTCTCTGTGCGATATGGCACACCCTTCTCCCCATCCCCTACCAAAAGTTATAACGATGGGGAGAGTGAAATAGCCGAGGTCCTATTAAACCACTGGCAAATAGTTTTAAATGTTGGCTAAGAGTTTAGCTCATTGTTTAGTCCTTGGTATCCTCTCATAGTAAATTGTGAGATCCAGTGTAAAGGCAGATCTTTAGATTTACATTTTACATTTACATTTTAGTCATTTAGCAGACGCTCTTATCCAGAGCGACTTACAGTTAGTGAATACATATATATGTGTATTCACTAACTGTAAGATATATGTATTCACTAACTGTAAGATATATAATATTTTTTTTATACTGGCCCCCCGTGGGAATCGAACCCACAACCCTGGCGTTGCAAACGCCATGCTCTATCAACTGAGCTACATCCCTGCCGGCCATTCCCTCCCCTGCCCTGGACGACGCTGGGCCAATTGTGCGCCGCCCATGAGTCTCCCGGTCGCGGCCAGCTGCGACAGAGCCTGGATTCGAACCAGGATCTCTAGTGGCACAGTTAGCACTGCGATGCAGTGCCTTAGACCACTGCGCCACTCAGGAGTGTTCTGTTGAACTAAGAATGACCTTCACAGTTCACACCCAAGTTCAATATTTGTTTTCTCTGATGTTATGTCTGTTCACTTATTGTTGTATGCTACAACATTCTCTGATCGACTTCAAAGGCTTGAAACTCTGAACATAAGAGGGGTTTTGAAGCTAGGATAAACGGAGTAATCCAGTCTTAATTGTCTGTTCTATTACAGGCGACGTTAATGCAAAGTAAAAGGATGAGCCCCGTGTAGCTCAGTTGATAGAGCATGGTGCTTGCAACGCCAGGGTTGTGGGTTCGATTCCCACGGGGGGCCAGTATGAAAAGTAAAAAATGTATGCACTCACTAACTGTAAGTCGTTCTGGATAAGAGCGTCTGCTAAATGACTAAAATGTAAATGTATAGAGTTGATCATCCTCATTACTTCATAGTCTCTTTCTTTCTGTTTCAGTGATGGTTTGGTGATATCACTGAAGTTACTAACGCTTAACTTACTAATGCTCACCATTAGTAATCTATTACTCTTCATCTCTAATGTTTAAATGTGACACAGGAAAAAATTATGTTGCGAAATAATGCTTTTTAGCCTATTAATTGATGGAAATACCAGTCGATGGACATACATTTGACTGGTCATGCTTATCGGTCAATAGGTTAATTTGCTTAATTTAGTGGAATTAAATTGGTGCGTGCGTACAGTATATTGGTTATGCATTTTATCACACGCATACAGATACAGAGCCTTTGAGTGAAAAATCTGTCAGACAGCGCTGCTGCATCTTGTGGTGCTTTCAAATCATGACGTCGGGTGATCTTCAGGTCGGAAAGTCGGAGCTCTAGAAGGAGGCCAGAGTTCCCGAGTTGGATGACCGTTCAAAACTATTTTTCCCAGTCGGAGCTCGTTATTTTCCCCAGTTCCCAGTTATCTTGAACACACAGAAGTCGGAGATTTCAGAGTTCCCAGTTGTTTTGAACGCGGCATCAAACAGCAACGGAAGGCGGGCTTCATCAGCGCTTCACACACTAATTTGCAATGAGCTGGAGGCAGTATGCATTTTGAAAACATATACTTAATTGTTTGAAACATGAATTTTTAATACATACTGTATTATGAGGCATGTCTTCAGCTTATTAGATCTCCTCTCTTTCTAAATTTCTAACGGCTATTTTCATCTCTGTAATATGGAAACCGCTTGCATGTGCAGTGCCCTTTTGACAACAGTGTTTCCTGCTAATTACATTATGGAACCAATATTCACACATAGTCTGCTGCCTTGTGCACATTGCTGCGCTTATAATGTGAAGAAATAATCGTTATCAACATTCTATGGCTACAAAGCACAGGGAGGAAGGTGAGCCATGGTTGGCTTCGATGCAGTAGCGTAGTCCGTGCATTCTTTTTTTATTTATTATTTTCAATGTTTTTTTGTTTTGTTGGGATTTTACCCCCCTTTTCTCCCCAATTTCGTGGTATCCAATTGGTAGTTACAGTCTTGTCCCATTGCTGCAACTCACGTACGGACACGGGAGAGGCGAAGGTCGAGAGTCGTGCGTCCTCTGAAACACAACCCAACCGAGCCGCGCTGCTTCTTGACACAGTGCCCGCTTAACCCGGAAGCCAGCCGCACCAATGTGTCGGAGGAAACACTGTACACCTGGCAAATATTATGGAAGTGTTCAGTTCAGTTTACGCTTGCTTGATAGTGAACTCGGGGCCTGCAGGGCCGGTGATGCATCCACAGTTGATGCAGAGGAGATCTGACAGTTATGAGTCTATGGCTGTTCGTCGCACAGGGGGACGGCAAGGCTGCAATTTCTCAAATGGGCATACATTTGAGACCTCAGTGGGCCACACCATTTAGTCTCAAATAGACTCACACAAGTAGTACACCGCAATCACCTGCTTAATCATGCTGTAAATGGTTCTTAATAGTTGAGCGATTGCCTTTTTTAAAAGTATAGGCCTACACATGGATTCTCTATCAGACTGTCCTGAGACTGTATGCTGACCTAGGAATGCTGGCGGATTGTGAAAGTCTTGGCCTGACAAACACGAGTTGGCCATGACAAGCCCAGCCAGTGTGATATATTAGTACTGCAGTGAAATAAATAAAGATGTGTGTATATATATGTGTGCTTTAGTCTTCATGTGGGCTAGCCCTACAGCAGTGTGTACGTTTTAAATACCACAGGTCAAACTCTTTAGCTTTTCTGCCTAATGTCATTTTACTGACGTCTGCTTCAACTTCCTTCATTAGTGTTCTGTTATCACTCTGTCTCAGTAGGAGATGAAGAGGAATTGGGCACAACTGCATTACTGTAGTGTTGTTGAAAAATTCTGATGTGTTAAATAATCACAGGCAGGCAGCAGAGGACAGGTGGCAAAATACCCCATCTACACTTCCCTCAACCACACCCATTTACACCTACCTCCCCCTCCTCCATCTCCCATCCCATCCTCTGGCTGCTGTCATCCTTCCTCTCATTACAGTCATCTTTAATTGCGTAGAGACTAGATGTCTCCTGAGTCATCTACCTAATTAACAGTAAACGTGTCTGCGTTGAGTGTATCTCACTTCCACCGAGAGCGGGCTGTGTATGAGAAAGATGAGTGTCGAGGTTGTTCCTATTCTTTTCACACATCTCACAGTGATTGTAGCCATGAGTTAACCATTCGGCTTATACTTCTGGACATCAGCTTGACCTTGGTGAGTGTGAAGCTAATGGAATCAAGACAACATTTGTTCCTTATAGTCTTGTCAAAGTTGCAATTTGCTAATTTTATTTTTCTTCTGTTTTACTGCTTGAAGAGCATTGTAAGGTCATATTTAGTAAGCTCACTTCTGGTAATAGTTCTTGTGTACTGGGTGCGTCATTGAGTGTTTGTGGGACAGCTGGAACACGTGGCGGTCCAGTGGGAACCCTGTATGTCAGGCTATTTGGGTCCACACACCTCTGTATATAGATCCTGTCAGAGACACTGACCCATTCTATCTGACAGGTTTCCAACCTGTCCATAGCCTCAGCCTGGCTCACTGACTTCCTGAAGCCTCCTCCCTAGGTGGCCTTTCACACACAAGCCATGTCCACGGAGAGAGACACAGTGTTATTTATTCATCTCTGGTGGTTTTAGTTCCCTGTTTATTTTGGAAGTGTTCAGTTCAGTTTACGCTTGCTTGATAGTGAACTCGGGGCCTGCAGGGCCGGTGATGCATCCACAGTTGATGCAGAGGAGATCTGACAGTTATGAGTCTATGGCTGTTCGTCGCACAGGGGGAAGGCAAGGCTGCTGCTACCACAAGATAAGCTCTCCTTTATACCCAATACAGCCTCTGTCTCTCTGTGTGTCCCCTACACTCACTGAGGGGAAAATAATGAACATCCCTTCAAATAATTTATGTATTTTGTGTTTTATACAGCAGAATTGCTTTTTTGTGGGAGGGGGGGGGTCAAAACAAGTTGTTTGATGCAGTTCTATGAATGTATTCTTCTGAAGACTGCAGGAGTTGGGGCTCACACACATCGCACCGAATGTGGATCTAGCATTCGCCTGCCGAATGTTCAGCACGCTGTGTTTTAGGGACCACCCGCTGTAGACGTCGGACTGCTAAATTTTTTTATGCGATTCTACATGTAAAATCTTAGTTGACCGAAAGTCGTCTGTTCTTTCGACCAATCGATTGCTCAACATTTTTAAATGTGTATTTTTCCATATATAGACACCCTATGTGTTTTAATAAAATCAACTATGTGCATTGAGCTTGTCTGATGCTTTAAGCTTACGGTTTGTTTCCTCAAGAGGGCGCCAGAGATCTAGATAACCAGAAGAAAAAAACCTGACACATCTATACTCTTCCCGCTCCTGCTGGCTTTCGCAGATTCTGCCATTACTCTCCTGAAGTTGCCGGTAATAGGAGTAGGCAACCTTTCTGTGGAATGCCAATTTATCTTACAATTTCTACCGATCTGTGTGCCAGTTATGGTTTTCATATGCACATTGTTGTGAAAGTTTAATTTAATTTATAATAACGTCTTCATATCTCAATAATTTGTCATGTGGTTTATTAAAATTCTATCCAAATCTCAATGAAAATGATACTTTTTAGATTGGTAACTTCTATTGCCATTGCCAGCTATGTAAAAATAGCCTATATAAAGCCAACAAATAAATACGTTGCAGCCTGCACGTAGAAAATATCCTGATTTTAATAAAATCCTATAAATCACATTGGCTACACATGGCCTGTCTGCAATGAACTTGAAACATTATCAACTATTAACTTGGGTCCAGCCCAAAGCTTGTGTTAGCGAACTTGCAACATTGTATAAAATATTCTGGGCCCTCAGAGTTTCCCGCGGCAGGGAGCTCGGGACAGACACAGCTGTAGGATATTTGCGAAAGGGATAGGAAGCAGTGCTTGACTTGGGCAGGAGCTCACCGGAGCCGAGTACCAGCACCTCAAATCTTCTACTGCTTGAGCTCCTGTTCCTCTTTATAGAATATTAGCTCAAAAGTATTGTGGAGCTCCTCCACCTAAATATAAACAGTACCCAAAATGAGTACTGGAACCTATTTCAGTCCAAGTCAAGCACTGATAAGAAGCCTATTTTATGACGTTTCCACTGGACATTATTCCCTTTCACGCCGAGTGGTTATCAAAAGGGAGAGAGCTGGAAAGATGTTTCAAATACATTGAGGAACTATTGTAATTCTCAATGGATGTAAAAACAGACTTTGTTTGCTTGCTGTTTGAGGTGAAGAAAACATTACTTTGAGAAGCTCCACAGGTCATTAGTGGTGGTGCGTTAAGCCAATCAGAAATACTATCAGATCCCCAAATGGGCACATTTATATGCCTACATTTGCGCGCAGGCCAGGTAGCCTATAGGCCTACTTCTATGCGTGCGCGTCCTTACTCAACATTAACAAGAGCGCTCCAAACAAAAGACAGTGACTAAATTGACAGAACTCGTAAATGAAATTAAATAAACCAAAACTTGTTTCTCACAATTGTAGCATAGGTTGTCCACTCTGACAATGAGAACAGGAAGACTGGAATCATGTTGAATGCATTAAACTAAATGACCGTAACCAAAGTAGCAAACATTGTAGATTAGAAATTATAGAAATGAACGGTAAATGTACTACTGGTGTTATACAGTGCATTCAGAAAGTATTCAGACCCCTTCCCTTTTTCCACCTTTTATGTTACGGCCTTATTCTAAAATTGATTAAATTAATATTTTTCCTCATCAATCTGCGCACAATACCCCATAATGACAAAGCAAAAACAGTTATTTAGAATTTTTTGCACATTTATTAAAAATAAAAACAAATACTTATTTACATAAGTATTCAGACACTTTGCTATGAGAGTCGAAATTGAGCTCAGGTGCATCCTGTTTCCATTGATCATCCTTGAGAGGTTTCTACAACTTCATTGGAGTCCACCTGGGGTCAATTCAATTGATTAGACATGATTTGGAAAGGCACACACCTGTCTAGATAAGGTCCCACAGTTGACAGTGCATGTCAGAGCAAAAACCAAGCTATGAGGTCGAAGGAATTGTCCGTAGAGCTCAGAGACAGGATTGTGTCGGCACAGATCTGGGGAAGGGTACCAAAACATTTCTGCAGCATTGAAGGTCCCCAAGAACACAGTGGCCTCCATCATTCTTAAATGGGAGAAGTTTGGAACCACCAAGACCCTTCCTAGAGCTGGCCGCCCGGCCAAACTGAGCAATCGGGGGAGAAGGGCCTTGGTCAGGGAGGTGACCAAGAACCTGATGGTCACTCTGACAGAGTGTAGATGGGAGAACCTTCCAGAAGGACATCCATCTCTGCAGCTCCATCTCTGCAGCACTCCACCAATCAGGCCTTTATGGTAGAGTGGCCAGACGGAAGCCACTCCTCAGTAAAAGGCACAGCCTGCTTGGAGTTTGCCAAAAGGCACCTAAAGGACTCTGACCATGAGAAATAAGATTCTGTGGGGATGATGTGGGGATGTTTTTCAGCAGCAGGGACTAGGAGACTAGTCAGGATCGAGGGAAAGATGAACGGAGCAAAGTACAGAGAGATCCTTGATGAAAACCTGCTCCAGAGCGCTCAGGACCTCAGACTGGGGCGAAGGTTCACCTTCCAATAGGACAACAACCCTAAGCACACAGCCAAGACAACGCAGGAGTCACTTCGGCACAAGTCTCTGAATGTCCTTGAGTGGCCCAGCCAGAGCCCAGACTTGAACCCTATTGAACATCTCTGGAGGACCTGAAAATAGCTGTGCAGCAACGCTCCCCATCCAACCTGACAGAGCTTGAGAGGATCTGCAGAGAAGAATGGGAGAAACTTCCCAAATACGGGTGTGCCAAGCTTGTAGCGTCATACCCAAGAAGTGTCGAGGCTATAATCGCTGCCAAAGGTGCTTCAACAAAGTACTGAGTAAAGGGTCTGAATACTTATGTAAATGGTATATTTCCGTTTTTTATTTGTAATAAATTTGCAAACATTTCTAAAAACCTGTTTTTGCTTTGTCATTATGGGGTATTGTGTGTAGATTGATGAGGGGGGAAAAAACAATTTAATCCACTTTAGAATAGGGCTGTAACGTAACAAAATGTGGAAAAAGTCAAGGGGTCTGAATACTTTTCGAATGCACTGTATGTAATGGGGAATTGATATACGCAAACAATTCACACAATGAAGTTATGAAACAATAAATGTGCACAAATTGGCAGGAGAGGGCGCATTCTGGAGAGAGAAGTGCATCTGGGCGCATGGTCAATCCGACGTCTGCATTGGCCATGCAGAATTTACGGTGATATGGCCTCAGCTGAAGTCAGGGCAAGAATGGCCTCAGCAGAAGTCAGGGCATTCATACTTCTTGCCCTTCGCGGAGCAGTGCAGAGCTGTTGTCAAGGAAGTGAGTTTGTGTTTATACAGGATGTACCGCCCCCACCTACCGTCAACAATCATGTCAATGCAGCGCTATACAGAGCCCTTCGCATTGTTAAACAATTTGGGAGGCGCATGGCAATGTGGTACAGAGCTCGATTTGGCCTCTGCATGCCTCTGGAGGCTCCGCAATTGCGTCACACACTCCATATGGAGCCTCCGACCACATTTTCGAATCAAGCATACGTTGGCTTTTAGTCTAGGCCTCGGCAATGGATTAGTTCACTGAGATGGGCGCATATATATATATATATATATATATATATATATATATATATCTCTATACACACACACACACACACACACACACACACACACACACAGTGGTGTGAAAAAGTGTTTGCCCTGATTTGTTTGCATGTTTGTCACACTTAAATGTTTCAGATCATCAAACAAATTTAAATATTAGTCAAAGATAAAACAAGTAAACACAAAATGCAGTTTTGAAATGAAGGTTGTTATTATTAAGGGAAAACAAAATCCAAACCTACATGGCCCTGTGTGAAAAAGTGTTTGCCCCCCCCTCTAGCCACACCCAGGCCTGATTACTGCCACACCTGTTCTCAATCAAGGAATCACTTAAATAGGACCTGCCTGACAAAGTGAAGTAGACCAAAAGATCCTCAAAAGCTAGACATCATGCCGAGATCCAAAGAAATTCAGGAACAAATGAGAAAAGTCATTGAGATCCCCTCAGTCTGGAAAAGGTTATAAAGCCATTTCTAAAGCTTTGGGACTCTAGCGAACCACAGTGAGAGCCATTATCAACAAATGGCGAAAACATGGAACAGTGGTGAACCTTCCCAGGAGTGGCCGGCCGACCAAAATTACCCCAAGAGCGCAGCGACGACTCATCCAAGAGGTCACAAAAGACCCCACAACAACATCCAAAGAGCTACAGGCCTCACTTGCCTCAGTTAAGGTCAGTGTTCATGACTCCACCATAAGAAAGAGACTGGTCAAAAATGGCTTGCATGGCAGAGTTCCAAGACGAAAACCACTGCTGAGCAAAAATAACATTAAGGCTCGCCTCATTTTTGCCAGAAAACATCTTGATGATCCCCAAGACCTTTGGGAAAATACTCTGTGGACTGACGAGACAAAAGTTGAACTTTTTGGAAGGTGTGTGTCCCATTTACATCTGGCGTAAAAGTAACACCGCATTTCAGAAAAAGAACATCATACCAACAGTACAATATGGTGGTGGTAGTGTGATGGTCTGGGCCTGTTTTGCTGCTTCAGGACCTGGAAGACTTGCTGTGATAAATGGAACCATGAATTCTGCTGTCTACCAAAAAATCCTGAAGGAGAATGACCGTGAACTCAAGCTGAAGCGAACTTGGGTTCTGCAGCAGGACAATGATCCAAAACACACCAGCAAGTCCACCTCTGAATGGCTGAAGAAAAACAAAATGAAGACTTTGGAGTGGCCTAGTCAAAGTCCTGACCTGAATCCTATTGAGATGCTGTGGCATGACTTTAAAAAGGCAGTTCATGCTCGAAAACCCTCCAATGTGGCTGAATTACAACAATTCTGCAAAGATGAGTGGGCCAAAATTCAAGTATGTATATGTGTGTATATGTATATAATATGTATATACAGTGGGGAGAACAAGTATTTGATACACTGCCGATTTTGCAGGTTTTCCTACTTACAAAGCATGTAGAGGTCTGTAATTTTTGTCATAGGTACACTTCAACTGTGAGAGACGGAATCTAAAACAAAAATCCAGAAAATCACATTGTATGATTTTAAAGTTATTAATTTGCATTTTATTGCATGACATAAGTATTTGATCACCTACCAACCAGTAAGAATTCCGGCTCTCACAGACCTGTTAGTTTTTCTTTAAGAAGCCCTCCTGTTCTCCACTCATTACCTGTATTAACTGCCCCTGTTTGAACTCGTTACCTGTATAAAAGACACCTGTCCACACACTCAATCAAACAGACTCCAACCTCTCCACAATGGCCAAGACCAGAGAGCTGTGTAAGGACATCAGGGATAAAATTGTAGACCTGCACAAGGCTGGGATGGGCTACAGGACAAAAGGCAAGCAGCTTGGTGAGAAGGCAACAACTGTTGGCGCAATTATTAGAAAATGGAAGAAGTTCAAGGTGACGATCAATCACCCTCGGTCTGGGGCTCCATGCAAAATCTCACCTCGTGGGGCATCAATGATCATGAGGAAGGTGAGGGATCAGCCCAGAACTACACGGCAGGACTTGGTCAATGACCTGAAGAGAGCTGGGACCACAGTCTCTAAGAAAACCATTAGTAACACACTACGCCATCATGGATTAAAATCCTGCAGTGCACGCAACGTCCCCCTGCTCAAGCCAGCGCATGTCCAGGCCCGTCTGAAGTTTGCCAATGACCATCTGGATGATCCAGAGGAGGAATGGGAGAAGGTCATGTGGTCTGAAGAGACAAAAATATAGCTTTTTGGTCTAAACTCCACTCGCCGTGTTTGGAGGAAGAAGAAGGATGAGTACAACCCCAAGAACACCATCCCAACCGTGAAGCATGGAGGTGGAAACATCATTCTTTGGGGATGCTTTTCTGCAAAGGGGACAGGACGACTGCACCGTATTGAGGGGAGGATGGATGGGGCCATGTATTGCGAGATCTTGGCCAACAACCTCCTTCCCTCAGTAAAAGCATTGAAGATGGGTCGTGGCTGGGTCTTCCAGCATGACAACGTCCCGAAACACACAGCCAGGGCAACTAAGGAGTGGCTCCGTAAGAAGCATCTCAAGGTCCTGGAGTGGCCTAGCCAGTCTCCAGACCTGAACCCAATAGAAAATCTTTGGAGGGAGCTGAAAGTCCGTATTGCCCAGCGACAGCCCCGAAACCTGAAGGATCTGGAGAAGGTCTGTATGGAGGAGTGGGCCAAAATCCCTGCTGCAGTGTGTGCAAACCTGGTCAAGACCTACATGAAACGTATGATCTCTGTAATTGCAAACAAAGGTTTCTGTACCAAATATTAAGTTCTGCTTTTCTGATGTATCAAATACTTATGTCATGCAATAAAATGCAAATTAATAACTTAAAAATCATACAATGTGATTTTCTGGATCAAGTGTACCTATGATAAAAATTACAGACCTCTACATGCTTTGTAAGTAGGACAACCTGCAAAATCGGCAGTGTATCAAATACTTGTTCTTCCCACTGTATGTATATATGTGTATGTATGTATATATGTGTGTACAGTGAGGGAAAAAAGTATTTGATCCCCTGCTGATTTTATACGTTTGCCCACTGACAAAGAAATGATCAGTCTATAATTTTAATGGTAGGTTTATTTGAACAGTGAGAGACAGAATAACATACAAAAAAATCCAGAAAAACGCATGTCAAAAATTTTATAAATTGATTTGCATTTTAATGAGGGAAATAAGTATAAGACCCCTCTGCAAAACATGACTTAGTACTTGGTGGCAAAACCCTTGTTGGCAATCACAGAGGTCAGACGTTTCTTGTAGTTGGCCACCAGGTTTGCACACATCTCAGGAAGGATTTTGTCCCACTCCTCTTTGCAGATCTTCTCCAAGTCATTAAGGTTTTGAGGCTGACATTTGGCAACTCGAACCTTCAGCTCCCTCCACAGATTTTCTATGGGATTAAGGTCTGGAGACTGGCTAGGCCACTCCAGGACCTTAATGTGCTTCTTGTTGAGCCACTCCTTTGTTGCCTTGGCCGTGTGTTTTTGGTCATTCTCATGCTGGAATACCCATCCACGACCCATTTTCAATGCCCTGGCTGAGGGAAGGAGGTTCTCTCCCAAGATTTGACGGTGCATGGCCCCGTCCATCGTCCCTTTGATGCGGTGAAGTTGTCCTGTCCCCTTAGCAGAAAAACACCCCCAAAGCATAATGTTTCCACCTCCATGTTTGACGGTGGGGATGGTGTTCTTGGGGTCATAGGCAGCATTCCTCCTCCTCCAAACACGGCGAGTTGAGTTGATGCCAAAGAGCTCCATTTTGGTCTCATCTGACCACAACACTTTCACCCAGTTCTCCTCTGAATCATTCAGATGTTCATTGGCAAACTTCAGACGGGCATGTATATGTGCTTTCTTGAGCAGGGCGACTTTGCGGGCGCTGCAGGATTTCAGTCCTTCATGGTGTAGTGTGTTACCAATTGTTTTCTTGGTGACTATGGTCCCAGCTGCCTTGAGATCATTGACAAGATCCTCCCTTGTAGTTCTGGGCTGATTCCTCACCGTTCTCATGATCATTGCAACTCCACGAGGTGAGATCTTGCATGGAGCCCCAGGCTGAGGAAGATTGACAGTTCTTTTGTGTTTCTTCCATTTGAGAATAATCACACCAACTGTTGTCACCTTCTCACCAAGCTGCTTGGCGATGGTCTTGTAGCCCATTCCAGCCTTGTGTAGGTCTACAATCTTGTCCCTGACATCCTTGGAGAGCTCTTTGGTCTTGGCCATGGTAGAGAGTTTGGAATCTGATTGATTGATTGCTTCTGTGGACAGGTGTCTTTTTATACAGTTGACAAGCTGAGATTAGGAGCACTCCCTTTAAGAGTGTGCTCCTAATCTCAGCTCGTTACCTGTATAAGACACCTGGGAGCCAGAAATCTTTCTGATTGAGAGGGGGTCAAATACTTATTTTCCTCATTAAAATGCAAATCAATTTATAAAAATTTTTACATGCATTTTTCTGGATTTTTGTTTTGTTATTCTGTCTCTCACTGTTCAAATAAACCTACCATTAAAATTATAGACTGATCATTTCTTTGTCAGTGGGCAAACGTACTAAATCAGCAGGGGATCAAATACTTTTTTCCCTCACTGTATGTATATATATGTATAAATGTGTGTATGTGTGTGTGTATATATGTATATGTGTATACACACACACACACATATACATATATATGTTACTGCACTACTAAAACAATCTCGGTCGACCAACAGCCTAACGACCGAATAATCGACCAGTCGACTAATTGTGGTCAGCCCTAAAAATGTGTGCGCACTCGGTTCGCAAGTTAAGTTCAGAGGTACTAAGCACTCTCGGCCAGCAAAAGCTATTGACGTGTCTGAGCCCTTAGTTTCAGTTTTGAAGATTGTGTGTGTGTGCACGTCTACGGTGACACCAATAGGAAGCGTGCTTCTAATTTGAAAACTTTAGGCTCATCTCAATCAATCTGTTGTAACTGAATATCTACAGTAAAAAAAAAAATGTATTTATGTTCGTCAAGAGTGCAGGTAACGACTGTCATTTTTTAATCAGAAGAAAAAATAATGTTCATTATGTGATTTTTAAAAACTTGATACATTTTAATTCAAACATTCCTCCTCGCTGCAAATACCGAATGGTGTTTATGATGTATGCCTCTTAACACTGAATTAAGCCCCCCTGGTCCATGCAGTAGAAATATCCTAATCCTCCTACTCTGTTAGTACCCTACTACCCTTGTTGAATATGTGATCATGCAAGAGCTTGAGACACATTTGTGACAGTCTGTAGTGTTCCTCTGCACACAGATTATAATGGAGAGGCCTAATGTTTGTATCCCTAAATCAGTTAATTCAATTTGTCTCAATAAATTGACTGAGGCAAAATATAGCCTTGTTTCTTAATTGCTTTCATATTTTCATTAGAGCCAGTGCTGGGTGTTGGTTGTTTAGGAAATCTGGCAAGGCAATCTTTTCTATTCAAGCATCAATTTATTTGTTAATTAATGTCGTTTTTTAAAATTATGGCTGCTTGATGGTAATGCATTTTGGTGATTAATGATGCCGGAGGTAGACTCTCTTTCATCCTGACAGACACAAAGTGCCAGAATGGTTGAGAGTGCATGGTGCTGCTGCCCCATAGGCCCTCCTCTTTCCTTCTCATATATGTTGCCCCTCCTTTTAATCTCACTCTCTTCTGCCTTCTCATCTCATTTCTCTCCTTGTTCCCCTTGCTCTCACCATGTTCAATTAATCAATTGACTTGTTATCACCATCAGTATGGGTTTATACATCTCTCATGGGCTTTTATGGCCTATTTTATATATACAATGTATAGGTTACCCACCAAAACCCTTGAGTCTTTTATCATACAAGCAAGGCAATGAAACAGCCAGTAATATCCAATGATCTATTTCTTGTTATACCTGTTCTTCCTCTTGATATTAACACATTCTCTAACCTACCACCAGGAAATACTGGTATCTTCTTTGCATTGTACCAGCCAAACCATTGTCCACTTTTGACCCATCTTTTGGGCCTGTTTTGTGCCTGTGTCTGGCTGTATCGACTTCCTCTGTTCTCCATTCCTCTCAGCTAATGTCATTGACTGAGCATTAATGTGAGGAACTGCAGATTTTGTCTCATCCGTACCGCAGACGATTGATAGATGCACTTTTGGCTTTATCTCAGTTTGAAGTTGGGAACAAATTACGTTTTAATTTTTTCACATTCACAATACATCCTATTGAGGCTCATCATCAGTGTCACTTATGAGTGTGAGGCAAAGCGACAGCCCAGCGATGGACAGCCTTGGCAGAGCCCGATTAGATCACTGAGATCAGTGGGTCCATGCTGTCGGTAGTGGATTAGAGTTTCTGTGTTCGCCACCATACCTTCACACTCCTCCTGTTGCTGTAGAACGTCCCTCCACTGAGTACCAGTGGCCAGCTGGGAGAGACGCTGGCACTTTAGTGTTCATCACACGTCGGCCCAGTCTCCCGGCTCGCACCCATCAGTCACTGCAGGGCTGCAACCACAGACCTGCTCTCACTGGCCTCTGAATAATGGTTCCAGTCGTACAGTCACTCAGAACAGACAAACCCTTTCCCTCTCTGAACCACAGGAAACACCACCAGAACAAGCCTTTGTTTTAGAGTATAGAGGGTGATGGTTCTGAGAAGAAAAGGAGTCTGAATATTAGCAATGAATATGCGTTGAGTAGGGTTCAATTTGGTTGAAGGCAAATCAACCGACCTGGCGTTTTAGTCAAATATGTGTTTAGTCTGTAGCAGTTGTCCATCTAGTTAGCCTATCCATTCGCTTGTGCACATGCTGATTTTTCCATGCGAGATGACGATATCCTGTCAAACAGCCTTCCATAAATTAAACACAACAAACACATACTAAAAGATTGTACCTCGCTCCACTGTACCTGTATAAATAAGTAGAACTGCATCCATCCAACCTCTCTTGTTTTCCCTTTTCTTTCGAAGGAAGTTGAAAGGAAACCAGTGACCTCGGTTGAATTGTTATTTAATGCATTTTATCGTTTATCCTCATTAGTCAGAAATGAGCCGGAATGGAAGCCTATCTCCCGCCCACCCAGTTAGGTTTTTCCACGTGAAATCTGTCCGGAATGAAGATTAACATCTCAAACAAATGGCTGGGGATCTTGGGACTGTGGGGATTGAGAATAGTAATCCTTGTTCTGCTGTTTGATGGTGGGTGGATTACAGTGTTCCAGGCTGCATGACCACATGGCATTCTCATGACCACGACCGTAGAGAATTCACCCTGAGTGGTCTCTGGCTTCCGGGTTTTCATCCATTAACCATCTCCGCCTCCACCCAAACACCAGCCAGAACGGTAAGCAATGTAAGAGCAAGATGCCGAGCAGCTTTGTGGCAGTAGCAGTCATGTGATTCAGTACTCTATGATTTTTAAATCCAGTCCCAGTAACTGACCTATCCTAGAGCACCAAGACAGCTGTGTGGTGGTAGTATCTGTCTGACCCCTCCAGAATGGGGTAACCAATATGGTGATTAATTATTCAAATGGAAGCATGGATCAGAGATGTGTTATGTGGGCCAACTGTAATGGCTGAAGTGCCCACGTAAAATGTGACCTTGGAGAAATGCTCACATATGCAGCGATTAACCAGACCAACGGATTGACTCAAAGATGGAATGATGACGCAAGCTAAAGCTAATCAAAGGCTGTTGCATACACGACTCCCTCGCACATAAATCTCTCACATAAAATAGTGATTACTTGTTGACATTGATTGTCAGCCACTTTTTCCACCATGATTTTAGGAGAGATGATGGACACTGGCAGATTATGATGAACCCAATGATTGGGTTTTTAAGTTTGATTGATATCAATTAATTTGTAGTTCCCACAACAGTACGTTTCATGATCACACACCATCTCTCAGCTCTATAACCAAACTGAGAGGGCGCTAGGAGCCATACTGTTGCACTTTCAACAAAAGCACCAAACCCAGAAAATCTTCTTCTCCAGCACTCTGGTGACTCTAGTCCCATGGTGATTGAACTGACTGAGGTGGGTGAGTCATTCCCAGCCCCCCAGTGAATGAGCTTAGCTCCCCTCCATGCACAGGAGGTGGCCTGCTCAACTGGGGAGCTCATTACTGTAGCAATATGGCTGTCTGGAGTGGGATGGCCTGGTGGAGGTACTTACTGTGTGAAGAGAGAGAGAAATGGAAAAAAGAGATGGAGAATGTGGGAGAGGAGGTGGCAGGAGATCTCCAGGCCCTCTGGTCCTGACATTGGGACATGATGAGAAACGGATGGTGTCCTTTGAGTGTTCTCATTTTCTGGGTCACCATCAATGTTCCCTCAAAACAGATTAGGCACTGAGCAAATTTCAGGTCTGCTGAGCACAAACTTGAACGTTGTGGAAATTCTGTACAACTTCCGGCGCTTTTACTGTGAACACTGGCTGTACCCGCTTTTAAGTTAACAGTGGCCAAGTAGACTACTGTGGCTATTTGATCATAATGTAGGCCTACCAGAGTGGAGAAAATGCATCCCATAACATTTTAACATGGAAATATCTATTGAAAGCTGTTCTATGATACAGCCTACAGTAGCAGCCAATGTGTGGTGTTCATTGTAAGCCTACATTCCATGAGACTTTTGAAAACATGCAGAGCCTGACATGAACCTGTTTAGCCACTTGTCCCTCAGACAAGGAGGTGACTGAAAATGTTGTTGTATTGTGTTTGATGCAAGAAACCACTTTACAAAATAACATGTATTATTGTCCCCACACCATTTATTATAACAAAGAATCAAACAAAACTGTATGCTACTCTCACTATTGGCTTCTTGGCTTATTCAATCATGTCTTAAAATACAACACTGCCCCTTTAAGACATAAAAAGCTCTTTACCTGACTCACTTTTCAAAGATGGCTAGAAATGTACACGTTTTGGGGTAAACAAACTCCTCTAGTAAAGTTGAGTGAAGTTCAACTTTGTGCGTCTCTGCGCAGGCTGGCAATTCTGGGCGACAGTCCTGGGGAGCTGCGTGCAGGAACATTGGTCACCATCTAAATTAAGGGTCTGTGTATAGTGCCAGAATTGTGTTTAAAACACAATTTACTGTATGTTCACCTGGCAATAAAACCTATATGATAACTAATTATTATGGCAAAAACAGAACTACTACATGTTCTCATGTCATTGTTATCAGATAAGATATTGTCCCTAGGGGTCTGTTGGTTGTCTCTTCCCTCCAGAAGTGCTCTAATGGTCTGTGGAGAGAGAGTGTACCCTTTCAGCCGGGGTAATAGAATAAATCTGTGTTTGAATCCGTCGTCAGCCTGGTCACCTTTGCAGTTTTCATCTCTGACTTATTGTTTATTGCGTTTCACTCAAGTGTGTGATTGTGGCAGGTTTGGTATTGCTCACCGTTATCTGATATTGAGGCAAGAAATGTCTGACGCTTAAGAATGTCATTGTCGTCAAAAGTGAAACACTCCTAGTCATGATTGAGGGTGTCACTGCCGGAACAAAATCATCACCACACCGCGAAGAGAGGGAAGGAAAATAATGTTTTCTCCACGTCAGGGTTTGTTCTCATTATTGATACATTTATTGCATAAGCTTGAAAGGTAATCACTTTCTGGTTCAGGAAAGAACATGCATAGACAAAAAAATCTATTTCAGTGCAGCGCAGGGAAGAGTGAGATGGAAAAGAATCAGTAGAGCATCTTGAACGTAGAATTAAATGCATCGAAACCAAGTGCCAGTCAATCTTCTTAAGACATGGAACTCTAGCTATATTGCCTTTGTTTCCCCCCCTCACATACTTGTCAGGGAGTGCTTTGCTTCCTGTGTCTCCTTGACAGTCCTAAATAAGTCCACCTGAGTGCTTGGCTGGCCCGTGGGCACTGAATCCGTCTGCTCCGGCCCTTATAGCAGAACCGCCTTTCAAATGAAAGATCACTGAACACAGACTGTGCTCAGGGCTAGGGATTTGAAAGGACATGTTTTCAGTGTCATTGGTTCTGAGGATGATAATAGCTGGCCCAAAATGGACTTGAATTGAACCACAATCCCAACTGCTTTATTAGTGACGTTGTCCTCAAGTCTGTCAGAAGCCATGAATGAATCAGCCTTTGATTAGTGAGGACTGATATTATTCCCGGGCCATGTTAATATGTCCTGTCACAACAATTTTCAAAGTTGTATACGCTAGCTATACTACCAACCATCACAAAATGGTGTTATATGCTGGCAGTCGATATAAGCCCTAGTTGGTTTCAAGTATCATCTGTCAATCTAAAGCCTGGTCTGTAGACTCACAGTAAGTTCAATGTTGAGGACAGGAGAGGAGATTTGTGTGTGTTTGCCTGCCAGTGCAGTCAGCTATGGTGACATGACTCACCGACCACATGCAGACTACCTCCAGATGCCCCTCTCCATTTCCTATAGCTCTAAAAACGTCAGTCTACGGCTCTGAATTTGCAGCGTATAATTAATGAGGTTTCTTTTGGCCTTTTCACCTACTTGTCCCTGTCTCCAGGCTCCTTCTCCTTCCTGTAGTAAGATGGTGCAGAGTGTGTAGTTCTAGGTTCTGAGGAGAGTGACTAGGAAAGTGTTATCTCCTGCAGCAGTGCCTCTTGTCGCTCAGTCTGTTCCTCTGTCTCGCTCTCTCTCTGTGACCCCCGCCTGTGCCCTCCTGCTCCTAAGGACCTGCCAACTCTGGGTCTGAGTCACCCTACAGCACATGGCACCTGATGCCCTCTCCCCTCGCCCACACTCTCTCTGTTCCTCTCCTCCCCATACTGTACACCAGCCAGGCCTCTCTTGCCTCCAGCCCTGGCCCCTCTGCCAGCCTTTCCTTCCGGTCCTGGCCTTGGCATCGCTTGCCAGTGTGATGTCAGCCCATTCCCCATCCCATTTATCATTATCATAAAAAAACCTTGTTGACAAAATGGTTTCTTCCATCTCTGCTCTCTCTGTCAGAGATTTAAAGGCTCTCTCCAACTTTCTGTAAGTCACTGATGGCCTTCACCGACAAAGCCTTATCAAGATACAGCACAGAGCTGTTTTTGCTGTGTGTATTCTTTATCCATTTGAATTGTTTTGTGTTTTTGTGTTGCTCCCTCTGGCTGTTGTGCTGTGGTTGAGTGCAGTCCAGTGTCCTGAGGCCTTATTGTTTGGCTGTGGTGGTGGGAGGTTGTAATTGGTTAGAGGAGGGGTCTTGATTCATGTGTGGTGCTTGGTGCCGCTGACTGCACAAGAAGGGTGAAATTCATCAGCCACTCCACAATCACTATGCCTCCCCTCTCTCTCTCTAAAAAAGATCAGCTTTAAAACGATAACTTTGTTTATTTTCTCTTTCATGAGATACAGACAGTTGTTTGCATCATCTCAATGTTTTCTTACTTTCTGTTTGCTTTAAAAATGTATTTATTTCATAGCAGACCCACTCAGCTCTCCCCCTCCAGCCACATGTACACTACTGCCTTAACACCAGAGTCTCATCCACAGAACTATCTCCTCTTCTATAGAGACCATATATTGGCTCCAGCTATGGCAGTGAAGAGGTCACGTTGTAACATGCTCTTCGCATTCATGGAGAATCTCTGTTTACATGGGTATTCATCAGGTCCAGTAGACTCTCTCTCTCCAATGTAAACCCTTGAGGGCTCTATTCCTGACAGGCACATATCCATCACCTCTGAGATGGCAGCTACCATGTCTTCTCAGGCCAAGAGTGGTAGCAGTCCATCACTTGGTGGCAGATGGATGGGAGGTATCATCAGGCCTGTGATGGAATGTTGTCTGGCTGGAGGATGAAGTATGGCACGTTAGACTGCCTCAGACCACAGGTACCGAGACGGACACAGACACCGCCGACCATTCAGCGCTGAAATATGTCTCGCTGTCACTCAACCGTTAACGACTTAACTTTCTTTAGGACACTCCACACTTTCCATAATGCCTCCTCCATTACACCTTAATGAGTATTGCAAATTTATGTCCATCGCTCCAAGATATAGTACATTTTCGGGAATTCTGCACTGATTTGTAGCAGTCACCCGTAGCCGGTATTAAGCACTATTCAGCACTTTCATCTCCTGACACGTGGGATTCACAATTCTCCATAATTCTGGAAATAATAAGGTCTTAAATGAGTCTGGTCCCTCCCTTCCCCGTCGGCTGGTCTCACTCTGTTGCGTCCTGGGCATTAGCATTCAGCCAGCACTGTACCCTTCCCTGTCCCCAGTGGATGGCCTCCATGTGCAGGTAGAGGCTGTCTACATTCTCTGTCCTGTCTCACACTTATGTCACCAACACTGACCTCTGTGTCCTGCCCTCACAACCCATGGGTCCACCCTGTAAATACAGCACAGAGGGAAGGGGAGAGAGTGGGTGGGTGCAGGTAGGGGGAGGGTCATGGGAGGGGTCAGATGTCCTGGAGAGTAAGACTGGAGCCGATCAGTTTACTGAGTGGAACATTTCTCCTCCATCTGTCTTTCCGTCCCCACTTTGGTCTCCTGATTGAGCTCTCACCCCCAGGCCCTGTTAGAGATGATTGTGTCTGACTGTGTGTGTTCTACCCTGCGGGCTCCTCTTCAGATGACATGCCACTGAAGTGACTGGCCTTGAGATCACACGTCACTCAACCTCTGCTATCAGACATGGGATTGTCAGGGAGAAGGGGAGCGAGACAGAGAGGAATAGCGAGGGGGCTGATTTCACTGATGATTGCAACTCTCGATTAGACCCATCTTTGTTATTAGGCAATCGGAACTATGATGGCTTCAAAGAATTTCAACTAGAATGTTTTATTTTGGGGTTTGGCATCTTGGTGTATATTGCGTGGAAAGGGAATAAACAGCCTCATTTACTTGCCTGTTCTCATCAGACAGTTTTATCTCTATTTTCATCTTGGAAAAATCTAATTGTACCATTTGCCATTTTTTTTCCCATGCTGTGGACTTAGAAAAGCATAAATGTGGAAGTATAAACACTAAACCCATACACACACTCGTTTGTGGAAATGTTGTATAAAGGGATTACAATGTGTTTTAAGATGATCCCCCTCTCTCCCTCTCTACAGAGCATCTTCACTGTGATGTTGGGCCCTTTCGTCTTCTTTGATGCACAGAAGACCAAATACCTCCAGATCCTCACCTCACTCATGCGTTGGATCGGTAAGAGTAACCTATCTTACGATATCAACTCGCCAATACCGGTCAGGGCGTTTTTTAATGAAGTTATACAAACACCATAGGCTGATAGAGGTTGCTCTGGACAGACTCGAGGCACGCATCTTCAAATAATCACATTAAATGTGGATCTCAATTTATTTTGTAAGTAGAGCAATTCAAGCTGTGAAATTCCCAGGAACTTTATCGAAACGGTAAGTCTGTCATGGGTATTTATTTAGGGAGCGCTGTAATGTGCATTATCTCTTCCAAGTTTGTCTGCATGATGGAGGGTGTGTCTTTCCTTCCTTTAAATATCACACTCCATTATCCCCGTTTCACGGTCTCACGCCTTCTCCCAGATTGCTCTTTGCCACTGTTGCAAATGTTTAGAAAAAAACAACAACTTTATTCCACCTGGCTGAAGGTCTGAACCTTGGTGGGAGCAGTGTTCGCTCCTGCTCCCCTCCCTCTCCCTCTTTCATTCCTCTCCCTCCCTCTCTTCCTCCCTCCTTCCTCTCCCAACCTCCCTCTCTTACCTCCCTCCTCTCCTCTCTGTGGCTCCTGGGTCCGTCGATCATACGGCAGTCCCGCTCCGTGTCGTGATTCCCATCTCCTCTCATCCCTCAGCCTGACAAGCCTGACAGGCCGTCCCAGGCCTGATTGGACCATCACTCACAGGGCGTCGGACGAAAATAAAGCGCCCGTCCTGGACCTGCTGTTAAAATCACAACACCACTGAATCATGGCTCTCCCGCCACCCCCGCATGGGCATACTGCGTGCGCCCACAACAACACACAGGGCAGATATATATATACACACACACACAGACACACGCACACACGCACACAGGTGCGCATGCACATACACACATAGTTGCGTGCACATAAACAACACACACACTGTCCATTATCTGGCTATCTTCAAAGCACCCTGTGATTCTGGCTACACCCCTACCACTCCCTCCTCTATCCCCGCCCTCCCCTGGCTCTACCTGTGATTGATTGGCTGTGTCACCTCTGCAGGCCTCTCTACAGCACCAGCTAATGATTCAAAATGGCCGCAGTGGCAGCTCTTTGTTTCCTGACTGCACCAGTGCCACTTGCCACGCAGAGAGGATAGATGGCCTGCCTTCAAAGCATAGGGCACTGAAAGCTGAGGGGTTTAAGCAGCCATCAAACACAGGGTTGGAGACCGTTTTAAATCCTATAAGAAAAACATTATGGGCCAAAGTTTAGGAGGAACAGACATCTAAAGAAGAATGTATGGGCTAGACAGCACGCTTGAGTCCTAAATCTCGTGTCAACAATGTTATTTTTTTTGTTTGGTTAACTTTCTAATGTTTAGCTCATGTCTCAGAGGAAATGTAAATTGGGCACCAGAATTTACACTGGAGACCTAATTGATCAATTTAAGTACTGCTTAAATTTTTTTAATGAAAGGCAAGTGGCTGTCTATTAAAGACGTATTCAACTGATGTTGCCCTCTCAAATTCGTGTTGAAGAGTTTTCTGGCCATTTGTGTGGTGCTGTGATCAGGCCAGGGACAGCATAGCCCATCTGGCATCTCCACCCTTTCTCTACAGTTTCTCTAGTCTCATTTTGACACAGACACAGCATCTGGCTGTACTAGATTTGCTGCTAAACCCTTAGGGCTTGTTTGTGAGGCTATACCAGCCTCCCAACCCTGAAAGAGAGAGCTCACTGACAAAGGTCTTGAGTAATTGGATGTGCAATAAAAAATAAAACCGGCAAATGGACAAATTGAACTCAGTTCGGTACCGCATAAATACACTGAGCAAAAATAAACGCAACATGCAACAATTTCAAAGATTTCACTGAGTTACAGTTCATATAAGAAATCAGTCAATTGAAATCAATTCACTAGGCCCTAATATATGAATTTCACATGACTGGGAATACAGATATGCATCTGTTTGTCACAGATACCTTTAAAAGAAAGTAGGGGCGTGGATCAAAAAAAGTCAGTATCTGGTGTGACCACCATTTGCCTCATGCAGTGCGACACATCTCCTTCGCATAGAGTTGATCAGGTTGTTGATTGTGGCCTGTGGAATGTTGTCCCACTCCTCTTCAATGGCTGTGCGAAGTTGCTGGATATTGGCGGGAACTGGAACACGCCGTCGTACGCGTCGATCCAGAGCATCCCAAACATGCTCAATGGGTGACATGTCTGGTGATTATGCAGGCTATGAAAGAACTGGGACATTTTCAGCTTCCAGTAAATGTGTACAGATCCTTGCGACATGGGGCTGTGCATTATCATGCTGAAACATGAGATGATGGCGGCGGATGAATGGCACGACAATGGGCCTCAGGATCTCATCACGGTATCTCTGTGCATTCAAATTGCCGTCGATATAATGTGATTGTGTTTGTTGTCTGTAGCTTATGCCAGCCCCTACCATAACCCCATCGCCACCATGGGGCACTCTGTTCACAACGTTGACATCAGCAAACCGCTCGCCTACACGGCGCCATACACGCTGTCTGCCATCTGCCCGGTACAGTTGAAACCAGGATTCATCCGTGAAGAGCACACTTCTCCAGCATGCCAATGGCCATCGAGGTTGAGCATTTGCCCACTGAAGGCGGTTATGACGCGAACTGCAGTCAGGTCAAGACCCTGGTGAGGACGACGAGCACCCAGATGAGCTTCCCTCAGACGGTTTCTGACAATTTGTGCAGACATTCCCACAGTTTAATCAGCTGTCTTGGTGGCTGATCTCAGACGATCCCGCAGGTGAAGAAGCCAGATTGGACGTACTGCCAAATTCTCTAAAATGATGTTGGAGGCGGTTTATGGTAGAGAAATGAACGATAAATTCTCTGTCAACAGATCTGGTAGATTTCCTGCAGTCAGCATGCCAATTTGTGCTCCTTCTAAACTTGAGACATCTGTGGCATTGTGTTGTGTGACAAAACTGCACATTTTAGTGGCCTTTTATTGTCCCCAGCACAAGGTGCATCTGTGCAATGATCAGGCTGTTTAATCAGCTTCTTGATATGGGGGGGTGTTATGAGGATGTATTATGCTCTCAAGGCATTGTCTTTCCTGTTAAAGATACAGTATGTAATGGTTGCCCTGCAGCAAGAAAATGGGACTTGGGAGTGATTCTTTTAAGCTGTTATCCATTTTATCTGACTCCTCTCCTCACTCTGTTTTAGCTCCACTCTTTTCACCCACTGAAGCTCCTGAATTGGACACGTTAAATGATTAATAAGAATAACTTGAGTGCGTGCGTTGTAGCATAGCTTATGACTTGGCAAAGGTTGTGACTTAGCAAAGCTTTGGTCTCAAGGGAGGAATTTAATACCAACTTAACGATATAATGAAACTAAAAGTAAACCTCTTATTTCTGTCACGATGATGGGATTCATGATGCATTGTGAATACGTCTCTGGATTAGGCCCGTGGTTTTACACCTTAATGTACCAGGTATCTACTAATCATCCTATGATTCCTTCTCTGCACCTTAAAGCCCCCTAATAAGCATGAACAACAGATCCTCATTAATATTAATGAAGTGTCACTAACACTGTGTAAGGACTATTCTTTTTTTTATGAGACTTTTTATAAGGAAACTGAGAATGTCAAGATATGTTTGTGAAACTTGTAACAAGTTCTACAGGGTTTTTTGTTTTCAGTCAGAAATTATTTTGATAATGACACTGATGTAGTACAATATGATACGTTTTTAGACAGCAATTATGTTAATGTTCTTGTCACTCTGAAACAATGCCCCAAAATCGAACCACATTATTCAAATTCTTCACAGGGTTCTCACCTATTGATAACACACATATTTTTCTAAGTACTTAGTACTACTGAGCTTTGTCCTTTTTTCTCTAGTGCCAACCAGTATGCAGTTATCCCTAAAATAATAACTGCATTATAGCATATACTGTCTTACAAAACTGACATTGCATGTTACGGTCACATGCGTCTTCCACTTTTACATTAACCTGTATTTGCCAGATTTACAGACCCCCTGGTTCAATTCCAGGCTGTATCACAACCGGCCGTGATTGGGAGTCCCATAGGGCGGCGCACAATTGGCCCAGCGTCGTCCGGGTTTGGCCGGTGTAGGCCGTCATTGTAAATACGAATTTGTTCTTAACTGACTTGCCAAGTTAAATAAAGGTAAAATAAAATAACAAATAAATGTAATTACTTTTCACCGCTATCAGATCCTCTTTTCTTCTAAGATGTCAGATATTGATACCTGCATAGGTATGTCCCCCGTTCAGCCACTTCCATCTCCATTGTCTCATGGCCCTTCTCTTTCATACTCATTACTCACCTTAGACAAGGGGCAGGTGGCCAGGCTCCCCTGCCTGCCTCTCCACTCACCCATGATGCCCTATGGGGGAGTTCAGGGTGGGGCAGGGTGATGGTGGTGGGGGATGAGGAGTGCTAAGTAGAGTGCAGAGTGGGGAATGTTAGGGGAGATGTGTTGTGTTGGAGCCCTGCTCACTGCCTGTGGCCTTGTCAGTGTCACTCAGCTGAACCCCCTGTCCAACCAAGCTCACTACACACTTTTTGTCTTCCCCCACTGAGGACATGACTTACATAGTGGACACAGATGGTGTCATTTGTTGGCTTTTAGTCCAAATTTGTATCCCTCTTGTAACTCCGTCTCCAGTCCCGGTTATGATCCCATCACTCTGCTTGTAGCTGCTTCCGTCCATGGTCCCACTTTGCTAGACCCATTAGAAGCTATTTGTGTAGCCCTGCGTTCAGCCCCATTTGGATTTTCCATTTGTATTCCTGTTTATTATTCCTCCTACTCTATACTCGATTCACTGACCCATTCTTTTAATGTCTAACATCTGCCTATCACAGTTCTGTTGCCCTGATGACCTCATAGGGTCTTAGTGTAATTACTATATCGCTCACATACTGCACCCAGTCTCTATGAACTCTCGTAGGTGCTTTAATTGATATTTACATTTTAGTCATTTAGCAGACGCTCTTATCCAGAGCGACTTACAGTTAGTGAGTGCATATATTGAGTGGTGTGAGTGGTCAATAATGGACGGAAAGGCACCTGGCTCGGTAAACAAATATTAATCACCCCTCTTCTGTCTCCACAGGGATGGATGGATAGGTGAAGAGCCTCAGAGGCACTATTTATTACCCTTACAGCCATGGCATATGGATCCTACTGTATGCTGGGAAAGGAGAAATCATGCATTCTGAGAACACTGTCCTCCCACTGTCACATTTGTTTTTCTAGACATGGTGAACTACACCACCACCCCAGCCAGCCCTGTGTGGAGTAACCTCCGGCTCAATAGGAAAAGAGGCTGTGAAATGAACTAGGGCTGTTACTCTCTCTGGAGAAACGAATAGCTTAAACCACAGGCCCCAGACCGCAATGATCAGTGGATCCCTATCCAGTCCATCCCATTGTCTTGGTTTAGGGAGTAACCAGGGAGCTTTATAGCTACCTATTGCCATTTCAAGCAGAGAGAGATGGTAATATTTGTTTTTGAAGGTCAAGGAGGGAACTCTACTAGTGGCTGGTTGAGCGGAACCTAAGAGTTCGCCCAGAGAGGCTAATGTATAGTGCGTCTCACGGGGAACGTTGAAATATGGTTGGGCGTTCATGAACTTTCCAACACCAGCACAGTTCAGAAGTTAAAGGAAAACTCCAGATTGGAATGCATCATTCCTTTTCTTGTCACAACAGACATTACTTATAGTCAACACTGACCACGGAATTGTTCAGAGAGAAAATCTGTCTTAGTTTGACACTTTTATCTCTTTCAGAAACAAAACATAAACACAGCTCAGATCCTAGGTCCACTTTACTCACATCTCTGCTGAGTTTTGATATGTAGAGAAATAAATGTGGCCAGCTTTTTGGGCACCTGTTCCTGTTTATTATTGATGCCCAGTGTTTCATTTTGTAATGAGAACTTTGATTTGATAGTGAACAAAATTTATAGGACTTGATTAGGGAAAAACTTGTCGAATGTGTGGTGTTCCCCAGGATCAATTGGAGCTCAATACCCTGATAACTAAGCCCTTAATCATGACTGTTGACTTCCGTCCCTCGCTCACCTCACCGTGTTGTTGTCGTCACCTCCATTTCCTTGAGGGAGGAATGAGAATGTAAGACACAGTGTTTCTAGAATGTTGTTACCGGTTTCCGCTTTTAACCATCTTTCTCAGGGTTTCGTCATTGGGCGACAGGAATACTAGAGGTCAAATGCAAAACTTGCTTTGAACATTTTACATTTGTCTCATTTGAAATAAATGTCAGACCAGAACATGATTTGATATTGAAGACAGAGAAGCAGACAAGAATTTGCTTTATTCATATCTTGGTGTCTGCACAGTTGTCTGCTTTGTACTTCCATTGCATCATGAACCAAGCTTTCTATGCTCAATAAATTATTTGATGCGGTCAGAAGAAAAAGTACATATTTATATTCTGCACACGGAATGTTTAATTATTGTTGGATTGGTGTTTTAGCTAACCTGGTGCAACCACACACTAAATTGACTTAAACATTTGACTCCTCTTCTATTAGTTTGTTATACAATTTAAAAAATGTCAGCAGTAGCACAGAAGAGGTTGTTGGTTTTAAAACGTCTGCAGTTGAGAAGTTG
Organism: Coregonus lavaretus; assembly: GCF_964263955.1. Taxonomy (NCBI): domain Eukaryota; kingdom Metazoa; phylum Chordata; class Actinopteri; order Salmoniformes; family Salmonidae; genus Coregonus; species Coregonus lavaretus. The sequence continues at coordinate 48,930,728 of NC_139989.1, forward strand.
AAGGAAAAACCCTGACCTCAAGGCAGCCTCAAGCGGATGTGTTTTAGAGTTCCCAGTGTTTGGAGCGTGGCTTAGCTCAGCCTTGTGGTAAGCAAGGCAGGTGCCTTTTATTTCTTATCTTTGGCCTAATGTGCAATTTGCAGCAGCACGGCTGAGTGATTGGACTAATTGATGTTTTCTTGAACACTAGATAATGTCATGGAGTTTGACTCGACTCTGCCCTGTGGAGTTGAGCTGCTGTATGGGGTGCTAAATGGCAGCCCTGCTGCAGTGCTGCGCAACCTGATCGCGGGGCTTGCCTCGAAGTAGCCAGGCAAGCAGGCCATTATCACCAGCTATCACACACGCAGTGGCTGTCCTGTCCCCCGCTTCTGATAACCAAGACTATGATAGGATTATAGGATATCACCCAAAGAAATCTGGAGTAAAAGATTCTGCAAACCTAGAAATCGGGCAAACTGCCAAAGCTGCTCAATACCACTGAGACTTAACCAACTGGTCTCATCATGGAGCGCATCGCTTAAAGAGCAATTACACCACTTTTCAAACTCATTTTCAATGTCTACATATGTGAAAACCGTGCATTTTTATGTTTTATAGAAAAAAATAAAGTAAAAAAGTTCTACCCGATGACATCAAAAGTTAAAATGTTTTAAACACTGAGATTTGCAGTGACGTGGGGAGCAAGAAAATACCCTCCCTTGGGCTAAAAACTCGTTGCAGGTTTTGAAAATCACTGTTTAAAAAAAAAAAAGTTTAATCCTACCCTGTGATGTCACAGAGAAGGTCCTTTCTTCCTTCTTGTTTTAACCACCGATCATAGAAACACTGATTTCACATATTATGTAGATACTGATTTGGTGCTGGAGGTAATGAATGTGAGGTTGAAAAGTGGTGGAATTGCCCTTTAATTAATGATGGGATGATTGCTGCAAAGGAGTGCTGCTGGAGTTGGACTTGGATTGTTATCTGTTAGGGAATGGGAGGTAGCAAGAGGCCAATTTGTATACCAGTGGAGAGTAATGTTCCTTTCTATTGTCAAGGCCTGTGCTAGAATAATATCCCGTATGTCTTTTAATGTCAGAAAGATGAAAGCACATGAAAAGCCCTTGACCTGTCAACTGTTATTATGGACTCTTCTTCCCACATCAATTGCAAAAACCTTTGTACAGGGAGCATACTACTCACAAAATCAGAACAGTGGTGTGCTTCAAAGCTCCTCACCTGAAGTCATTCTGTGCTCCTTAATGAAGTCAAGGAAACCCGTCCCAGAGGAGCAGCTGAAGAGGAGACCCTCTTCCACAGATACTGTAGTCTACAGCTCCTTGGGAGGTTGAGAGTGCCGGCAACCTTGGCTTAACAGCAAATGGTTTGTTTGCTACCACTGGAGATACAACTGTAAGTGCCTCCTCTGGGGGGCTTTTAAGTTTAAGCATTCCCCACAAGGTCATTGTCATCCCCATCTAAGTGCTATAAATCACCAGTAGCAGTTATGTGGATGTGATATGTGACTGTTTGACACCTGCTCAATGCACTCAGTCCCTCCCCGACGCCGTGTGACGAGTGAAACCCGCAGGCAGTCGTATAGGGCAGAGCGTGTCAATGTAAAAGTCCAGGTAATCACCATATCATCAGAGATATCATCTCTACAGGGAAAATGGCTCATCCCATCTGAATGAATTAGTTTTGTCACCAGAGTGTCCGTCGATGGAGAGGCAAGAAGGAGTGTGTCTATTGTTGATTGAGGATTACCAGGAGGATGAAACGAGAGCTTCAGAGTAGACTCCATCAGGAAGTCAATGACACTGCCCTTTAGAGAGAGGAGAGCAATATGGCTGCAAGAAGGAATGTAAAAAAAACACACACAAAAACTGCCATGTATACTGATTATAATTCATTACAGTGGTTGTAGAATATGTCATTTGCTGTGAATGTATGATGCAATGATTTATTTAATGCTGGCTCTATGCTATTACCAATGGCTGGTAATCTTGTAATCTGGCTAACTGCGTTGGATTTTCTCTCCAGACACAGTGTCCCCGTGCGTCTAAAGCACTCATAGTGAAGAAAGATTTGCTCCTATTCTTCGCCGTTGGACAGATAAAACAGTGAGATTCATAGCTAAGGCTGCACCAAGTACTATAAAACCCACATGGTTGCCCTATCTCCTGTAGCATGATCCAGTTGAAAAGGAATGATGAATGAGTACATTATCAAAATGTACTTTGTTCTACTTAGTGTCCAGTTCTTTCATCTGATCGACTTTCAATCTCTTTCAAAGATAAGAGGAGTTGGTTCAGTGCCTTAAGTAAGACAAATGAGGCCTTGTCTTTAATGAGCACTAAAGCATGATAGTCGGGATCAGAGCCATAAGAGAGAGATTCTCTGTCACTCCAACTTTAGGGGATAGAACTACAGTAGAAGGGTCGACTATTCTTTGTTATTTACGGACCGTTGTTTACCTTTTGAAGCTCACTTGTTCTCTATCACAGACGTGTGTTTGTCAAGCAGCTGCCAAAGTAATTATTTAAGTTGTGACCTGGCTATGGCTTCCCGATCTATAACCCAGAAGGTAGCACCAGTTATTTGGGTGGGTTCCATTCAGCCGCTCCAGTATACCTGCTCAAAATAGAGCCGTGTCAAAGATTGCTGCCAATGTCATTCCACTCGAATACCACCTGATGCCTGCTGACCTGAAACTCAAGGTGAAAACGTCTTAAAAATATCTTTCCCCAAAACTCTCCCTGCCCTTCACACTGTCTGATCAGCCTGTGTTGATACCCGCGGAGCCGCCCTGCCCTTTTGCCATTCACTATCAATTTGAGGCGCGATGCCGAGCCTCCTTTTCCCAACCTTTGCTCTTTTCCCACCACACGGCGGCACAGGCTAAGTTCTCTGTCAGCTTTTTAAAGGGTGGCCCTTCCCTCATAAAGGAGCCAGTCACCGACCGTGTCACCGGGGGTTTTACAGATCAAACCCTGCCGAGAGGAGCGCACTGGGCTGCGGCGTCAGAGGCAGATATATCAAGATGAAGACTTTAACATAAATTCCAGTGCCATTTTCCTCCATGCTTCCATGGGCCTCACCGAGGGGATAGGAGGGGAGAGTGATGAATCACTGGGCGTGTTGCTCCACGACAATCTCACATTATAGCCCTGCTGGCAGAGAAAAGGCCCTGCTGGCAGAGAAAAGAAGTGTTGCTCTGGTGAAGGTTAAGCATCTGTACCCTAGCCCTGTGTGGTGTCCTGTCCTATAAGACTCTCTTAATTAAACGCCCCCAGCCCATGTTCCTTCCTGTATAGCCTGTTACCGTTAATGTCAGGGAGTAGAGGAGATGCTCCTCCCGCTGTCCTTCCTCTGTCATGGCGAGAGCGACGGCTCCTTTTGATGGCTGTTTCACACATAGAGGATGTACATTAGTTCTCGGGGAGAGAGCGAAAGAGGAGAGGGAGAGTACAGCAGGTAGACTGTCATATAGCACATTGTGTTTGATGCCTGAAGTGAGAAGAACAGCTGATAACTATCCCCACTGACAGTCATGTCCAGTCTTACTGTGGCCCATGTTAGCACGTTGAGTGTTGACAGCATCTGCATAGTTTTTCCATATGCTTTGACGTGATGTCTTTGTGGATTCTACTTGTTGTGAAGGTATTATTTGCTCTTATCTGCTGATGTCCTTGAGTGCTTGCCCACTGTCCTGCCCACTGTCCTGCCCACTGTCCCATTCTCTTCATGGACTGTGTTAAAACAGTTCTTCATGGCCTGCTTCTCCTGTCTTGAGCCAACGTTGACACTGGATCTAGGCCAGATATCCATTCAATATTGACTATCTGAGCCTAAATCCTCAACAGGTCTGGGGCTTTGGCCACTGCTGGGCATCTTTATCTGAGTGTCCACCCCAAACTAAGTCCACACAAAGCAGAAGGAAAAACTTGTTTTAAGATGATCCTGTCCTATTTTAAGATGAGTAAGTAATCACATGAGTAATTCTTAGCATTTAGCCTGTTAGTGAACACCTCCTGTCTTATTTCTGCTTGTTCTCCCCAAAGGCATAATCCCACTACTTGTTAGCTATCCTACTACCTCTGGTCGATATCCCCCCCATCCTCTCCTCTGTACATTTTGTCCTTGTAATTGGAGTGAATAATTTCATCCCCCTGACATACATTAAAGTGCCACGGCAGAAGCACACAGTACCTGATTAATAGCGGCAGATTAAACCTTTACCCCCTTGCTAGTTCTGGAATAATTCACCTGTGCCCTGAAGAGTGTAAAAAAAACCTAAAACAGTGGAGGAGTGTAGCAGAGGACTACACTCCTGTCCCGACCTCACCCAATGCTAATGAGAGAACTCAAAGGAGGAGGAGGCTCCCGGTGTCAACCCTCTCCCCCGTCTCCTCCCTATACCCCCTCCCGCCGCCCCAGTAGCTGCAGATTAATTGGTCATCAGCTGGCCCCTCACTCAGGCCCTATCTAAAGAACCAATCCATCCTCCCCCCTGACACTGATGGGTTGCCTCTCCTGGCAATTGGGCCCAGATGGATGCTGAGATTGCCAGCAAGTACAAGAGAGCTTTGCCTCTACTCTAACCTGCACAGCTACACAGGGGTGTGTGGGTGTGTTTTGAAGTGGGATACTAGTGGTGCGGTGGAGGGGGGTGAGGAGTGACGCAATGTGCGTGCTGAACGTCACCCCATGGGGTGGACAGGCAGGACTCTGAGCCTTTAACAGGACTGGCATCCATGCTTAAAGCTTTCATTTAGTAACGCCCAGCCCAACATCCAGAGAGGCAGTCGCACCAATCGATTTGGCCACGGCCTTTGCGCAAACAGTAGGAGGTGGAGACTCTGATGCCTTTGTAGCACCCAGCCTCCAACCTCTGCTGACTTTGGGTTGGATGAACTGAGAGAGAGCCTCCACATACTGTATATAATCCATAGCATAGCATTCCTGTAGGCTGTAGTTTTTGCCTGCGGGATAGTTTCTGGGTCATTAAGTGGTTTCAGTATTATCCTCATGAGGCATAAAGCCTCCTGCCCTTTGATGGGGTGATGTTAGTTCATAACTAGATGGACTGCATATTGTTTCTGCATTCAGCTGACTGGTGCTGGCTGGCTTGTGTTTCTACCTGGATGGCCATGCTCAGACAGCGGGTGGGGCATTAGCAGCATGAAGGACTGAGGAGGAAGCTGAGTTATGTGTCCGTCCTGGCCAGCTCAGCACTCTCCCACAGCCCATTAGGGCCTAAATGATCTTACCTTGTCAGCATTAATCTCTTTCAGATTAGCAATGGTAGAAGGCTTGCCCTTTAAAAGGTATTTTTAAAAACAGTGGTGCTATAATTTTACATTTACATTTTAGTCATTTAGCAGACAGTCTTATCCAGAGCGACTTACAGTTAGTGAGTGCATACATTTTCATACTGGCGCCCCGTGGGAATCGAACCCACAACCCTGGCGTTGCAAGCGCCAAGCTCTACACGGGGCCTATGAAGGGTGGGGTGGATTAGGGGAGGGCTACATAAAGGGATCGTTCCAGGGGTTTGGCCCTAATCTGACCTCTGGGATGATGCAATATCTGAACCCATCAAAAGCATTCAGGGGTAAAGCAGCGTGTAGCTTTGCCTAGTTGGCATGCACCGGATCACAAGTTGGCATCAGAAATATTCAATAATGTGAACCCGGTGACCCGAAATCGAATGTCATAAAAATGTATCTGTATTAACTGTATTCTTAAATGGCTCATCATGTCATTTCTTTACTCGGCCAATCCTATTACAGTTGTCATGACATGATGTAGGTATATTATAGACTTGGCCAATATTTAGCTTACAATTTAATTAACTTTTTACATTGAATATTATACTTTACCCAAGTAAAATATGGGTTTGGTTTGGTCTAAATTGTCAAATGAAAGGACATTTGAGCTTTCTTTTAACATAAAAGCTACACTTTCAACTCCTCCTAGTAGATAGCCTCAAGGGATCATTGATTTAAACTGCATGAGGCTTTAACAGACCCTCTGTGGGAGCTGATGTTACCTTTGAAATGTTGCACACACACACTACTTGTTTGTTTTGGTGTTGTCACATTTCTTAACTCCAGTACCCGCTGTTTTCCCCTGTGTCTTTCAGCGTTCACCATGATGATCATCCTGGCTCTGATCCGTATTGGTAAAGGCCGGGGCGAAGGCCACCCCCGTATGGCCCAGATCTCTGGCGTGCCAAACCTGTTTGGAGTGTGTGTCTACTCCTTCATGTGCCAGCACTCCCTGCCCTCCCTGGTGACGCCCATCTCTGATAAGAGGCGTGTGGGAACCCTGGTGGTGTGTGACTATGTCCTCATCCTTGGCTTCTACGGCCTGCTCTCCTTCACAGCCATCTTCTGCTTCGACAGCTCCCTGCTGCACGACATGTACACCCTCAACTTCACAGACAACTGTGACGTGCTGGACATCGCCGCGCTGCGCTACTTCCTGGGCCTCTTCCCCGTCTTCACCATCAGCACCAACTTCCCCATCATCGCAGTCACGCTGCGCAACAACTGGAAGACCCTCTTCCACCGCGACGGGGGCACCTACCCCTGGGTGGTGGACCGCATCGTCTTCCCCCTCATCACCCTGGTGCCGCCCATCATCGTGGCCTTCTGCACCCACAACCTGGAGTCCCTGGTGGGCATCACGGGTGCCTACGCTGGCACGGGCATTCAGTACGTCATCCCCGCCCTGCTGGTGTACTTCGGCCGGCGCCACCTGGAGCCCATGCTGGGCACGGACGAGGTCAACAAGCACCAGTCCCCGTTCCGCCACACTTTCTGGGTGTGGTTCGTAGTGGTGTGGGCTACCTTCTGCCTCATGTTTGTCACAGCCAACATCATCCTGGAGGATACCAAGAAATGAGGACACTGACTGACTGTGAAACACGGGTTTCTCTGTGTGGGTGTCTTGTATTTCTACGTTTTCTCTATCTGAGGCCTTACAGAACTTGGTACAGTTCGGACGGTGTGCCTTTTTATGCCGCTCTTGTAGCATGGGAAACCCTTGTAATTAAAGCGGTAATCAGCAGTTGAAACAATTATAAAGTATCCTCCCCGCCCCTGTTTCGGTAAAAAGCTAGAGGATGGGGCCATTATGTAAATGTAAACCGTTCAGATATTCAAATTATAGTTTTAACCATGTTTTGAGGGTATATAGTGTTTATTTACATTTACTTTGTTTACAAACATTAGAGTACAACAAGCTTATATTCTAGGTTCTGATGGGGTTTGAGAGTTGAACTAAGCGGATGTGGCATTTATAAGTTATATTCTTCAAGAATCAATAGGTACATATCAGGGACCAAATATCTAGTGATTATAGTCCAGTATGAAAGGTGCTACCGTATGTAGCAACAAAAGGAAGAGGACCTGGTTCACTCTGTTCCAGTGTCCCTCTGTATAAAAATACAAGCTGGACAATCAAAGACCGTATTAGCAAGGCATTGCACTACACAACAGCACTGTTTTTTAAAAAGCATATACAAAGAGCTGGTCAACGAGACAGCGAATGGTAGCCATTTTGTCTTTTTGTCCCTTGTTTCCAAATGCCTCATTTAAATCCCAAATAACAACTGAGGGAAGGAAGGATAGAACAGGGAGGAGTCAGTGTTCCTCTGGACCTTCAGAAACAGTGTTCTAGCTAAACATGGCTAAAGACAGAATATGCTAAAACTATTGAGAGAGCTCAGTGGAGGAAAAAATGAACTTGGCATGGTAAAAAAAAAAAAAAGCGTGCTAAATGAATCAGCGATAATCAGTTTATTATGGCTGGCATTTTTACATTCCTCATTGGTGGCTCTAGTTCTCTTCATCTTCCCCGTGAACAAGGAACCTTTGTCCATGACAGATCCCTGACTGATGGGCCTGTGGAAGAGCTCAGTCTCTGGTCATCAGGAGACTGATCTGGAGTTCAGACTCTGTACACATACCACCCTCATGTTTTACTGTTCACCATCAAATCATCAGCCCTTCATCAGCTCCATGTCAGCACCTGACTGCTCTTTGTTGAACTTTGACCCCAGAAAGTTATCAATGGACACAGGAAGGTTTATCTTGGCTACATCATCAGGAGCTAACTGGTACGGTGCCTACTGTGCCCACTAAGACGCCTCTACGGTAGTCTCAATATATCTCTTTTTGCAATCACTGGTTTGCTCATACCATCTGTCTCATGTTCAATCGTAACGAGAATTTCTCAGCTGGCTGATTTGTTGTCAGCTCTTTACTTGAGGTTTTATTACAGTTTCCTGGTAGCTCAGTTTGATCTACTAATTAGATTTTACTTCCAGGCATGTGGGAACAGCCTCTTCGCCCCGAGCTCTGCTCATGCTAATGTCCACCTTTATACGCTTCTGTCTCCTCTGCTCTATAGCATATATATATTATGTCCCATTATAGTCATCAAGTTTGGAGCCCAACTACAGGAGTCATACGTTGGTGAAGCTTCAACAGTATTGTTGTTGGGGAAGGTAAATGTTTTGTGGTGTAGGGTTCCATACTACACGGTCACATTTAGAACAGTATTTATCTTTTAGATGTAAGTGGTTGTAGCACAGTAATAGCTCAAGTGTATCGTTAGCTGCCTGTCATGAGCACACTCCTGGTCAAAAAGGGGAATACTTATTACCATTCACGGTTTGCACCCGCAACATTGCACAAGTTTGCACATAATTGCCTTAAGTTTTACCTTTTGTGTGTTTAACATAGACTTTTGCAAACTGTTTATCATGAAGATGTTTATAAGGGTTGATTATAAGGGTAGATAAGTATGGTATTTATCTAATACTAATCTAACAGTCTTCAATGGTATTCTTAACCCATCAATATATACAGCATGACACTATTTAAAAGGCATTAGACTAATAGTCATGCATTGTAGCATATTGATGGCAGTAGGGTATTGTTGAGGACTATTGAATGAGATACCTCTGCATGTTGTTTGTGTTGTGTGCAGTGATACTGTGTTAGGACAGAAAAGAAAGAGTGCTGACTATTTCTGTAACACTGCTTCTCTCAATCTTGTGTTCCTTCTCTTCAATATTGGGTTCCTTCTGGTAATTATAGTATACATCAGTGGAGGCTGGTGGGAGGATCTATAGGAAGACGGGCTCATTGTAATGAAGACGGGCTCATTGTAATAAAAGGAACAGAGTCAAACATGGTTTCCATATGTTTGTGTTTGATACCGTTCCATTTATTCCATTCCAGCCATTACAATGAGCCCGTCCTCCTATAGCTCCTCCCACCAGCCTCCAGTGGTATACATTACATTTCTGCATGCAGCTCCTTCCAACATTCTGCAGCCAGTAGTCAGTTGTTCCTTTAAGGCTCCCACATTGTGATGGTGATAGTTGCTCTTCTTCTTTATCCTCTTCTTCTTTTCAATACAAATGTGCAATATGTTTTGAACTGGGTTGGGGAAGTAAGATTTCAAGCGAATATTTACTGTTTCTGAGAGTGTGTGTTTGTCTGTGTGTGTATACGTGTGTATGTTTTGTGTGTGTCAGTGTATGTGTCACTTTGAAAAGAGTTTAAATGTGGATGTCTGATGAATCTTGTTTGGAGTTGTGAAATGTGCCTTTTTCCCGGGGTTATTGTTTCCATTAATGTGTTGACTGTGTTGTTTTTCCTGACTCGTCTTTGTTTTAAGCAGCCTGTCAAATATGATCTGCATGTAAGCCACTTCATTTAACTGACAACCAATATCTCCTCAAAATAAACTGGGAAATCCTTATCTTCTAAAGTGTGGGTTCGCCTCTTGTCTTTGTGACTTTGAGACAATCTTGCAATATTAAAGGAGCTATATGTAATATTAACATTGTAATTTCAGAACATTTCCTTAATATATCAACATTAATAGTGGAATGATAGTGTTTCGCAATATATTTTTCCTAAATGTTTTTATTGGGCCCACACAAAATTGCATTCTAATGGTGCAGCCTTCTTATTGGCCAACAAAAGACGGACCTGCTGTTGTCAAATTAGTTCTGAGCGATTTTTTCGGCTTTTTGAGGTTGGTTCGGTTTCGATACTTAAAAAAAAACATTAAATGCACTATGCATTAGGTGGGTTGAATGCTGTAACAACACAGAATAAAACAATAAAAGTCCCATGATGGTAGTGACTGACCATTACTGCTTATCACTTATTAACCATTTACAACCATTTATTCACATTCCTTTACTTTAATAACATTTCAGTCATGTATATTACATTAGTTTTATTTGATTACTTTATTGTTTCATTCCAAGTCATATCATCTATATAGAGCTGCTGCTTATGCTGTCTGACAAAATCACTATTTTAGTAGTTCTTCAAAGTAAATAAGGCATACTTTTATGACTTCTGAATACCAACTATCAATCACTTAGATTATGTATTTTCAGGTAGAGGTGCCTCGCGAAGCAACTGCTCGCTATCCCTCTCATCGCACATTTTAATTTATTCTCTCAGTCTCCGGACAAGTAGGCGCACAATGAATTATGGTCATTGTAGTTTAGCGCAGAAAACGTGGTAATTAACTATGTAGAATATTAGCCTGTTGGAGACTACAACTCCTTACTACATCGCACAGTTTGGGCTTGATCTGATTTATCTCTAGAGAAATTGCAGTAAGAAAATGCACATTGAGCTCACAGAAAAAAACTGAACGAAATGAAATTAAAATAATTGAACAAAGGTTGGTTAATAAGTTGTTTAAAAACTGAAAGATAACCGACATTTCGGTTAATCGCTCAGCACTATGTCTAATTGACTGAGGCTAGCAAATCTCTTATTGTCAATTCAACAACGGACAAGTCAATTTGACAACAAGAGACAGTTCATTGTTGAGTTGTTACATTTAGTACCTTTAATTCACTGTGTTGCACAAGTTCAACAATTGCTATTTTTTAACAATGGTTTTCATAATGGTTTTCAATGATTTTGCCTGTATGTGAATTAAATCAATGCTCAGTCTAAATGTTTTCAGTTGTACGATTCCTATGTTTCTGTTTCACAAAGGAAATAAAAGCGTTTTGTTTGTCTGGACCTTTTGAACCTTAATTAAATAACATATCTTTGAAATGAGCTCTTTGATGGTGAAGTTCTGTTCTCAATAAACATTAATTTGTACTTACATTTCACCTCCTGTTTCAAAAGACCAATAATGTTCCGTTAGAAACCCTTTGATGATGAGGGTTTGAATCATTTCCAATTTGAAAGGCCTGGTTTTGACAAAATTCAACTGTCAAACTATCCCTTACAATGCTATTAAGAAGTTAATCCGTTTACTTTTTCATATTCAGATCACTGTTTAGAATGCATGAATCACTGGTTAAAAGTGTTTTTGCTGTAACTGTTGTCATTTTTATCGCTGTCATCTATTTCCTGTCATGTGGCTTTATGTGGCGTTTGGGAAGACGGCGTCATTGGACGGTGTGTGTGCTCTCCAGGCTCCTGGCATCACTTAATGGTTTTTTTCACTCCCTGTCTCACGTGAAGATCCTCAATAGTTTTTTGTCAGTGACATAACAGATCCCTCTTTTTATGGTCATAATAAACCTTCCTGCTGAATTTCAATCTTGACAGGGCTGCGACAGCGTAATTTAATTCACCCTCTGGCCTTTTATGTACAGTGCCTTCAGAAAGTATTCACACCCCTAGACTTTTTCCACATTTTGTTGTGTTACAGCCTAAATTTAAATTTAGATTTTTTGTCACTGGCCAGCACACAATACCCCATAATGTAAGAATGGAATTATGTTTATTGACATTTTTACAAATGAATTAATAAATGAAAAGCTGAAATGTCTTGAGTCAGTATTCAACCCCTTTGTTATGGCAAGCCTAAATAAGTTCAGGAGAAAAATGTTGCTTAAAAAGTCACATAATAAGTAGCAAAAATAGTGTTTAATATTATTTTTTGAATGACAACCTCATCTCTGTACCCCACACACAATTGTCTGTAAGGTCCCTCAGTCGAGCAGTGAATTTCAAACACAGATTCAACCACAAAGACCATGGAGGTTTTCCAATGCCTTGCAAAGAAGGGCACCTATTGGTAGATAGCAGACATTGATTATACCTTTGAGCATAGTGAAGTTATTAATTATACTTTGGATGGTGTATCAATACACCCTGTCACTACAAAGATACAGATGTCCTTCTTAACTCGTTGCCGGAGAGGGGACAAAAACGCTCAGGGATTTCACCATGAGGCCAATGGTAACAGTTTAATGGCTGTGATAGGAGAAAACTGAGGATGGATCAACAACATTGTAGTATCTCCACAATACTAACCTTATTGACAGAGTGAAAAGAAGGAAGCATGTACAGAATAAAAATATTCCAGAACATGCAAAACAAGGCACTAAAGTAATACTGCAAAGAAATTACGTGTTATGTTTGGGGTAAATCCAATACAACACATTACTGAGTACCACTCTCCATATTTTCAAGCATAGTGGTGGCTGCATCATGTTATGTATGCTTGTAAAGTCCTAGAGTAAAACCTGCTTTCCACCAGACACTGGGAGATGAATTCACCTTTCAGCAGGACAATAACCTAAAACACAAGGCCAAATCTACACTGGAGTTGCTTACCAAGAAGACAGTGAATGTTTCTGAGTGGCCGAGTTACAGTTTTGACTTAAGTCTGCTTGACAATCTATGGCCAAACCGGAAAATGGTTGTCTAGCAATGATTAACAACCAATTTGACATTTTGGAAAGAATAATGGGCAAATGTTGTACAATCCAGGTGTGGAAAGCTCTTAGAGACTTACCCAGAAAGACTCACAGCTGTATTCGCTGCCAAAGGTGACTAACGTATTGACTCAGTGAGTTGAATTCTTATCTAATGAAGATATATTAGTGTTTTATTTTTCATTAATGTTTTACAAATGTTATAATTTTTCTTCCGCTTTGACATTACAGAGTATTTTGTGTAGATCGTTGAAAATAAATACAATTAAATCAATTTTAATCCCACTTTGTAACGCAACAAAATATGGAAAAAGTCAAGGGCTGTGAATACTTTCTGAAGGCACTGTATGTGGGTGTGTGTTTGGGGGTAGAGCTGTAATTGGAAATTAAAACTTTGCTTGGGTTAATTTATTCACAGTTTATTTAATTTCTTCATGATTTAGACCATGTTTGGATGGAGAGGGGAAGAGGGGAAGGAAGAGGGTATGGGGTGTTACTGAATTTGACTGCACTGCTTTAATTGGATCAAATTAGGATTTTTCACTGACCTGGTTGGCCTCATCAGTACTCCCCCAGCACAGGGCCAGTGACACGTGGTTAGTTAGAAAGTAGACCATTCCCAATAGCTTGGCTGGCTCAGTTAACAATATAATGACTCATCCACAGACACATGCAGTAGGCCTACAGAAGAGTTGTCTGTATTTGCCACTACTCATTATGTGATCTGCATTAGTGATTCTTCAACTGGCTGGCTCAAACTGATCCCCTGATCCATGCTGATTGACAATGTCTATTCCACTGAGCTGACCATACAGTACCCTTTGCTGTTCACTGATTCCACTGTGTGTTCATCCACATCACAATCTTCATCACTGAAATTAATTTTGTGCTGTAGTCTTTGATCATGGTGGTTTTGATGTGGGAGAGCAGCCCATTGATCATGTATCTGCTGTCTTAACCAGCTTTGATAGAGAGCAGCAGGCAGGGCATGATTCTGGGTGCCAGGTAGGTAGCACAGGGAAGCATGAGGCAGGGGATGATTCTGGGTGCCAGGTAGGTAGCACAGGGAAGCATGAGGCAGGGCATGATTCTGGGTGCCAGGTAGGTAGCACAGGGAAGCATGAGGCAGGGCATGATTCTGGGTGCCAGGTAGGTAGCACAGGGAAGCATGAGGCAGGGCATGATTCTGGGTGCCAGGTAGGTAGCACAGGGAAGCATGAGGCAGGGCATGATTCTGGGTGCCAGGTAGGTAGCACAGGGAAGCATGAGGCAGGGCATGATTCTGGGTGCCAGGTAGGTAGCACAGGGAAGCATGAGGCAGGGCATGATTCTGGGTGCCAGGTAGGTAGCACAGGGAAGCATGAGGCAGGGCTCTCTGCTACTGGAACTGCTGCAGCCCTGAGTCACAAAGGAGGGTACCACCTGCTCTTTATCAGTGGACACCTTCTGTCCTCCCTCCCCTCTCCTTATTTCTCTCTCCTCCACACCCTGGGGGAAAAGAGGATGTGATCAACCTGGCAATGCCAGGCTAGAGAGGCTTATTCTAGGGATTGTATTAGGGAGAGGTGCCCAAACCGACATAGCAGAGGAAGTCATTAAAGAGAAAGCAGTAGTAACAGTTGTTGCACAGTTGGATTGTAATTTGTTAAATACTGTAAAGTAATAAAAGGAAAACTAGTCTAACAAGAGGGTGCTGAAGGCTAGAAGGTCCCTTATTCTCTAAATGCTACACTCTTGTTATTCTGGCCATAGGTTATCAGGGCATTAGAACCTATGATAGTTCAGTTTTTAATACAGACAGTTTAATTCCTAAAGTGGATATTAATTACTAGAGTGATACATTTTTCATGACATGCAGTATGTGTCAATGTGAGCCTCCTTAGTAGTCTGTGGTTTTAATGGAAGTCTGTGGGAGAGATTAAAGTCACACTGGAAGAAGTGTTTTAGGGACAGTGGCCAAGCACTGCGTGGTGAAAAGCTCTCAGTGTCTTATTGGCTAGCGTTGGGAAGGGAAGAGACAGACATCGATAGTAGAGATAATAGGCTCCAACTAAATGACCCCTCCTCTCCAGCTACCTGTCTTCAATTGTTTTTAAATTGCTCTCCCTTTTTCTTTCTCCATTGATAGGTAGGAAGCCAGCACTGGTTGAATATTCTAGAGGAGCCACTGTCTGGAAAACGTGTCAATGGTTGATTTATGACCAGGACTCACAGTGGAACACAAATACCATTTACTTAAGTCTATATTGCTTACGTTTTAAGGATGTTAAGGAGTCTGTGTGATCTGCCTTACCCTTCAGCTGTTCATCATCAATCACCTTTATCAGCCTACTGTCCTAATACTCAGTATTCATTCGGTCTGCACTGCTTCCTCAAAAGCAGCATCGTAACGGACTGTAGATGGAATACAGCTTATCTCATGCTGGGCTGTAGAGAGTTTCAAATTGATGTTTAATCCATGCCCGGAATACTGCATATAGAGAAATATCTGATATTTGGGAACATTTTAAGTAGAAAATGTGTTCTGTCTGAGTGACAGACAGACCACATGATGATATCTTTATGTACCATTACACCCATTCAGGAGTCAGGACACAGGTGGCTAGAGCAGGTGACTCCTGTCTGCTGTCTCCTATCTCACTGCTGTCTAATCGGGGGAAGTCTTGCCACCTGTCTGGTTAACACACTCTCAATGGCATGAAATCGGCTGTGACATGACATGAGTTTCTCCAGTCCATACACACCTCTTACCCTTTCTCCGCCCCTACAGTACAACACTGACAGTGTCCACTCAGGGGTGTCCTAGTAGAGGGTGATCTGTCTGGTTAGGTTTCAGTCACCTGGAGTTCAGTGTTTAGGTGGGGTAGCACTAGGAAAGGTCCCAGTCAGGATGCAGACATGCAATCATACTGTAGACCTGACACGCGGAGCCCTACTCTCTGTCTTGTTGCGTGTTTGCATAGCTCCATGTTGACAGCATGTTGGCCCAGCCTCAGCCCGGACCAGGCTCTCAATCTGCCGTATTTACCCAGGAATCACAAGGGTTTCTCGCTGAGGATCACAGTGAGTGAGCAAACACCATGGACGGGGCTGGCTGGCTGGTGTTGACTCTCGCTACAGTGTCAGGAGTGTACTTGTCTAGATCCTTGGGACAGTGTGTAAACAGTCAGTTATCAATCCGCAGAAGCTGGCAAACCTGTATTATTTCCATATAATTGTCTCATGTCCCAGATTTACCCCAATGTGTGTTTTTAATGTTTAAAAAACGTTTTTAAATCGGTTTATCTTGGCGAGCCCATTTATCAACGTAATGCCTAGTCAAGATGATTTCTATGGGAGTCTTAGTTACTGTCTGATTGCATCAATATTTTCTTTAGAATAAAGATTTATCTTAAACCCCTATTCCCTTAGCTCTCACTCTTAAGCCATAAGCTTAATAGTGCATAATAAAACACAGTAACCCCCTGTTGCTGACTACAAACTTCTGTGGTTTTGGTTTAGACATTTGACCAATCGATTGGCTCCTTACAGTTAGTGCGGTCCTCTCCCTCACCAAAAAAACTGATACTAGATTTTAGATGAGAGGAGGGGAGGAGGAGGTGGGAGCTGGTAAGAGGGGGTCTCTCTCTCTCTCTCTCTCTCTCTCTCTCTCTCTCTCTCTCTCTCTCTCTCTCTCTCTCTCTCTCTCTCTCTCTCTCTCTCTCTCTCTCTCTCTATATATATATATATATATATATATATATATATATATATATATATATATAGAGCTGTCTGAGCCCTGCCTTGTCATCCATCACTGGCCTGGGGAGCCGAAGCCACCATCACACTGCAGTGTGTGCTGCATAGCAGATGGGGCAGAGTGCAGCAGTCGTCGTCCCCCATACACACACACACCAGACACACTGTAGCATGGGTCCAGTGCCTTGTTTCTCACACGTCATGTTAGTTACAGTCCCTGTACACCTCTTGGCTCAGCAGCAACGGAGCACAGGGACTGAAACATTCACTGCCTCTGACTCACCTGTAGGCAAACCCGTGGCAAGGTTAATAGTGTTACAGTACTACACAGTCTCTTTGAGGATGACAGTGGCAGTTGCTAATCATGCATTCTCTCAATACCCTGCTCTCTCATTATTTATAAGATACCTTTCCCAGGTAGGTAATCAGTATGGGGGATGGTACAGGGATATTTCACACTGGGCTTGAACATTTAAATGAGCCATCACTCAACTTCTGGACAGCACTGAGTCTATGTGACCACATTTCCGTCATTGATCACATTCCCCAGATTCCCCAGATATGGAGAGGTTAATGGGTGGTAATATGACAGGCATGCTACATCTGTGTGTGTGCTGTGTGTGTAATTGGCATGAGTGATCTGAGACTAGCAGTCCAAAGGTTCTCAGACAGGACCCAGTCCATGGACTCCCCCTGGGCTAGCTAGCTCATCTGACTGACACCCTGTAAAATGTTGAGTACAACACACACAAAAACGGTGAGAATTTAAACTCTCACTGTGTGTGTCTACGTGTATGTGTGATCGAGTAAGTGTGTGTACCCACCCGTCAACCATCCCTCCCCCCTCCCCGAGGGCTCCCATCTGACCGTCGGCAGGAGGAGGGAGGCAGGCTAGCGTGCGCCTGGCAGCAGAAGATTAAGAGACAAAGTTTGGATTGATGCGGTTCGACAGTGTCAGACAGTCAGCTCCACTCCTCTCATTAGGACACGCCGGCAGAATGTAAAATGGCTGCCGCTGATGGCAGCTTAAGCCCTGTAGAGTGATGATGCTGAAACAGCCGCAGAGGGACTTGAGAGAGACACGCAGCAGCTCTGGTCACTGTTACCTCTCCTGTCCCTGTCAGTGTCTTTGTCCTCATTCTCGTCCCCCTCCCTGTCCCTGTCTCTGTCCCTGTCCCCCTCCCTGTCCCTGTCCCTGTCCCTGTCTCTGTCTCTGTCCCCCTCCCTGTCCCTGTCCCTGTCTCTGTCCCTGTCCCCCTCCCTGTCCCTGTCTCTGTCCCTGTCCCCCTCCCTGTCCCTGTCTCTGTCCCTGTCCCCCTCCCTGTCCCTCTCCCTGTCTCTGTCCCTGTCTCTGTCTCTGTCCCCCTCCCTGTCTCTGTCTCTGTCCCTGTCCCCCTCCCTGTCCCTGTCTCTGTCCCCCTCCCTGTCTCTGTCTCTGTCCCTGTCCCCCTCCCTGTCCCTGTCTCTGTCCCCCTCCCTGTCTCTGTCCCTGTCCCTGTCACCCTCCCTGTCCCTGTCTCTGTCTCTGTCCCCCTCCCTGTCTCTGTCCCTGTCCCTGTCCCCCTCCCTGTCCCTGTCTCTGTCTCTGTCCCCCTCCCTGTCCCTGTCTCTGTCCCTGTCCCCCTCCCTGTCCCTGTCTCTGTCCCTGTCCCCCTCCCTGTCCCTGTCTCTGTCCCTGTTCCCCTCCCTGTCCCTCTCCCTGTCTCTGTCCCTGTCTCTGTCTCTGTCCCCCTCCCTGTCTCTGTCTCTGTCCCTGTCCCCCTCCCTGTCCCTGTCTCTGTCCCCCTCCCTGTCTCTGTCTCTGTCCCTGTCCCCCTCCCTGTCCCTGTCTCTGTCCCCCTCCCTGTCTCTGTCCCTGTCCCTGTCACCCTCCCTGTCCCTGTCTCTGTCCCTGTCCCCCTCCCTGTCTCTGTCTCTGTCCCTGTCCCCCTCCCTGTCTCTGTCCCTGTCTCTGTCTCTGTCACTGTCCCCCTCCATGTCCCTGTCTCTGTCCCTGTCCCCCTCCCTGTCTCTCTCTGTCCCTGTCTCTGTCCCCCTCCCTGTCCCTGTCTCTGTCCCCCTCCCTGTTCCTGTCTCTGTCCCTGTCCCCCTCCATGTCCCTGTCTCTGTCCCTGTCCCCCTCCCTGTCTCTGTCTCTGTCCCTGTCCCCTCCCTGTCTCTGTCCCTGTCCCTGTCTCTGTCCCTGTCCCCCTCCATGTCCCTGTCTCTGTCCCTGTCCCCCTCCCTGTCTCTCTCTGTCCCTGTCTCTGTCCCCCTCCCTGTCCCCGTCCCTGTCTCTGTCCCCCTTCCCTGTCCCTGTCTCTGTCCCCGTCCCCCTCTCTGTCCCTGACTCTGTCCCTGTCCCTTCCCTGTCTCTGTCCCTGTCTCTGTCTCTGTCTCTGTCCCTGTCCCCCTCCATGTCCCTGTCTCTGTCCCTGTCCCCCTCCCTGTCTCTCCCTGTCCCTGTCTCTGTCCCCGTCCCCCTCCCTGTCCCTGACTCTGTCCCTGTCCCCCTCCCTGTCCCCGTCCGTCTCTGTCCCCGTCCGTCTCTGTCCCTGTCAATGTCTCTGTCAGTGTCTCTGTCCCTGTCCCCCTCCCTGTTCCTGTCTCTGTCCCTGTCCCCCTCCCTGTCCCTGTCTCTGTCCCTGTCCCTGTCCGTCTCTGTCCCTGTCAGTGTCTTTGTCCCTGTCAGTGTCCCGGTCAGTGTCTCTGTCCCTAAGACGCTGTCACTTACATGCTGACACTAGAGTGTGTATCAACTACAGTGTATCAACTACAGTGTATATCAACTGTATTTATGTTTAGGGACAGAGTGTATATCAACTGTATTTATGTTTAGGGACAGAGATAAAACACTTTGTTTCATGGTCATTATAGTTAATTACCGTGTCTCTGCACTGAACTAGGTTAAATATTTGCCTAATAAAAACTACAACTTCCAATCAGCCCTGCGTCCCACATAGTTCTTGACTTAATTTCTCTCGTGAACGATTTGATTTCTCTCTAGCGAAACGGTGTGTTGAGCTCAGAAAAACCCTAACTAAATCGAATGGAAGTCAATGAACCGACATCAGTCAATTAGTTGTTTAATAACCAAAAAAAATTCAACTGACATTTCGGTTAATCACTCATTACTATTATGCTATCTCAGCCCTATAGGATTAAATGAGTTAAGTAAGGTGAGGGTTGACCATGATGCGTACAGGACAAATACAATGTAGTGGCAGTAAAAAATAGGAAGCAGTCTTTATGCTGCAATGGATTTGTACTCCCAATTAAACCCTAATTTCATGATTTCCATACAGGCCCAGGGTTCAATCTGTTCCATCGTCTTTGAAATGTTATGGAGGCACCAGTTGGGATTTGGGTTCCACTGCAAATGAATTGACGGCATACTGTACCCCCGCCCATTCCTCTGAAGCCATCTGTCCCGCTCCCGTATCGGCCCCGTCCCTCCTCGTCTTCCTCCTCCTCCTTCTCCTCTACCAAGCTGGAGGTATGCAGTGTGCAGTGACACTATCACGCAGCAGTCTGCAGTCACACAGTGTTCTGCAGCCAGGGCTGTGCAGGGCAAAAAGCTCACAAAGAGCTCCTGCGTCGTCACTTCATCACCCTGTCATTAAGCCAGAGAGAGAGAACAGAGTGGGGAGGGGGTACTGGTCAAGGTCATTCTTCATCTTTATCCTCTTATCAAGGAGCAGAGGAGGCAACAACAGCCCTCATTGAAATACACTTCACAGAACATATAGAACATGTTTTAAAAGGTCAAGGTCTAATCTTTTCTCCAAAAAACGGGTTTATACGCGGAAAATGGGCATTCGAATGTTAGGATTTACTACTGAATGTTAGTGTTTATTACTCCATATAGTGAGACAGGCACAGTGAAATACCATCCACATTCCTCAATCGGTAGAGGTATATTGCTGTATTACTACCCTCTTTACAGGGAGGAGAGGTGGGGGTTAAGGAGGAGGGGTTTCAGTGATGAGAGGGTCTTATTGCATTCCCCTGGGGACATCGCCTTCCCATTAATAGGTAGAGTAAATGGCCGAAAGTCTAAATTCATTGTTAAGCTGTTGCCACAGTGATATCTGCCTGTGACCAATCGCAGGAAGCCTCTTCATTTACTTTCCCCCAAAGCACTTCCCTGTGATGTCCTGTTGAAATGTGAGAGCATTGGTGACGCTGGGGCCTCATAAAACCGGCCAGGGTTCAATAGAACTCAGTCCTCTTCAGTATGTAATGGCCATGTCACGGTTCAGACAGACGACCAGAGGACCACAATTGCGTCACACCAGAAAGTTTATTAAACTTAAGGGAAAAGGGAAGTAGGGAGTGAATGAAGGCTCCAGGGGTAACAGGGATCCCGTCCAATGCGCTGGGTCTGTGCCCCCCCCAGTGGCAGCGATGCGTCCTATGAAGCCGGTGGTGGGTGGTCCAGAAGTCCTGGGGAGGGAAACACAGACACAACAGGGCGGAATGAAACCAGGCAGCAGTACAGTTCAAGGGAAATCCAAAATACGTAGTAGCAAGGCAGAAGGCTGGTCAGAGTTACCGGGATTGAAGAGTAGTCAGGAGTCGTAATGGCAGAAGCAGGTCTGGATCTCCTGAGGCAGAAGAGTATCCAAAAAACAGGCAGGTCCGGGGTCACAAAACCAGGGTGAGCCAGAAGCGCGAGCAAACAGGTTCCGGGTGTGAGCTTTGCAGACGATCTGACACCGGAGAGCTGAAAGACAGGGCCTTAAATACTGGGAGAGGTAGTGGGTAATGCAGCGCAGCTGGCAGAGTAATTAGAGCAGAGCAGAGCAGGGACAGGTGGAGCTAGTTAGGCTGAGTAGAGAGAGTGGTGAGCAGAGTGGAAGAAAATTAAGGTGGTAACCCGGTGGAGTGAGAGGCCCATGACAGAACCCCCCCCCCAAGGGACGGCCCCAGAAGTCCCAAGAGCAACACCACGCCGGGCGGGAGGAGGGGAGCCGGAGGAGGGCTAGAACTCCTCCGAACGGTCCGAGTGAACGTCCTCATCCTCGGAGGAAGCCGGAGGGCCGTGGTCGGGAGATGGGACAGGTCCCGAGACAGGATCAGGCACAGGACAGGAAGCCGAGCGGGCCGGACGGTTAGGGACCCCTCTGGGGCGGCCCCTACGGATTGCAGGTTGATCAGGATGCCGTTGGTGGAAAGCGGTGATGAGAGTCCTATCCACAATCCGACTAGCTGGCACCCAGGTCCTTTCCTCAGGTCCATAGCCCTCCCAGTCAATGAGGTACTGGAGACCCCTACCCCTCCGTCTGGACCGAAGCAGGCGGCGGACGGTGTAAACCAGACCACCATCGACGAGCCGTGGAGGAGGAGGACCAGGCGCAGCAGGGACCAGCGGACTCTCATGGATGGGCTTAATCTTAGACACATGGAAAGTGGGGTGCACCCTCAGGGAATTAGGCAGTTGGAGCCGGACAGCAGTTGGGCTAATCACTCTTATGATAGGGAATGGGCCAATGAACCGAGGTGCCAGCTTCTGCGACTCCACCCTGAGTGGCAGGTTCTTCGATGACAACCACACCCTTTGACCAACATGGTAGGTGGGAGCAGGAATTCTCCGACGGTTGGCCCCGGTAGTGTAGCTGGCAACGGATCTGAGGAGTGTGGCTCGGGCTTGTGACCAGGTGCGGCGACATCGACGGGCAAAAGCAAGTGCAGATGGGCAAGTAACCTCCTCTTCCTGGCTGGCAAATAGAGGAGGCTGGTATCCATAAACACATTGGAAAGGGGACATACCGATGGCAGAGCAGGTCAGAGAATTGTGTGCGTACTCCACCCATGTCAATTGCTGCGACCAGGAGTGGGGGTTGCGTGAAGTCATGCATCGCAGTGCCTTCTCGAGCTCCTGATTAGCCCGCTCTGACTGCCCATTGGATTGGGGATGGAATCCGGAAGTCAGACTGACTGTGGCTCCCAGCAGGTGACAGAACTCCTTCCAAAAAGCGGAGGAGAATTGTGGACCACGGTCAGAAACTACATCCTTTGGCAGCCCGTGGATCCGGAAGACGTGTTCCAGGACCACCTGGGCGGTCTCCTTGGCGGTTGGGAGCTTGGGGAGGGGAATGAAGTGTGCCATCTTGCTGAAACGGTCAACGATGGTGAGAATGACGGTCATGCCACTTGAAGGGGGCAGCCCCGTGACAAAGTCAAGGGCGATGTGAGACCAGGGACGTCTGGGCACAGGCAGGGGCTGCAGCAATCCGGCTGGGGGCTGGCAGGACGACTTGTGTTGGTTGCAGATGGGGCAGGCTTGGACGAATTCCCGTACATCCTTCCTCAGAGAGGGCCACCAGAACCTCTGGGCGAGCAGGTTGTAAGTGCGGGTGGAGCCAGGGTGACAAGCTAGGCGGGAGTCATGTCCCCACTGAACGACCTGGGACCTCAGGTCTTCGGGGACAAAAAGGCGGTCAGCTGGGCAAGTGCTGGGACCTGGCTGGTTACGGAGAGCCTCCAGCACCTGTTCCTCAACAGCCCAGGTCAGAGCTGCAACGATGCAGGGACTTGGCAGAATCGACACAGGGTCCTTGGAGGGGGTGTCATCCTTCTGGAATTGACGGGAGAGGGCGTCTGGCTTGGTGTTGCGTGATCCAGGCCGGTATGACAGAGTGAAATTAAACCTGGTGAAGAACAGGGCCCAGCGGGACTGCCTGGAGTTCAACCGTTTGGCCGTGCGGATGTACTCCAAGTTCTTATGATCGGTCCAAACGAGAAATGGAATGGTGGACCCCTCCAGCCAGTGACGCCACTCCTCCAAGGCAAGCTTCACAGCCAGCAGCTCACGGTTCCCTATGTCGTAATTGCACTCAGAGGGGGACAACCGACGTGAGAAAAAGGCACAGGGATGGAGCTTCCTATCCTCCGCAGCCCACTGAGAAATCACAGCACCAACTCCCACATCCGAGGCGTCCACCTCCACAATGAATTGCCGGTCCACATCAGGCATCTGGAGGATGGGAGCGGAGGTGAACCTCACCTTGAGGGTACTGAAGGCTTTGTCGGCTGCTGGGGTCCAGGTGAAGGGTTGCTTGGTGCTGGTTAGAGCAGTGAGAGGGGCAGCAACGGTACTGTAGTTCCGGATAAACTTCCTATAGAAGTTAGCAAACCCCAGAAACTGTTGCAGCTTCTTTCTGTTCTCCGGAACTGGCCATGAAGTGACTGCTGATACTTTGGCAGGATCCATTTGGATACTTCCCTCTGCCACTATGTACCCCAGGAAGGCCACTGTCTTGACGTGAAACTCACATTTCTCTGCCTTGGCGTAGAGGGAATTCTCCAGAAGACGATGAAGGACTTGCTGGACATGGCGGGTGTGTTCCGACAGGTTTCTGGAGTAGATTAAGATGTCATCCAGGTAAACGAAGACAAACTTGTTTAACATGTCCCGCAGTACATCATTCACTAGAGCCTGGAACACAGCAGGAGCATTGGTGAGGCCAAAAGGCATAACCAGATACTCGTAGTGGCCTGTTGGTGTATTGAATGCGGTTTTCCATTCATCTCCCTCCCGGATCCGCACTAGGTGGTAAGCGTTTCTGAGATCCAACTTGGTAAAAACAGTGGCTCCCTGGAGCAACTCAAAAGCAGAGGTGAGCAGAGGCAGAGGGTAACGGTTTTTCACTGTGATGTCGTTGAGTCCCCTGTAGTCGATGCAGGGGCGAAGAGATCCGTCCTTCTTCCCCACAAAGAAGAAGCCAGCACCAGCAGGAGATGAAGATGAACGGATTAATCCTGCGGACAGAGAGCCATTGATGTAGTCCTCCATGGACTTTCTTTCAGGAGCAGACAACGAATAAAGACGACCCTTTGGAGGAGCTGTTCCAGGGAGGAGGTCGATGGCACAGTCGTACGGTCGGTGAGGGGGCAGAGATGTGGCTCTTGCTTTGTTAAACACCTCTCTGAGACCATGGTAGCATTCTGGGACATTGGAGAGGTCAGGAGCGGAGTTAGTAGGTACTGGCCGAGGGGGTAGTGCGGCAGCAAGCAGGCAGGTTCGGTGGCAGTCCTCTCCCCACTCCCTGATCACCCCGGTCACCCAGTCGAGCTGAGGGTTGTGCCGGCGGAGCCATGGGTAACCCAGGATGAGGGGTTGGCCTGGAGAGGGGAGCAGGTGAAACTGGATAGTTTCTTGATGGTTTCCGGACAGACCCATCGAGACCGGGGCCGTGACATGAGTGACCGATCCGAGTAAGTGTCCGTCCAGTGCCCGGGCAGGAATAGGAGGTGTCAAACGGAGGTTCTCCAGTCCCAGTTGGCGTGCCAGCTTGATGTCCATTATGTTGGCTTCGGCGCCAGAATCCACCAGAGCAGCCAGGGTGTGAGTTGAGTCAGAGAGGCGGAGGTGAACTTGCAGCAGGGGTTTGCGGTCGGAGGACTGGATGGTCATTGAACTCAACCGGACTCCCCCTATGCCCGGTGAGCTTCGGCCCTTTAAAGGGCAGGTTACCACACGATGTCCATCACCTCCACAATAGAGGCAGAGGTTTGAGGTGAAGCGGCGCTGGCGCTCTGCAGGAGTGAGGGAGGCTCGCCCAATCTCCATAGGCTCAGACTGATCAAGCTGACCTGGGTGAGTGGCAGTAGATGACAGGAGCCCAGTCGGATCTCTCCGAATGCCGGTAGTAGGTGGACCTTGGCGCCCCCTCTCACGACGACGGGTCTGTATCCTTCTGTCGATCCTGACAGTCAGTGCGATGGCTTCATCAAGAGTGGAAGGCAGTTCATGGGAGACCAACTCGTCCTTGATATAGTCAGCCAAACTATGGAAGAACGCGTCCACCAACGATGGTGTGTTCCAAGAACTTCGTCTAGCCAGGGTTCGGAAGTCGATGGAATGGTCTGCGACTGTACGTCTGCCTTGTCGAATACTGAACAGTTCACGAGACGCCTCTGCGGTGGGTGAATCCAGGTCAAACACCTTCAGCATCTCCTCAGCAAACAGGTCGAAGGTTGCACATGCGGGGGTTTGACGTTCGAACTCTGCTGTTCCCCAGAGTCGAGCTCGGCCCGTCAGGTGAGTGATGGCATACCCAACTTTAGCCCCCTCCGTGGCGAAGGTCCTTGGCTGCAAGGAGAACTGAAGTCGGCAGCTAGTCAGGAATGGCCGGACCTGGGTTGAATCGCCGTTGAACCGCTCGGGGTTTCCAATCTTGGGTTCCGGAGCAGCGGCTGCAATGACCGGGGCAGGTAACTCGGGGGCTGGGCTGGTGGGCAGACTGGCTGGGGTAAGGTTGGTGAGGAGTTGAATGATCATGGCGAGTTGTTGTTGCTGCTGCTGGAACTGCTGCTCATGCTCATCGGTTTCCATGTCGGGGAAAGTGTGCGCTGAGTCCATAATGGTCAGATCGTACTGTCACGGTTCAGACAGACGACCAGAGGACCACAATTGCGTCACACCAGAAAGTTTATTAAACTTAAGGGAAAAGGGAAGTAGGGAGTGAATGAAGGCTCCAGGGGTAACAGGGATCCCGTCCAATGCGCTGGGTCTGTGCCCCCCCCAGTGGCAGCGATGCGTCCTATGAAGCCGGTGGTGGGTGGTCCAGAAGTCCTGGGGAGGGAAACACAGACACAACAGGGCGGAATGAAACCAGGCAGCAGTACAGTTCAAGGGAAATCCAAAATACGTAGTAGCAAGGCAGAAGGCTGGTCAGAGTTACCGGGATTGAAGAGTAGTCAGGAGTCGTAATGGCAGAAGCAGGTCTGGATCTCCTGAGGCAGAAGAGTATCCAAAAAACAGGCAGGTCCGGGGTCACAAAACCAGGGTGAGCCAGAAGCGCGAGCAAACAGGTTCCGGGTGTGAGCTTTGCAGACGATCTGACACCGGAGAGCTGAAAGACAGGGCCTTAAATACTGGGAGAGGTAGTGGGTAATGCAGCGCAGCTGGCAGAGTAATTAGAGCAGAGCAGAGCAGGGACAGGTGGAGCTAGTTAGGCTGAGTAGAGAGAGTGGTGAGCAGAGTGGAAGAAAATTAAGGTGGTAACCCGGTGGAGTGAGAGGCCCATGACAGGCCAGCCTTAATTGCATTCAGCAAGGTGTTGTTAAAGGAGAAGTTTGCTTTTTTCAACCAAATCTCAATTTTTTATGTGATTTCACTTGTTTTTGAAAAATGTACCCCAACCATCGATTCATTTCCTCATCCTCGTTGTGCAGTATGGGGTCTCTGAAAAAGCATGAACAAAGGCTCCAAAAACAACCAAATACATCCTTTTAGAAACGGAAACGCCCTCAGTATAGTGATGCAGGTCTTTAGATGTTGTACACATGAAATTGTGTCATTCCGAACTTTATCCGCAATGTTATATTCCGTTTTGTGTGACTCGAGCTGTTTCCCTTATCCAGCTGTTCCATTCTCCGTGTAGCCTGCTGCTAGAATGGACGGAGAGGTATCACTTGAGTCACAACAAAATGGAATATAACTAATCTTGAAAAAACGTATACTAAAAACTTGGATATCAATCAATCCTCCATCACAATGTAAAAATCGAATGATTTATTATTGAAATATTGAAATAGCATGGGCAACTGAGAAAAACAAATTGATACAATTTCAGGCCAAGTGGCAAACAATAATACAGGCACTAGGGATGGGGGTGTGAGCATGCGGGTCTGGGCAGATGAGATGTAGTCATTGTTTGTGTGCGTCTGTAAATTGTTGTTCATTTGTATCTGGAGTGGGGAAAAATGGAAGAAAATGAAAACGTTGCGGATAAAGTTCAGAATGACACAATTTCATGTGTACAACATCTAAAGACCTGCATCACTATACTGAGAGTGTTTCCGTTTCTAAAAGGACGTATTTGGGTGTTTTTGGAGCCTTTGTTCATGTTATTTCAGGGCCCCTGTACTGCACCACGAGGATGAGGAAGTGAATCGCTGCTTGGGTACGTTTTTCAAAAACAAGTAAAATGACAAAAGAAAAGTGTCTGGACCCTTCCATGCTATTTAAATAAAAAATATAGATTTTGTTGTAAAAAAAGCAAAATTCTCCTTTAAGGCCTACTCCGTCTAAATCATCCTCGACCTACTGTACGTATCTCTTTTAAACATACAGTTATAGATGGTCAATGTTAATTTCCACAGCCATGGTCCTTAGCGTTAACTCTTCAAAGACTTTCTTCAAAGGTTGAAAGTGGTTCTGTAGTTGTGGCTCGTGACTCTAATCACTTATCAAGTCAAGTGCAAATGGCCCCCTCTCTTCCCACTCCACATCAACAAGGTGTATTTCTTTCTTCCTCCTACCTTGCCCTTCCTCTAGGTCAGACTGTGTGTGGTGTGTGGAGTATAAATTGATAGCAGGCTTTGGATGTCATATCTAATTAGTTTCAGTGTGCGATCTCCCCCCCACCCCCATCCTCTCTCCCCCACCCTATCTTCTCTCCCCCCGACCCCATCCTCTCCTCCCCATCCCACCCCATCCTCTCTCCCCACAACCCATCCTCTCCCCCCGACCCCATCCTCTCTCTCCATCACCCCATCCTCTCTCTCCATCACCCCATCCTCTCTCTCCATCACCCCACCCTTTCCCTTTCTCCATGACTTTGTTTTATTAATGTCAGCCTGAAACTCCAATTTGTTTTCACCCAAATTACTTGTCAATAGGGCTGCTTAAGCGCGCCACATTTGGCCGCCAATGTCACACCCTGGCTCTGGGGACTCTATATGTTGAGCCAGGGTGTGTAGATTCCATGTGTTTATGTTCTGTGTGGGAGTTCTAGTTGTTGCTTTTCTATGTTGGCCAGAGTGGCTCCCAATCAGAGGCAACGAGTGTCAGCTGTTGCTGGTTGTCTCTGATTGGGAGCCATATTTAAACAGTCTGTTTCCCTTAGTGTTTGTGGGATCTTGTTTCCGTTTGGTTGTTTCTGTGTTAACCATAGGACTGCACGTTTTGTTTATTGTTTTGTTGTTATATTATCACTAAAGATATTAAAGTTAAGTATGTTCGCAACTAACGCTGCGCATTGGTCTACTCTCTACGACGATCGTGACAGAAGATCCCACCACTGGCCTTAAACGGGGATCAGGAGGCAGCTACAGGGCGTAGTAGGAGGTTAGGTGAGGAGGCCACCAGGTTAAGGGGGCTATTGGCGCAGAGGGAGCAGGAGTTAGTGGTGCAGAGGGTGGAGCTATTGGAGGCGATAAGGGAGAAGGTGAGAATTAAGGCACGGCGAGAGGAACTCGGTAGGCAGCTGAGGGAGCGGAGGGTTATGACGAAACCCAGTCCCGCTCCTCACACCAAGCAAGTGGTGTGCGTCACCAGTCCGGTCCGGCCCGTTCCTTCTCCCCGCACTAAGTGGATGGTGCGCGTCGCCAGCCCGGCCCGGCCTGTTCCTGTTCCTCGCACCAAGCCTAAGGTGTGCGTCGCCAGCCCGGCCCGGCCTGTTCCTGCTCCTCGCACCAAGCCTACGGTGTGCGTCACCAGCCCGGCCCGGCCTGTTCCTGCTCCTCGCACCAAGCCTACGGTGTGCGTCGCCAGCCCGGCCCGGCCTGTTCCTGCCACTCGCACCAAGCCTACGGTGCGCGTCGCCAGCCCGGCCCGGCCTGTTCCTGCCCCTCGCACCAAGCCTACGGTGCGCGTCGCCAGCCCAGCCCGGCCTGTTCCTGCTCCCCGCACCAAGCCTACGGTGCGCGTCGCCAGCCCGGCCTGTTCCTGCCCCTCGCACCAAGCCTACGGTGCGCGTCGCCAGCCCGGCCCGGCCTGTTCCTGCTCCTCGCACCAAGCCTACGGTGTGCGTCGCCAGCCCGGCCCGGCCTGTTCCTGCCACTCGCACCAAGCCTACGGTGCGCGTCGCCAGCCCGGCCCGGCCTGTTCCTGCCCCTCGCACCAAGCCTACGGTGCGCGTCGCCAGCCCGGCCCGGCCTGTTCCTGCCACTCGCACCAAGCCTACGGTGCGCGTCGCCAGCCCGGCCCGGCCTGTTCCTGCCACTCGCACCAAGCCTACGGTGCGCGTCGCCAGCCCGGCCCGGCCTGTTCCTGCCACTCGCACCAAGCCTATGGTGCGCGTCGCCAGCCCGGCCCAGCCTGTTCCTGCCACTCGCACCAAGCCTACGGTGCGCGTCGCCAGCCCGGCCCGGCCTGTTCCTGCCACTCGCACAAAGCCTACGGTGCGCGTCGCCAGCCCGGCCCGGCCTGTTCCTGCCACTCGCACCAAGCCTACGGTGCGCGTCGCCAGCCCGGCCCGGCCTGTTCCTGCCACTCGCACCAAGCCTACGGTGCGCGTCGCCAGCCCGGCCCGGCCTGTTCCTGCTCCCCGCACCAAGCCTACGGTGTGCGTCGCCAGACCGGCCCTGCCTGTTCCTGCCACTCGCACCAAGCCTACGGTGCGCGTCGCCAGCCCGGCCCGGCCTGTTCCTGCTCCTCGCACCAAGCCTACGGTGTGCGTCGCCAGCCCGGCCCGGCCTGTTCCTGCTCCTCGCACCAAGCCTACGGTGCGCGTCGCCAGCCCGGCCCGGCCTGTTCCTGCCACTCGCACCAAGCCTACGGTGCGCGTCGCCAGCCCGGCCCGGCCTGTTCCTGCCACTCGCACCAAGCCTACGGTGCGCGTCGCCAGCCCGGCCCGGCCTGTTCCTGCCACTCGCACCAAGCCTACGGTGCGCGTCGCCAGCCCGGCCCGGCCTGTTCCTGCCACTCGCACCAAGCCTACGGTGCGCGTAGCCAGCCCGGCCTGTTCCTGCCACTCGCACCAAGCCTACGGTGCGCGTCGCCAGCCCGGCCCGGCCTGTTCCTGCCACTCGCACCAAGCCTACAGTGCGCGTCGCCAGCCCGGCCCGGCCTGTTCCTGCCACTCGCACCAAGCCTACGGTGCGCGTCGCCAGCCCGGCCCAGCCTGTTCCTGCCACTCGCACCAAGCCAGGGGTGCGAGTCGTCAGCCTGGTAAGGCCCGTTCCTGCTCCACGCACCAAGCCAGGGGTGCGTATCGTCAGCCCGGTCCGGCCCGTTGCTGCTCCACGCACCAAGCCAGGGGTGCGCATCGTCAGCCCGGTCCGGTCCGTTCCTGCTCCACGCACCAAGACAGGGGTGCGCGTCGTCAGTCCGGCACAACCCGTGCCTGGGTCACCGGTGCCTGATCAGGTACCGGTCAGCTGCTCCACAACGGAGCTTAAGCAATCCGCTCCTTCGATGTCCAGTCCAGCTCCAGCCAGCGGGGCCAGACCGGACCAGGGGCGCTACGGGGGGATTATTGAAGGGTGGTGGTCAAGCCCGGAGCCGGAACCGCCTCCGAGGAGGAATGCCCACCCAGCCCTCCCCTGTTTGGGTTTTGTTGAGGCGCGGTCGCAGTCCGCGCCTTTGGGGGGGGGGGGGGTACTGTCACACCCTGGCTCTGGGGACTCTATATGTTGAGCCAGGGTGTGTAGATTCCATGTGTTTATGTTCTGTGTGGGAGTTCTAGTTGTTGCTTTTCTATGTTGGCCAGAGTGGCTCCCAATCAGAGGCAACGAGTGTCAGCTGTTGCTGGTTGTCTCTGATTGGGAGCCATATTTAAACAGTCTGTTTCCCTTAGTGTTTGTGGGATCTTGTTTCCGTTTGGTTGTTTCTGTGTTAACCGTAGGACTGCACGTTTCGTTTATTGTTTTGTTGTTATATTATCACTAAAGATAATAAAGTTAAGTATGTTCGCAACTAACGCTGCGCATTGGTCTACTCTCTACGACGATCGTGACAGCCAAGTACCAGGAATCAGCCAATCGGTCACATATGCACCTCCTGGAGTTCGTCCACTCACGACTCTGCCTACTCAAGGTGAGGAACGTAATTCAGCAGAAGTTTTATTCATTGCCTTAAGGATTTAAGTCATGGTGTGGTGACTCCTGCCCCTCTCTCTCTCTTCTTTTGTCTCTGCAGCTGTCAACTTCATGAAAGGTCTAAATGGAAGACAATACAACACCTTCATAAACCTCCTTTACAAGCTCCTAGTTAGGTCTATATCACTTTCTAACAGACAGCAGCACTTACCTTTAAAAGTGCTAGTTTTATAAGAGGATGGGCAGTGGACTTATAACACACCCATCCTGGAAAGGGAATAGGTAGCTCACCATGTATTTTTGGACATTCAATCACTCTGCAAAGTTGGAAATATCAGTATGGGCTACATATTGTTGCCATTTCCTACCTTGCTTTCAGTTGCCTCATGTGGCAAACACACCAGAGATACAAGTTGATACACATGGACACATGGTGCCCTTGTTGCCTCAGTAATCTGGGTTGATTTGCTGAGAGCTCTTAGGTCCTGAGGATGCTTCTGTTTTTACAGTCACTATTTATGGTGCCAATGCGTAATGTTTGTCTGCTTCTTCGCTGCTTCTTCCCCCCGAAATTCTGTGGAGATTTACACTCATCCTTCCACCGCCTTCCTCCTCGCTCTCTCTTTTCCCAGGAGCCCCCAGCGCTCCGTTTCCCTCCCCAGGGACACCGTGGACACCATGGCTAAATCACCACTAATGCGCCTTAACATGTGCCAGACACAGGCCGTTTTGTGGACCTGGAATGACACTATTTCACCCAGCAGGGCTTTGGGTTATGCATCCTCCTGACTGCCTGTGAGCCTCCTTAAAGCCTCTGGTTCTCATTGTCTCTTAATTGGTGTTAGATTCCCACCACCTTTGTTCCACTTAGAATTAGAAACAGACAAATAGAATGGGAGACAGCAGAGTAAATCTGGGTGGCTGTAGGTTTGTGGGAAGGTTTCCCAGTAGTATCAAACAGTGTTTGCTTCACATCCAATGTCTATCCACAGAATGTCACTGAGTTTACATTGCTGAAGAGAGAAGGGCTTAGTTGGTGAAATGGCAGCAACATGATTAAAAGGAAATGTTGAAGTGTCTGCATTGTCTGTTGGTGTGGTACTTTTTCTTCCACACTGTATTTGTCTTTCTCCCAAATCCCCCCCCCCCCCCCCCCCCCCTCTGACCCCCTCCTTCCATCCCTGCATCCCTCCCGCCCCCGCTCTCTCCATCCCTTCCTGTGGATAATGTTAATCCATAACATGTATTTTACAGCAACTCTGACACTCACACACCGACACCCATAAATCCACAGGCTTGTTCCTTTAGTAGCTTGGGGAGGCAAGTCGTTAGGGCACAGCGCAATGCCTCATCGCTCTGCTAAGTGACCAAAGTCATTTGAAAAAAGTAATCAAACTATTTCCCCATTTACTTTTTCTTAAAGCCCAACCCGGGTCACCACTGAGAAAACCTCCCAATGGGTTGTATTTACCTCAAACTTACTTCTTAACTATTACTTTCTGAAAATGACTTTTAAAGCACTTTCAAGGTCTGCTGATGGCCAGTAGTTTGTCATTGTGGTTCTGTGGAGCTAGAAATATAAAGAATTTGCCACATCCACAGCCCCTAAATTGGTTCACAGTAAATGCGGATGTACATGAATGTATAGCATTTGCATCATATGGTGACAGATGTGCTAATTCACAACTAAACTCTCATGCAAACTAGCCAGTCACGCTAAATACGTTTTATTATGCCAGTGATTTGTTGGCTCAGGTGATTCAACCAGGTAGCATTGCGCTGTAATGATCAATGGTAATGTATCTGTGGACTCTAATGCGTTCTGTAATTATGGGATATTCGCACAGCATGTTATGGATGAGCACATTATTGCTCCTCTTACCAGTGTTAACCTCTTTCAATCTCAATCCTGTGTGCATTAACTCATGGTTAGACCAATGACCTCAGCACTTTGGTTATGGCTTTAGAGACATCTATAGCACTGTCAGAAGCCCACATATCCCTCTAACAATCTGTCCCGCTCCAAACAAATCACAAACAAATCGAACATGACATTGAATCAGGAGCAACTCTGATGTCAGCGTCTCTGTCTCTCTACAAGTTGCACAAATTAGAATACTGATTTAGCCACATAGTTAGCATAGACACAGTCAAGTAGACGCTGGGGTACTGAATGATCACCTGAGGCTCTGCTACTGATTAGAGGAGCAATCTGAACGCCGCTGCTCCACTTCTTCAGCGAGACCTCTCTGTGGACCGAGGCCCTCTGAAGGTCACTCCTGGTGAAGGTCGCCCTCCTCCTCACACTGATCTGACTTCAGCCATTAGTGTCTCGTTCCACTCCCTCCGAGTCCAAAGCCTGACACAATTAAGATGAATTAGCGTGAAAACAACCTTAGACGTCTCTCAGAGAGCAGAGAGAGAGAGAGAGAGAGAAGGAGGGAGATTGAGTTTATTGGAAAGTTTAAAAGGGACAGAAAGCAATAAAAACACACCACATTGTGTGACTTACAGCCTGGAGGGTAAGCTTGTTAAAGTGTATTGCTACTTTATAGGGTGGAACATTGCCTGTGAGATCCTGACACAGGTCAGGTGGTAGCAGCAGGCAGGGAGTATGAGGAGTACTGGCCAGGGTGGGAGGACGGCCTGTGTGGAGAAACAAACTGGTCCAGTTGATTCCAGCTGAAATGCATAATGGACTGTATAGCAATATTGACCGCTGCATCCTAATTCTCCTTCAAAACAGCAAATGCGTTGTAGCGCTGTATAGTAGCTTCCTGTTCTGTGCCTTCCTTTCCATTGCCACAACACGTACCCATTGTATATCACCAATCATTCCCTCCTGTTGCAGACAGTCCACCAGCAGAGCATACCTGAATATTTTAATAGATTTTCTAATGCGTCTAAAATATCCAGTTACATCAGCTGCTAATAACAGCCCACACTGTCTGTAATACCAGAGCCTATGTGGACTTACAGAGCCTGGATTCTGGTAACCATGGCACTCACCTCACCCTGTCTCCTGGAGTGTGGGCAGGGAGCCCGAGGTAGTACAGCAATGTTCATTTAAAACCAAGCAGGCGGCTTCACCACACACACACAGTGTTATTTTCTAATTCATTAAGTGTTAAGAAATTACCCTAATTCTCTTTTGGCTGTCAAGGTAGAAACAACAAAGTGATAATGTATTTGAGTGATGACAGGGATGTTGCATATTTTTAAAATAAACACTCAAAGGATGTCCTCCCAAGCTTCACTGTGCTATGTAAGAGTTATTGAATGTTTTTTAGTTTGGATGTTCCACCTTTTCGGCATCCACAAATTAAGTGCCTGTTTGGTAGAAACAAGTGACTAGAAGCAACCTTCCATAACACAGTGTATGGTACTGATCTGAGGGGAACTGGGGGACTGAGTGGATAAGGGTCAGAAGGCAGCTCTGTGCTGGTCTGGTTGGGCAGCTCCAGGGACTTTGGCACTAATTGACTGAGGGAAGAGGATGGGTTTTGGCTACAGGAAGGATCTGTTTGTTAACCCATCGACCCTCATAATTTCAGACAGGGAATTTCTCCATTCATTGTCTGCCAGTTGATTGTTGTTGTTCTGAGGTACAGTAACATACTGGGAGTCCCTGGAGGCTTTACAGTGGTTCTGTGCATCTCAAAATGGCTACCGGCCTAAAATTAAGCTCACGGTAAAAACATTATTTTATTATTTGTAATTCATTAAAAATACACCAATCAGTTTCGAGTATAGTTGCTGCCATTATATTTAAATTGATGCCGAGTGCACCTGTATCAAATCTTGTACAAAAGATTGCCTCGTTGAAAAAACCCAACAACTATGGAAATGGATGACAAACATCAATTTAATGTGCCTCAGTGAAATTAAAATAGGAAATAACCTCTCAGGAAAATAAATGATTGACTGCATGGTCCTGTTTAAACGTGTTTCTCTCTACGGTGGGAATATGTTAATGCATTTTTGGATAGTAAATGCAAATGTTTAATTGTACAGAAATGACACTTAATGTATGAGTTTTCATCACTGTTAGCTTGATAAATAGTGTTTGAGATAGATTACTCATTCTAGGCTAGAGAGGAGCATATTGGAAACAGCACCAAGATGAGTCCTAAAACTTGGCCTCAGTTCTGCTACAAATGGCACGTTCCTATCATGGCCATCAAGTTCACAGGCAATACTGTCGGATGGTTCTTCAGACCAATTTATCACACTTTTGTTATTAAGCCATGGCCTGAGGTATAATTCAGGCTACTTCAACAAATCAATATTCAGGCTACTTCTCCTGTCCATATTTGATATACAGTGCATTCGGAAAGTATTCAGACCCCTTGACTTTTTCCACATTTTGTTACGTTACAGCCTTATTCTAAAATGGATTAAATTGTTTTTTTCCCCCTCATTAATCTACAAACAATACCACATAATGACAAAGAAAAAGCAGTTTATTTGAATTTTTTGCAAATATATTAACAATTAAAAACGGAAATATCACATTTACATAAGTATCCAGACCCTTTACTCAGTACTTTGTTGAAGCACCTTTGGCATCGATTACAGCCTTGAGTCTTCTTGGGTATGACGCTACAAGCTTGGCACACCTGTATTTGGGGAGTTTCTCCCATTCTTCTCTGCAGATCCTCTCAAGCTCTGTCAGGTTGGATGGGGAGCGTCGTTGCACAGCTATTTTTGGATCTCTCCAGAGATGTTCGATCGGGTTCAAGTCCGGGCTCTGGCTGGGCCACTCAAGGACATTCAGAGACTTGTCCCAAAGCCACTCCTGCGTTGTCTTGGCTGTGTGCTTAGGGTCGTTGTTCTGTTGGAAGGTGTTCCGTTCATCTTTCCCTCGATCCTGACTAGTCTCCCAGTCCCTGCCGCTGAAAAACATCCCCACAGCATGATGCTGCCACCACCATGCTTCACCTTTGGGATGGTGCCAGGCTTCTTCCAGACGTGACGCTTGACATTCAGGCCAAAGAGTTCAATCTTGGTTTCATCAGACCAGAGAATCTTGTTTCTCATGGTCTGAGAGTCTTTAGGTGCCTTTTGGCAAACTCCAAGCGGGCTGTCATGTGCCTTTTATTGAGTAGTGGCTTCCGTCTGGCCACTCTACCATAAAGGCCTAATTAGTGGAGTGTTGCAGAGATGGTTGTCCTTCTGGAAGATTCTTCCATCTCCACAGAGGAACTCTAGAGCTCTGTCAGAGTGACCATCGGGTTCTTGGTCACCTCCCTGATCAAGGCCCTTCTCCCCGATTGCTCAGTTTGGCCAGCTTGGCCAGCTTTAGGAAGAGTCTTGGTGGTTCCAAACTTCTTCCATCTAAGAATGATGGAGGCCACTGTGTTCTTGGGGACCTCCAATGCTGCAGAAATGTTTTGGTACCCTTCCCCAGTTCTGTGCCTTGACACAATCCTGTCCCGGAGCTCTATGGATAATTCCTTCGACCTCATGGCTTGGTTTTTGCTCTGACATGCACTGTCAACTGTGGGACCTTATATAGACAGGTGTGTGCCTTTCCAAATCATGTCCAATCAATTGAACTTACCCCAGGTGGACTCCAATCAAGTTGTAGAAACATCCCAAGGATGATCAATGGAAACACCTGAGCTCAATTTCGAGTCTCATAGCAAAGGGTCTGAATACTTATGTAAATAAGGTATTTCTGTTGTTTATTTTTAATAAATTAGCAAACATTTCTAAAAACCTGTTTTCACTTTGTCATTATTGGGTATTGTGTGTAGATTGATGAGGAAAACAATTAATTTTATACATTTTATAATAAAGCTGTAACGTAACAAAATTTGGAAAAAGTCAAGGGGTCTGAATACTTTCCGAATGGTAGGAAGGATGATGAAACTGGCCTGACCCTGACATGACCCTGACATGCAGTCACCAGCACTAGCCTCCCAGACCCCACCCAGTAACACCTCCTCCCCAGCCCAGTAACACCTCTGTCTGAGTGTCCAGCCATCTCCTGGTAAATCATGAAGGATCCCAGAGCAGAGAGGCCTGCTGGAATTGGAATCTGAAGAAGTGTGTAAATCCGATCTATAGCGCTAAATGAGTCCACTGTGAATGGCAAACATGCTGCCACAGGTCTGTGGGGACGGCAGTAGCAGGCGTGTCAGGAGCACAAGTGACGGGAGTCTTAGGGTGAGAGACAGACTCATTTCCGACTGATAAAATAGCCATTGCCTCCCTTTCCCATTTCAGCTGTCCTGTTTATTGCATCACATAAAACGCTAGAAAAAGGTATTTCGGAAAGCGGGAGGAAAGTCTCATATTTTCGGCCGTCACATCATTTTCCTCCAGTAAGTCGGAGGTAGAGGTAATTTCTCCTTCACCTAATCCCCCCCCCCCCCCCCGCTCTCTCACCCTCAAAGTAGTTCTAGGAATTACATTGGATCAATATAATGTTATTTGTCTGTCCATGTTCCTCAAGGTGTGAAATGAAACCTATCAGTAAGCAGGTTTCGATCCAACCATTTCAGGCAGATGAATTACCTGATGCATAAAAAAAACTCACGACAGGCCTTATGGAAACAGCTAATTTGTTGGAAAATGTCCCAATGTCAACAAAACTAAATACGCAAGACATGTTGGGATTTTTTTTTTGTCTGTGAAATAGATTATGCAACAATTGCGGTGGAAACGCTTTTATGGGCAAATATTGCTATAAAAAGCACCATATCGCAGTAAACTTGGAGTCACACGATAATGTTTCAATTGAGGGTAGGCTATCATTTGAATGATGCTGGTGACATGATGATTGCTGCTTGGCTGCCAATGATCAAATACAAATGATCTGGCTTTTATCCATATCTCATCATATAACCTACCCTGTCCAATTAATCAGCGAACTGTCTTTAGACCATGCACCAAAACCAGATTGGGCAAGTTTGCTATCTTATCTCAGCAGTTTTCGTGGCAAAACCATCGGTATAGTTGAAAATGCCATGGAAACCCATTTAACTTAGATATTTTATTCAGTACACGGGAACCACAATAGTGTTTTTTATGTGCACCACATCATCACGCACAGCCTTTTATCCGCAACAAGTCAGTTTGATGGAAACACCCCTCTGGTGGTAAAATGCGCATATTGTTTTTATGCAGATTTTAGAATATTCACATGACAATCTGTCGCCAATTGGATGGAAACCTAGCTACTCCTACCTTTTACACAACAGGAAGACACATTGCCCCTTTGTCTGTCTCTGTTTGGACTTTCTGGCTTCACTTAAGCCAATAATATGATCCCAATATCCATGTATTATTTCCAGTGTTCTTTTACGATAGAGGAGTTCCTTTGAAAACAGTTATAATAAATACAACAACAACACATTCATCAGACAATCAGTTGTAATAGCTATGTACACACAACGATGTATGTAATCCCAGTGGTATTTGCAT